>NC_140936.1:60630950-61330950 GCF_014529385.1 Adiantum capillus-veneris
GACCAATTAAGGATCCAAAAGCCCCAACCCATCCCTTTGGATTAGGTGAGTCAAGCTATTAATCGTAGACATTAAGCGCTCCAATTCCTAGGGCATAATTATACCATAGAGCTACCAATCCAATTCTTAGGGTATGAATACCCACATCCTGACAAAAAAATTTGATTGAAGTCAGCATAAATTAGAGTAGCTAAATTATTATTTAATATATTATCTAATTCCAATTGTTAAGTATGGCACTAGTCCGACCAAAGACTAGTAGGGAAAAAAGAGTGTGTGTTTAAGTATGAAAAATCCCTTCATAATTGAACCATACTTAGACAATTGTATTACATAATATATTAAATAACAATATTTAAAACCAAATGTCATAAAACTCAATTAACATTTCTATACAGCAATACATCATTCTGTATCTAATGGATAATACAAATATTTAGATCAAAACTTTGATCTCTAATCATTACAAAGTGATATCTAAATGTTGTATCACTGTGTGTCCACCCTTTGGGATGAGCTTCCACTACATCTACATGGAGAAGGATCCAGCTATTACCTGCATCCATACAAAAACACTCAGTTAGAAGTGGCTATGTTTGTGCATTTTGCAGGTGTCGACACTGGATCCAGTTGTCATCCATGTCACACCTGTAGACCTAGTTTACCGCTTACCCTTAGGATTGACTGTTAAGTTGAGAATATAAGTAATGTAACCTCTGAGTGTAGAGTCATGTGTATCCCACTATTCCCTGAGTAGACTCAAAGTCGTGCTAGTATCTACGACCATGCATGATACAAAAATTGACCTAATTCTCTATAGTTACCTAACTATGTGTTTGTATGCCAAAAACAAGGGGTTTATCATTTAAGAGTGTGTTTACAGCCTACTAGATGTTATGCATCCCATAGCAACTAGTGATATTTTATAGTCATGACTATGAAAACAATTCGAAGTTTTATGAATTACAAAAACCCGGACTCTATCTCCATTTCCCGTCAGTCTCAGAGTTTCAAGAAGCTTACTTTCGGCATTCGTCTTACAAACCATATAAACAATTCTATCAAAAATCGAACATCATTTCGTTTGTATTCTTAACGATTTTTCAAAAATTTTAGCAATCGCCATCTCCAAGGAGACCCTCACGGGAGGTTTAAGGCATTCAACAACATAGATGTTATTCCTTTGTCTCATACCATGGCAAAAAAACCTTCATGTTTTACTAGTTTCCAGATGTAACTTCCACTTTAAACGTCAAACATTTTTTTGTATGATTACATACCAGAAATCTCTTTACAGACTGCAAATTTAATGAGATCCAAATGTTCAACCAATTTCAGCAAACTATTTATGTTCCCTATGCTAATGCTTAATGAAATAGAACCATTAGCTGTACAACCCAATGAAAGCAAGGCTACTAGAACAGTTTAACCAATGTTTAGACAGAATCTTGATTGTATACCATGCCATTTTCCAAAAAACAAACAGTATATGCCATCTCACAGAGAGCCCATCCATAAGAGTTCTGAAGCTTTGACTTAACTCAGTCCCACTTTTTAGGAGCAGAAGTACCATTTAGGTCTATACGAAGAACAAATTACCGAGATCAATTACCACAAGGTTTGAGACATGGTTTATGAAGTCTTATCATCACCGGTACGCTACCAATCTCAAAGTCCATAAGGTGTTTACTGAGCAAAAACCATAATTATTATACAGAATACATTATATGTATGTTGACTTCTTATTAGTATGCCGCCTAAACGATTGTTTTTGGTTACAAAATGATCAAAGTATCGAATTATCACACCAATTCTACGTAGGTGAAAACACCTACCTGATGTATCTTCCCCTTAGAGCATCTCCCATGGCAACCAGTGTGAGTGTTATGCCGAAGACCGTGATGATACTCCAATATGATCAATGATTCCTTAGGTGAACGAGCTTCAACAAAGGTGGAATTCTTTGAGGATCGTGCCTGCAAGTGTGTGTGTGTGTGTGTGTGTGTGTGTGTGTGTGTGTGTGTGTGTGTGTGTGTGTGTGTGTGTGTGTGTGTGTGTGTGTGTGTGTGTGTGTGTGTGTGTGTGTGTCTAGTATAGCTGAAAACCTGGTTCTATCCTAGAAGCACTATCGAATAGACTGAAACCCACTCAACACTGTGTGTGTGTGTGTGTGTGTGTGTGTGTGTGTGTGTGTGTGTGTGTGTGTGTGTGTGTGTGTGTGTGTGTGTGTGTGTGTGTGTGTGTGCGCGCGCGCGTGCGCGCATGCCCCTATGCACTGAGACCAATACCTGATCAAGTAGAGACTCCAATATGTTGAGAACGCAGTAGAGAGCGATATAAGATACCATGAATCATTTACACTTACTATAAGCAGACAGTTTCCCATGCTTTCATGGCAATGATCCAAGAAGAGAAAAGGTGAGATGCATCATTGGTGTGTGTGTGTGTGTGTGTGTGTGTGTGTGTGTGTTCGAGCTCACGTTCTCAGCCCGATGAGCACTCTGTGTGTGTGTGTGTTGAGATGTATCACCTGGGCTGCAGTAAAGAATCCGGTATGTATCTGCTCGAATAGAAAACGCACCATGCTGGGGTGCATAGATGTCTGCACTGCCATAAGCTTACACACTAGGAGCTTCTCAAGGAGATGGAGATAGAGAGAGAGAGAGAGAGAGAGAGAGAGAGAGAGAGAGAGAGAGAGAGAGAGAGAGAGAGAGAGAGAGAGAGAGAGAGAGAGAGAGAGAGACAGAGTTGCGTGACTCATGTCTAGGTGTTAAAGCCGAAAACGCAAGGTAAGCAAGTGCTCAGAGAAAAAAACGCAGCCCCATTCTTCTGAGAGCGCAGTAGAGAGAAGGCCCAATATTATACTATTAAGAACAAAAGAAAGGGGCCACCTCGTATATAGCCCGCGAATATATGCTCCTGAGTCCTCATGTTGAGAGTGTAGATAAGGGATAAGGGATAACGGCCAATGAAAGGGGACAAGATGCATATGAATCAATTGATTAGCTCCAAGGTTCTTGAGCATGCAATGTGAGTTTACTATATTAGTGAAAATGTGTGTGTGTGTGTGTGTGTGTGTGTGTGTGTGTGTGTGTGTGTGTGTGTGTGTGTGTGTGTGTGTGTGTGTGTGTGTGTGTGTGTGTGTGTGTGTGTGTGTGTGTGTGAGAGAGAGAGAGAGAGAGAGTGAGTGTGTGAGTGTGAGTGAGTGTGTGAGTGTGAGTGAGTGTGTTGAGTCTGTTTCTAGGCATCCAGATATAAAGGCCTCTGCCTTCAATGATAAAAGGATTTCACTTCTAGAAAAGGAAGGTCAGTCTTGATCAACCCATGTGTGCATGTATTCTTTCACTTATGGATATCCAAGTTAGGTTTGCCTAGGAATTTATTAGGTCAAGTTTATGACCTGCTCAAAAGATGATAGTGTTGCCAGAGGCCACTCTGAAAGATGTAAGCATGCATCCGTGTGCGAGATTGAAATCAGTGGGTAAGGAGATCAAATAGTACCACTATGTTGTGTGGTCAGGATACCCATGGTATCATATGTAGACGAGGGTTTACTACGGCAAGAAGTATGTGTGTACGAGTTAATATAATACATTCCAAGTGATAATGTGTGTGTGTGTGTGTGTGTGTGTGTGTGTGTGTGTGTGTGTGTGTGTGTGTGTGTGTGTGTGTGTGTGTGTGTGTGTGTGTGTGTGTGTGTGTGTGTGTGTACACATAACACCAATCCTCTCGTTGTTCGTTTTCTCACTTGTGGTTACAAAATGCTACTCGATGCCCTACAGACTTTGATAATTTGCTGCTCTAAGCTTCAAATGCTAGCATTGTTGCCCCTTGCTCAATTGCTTCTACTCCAAGTACTGCTCGTTATCAGCTAGAGATCAATCCTTGCAATGCTTTGCATTCAATTTGTGAGCTCATGCTCCCCTCGAGTGCTTCAAGCTCCCCTCAATTGGTGTGCTCTCCCTCGATCGGTGTGCTCTCGATTTGCTAATCCTCCCAATCTCTCGATTGCTTCAAGATCCCCCTCGATTGGTTTGCTCCCCTCGATTGGTGTGCTCTCAACTTGCTAATCCTCCCAATCTTGGCTCGATTTTCTACACACAGTCTTTGCAGATCCCGATTGTGTGAGCTTCAAGCTCATCCCCCTCTCAATCTCCAAGCCTCCAAATGTGCTCAACTCCTTGCTCATGAGCTCCACAATTTGCTACCAAGCTATAGCTCGATTTTCCAACGCTCACTCCCTCTACAGATGGGGTCAATTTTGGGCGACTCCTGATTGTTGCAGAGTTGCTTGATTCCCTTTAAGATTTCAAGCTTTACTTTGTCCAACTTCTCCCTTTGCTCTTGAGATTACAATGCACTGCAATCTTTGCAGAGTCCCATTTGTGCAAAGATCCCCTATTCTCTCTCAAAATTTCGTCTCCTCGAGAGGGGATGTACATGTGGTGGGAAAGTTGATCCCCAAGATCTGACTATCTCCTATATGCACCTCCTCCTTGCCGGATCCATGCCATACCATTCCGTGCTCCGTCACCAAGCTCAAGTTCAAGCTCCAAGCTCTTCCATAGCCGAAGAGCTCACCCCACGATGTCGTCCATCGGCTTTGATACCAGTTAAAAAGTACGTAGTGCAAAATTTCTATCAGTGCCAATTACTACATAACATGTCCCATATAGTCGGCTGTGGGTTGTGCTATATAGCACATGCTGGTCTCACTCAGTTTCTCCTCATTTCGGGGAGTTTTCACATCAAGTGCAGGCATTTTCCATGGCTGACAACAACACAGATGTGTTCAAGATGTTTGCTATTGAGGACAGATTGGATGGGAACAATTACCCATGTTCTTGTGTCAAAGAGCGTCTGGAATATTGTGCAGGGCATTGATGTACGTCTTGGTTCTGAGGATGTAGGCAATGTTGAGGATGTTGCAAGTCTTGCTGCAAGGATTGCTTCTATTAGAGTCGTTTTGCCTACGGCAGAACAAGCTCGTTGGGATGTAAAGGATGCGCATGCTCATGTATTGATTGTGTTGTCTGTGGAGTGCACCATTACTCCTCACATTCGTTCAGAGAAATCTGCAAAACAGGCTTGGGATATTCTAGTTGGTCTTTATGTAAGCCGCAATGAGGCAAAAATTGCATTGATGTGTAAAGAGCTGGAGTCAAAGATTATGCATGAGGAAGATGATATGGAAACTTTTCTTGCTGGTGTCAAGGATATCAATGAGCAACTTATTTCTGCAGGTGAAGTCATTTCAGACAATTTCCTTGTGCAGACTATTCTTGATGCCTTACCAAATTCTTACCAGACTTTTGCTAGTACTTAGAGACTTATGACCCAAGGAAATCCTAAAGTTGTCAAGTTTGATGCATTGTGCACATTGATGTTGCAAGAGTCACTTTCCAGAAAAAACAGGACTAGACAGCGTGCAGTTGAACAGGCTTTTATTGTTGCTCGAAAGGGTGGTAACAGCAATGCAGCCACTTCTTATGGTTCTTCTGCGAGTGGAAAATCACATGTTCCTAATGCTTTTGCTGGCAGTAATTCGTCTGGAAATTCTGGTGATAAGGGCAAGATGCGTTGCCACTATTGTAAAGCTGATGATCACTTGATCAAGCAGAATCCTAAGTTGAAGGCCAAAGAGACTAAGAAGAAAGAGGGTGTTTCCACTGCAAATGATGGTTCCACAACAAATGCAGCCATTGTGAAAGGATATTGTGATGCTGATGCTGATGCAGAATGGGCTTTTAGTGCAGTGTACCTATAATCCTGTTGTCCATGATGCATGCATGTCAGCTGCTGCAGATTCACATGTGTGGTATTTCAACAGTGGTGCTACAAAGTACATTACCTCACATCGTGAATTGTTCACCTCTCTCGAGTCTGTCCCTCATGGGAATTCAGTCATTTGTGCCAACAATGCCTCTTATCCGTTTCAAGAGTTGGAAAGATTGTGCTTACTGTTGCAAATGACAGTTCTTTCACACTTGTTGATGCACTTTATGTACCTGGGATCAAGAAGAATATTTTGTTTGTATCTGCACTTGCTAGACTTGGACTTGTAGTCAAATTTGTGGATGACAGATATACAATTCATGATCTCAGTTTTGGTGATGAAATTGTTGCATCTAGCCTTTTGTGTCGTGGGTTGTATAAGCTCACTTTGTATGACAAGTGTGGGCAAAATTTTGCAAATGCAGTTGCAGATTCAAGGGTTGTTTCAGATACAAAATTGTGGCAGGCACTTTTTGGGCATCTGAATTTTGCCAGTTTGTTACGTTTGCAAAAATCTAATATGGTTGCTTCTTTGGCGCCTCTTGAAGCACCTATCAAACATGTTTGTGAAGGCTGTATTTTGGGTAAGATGCAACATTTGAAGTTTCCAAAGGATGGTTCAGTTAGGGCCACATGTAGGTTGCAGCTTGTGCATAGTGATGTTTGTGGGCCCATGCAAATTCCGTCCTTGGACAATTACCTTTACTTTGTGACTTTCATTGATGATTACTCCAGGAATGCATGGGTATTTCTGCTTAAAGCAAAGTCTGAAGTTTTTATGTGCTTCAAACAATTTCCGGCTACGGTTGAAAATGTCTCGAAATGTACTATGGGCACCCTCCGTTCTGATCGAGGGGGGGAGTATATGTCTCATGAATTTAATGCATTTCTGGCTAGTCGTGGGATAAAACACCAATGTACAGTGCCTTATATGCCTCAGCAAAATGGTGTTGCTGAGAGGAAAAATAGGTCACTTACGAAAATGGCACGATGTATGGTCAAAAGTCAAGCTTTGCCGCATTATTTTTGGCTTGAGTCCATCATGTGTGCCACTTAATGTGTCCTACAAAATCTTTGCAGTCTATTACTCCATATGAAGCATGGCATGATAGAAAGCCATCTATTGAGCACATGCGTGTTTTTGGTTGTTTGGCATATGCTTTGGTGCCACAAACACAGTGCAGAAAATTGAATGATAAGGCTGTCAAATGTATTTTTGTTGGTTATATTGTTGAAAGAAAAGGTTACGGGTTGTATCATCCACAAACAACGTAAATTCCGGTTTCACGGGATGTAGTGTTTGTGGAAGATTCTGTTCAGCCCTTGCTGTCATGTACTAGAGACAGTAATGTAAGCTCACAGGACATTTATGACACTTTGTTGCCTCTTTTCAGTGGTGGAAGTTTGAATGTAAATTCCAATGAGGCAAATGTACAGCCTATGGGGGTTTCCGAAAATGTTACAGATCGGCCTATTATTGGTGCAGATGTACATAATGTACTTCATGAGGAAAGGACTAAAAATGAGCAGGCTAGAGGTATGCCAAAATGGTTGGTGCATACATTGTGTGACAGTAAATTGGATGCACCTTTGTCTAGTCATACTCGTTCAAGCTCTCGCCATGCATCTTATGCATCAGATTGTTATGCTTTGGTTGTGTCTACCTTATATGATGTTGAAGAACCTCTGTCTTTTGATAAAACACGGAATATAAAAAATTGGATGGCTGCCATGCAATCAGAATATGATGCACTTATAGAAAATGACACATGGACTTTATGTGCCTCCTGGCAAAAAGGCCATTGGTACGAGGTGGGTTTACAAGTTGAAACGCAAGCCGGATGGTGAAATTGATCACCATAAGGCTCGAATTGTTGCAAAAGATTATGCACAGCAAAAAGGCATAGATTATGAAGAGACTTTTGCTCCCACTTGTCGTATGACTGTGTGTTTTCTATGTGCATTGGCAGCTCATTTTGGCTGGGATGTACATCAATCAGACATTGTTACTGCTTTCTTGAATGGTGACATATTTGAGGAAGTTTATGTAATGCAGCCTCGCGGTTTTGTCAAGAAAGGACAAGAGGACAAAGTGAGCAGATGTAAGAAGGCAATCTCCTCGTGCTTGGTATGAGAAAGCTGACACTCATTTGGTCAAACGAGGTTTTCGTAACAGTCCAACAGAAAGCACATTTTATGTAAAGCGTGAGGGTGATGTACTTCTCATTGTGGTTCTTTATGTAGATGATTTGCTAATCACTGGACCAAATGAGAGACATATTGCTGAATTTAAGGCTGATTTGAATGCTACTTTCAAGATGAAAGATTTGGGACTGTTGCATCATTACTTGGGTATACAGTTTAAGCAGTGTGATGGTGGTATTGCCTTGTGTCATAAAAGCTACATAGAGATATTGCTATGTAAGTTTGGACTTGAGGATTGAAAACCTATTGCCACTCCCATGGAAACAGGTTTGAAATTGAATCTTCGTGACGCTGGTGATCCTGTGGATGTCACTCTTTACCAAACTGTTGTTGGCTGTCTCATTTATGTATGCAATACGAGTTCGAATATTCAGTTCGTACTCACAAATCAGCAGATTTATGCATAGCCCAGGGTCTAAGCATTGGCAGGCTGTCAAGAGGATTTTCCGCTACCTTATCTTGGCTTGTTTTATCCCAAGGGGGGATCATTGCCACCATACTTACATGCTTTTTCGGACTCAGATTGGGCTGGTTGTTTTGACATGTGAGTGTCCACAAGTGGTTTTTGTTTCATGCTTGGTAGTTCATGTATATTATGGTTAAGAAAGAAGAAACCTAGTGTGGCCACTTCGAGTTGTGAGGCTGAGTACAGGGCACTCTTCACAGCTACGGTTGAGTGTGTATGGCTTAGACACCTTATGGTTGATTTGGGTGTTGGATAGGACACTGCCAACACTATCTACGCTGACAGTCGGAGCGCATTGGTAGCTGCGAGGAACCCAGTTTTTCATGCTCGCACGAAGCATATCGAGGTGCATTACCACTATGTTAGGGAGAGGCTCTCAACAGGAGTGGTCAGCTTGGCTTATGTGCCAACACAGGATAACCTTGTAGATCTTTTCGCAAAGGCATTGTCTCGTGAGAAGCTCGAAGCTTTCCGCAAAGCTTTGAGCTTACTCCCCTTTGTAGACTGATCATGTCCTCCGGGCATGGCACTTCCCTTTACTCATGTGCCAGCTCTTGTTCACCACATCACTCCAAGGGGGATTTATTACCATATACATGTGGTAATGATAGGACCGCCGGGGCATGTTTTCCCTCTTTAGGAGGTTTTTTCCCCCGTGCATTGAATATATTCCCATCACTCTAGGGCTATCCATCTTTCCATTGCATACTAAGTAGTACACTTTCTAATGTGTGCCTTGAGCTTCCTTAGTCTTCTCCAAGCTGTGTGTGTTTTCGTGCAGCCCTAATTCCAACATTCTTTGATGTGGTAGACTCTTCCCCTTGAGTTTGATTGTACTCTTTTCTCATGCTTTCTTCTTCTTGTAAGGAATTGATTACGCTTTGTAGTGCAACTTTTTTTTGCTAGAATAGTGATTATCTTAACTTGGTAAAGTTCCTAGTATAATTGCAACTTTATCATCCTTGAGAACATCACTCTTGATGTATGTGATTTCTGTAACAATGTCTTTTAATTAAGTCTGGTGACTAAACTAACAATGTCTTCTCCATCTTCCATGGCTAATTATAAAGTTTTTCCTTCAAACTAACTTTGCTTGTTTTGGATTTTGTCAAATTTTTGTTCAAGTACGTCTCGGGCTTCATATACACTTGTACATTCATCACCAAAATGGACATAATGTGGCTGTGCAACCAGTGATGATAATCCCCAAGGCTTGCTCAACTTTAGCAGCCAATTAAGAGGAGATTGTGAAAGACGATGTCTTGTGTGAAATCAAGTTCGGATTTTTTTACCTAGGGAAGCCTTTACAATTGACCAGTTTTAGTTAGCAAGTATGGAAACCTTAGCCATTAAATTTCTATATGTCCTTTTCCCCTCATGTTGCCTTTAGGAGTGTTCTTAACAACCATCGAAGACTCTCCAAATGATTGCCACTATCTAATTTCCTTTACAATGGCAAGATAATAAATCATCCCCAAAAAAGTAACCATGTCTTTTTAGTTTTTCTTGGATGCACAAACTCTTAGATGAGAGAAAGAGAATGTGTGGGAAACACGTAATGAGGAAATCTTTTTACCCTTGAATTTTGGTTAAAATGTGATGAGCCTCTTTTGCTTGATGTAGCCTATGCCTCTTTAAACTTTTTTTGTTGCATATGGGACTGCCTTCTAAACAAGGACAACACCAATGTTTGATGTGTAAAGTGTCTTCTTGTTAGAGGTAGCACTGTGGTGCTTTATTTTTCATGGAGCGCCTTGCGAGAATAGGGGCCAGCACTATGGTGCTTTAATTGAATAGGGGGTCACATACCAAATTGGCTTATAAAGACGAAAGCTTAAAAACTTTGAAGCATGTCGGATATATTGACAAGAGACTAGCCCCTAGGAACATCCCCTTGTGGACTCGCCTCTATTGAGGATGAGACTTCAAGTTCTCCCACACTTCCCCACCAAATGGAAGCAAGATCCAAGCTCAAGACTTTTTCTATCTCCCACATATAGGCATATTGTTCTAATCACTTGGACCTTGTGGCCTCCTTGTCAAGGAGACCTAAAATTAAACTTTTCTTGTCTACTTAACAAAACTCTACACATGTTCGAGATAAGATTAATGGAAATAATTAAAACACCAAGTAATCCAAATGTAGGTTTCTAGGACTCCATCAAATGCTCAATACCCACACACAGTTCTTGAAGCAATTGAGGCTCTGGAGAGAAGGTAATTAGAGATGCCAAAAAACATTGAGAATTGATCTGATGAACACAAAAGTCAGAATGCTTATCAACTAAGCATTGACCTGAATCCCAGCTCCATTGCTTGATCACAGAGTGGATCAATGTTGGGAATTCTTATGCAAATAGGAGAATCCTACACACACAGTTGAAATTCCCTAACCTTTTCTAAGAAATGCTTAATCAACAAAGGCTATTAGTGGCTCATGGGGCTCAATACCCAAGAACATAATTACACTTGACTAATTCCACAATTGATTAGAGCAATGCACTCACATCAATACTAACTAGACCTGGCAGGTTAGCAATGCATTAACCTTCATGAGGCTATGACACCACTTGTTAGGTATGGATCTATCGAGGATTAAGCCTAAGCACATACACCACAAAAAGAGAGAGAGAGAGAGAGAGAGAGAGAGAGAGAGAGAGAGTAGAATTTTATTTATTGGCAACAAGAGGGTACAAAGGGGCTATCTTTATAGACAAGAGCAAAGCTTTTTGCAAGGGTAGTACAATGAGTAGTATAAACAATAAAGGCCAAACGCATGTGCAGAAGCATCCTTTGGGAAGAGGAGTCAACCCTAGATTCATGGGGTAAGTTTGGAAGTCAACAAATGCACCTAATATGCATCTCATAGCATGTCACGTAGTGTCATGTCATGTGAATGTCCTATGCAGTGTTAGAAAAAAACCGGGGCACATTGTATTTTAACCGGCTAAAATCATAAAATCCCGGTTAGATTTTGAGCTTGCCTTGAAGAAAACCGGCAAGTTTACACAAGTTTTAGTGAAAATACCGACAAAAGCTTCAAATTTTGACCAAAAACCGGTAGAATTTCAAGTTTGCCCTTATTTCCTTTGGTTAGGAAAAATGTATTTTTCTAGCCGTGGTCCTAAAGTTTTGTTCATAGGCTAAATCCGATTCTCATTAGTTTTGGAGTGGGCTTTGATCATTTTGACATTACCAATGCAGCATTTTTCTCAAAAACTCGAAGAATTGCAACTTTTTTACATTGCCAAAAAGGTTCAAAAATTGAGGTCCACCGTCGGCAAACTCCTATTTTCACTTTGTCCATCGTCCACATATGGACTACTTTTTTATTTGTGTAGGCCTCTTCGATGCTCGATTAGGGTGCTTGAAGAGCCACTTTTGGAGTTTTTGGATGTTGCAACAAACACAAGAAGATTTAGAAATTTTCTCATGTAGGAAAAGGGAGCCTTTTTCAATGTTTTTCATACAATGCATAGCATCATGAGCTTTTGTGAGGGAGGCACGGCATACCTAGCTAGGTACGATTGGGAGCAGGGGACCGCCGGCCCGGTGGGGGAAGCTCATGATGTTGAGGTAAGTCATAATGTGGGAATTATTGCGAGAATCTGTCCAAAACTTCTTGTGAAACGCAAGGGGGATGTCAAAACGAACCAAATACTACTTTAAAACCTCACTTGGAGCACACAACCTACTTCAGTCTAGTTTATAAGTTTATTTACACTAGTACTCTTGGACATACCTCCATCGAGGCTACTAAAGGATAAAGTAGAAGCTAAAGTTAAGGATAACACAAATTTTCCTTAAAGGCTACCATTAAGAAAAAATATTCTTTTCAAAGTAATTTTTAAAGAAAAAAGAGCATAATAGCTTAGTGCTATCAACCTCAAGGACATTGTCAAACCGTTTGAAGCCATTAGTTTCAATGTAGCCTAAAAATTTATTGCAGGAGAGTTTTGACCTCCTCTTTTTGACAAACGTTGCCTCAATTCTTTTGGCATATGCCCAAAAGTGTATTAAAGAACCAATAAATGAATGGTTGATGGCTTAAAGATTCTCCAATCTTTTTTCCTTTGTGGGTACATATTGGTGTGTTCATTATTTTATTACATGCCAAGCACTGTTTGGCAGTAGCGCACAGGGCAAGCAAAACTCCTACATTAAATTCAAATTCGAACCCGATATAAGTCATACCAGAAGTCCTCGTGCTAACCACCTCATACGTCTGATTTTGCAATTGCCATCTTCTACCTTTAATCTCAAAAAAAGATGTTGCAACCTCCTCCGAGCATGTGATCCACCTATGGTTGCCAGTTGATACTGCCTTGATTCTTAGGTCCCTGCGTTGACATCCCCTTCAATTATGAATGCCATCGTCGCCCTTTTTTAAAAATTTTAACTTGGTCATCAATATTTGTTCAAGATTCGCCACCTACTTTCTTTTTTGAAAATCGTAAGGACATACTACTCACTCTCTTATAGGGAAACTCCTCTACTAAGATCCCCAAATATTTCCACCCTTTCTCTTTTTTGGACTGCATAGGTCCTTCATAAAAGCGTTGTATTTTGGGTGTAATTGTGGACCGTTGGATAAAGCTTGCTTATTAGTGCCGCATTGTAAGCTAATGATGATAAACTTCCTTTGTTACTATTTTTTGTAGGTTCTTGTGAGAGGGTGTTGACATTTATTTACCTCCCTCTTCAAAGAGAGGCATTGGATATTGGGTCACACACAATCTTTCCCGTAATCTCTCAACTTGTTTTCTCCTCAATTTCTAAACCTTTGATGAGTGACCAACACAATGTTGGTTATAATACCCTCTGCCTGTCGATTTGAATAAATTGCAATGAAGATCATGTTGAAATTTTTGGGGGTGTGAAGGCAGTGAAATAAATAAGCCTTGCTCCGGTTTGAAGCAAGGCTTTATTTTCAAACAAGGCAGCTAGCTTTAAGTTTTAGTATGTACAATGGGCAATGTGAAATCATTGGCGAGTGAGCTCACAAAAATAATGCATATAAACCGGCTCATACCATTATCATTATCAGTATCATCGTTCTAACGTACACAAAAATCCACTCTCTCTCTCTCTCTCTCTCTCTCTCTCTCTCTCTCTCTCTCTCAAGGAGGCTTTGACCCCCGCCCACCTCAGTCAAAAAGCAAGAGCTTCAAAAGGTACGAGAAGCAAGAGCCGTAGGCAAATGGGCCGTCTACCGAGGCGCAAGGCTATCATCAAGGAGTTTCGGACTCCAAAAACACCCAAACCACCACCCCCCTCCTACGTGACATATGTCACAATTTGATTGTATCCACATTTTGTTATGATCATGCACTCTTCTAAAGAGTCTCTCCATGTAAGTTTTCTTGGTTCCATAGGTCATATTTGACCTCCGGGGACGATAATGAAATCTGTCCCTTGGGATAGTTTCCTACAATGTTAAAACTCTCTTCTTCTTCTTCTTCTTCTTCTTCTTCTCTCTCTCTCTCTCTCTCTCTCTCTCTCTCTCTCTCTCTCTCTCTCTCTAATACGCATGTGAGAGATCTATGAAGTCTCTTGGCATTGTTCTTGCGATGTTAACAAAACAAGCACAAGAACTGTAAAATCATTTAAGATAGCTTCGCTTTTATAACTTTAGTAAATGAGCAATAAGAGAGAGAAAGAAAGAGAAGTTTCTCAAGTTCAAGATTTAGCATTGAAGAGACCAGCAAGATTTAAAGGATCACAACTTCAAACCCTCATTACCTTATCTCCAAAGCTGAAATAACATAGCCAAACACTAAGTGATAAAGGCCAAAAAATCTCTTATTTACAAATGAGAACATGCACTATTGTGAACAGACTTTTCCAGGTGAAGGACAAACCCTTACCATTGCTGTGGAGAAACATCCCTCTGACAAGAAAATGGGAATTCCTTGGATAGTGCATTTGAAAGTAAGGAACATCCAAAGAAAAGCTCCTCTTACTACTTATCCTGCCAATGAATGCACACTCACAAATTGTATGGAGTAACAGGTTACACAATGAAATCAAAAGTTTAGTGTACTATGATGCGAAAGGAACAGCCTTCTCACAAGGTCTGAAAAAGCCTCATGGACACTGCGTTGATAAAAAGAAAACATACAAAAGCAATCTTTGCTCGGCATGCAAATACTCTAGAGAGCGCCTCATATCATGTAGTTTATCGCCGCTCTTAACCAGGTAAAACTCATCAGTCCAAATTCTTGTATTAAACAATTGCATAAAGAACATTCTCTTTATCAGAATAACAATCTAAAGAGCAATAATATTCACAAGAGTAGAAACACAAAGACAGCTAGCTCCCTTTGCATAGGGTCGTTTTCTTTTGAAAAGAAAAAACCAGGAAAAATCTCCTGCTCACTTTCAGCATCTTTATTGCTTCACCCCCTCTTTATGCAACACAAAAAGAGGGGTAGTTCCTGACGGCAAAGAATTGAATTGTTCTGTAAGATGTTCCGTCATCAAAAGCTTTATTGCTTGTAGTCCAGTAATATGCCGGAACATCTAAAAACTGGCGCACACATCCAAACCCAAGAGTCTGTTTTGTGTATGAGGGCATAAAGAAAAGTTATTCAAAGGCTGATAGGTTGATATGACGAATTTAGGATCCCCCACCATTTGCCTGCTTGCCACCCATGAAGGAAATCCTCAGGCCTCGACATATTTACACAACCATCAACTAACCAGCCATTGATGATTGTTTCATGGATGCCCGTGGATCCTTCTTTAAGGGTGCAAAAGGAGCCCTGAAGGATTCCGAAAACTGCGCTGTATCAACTTGATCCAATCTCCGACCATGCCTTGCAGCTTCCAGTGAGTTATCCCTATATAAATGCTGCCTTTGACTCACCGCCTCGTTGCGTGAGTCCTTGGTTGCAGCAATTTTGTTAGCAGCTATTATGCTAGTCAGATGAGTCAAGTCTCCGCTTTGCGAAGAGAAAGCAGAAGCTGGCATATTTGCACGCAGAACAGGCCGAGATGGGGCCATGCGTACATCTTCGCCGCCCATCTTTTTCCGCCTTGGGCCCCCAGTGGGGGGTCCTAGTGGACCAGATCTTGATGATAAGGCTGGTGGCGCAGCATGCCGCGAGGTGGCATTTGCATGCAACTGATTTTGGCGAGACGGCTGCATTAACCCACCATCTTCATGAGGTTGAGGAAACTTCTCACTCCTACTTGATGCTGATTGCTGGATTGAAACCCTCTTCTTCTGCAACAAGTTCCAACAGAGAAATTAGATCATAACAGCAACTTCGAAATCCATCAGAACGGTAATCCACAGCTTGCTATGCTAAAACATCAAGGGGAAACTACCAAAATAACCCTGAAGTTTTTAGTAATTCCCAGAATACCCCTAAAATTTCAGAAATCCCCAAAATACCCCTCGTATTTTGCCAAAATTTCCAAAATGTCCTTGGAATTTTCAAATTCTCAAAATACCCTTGTTAATTAGTTCTCCCGGATAGAAGATGACAGAACTAGGATTTTAGATGGTATTGTGGGTTCTTGAGATGAAATGGTTCATAATTTGTAGACACAAATGCCCCTGTTTGTGAGCTCATTGATGAAAATTTGTGTCGACGATCAGAGATAGATCTCTATTGTCAAAAAGATTAAACCATTGAAAAATTGGAGAAACACATTCAAAATTGGTACAGGGTAGGTATTCCGAAACATCAAATAAACAATACCTGAATATTACTCGGCAGCTCTGCATTTGCCTCTGGAGCAGGAACAGCTCTACTTGGCCGATCCCTTATTCGCTTGGCAGGAGCCTCATCTTGTATTTTATCTGCTAAGTTCCTTTGCCTGCAGGTAAACAAAGAGCCCATCATTATCAGCCTGTTTCTCATGGGCGCACAAAGCGTGCACTACGTAAATTACGAACTTTCTCATCTCTTCATCTCGAATCTTTGCATCCAGCTCTTTACTTGGTGGATATTGCGGTAAACTTGAAGGATCACAAGCATAGGGCATTGTTGTGAAAAACTGCAAGAAATTGAAAACGGTTAAAAAATTAAACTCGAAGGATCACCAGCATAGGGCATTGTTGTGAAAAACTGCAACAAATTGAAAACGGCAAAAATTTCCTCAAAATGCTTCGTGTCAACATGTTAAAATTACTTTGCTTTGTAAAGCCTCTGAAGCAGTTCCGCGTTCTGATGGCTCAATAGCAAGGAGCTTTTCAAGGAGATCTAAAGAAGATGATGGAAAGTCTTTGAATGTTTCGGTAATGCAGCGTTTGTAGGGCTGTTGAGGCCTGAAAATAGTTGCATGCGGTAACCTGGACTTCTTCCAATACTCCTCTGTTGGCGAACCACAAAGTTTGAAAATCTTATGCAGCTGCTCAACCTGGGCAAAAGAACAATATATAGCTTTCTATTAGCTTATAACAAACAGAACTAAGACCTCATTCTTACTAATCCAATTCAGAGAAAAGCATGACCTTATTGGCAATTGCATTCACTCATTGAGGACCCTACAACTACACACAGGCAATGTGGCAGACATCGAACAGCAGAACATAAACAGCTTCATGAAATTCAAGGGCAGAAAAGGTAGATAGAGAAGAAGGTTTTGTTAATTTGTCGCTTGAACCCTCCTCCCCCCCCCCCCCCCCCCCCCGCAAAAGAGAAAAAAAAACCACAAAAAAAAAAAGATTCAATGAAAAAAATGCCATGAAGGCTATGCAACCATTGGAAGCCACTGCAGCGGCTCCAGCCCACTCCTTGAACTTCCTTTCTTGTCCTTCTTTACCAACACTCAATAACTCCTCTTCAACTTCCTGCCACTGCAGCTGCTCCAGCCCACTCCTTGAACTTTCGTTCTTGTCCTTTACCACCACTCAACGAGTCTTTCAACTTCCTATTTCTCTGAATGGCAGAAATTCCCTACACTTCCTAAGTTACTTAACAGAACAAAAAATTGCATCTCCTCTCTAGTACTCTTGAATTGCACCAATGACAGTTTTTCTCAGATTGCCTCATTGACTTTCTTCAGTTTGATTTAAATAAATCTCTTGGTGTTTGTCACGAGGACGTGGCAGTTATTAACCATGTCATAGAGATGTGGCAACTGCTAACCTTGGTTGTTGGTTTCTTTCCAATGGGGTTTATTTTATTTTATTTGTTTAAGACCCTCTTTTTGAAGTAGCAAACGGTCGGACATTGTATGGCCAATGTGAACGGTAGATTCACCCGCAGACGGGAAGTGGTCGGCACTGGAACTCGTATGGTAAGAGGATGTCTAGGCTCAGAGCAAGATCATATAGGTCCCCCCGTCGCATTTAGCAAGTTGGTGGATACTAGGAAGTGAACTCAATTAAGGTGTAAAGTCAAGGTGGGACTACCAACAAAAAGTATCCGACAGTTGGGCCACATTGCAATTTTGGATGCGGTCCCAATGAGGATAGATGGTCAGAAGACCAGTGGGAGCCCAACGGAAGCATCTCCTAAAATTTAGGGAACTGCTATTTTGGGCCGTGAAATGTGTTCGCGTCATTACCTCCGGTATGACTAGGGGAACATTTTACAACTCTGCCGCGAAGTCAACTGGGCAACCGGTCAGGATATTTTTAAGCGGCAAGCCCGAAACGGGCAAATGCTTGTAAATGCGCCAAGTGTCAACTTTTCATGCACTTTCCTCTTGCAGAAGAATTGGCGCTGAATTTAGAGAAGGGAGAGGCTTCATTTGCAACCTGTCACAGGTTAAGAGCTATGGAGTGCTTCCTTTCCCTCTCATGTACAGTGTGGTGCTAGGAGTGATGCCCTGCACACTACACACTGCTCTCTCTCTCCCCTACGTGCAGTTATGTGATGCCCCACAAGAGGGCTACTCATTTGACTGATGTACAGTTGTGTGGGTTCATGCTTTTGTGCTGAGGCAAGAGCCTCCTTGAGCAGGAACAGGGGTAGCTAACTGCTGCTCCAAAGCAGGCACTGGTGAGGGTCATAACCTCACCGTACAGGTGCAAAATCAGCGCTGTGTATGCGCTGTAAATTCACTGTTTTTCAGCCATACGGACGCCAGGATCATTGGGAATCGTGCCCCACTGGCAAAGGACAGTTAGGGGACTGTTTGGGGCTGAAAACAGGGCAAAAACCAGTAAATACAGCGTGCTGAATTTACTGTTTTTGGACAGGAATCAGAGGGTATAAGACAGTGCAAGCGAGTTCCAGCAGGGGAATGGGTTTCGCGCAAGTTTTGGGGCTGTTATGCTGCCGAAATTTGGACAAATCAAATGGTATCTAGGTGGATACACGTGAAGGATTCCCACGACCTTACCTTGTAATTTACCCTCCTAAAGAATAAAGAAATACCAAAAGGGGCGCCAATTTTGGGGCCTACAGGTTGTCGGCGTCTGCTCGGAGCATTCTAGCTTCCGAGCCGTGTGTGTATTCAAGTGTTAATTCCCGTCGCCCGTTCTCTTTGCAAAGAGCTTTGTGTGTGTGTTTAAAGTAGAGAATTTCGGGTGAAAGCCAACGCCTACCGCCCTACGGGCCGGTTTCATGGTTCCATTGCCGGGATATCAATCACTTTTTCCTTAAAGAGTGAGCCTGGATTGTTCAGGGTAAAGACACACAGTGCAAGAACGCGGGGATTACACTATGGCCGACAAGGGGAAGGGAATTATGGAAGAGGGTTCCTCTCCAAAGGAGAGCCAGGAGATTCCTATGGTTTTTGAGATTGGCGAGAGCTCACGGCCACGTCAGTCTGTACCTCCTGTCAACGTGAATGTCCCTCCAGTAGTACAGGGCTTTATGACAGGGCAACTTGAGGATGATGCGTTTAAGACTCAGTTAGTTGCCGCGGTGAATGTCTTTTCGCAGCTGGTGCAGACTCCGAGGTTTATGGAATTCTTGCAAGCGCCACCAGTGCAACATCAAAATAGGCAACCTACGCCGCGTACGGAGCTTGTTGAAGCTCAAGCCCAGGTACTTCATGAGGCGCAGGAGGAAAGGGAACACTCGCATGTTGCGGAGTCGGGGGCTCCAAAGCAAGTTCCTCCCGTGCTTGAACAGGTGGCTAGAACACCTATTCCACAGGTTATGCCAGTTCAGCCGGCCACCTTTCAGAGCCAGCATGCTGTCTTGAATGGGCAGGGAGCTGGATACCAGGCTATGCACTCAGTTTTTCCACCACCCACGGTACATCCTGGGTATTTCGGGGGTGGATCAGTGTTCCAAAGTATGGCTGGTTATGCGTCTGGAAGTCAACCGTACATGCCAGGAACAGTGTTCGGGGGTATGCAAGGCATCATGCCAAACCCCATGTATGGTACTATCGGCATGCGGCAAGGTTTCCACGGCAACCAGGGCAAGTTTGGGGTGCCACAGGGTTATTTTGGCATGGCTGGTTTTTCTGGACAGCAGCCAGATATCGCACCTCTTACGCAAAATGTGAATGGCCAAGGCGTGCCGATCATGCCTAGTACAGTGCCCATGTTGCAGACCATTCCATATGACAACTTGGGGGCACTAGAGAAGCCGAAGGCTTACAAAGAAGGTGGTGCAACGGTAAAGTTCAGTACCTTCAATGGTTTCGAGGATAAGACAAAGGCACTCACTTTCCTCCAGCAGTTTGATACAGCTTATGCGGGAGGGAATTTTACAGAGGCCTCGAAGGTCAGGAAAGCTGCCACTTTCTTAAAGGACAATGCGCTTACATGGTGGACGACATTGTTAATGCAAGGACAAGCACCCGCCACTTGGGTTTACTTCAAGCAAATGTTTGCATCTGCTTGGCTATCAAATGAATTTGAAGCCGATGTCCTGACAGATTGGCACCAGCTTACTTCAGCTTCGTGCAAGAGCTTGCTGGAGTATAATAGGAGGTTTTGTAAAGCATTACTCTCAGTGACCTCCTATAGATTTGTGCCATTGACAGAGCAGATAGAGAAGTATTGTTGTGGGCTGCCTAAAGGGCTTCGCGATTACTGTACAAAGAACAGAGTGGCTACCCTTACTCAGCTTATGGAAGTTGCGAACACTGGTCTTGCCCTGTTGAAAGGAGAGGACAGTGGATTTCCGAGCAGTGATAAAGGAGGGCAGCAAAAGAAAAATTCAGCGAAGAAGCCCTTTGTGAAAAGGGCTCCTGATGCGTCACAGGGGTCAGAACAGGCCACCAAAGACAAGGATTCAGCTGGGACTTCTGGAGCGCAGGCAAAGAAACAGAAAAGGAAGCCTTTTGTGCGCAAGTCGCTCGAGGAAAAGAAGGTCCTAATGGCTGAGAACAAATGCTTTATATGCGAGCAGCCTGGTCATATTTCTATCAATTGTCCACAAAGGAAAAGGCCAGCTGACTCAGAGGATAAAGAAGACCAGAAAGGTAAGAAGCCAAAACCCACGGCAGGTTTAGTGCCAGACATGGTGGGTGACAGGCCCAGCACAGATGCCAGTGAGTTATGCAGGGCATGGGGTAAAGTTAGGGATCAGACGGCACTCATCTTCTTTGATCCAGGTGCCAAAGCCAACTTTATCTCACCAGAGTTAGCTATGAAGCTGGGCATCAGAGCTGAAGAGATGGGGTACACCGCAGAGGCAGGGTTGGCATGTCCTGGCCACTCAGAGTGTGTTACTCCCATCATTGGAAAACTGCGTCTGCATATTCAGTCGTATGTGGACACTGAAGAGTTTTACATCATGCCGCTGGAAGGTTGTGACGCCTTGTTGGGGATCCCGTGGATGTTCCGAGTGCATGGAGTCTTGGATGCCTACAACAAAAAGATCATTGTACAGCATAGGGGCAAAACTCACATCTTTGATGTAAAGCTTAAAGGAGAGTCCGTCCCTATTGTATCTGCTTCTGCTATCAAATCTGTAATAAAGAATCATCTTTCTGTGTACTTGATTTTTGCACGTGATGTCTCAGATAGTGATCAGTCAAATTTATCTGTGTTAGATAAAGAAAGGTCAGCATTTTTGCAAAAGTTTAGTGACTGTTTTTCTGATTCATTACCGTCGCAATTGCCGCCAGAGAGACCTGAGGACCATCGGATAGATTTGGTGCCAGGGTGTAGCCCACCAAATAGACCTCCCTACAGGGTTAGTGCGGCGCAGCAGAAAGAGATTATGGGCCAGGTTGAGGAGTTATTAGAGAAGGGGCTGATTCAGCCTAGTTCTTCACCCTTTTGCTCCCCAGTGCTCCTAGTGCAGAAGAAGGATGGCTCATGGCGCATGTGTATTGATTACCGTGCGTTGAATAAGAATACCATCAAGAATAGGTTTCCTATTCCTCGCATTGATGATATTCTCGATCGTTTAGAGGGTGCTGCAATTTTCAACAGGATAGACCTGAAGAGTGGGTACCATCAGATTCGTATAAGCCCAGAGGATGTGCACAAGACTGCGTTTAGAACGACATTTGGTCTTTATGAGTTTCTAGTGATGCCGTTTGGGCTAACAAATGCTCCTGCCACGTTCAACAGAATGATGGACCGGATTTTCCGCTCGCATCAACAGTTTGTTGGAACATTCTTCGATGGCATGATTGTGTATTCGAAGAATGAAGAGGAGCATAGGCGTCACTTGACCATTGTGTTCGAAGAGCTGCGCAGTCACAGGTTACTTGTCAATCCTAAGAAAAGTGAATTCTTCCTCAAAGAGATCCACTTTCTGGGCCACATAGTCTCAAAGGATGGTGTTAGAATGGATCCCACAAAGGTCGAAGCTATCAAGACATGGCCAGACTTGAAGACTGTGCACGATGTCAGAAGCTTCTTGGGATTGTGTTCCTACTATAGAAGGTTTATCAGAAATTTTGCAGAGATAGCATCGCCTCTTCACGCATTGCAAAAGAAAGAGGTCACTTTCAGATGGACCCAAAAAGAGATTTCAGCTTTTAGTCTCTTAAAGGAAAAGTTGACTTCAGATCCAGTTATTGTTTTGCCAAATCTCAGGAAGTCATTTGTGGTCCAGTGTGACGCGTGTGGCAGTAGCATCGGAGCAGTGCTAATGCAAGATGGACGGGTAGTAGCCTATGAAAGCCGAATTTTGCAAGGGCCAAAGAGGACTATGCAAGTCTATGAGAAAGAGCTCTTGGCCGTGATTCATGCGCTTTCTAGCTGGAAGCACTACCTCTTAGGTGCTGATTTTGTTGTCCAAACAGATCATCAGACGTTGCGATACTTCTTGACACAGTCAAAGTTATCCGAAAAGCATGTGCGATGGGCAAACATTCTTTCCATGTTCCACTTCCAGATTATGCATGTGGAAGGCAAGAAGAATGTTGTGGCTGATGCGTTAACAAGAAAGCCACAAATTTCAGCTGTGTCAATTCCTTATCATCATGAGTTAGATGACATGAAGGAACAGTATACTGCTGATGAAGATTTTGCAAGGATCTTTGAACAGTTACAAGAGGGGCAACATCGTGAGCACTACCTCCTCAGAGATGGTTTTATGATGATGCATGGCAGACTTTGTGTCACTAGGCCATTGCGACATAAGGTCATGCAAGAGAGTCATGTCCCACCGTATGCAGGGCATCGTGGCATTGATGCAACAGTTAAGGCGGTAGAGACGTTCTTCTATTGACCTACCTTGAGGAGAGATGTGGATGCCTTTGTGCGAGCATGCATAGTTTGCCAAAAGATCAAGTTTGACAGGCAAAAGGCACCAGGGTTGTTACAACCACTGCCGATTCCGGATAAGCCATGGGAAAGCATTGCTATGGACTTTATCTTTGATCTTCCAAGGACACCAACAGGGAATGATGGTATATGGACCATTATTTGCAGGTTCAGCAAGCAAGCCCATTTTATCCCTGTCAGGAAGAAGACAAAATCTGATCAGATGACACGCTTGTTCATGTACAATGTGTTTAAGTACCATGGTATGCCACAATCGATTATCAGTGATCGTGATCCTCGCATGACCAGTTTGTTCTGGAGAGGATTGTTTGAGAACATGGGTACTACGCTCAAGTTCTCGTCTTCGTTTCATCCACAAACTGATGGACAGTCACAAGAGGCCAATTCTACTGTCTTAGATCTGCTGAAATGCTATGTGTCAGATAATAAGGGCAAGTGGAAACAGTATTTGCCTATGCTTGAGTATGCGTACAATAATACGGTGCATTCGTCTACTGGCAAAGCACCTTTTGAAATTGTTGAAGACGGCAAAAAGGTTCCTCCCATTTTGCACACAAAGGACAAGATCTTTGAGGCAGATCGATATGTTGAGAACATGGATGAGATGTATAAGAAGATTAAAGTTGCCTTAGAGAAGACTCAGGCAAAACAGAAAAAGGCTGTTGATCATCACCGTCGTGAATTGTTGTTATCACCTGGTGATTGGGTTCTGCTAAGGTTCGAAAAGGCAAGGTTAAAGAAGATGAAGGGCAAGGAACGGCTGTTTCCTAAGCTCAGCATGCGTTACTATGGGCCTTTTCAAGTGCTTGACAAGATCAGCAATGTGGCTTACAGGCTGAAACTGCCTGATGCGTGGAAGATTCATAATGCGTTTCACATGAGTCTTCTAAGACCCTTCGTGGGTGATGTGCCAGAAGATATGACAGTTGAGGATCAGCTAGAAGTTGAGGAACTTGATGAGATCCTGGTACCTGAGCAAGTTTTGGCACATAAGGACAGAAAAGTTAAAGAACAAGTTGCAAGACGCTGTTTCGTGAAGTTCAAGAACTATCCGCCTATGGATGCAAAGTGGATGGAAGAGCATGAACTGTCAGAGTCACCAAATGTATTGCAGCTTTACCTTGAAGCCTTTGGGTTACAGCCTACTTATGCCCCAACCCGACGTGTGCAAAGGAGGGGTAATGATAAAGCTAGTACATCAAATGTACATATGAATTCAGTGCCATAGATGGAAATGGCCAAAGTATGAAGGCCTCATTAAGTCATTTGTATCTATGTATGTTACGACCTTTCTTGCGGATACATGCGATGATAAAAGAGTGTTAATAGCACAAGATCATCAGTGGCGTGTATTTATGGTATGCAATCGAGGACGTTTGCGATTTCAAGAGGGGGGTATGTCACGAGGACGTGGCAGTTATTAACCATGTCATAGAGATGTGGCAACTGCTAACCTTGGTTGTTGGTTTCTTTCCAATGGGGTTTATTTTATTTTATTTGTTTAAGACCCTCTTTTTGAAGTAGCAAACGGTCGGACATTGTATGGCCAATGTGAACGGTAGATTCACCCGCAGACGGGAAGTGGTCGGCACTGGAACTCGTATGGTAAGAGGATGTCTAGGCTCAGAGCAAGATCATATAGGTCCCCCCGTCGCATTTAGCAAGTTGGTGGATACTAGGAAGTGAACTCAATTAAGGTGTAAAGTCAAGGTGGGACTACCAACAAAAAGTATCCGACAGTTGGGCCACATTGCAATTTTGGATGCGGTCCCAATGAGGATAGATGGTCAGAAGACCAGTGGGAGCCCAACGGAAGCATCTCCTAAAATTTAGGGAACTGCTATTTTGGGCCGTGAAATGTGTTCGCGTCATTACCTCCGGTATGACTAGGGGAACATTTTACAACTCTGCCGCGAAGTCAACTGGGCAACCGGTCAGGATATTTTTAAGCGGCAAGCCCAAACGGGCAAATGCTTGTAAATGCGCCAAGTGTCAACTTTTCATGCACTTTCCTCTTGCAGAAGAATTGGCGCTGAATTTAGAGAAGGGAGAGGCTTCATTTGCAACCTGTCACAGGTTAAGAGCTATGGAGTGCTTCCTTTCCCTCTCATGTACAGTGTGGTGCTAGGAGTGATGCCCTGCACACTACACACTGCTCTCTCTCTCCCTACGTGCAGTTATGTGATGCCCCACAAGAGGGCTACTCATTTGACTGATGTACAGTTGTGTGGGTTCATGCTTTTGTGCTGAGGCAAGAGCCTCCTTGAGCAGGAACAGGGGTAGCTAACTGCTGCTCCAAAGCAGGCACTGGTGAGGGTCATAACCTCACCGTACAGGTGCAAAATCAGCGCTGTGTATACGCTGTAAATTCAATGTTTTTCAGCCATACGGACGCCAGGATCATTGGGAATCGTGCCCCACTGGCAAAGGACAGTTAGGGGACTGTTTGGGGCTGAAAACAGGGCAAAAACCAGAAAATACAGCGTGCTGAATTTACTGTTTTTGGACAGGAATCAGAGGGTATACGACAGTGCAAGCGAGTTCCAGCAGGGGAATGGGTTTCGCGCAAGTTTTGGGGCTGTTATGCTGCCGAAATTTGGCCAAATCAAATGGTATCTAGGTGGATACACGTGAAGGATTCCCAGGACCTTACCTTGTAATTTACCCTCCTAAAGAATAAAGAAATACAGAAAGGGGCGCCAATTTTGGGGCCTACAGGTTGTCGGCGTCTGCTCGGAGCATTCTAGCTTCCGAGCCGTGTGTGTATTCAAGTGTTAATTCCCGTCGCCGGTTCTCTTTGCAAAGAGCTCTGTGTGTGTGTTTAAAGTAGAGAATTTCGGGTGAAAGCCAACGCCTACCGCCCTACGGGCCGGTTTCAGTGTTACTACACATAACAGGAAAATACCGTCTGCTGTTTTTGAAAGAGACAAAAACGGCTAATTTGTTCCTCACAATTTTTGCCATGCACGCAGCATATGGATGGCCCCAAACACTCAGATGGTCATTGCCACAGGCGTAAATCAAGACATTAAGCTATGAAAAGTTGTCCAGCTTTTGAGCATACCAATATAATCAATTGAAAGGTGCCATCTTAACAAAGTATTAGATTTAGGGAGGATAACACAATGAGCCATTCATAATGAGAACTTGCATGTATAAAGTTCAAGCATCTCAAGTCAATGGCCCAATGTGAGCCCATTGATTAGTTTGTCTTTAGGTATTTATTTTACTTATTTGACATGATTCTCAGTATGGCAATTTCCTTCTTGGGGAGGGGGAGGGGGTGGGGGTTGGGGGTTGGGGGGGGTAACCTAAGGACCCCAAGCTAGTATATAAGAATACCCTGAGGCCCCACTGTATTATAATTAATTCATTGCCCAGTTGATTGGTTCAGTAAAATCTCTCTCGTTCTCTCTCTCATGCATTCTCTCCATCGTCAACTTTGACATGGTATAAGAGCATTGTGCTCCATGATCTTGGGAGTAGTAGGGCAAGGAGGTGCAATTGAAGAGCCGGGCAGTTTCAGAGAAGAGCATCGGCGGCATTTGGTGCTAGCGTGGAGAGATGCCCAAGTGCGAAAGGAAAATTGTTGCTGATTGCGATTCAAAACACAGAGGGCTCCTTGGCATCACTTGAAGAAGGGGCTCTTCGACAGCTAGTTCTCAGCCCACGTGAAGCGTTCTGAAACGCAGCTTCCAAGAAGTGGCTAGAGATGCTAGCTGTCACGTGCGCATTGCACTTGAGCCACGCGGATAAGCTACCGCTATAGGTCAACATCAATCTTAGTTAGTATAGCTTAGGATCTAGCCTGGCACTTTCTGAGCCTCTCGAAGTTTATGCATCATCAAGCAGATCACTAGGTTGCAGGTTGAGTTCTGAAACGCTAGATTATGCCTCCACCTAGTGCGTGTTGAGATGCGGTAGGCAGAGGTGGCCAAACGCATGTGTTTTGAAAGGCCCACCGTTGATGTCCTCGCAATTGCATGGCGAGAAAGGGCCCTGAAGGCAGTGCTTTTGGGAGCATTTTACAATGCCTCACCAAAGGCGCTTGTAAGAACCTCCTAGTTAGGACATTCCATCTTTGCTCATCTTCTGATTGTGCAAACAATCTGCTCAATGGCCCACAAGTGCACACATTAGAGGAATCGTCTCACTTGCTGCAACAATAATAAGTAGAGAAACCTCACCCCCATTCACATTGACTTGCCATCAAGGAAAAAACTTCCACAACATCTATCATCTAGAAATAAAGACCACACACACACACACATCTACAAGAGGCAAAGGCAAAGGCGGTAGGTGTTTCCGCAAAGGCTCGGCACCAATGATGGCCCGTCATAAAGGACTCGGTTATGGATATTACATTGTCTTGGACCAGCCCTTGCACAATCGAAATTCGCCAAGGAGCTGGCAACCCATTTGTCTTGGAACAGTAGAGCCAAAGGTAAATGCGTGAGCTCGTAGAAGGAAAACGATTAAGGCAAGCTTGGCAGGAATGGCAATGACACGGATTCCACCAAGGAGATCGCCATGACAAACGTGGCGGCAGCAATAGTGGCCACGATCCCAAAGAGAGGCTTGTGAGCGACAGAGAGGAGCAAAAGCAGCTCCCAATACTTAATTTGGACCCATGTGTCGGAGTTCCAAGTTATCTGTGTGTTTGAGCTCGTGAGTCAGAGTCCAAGGCACATGCATTTAAAAAGGAACCAACGGACGTAAACAAAACACTATGGATGTGCACACAATCTATTGTTGTTGGTCGGACTATGGACATGTGTTCCAAAAGTTCCTTGCCTTGGAAAGTGTGGTGTTCAAGATGGCATTCTTCTTAGGTGACAAGTTGGTGGTGCAAATTCCAAGTGTATCCAATGTCGCGGCCAATGATGGGGTGTCCATGGTAGCTACTTCATCGACTTGGTCTTCCTACATATGTCCACTATGAGCAGCAAAAAGGGTATTAAACTTCAAGCATCTCAAGTGAACAGCCCAATGTGAGACCATTGGTAATTTTGTCTTAGGTATTTATTTTACTTGTTTGACATGACTCTTGGTGGGGCAATTTTCTGAGGGGGGTTCTTAGGGAGCCGGTCTAGTACATAAGAATACCTTGAGCCATACAGAAGCTAGGATTGTATCTAGAATTGACAACCTAGGTCACATCACACTACAACTTGCAAAACTCGCCTCTTTTCTAGGACTTGAATTTGGGGACCCTAGCACACGGTTTTGGATACTTTTGTATCTTTGATGACTCATGGAAGATATTCATATGACTCTGTGTGGATACATAATACTCATATACATACTCATATCGTGGCACCAAGTGGAGGTTCACTAAAAATTATAGGACGTAGCCCATCTCCCGCAACCATCCTCTATGCCTTGTAGACCAAGGAGCAAAAGGCCCTTTACTCACACTTGAAGTAGAAAATTCAAAATAGGGGAATTGAATAATTCCCCACGCAAGTAGACACTTGGAATCCACTTTCATTTTTTAGGGAGCCAAAAATAAAGAGTTATAACAATTATTGGACAAGAATTAAATGCTTAATTGGAGGAGTAAAAGGGGCATTTAAGAGCTTATGAAAGCTTAGGCTAAGGGCTATTAGCACTAAACAAGTTGAGAAATTGGACCAGAAATGATCCTTCGCTCTACAATCAAACTGTTTTCTTCAATAATGGGTATGAGAAGTTGGACTAAAAATGGTTCTCAGCTCTATAATCAAATTAAGCACTCAAATAATGGTGTCAAAACTACTGACGTGTCAAGCCACTGAAGAACGGAGCCAACATGCGGATCCTGGCCGAGGAGCCTAAACCCTAGAAGCAACAAAAGAACTTTTACCAACTTGCAAAGTCTTGCCGAGTGGCCTATTTTTAAAGAGGAGTTCTCACCAACTTATGGGACCCCGTCCGATGGGGCCAAGTGACCTAAAGACATTAAAACAAAGCAGGACTCTCTCTCTCTCTCTCTCTCTCTCTCTCTCTCTCTCTCTCTCTCTCTCACACACACACACACACGCACGCACGCACGCACACAACACACACACACACAAGAATCACGTAAAAACGCGATGACGTGACAGCTATACAGAAGACCTGGATTTTTCTCTTACATGATGACATGAAAAGCTGTACGGACAAGCTAGATGCTTTTAGAGTTTGATGGTTTTCATGTGACTGCTTTTCATAGGCCAAGGGCCTTTAAATATGTGAAGAGGGCTCATACCCTAGCACTCTTCCGGGTGAAGGTGAAGAAGATAGAGTACCAACATTGTACTAATATAAAGAAATACCGAAAGGGGCGCCAAGGTTTGGGGCCAGTGCTCTCTTGGTGTGGAACTCCCCCACTCCCCGTCTCGTGTGTCGTGCGTCTCTTTCAGTTCAGTTGTTATTTGAAGTGCTTAACATTGTTTAGTCTGTTCTTTGCAGTTATCATGTAGTGCAGGTTCCCATTACAAATGGATAGTGTGGATAAGGATGACCCAAACGACTTAACCCAACAATTGTGTTAGTGTAACCGTAGAGGGGCACCACGTACCAATTGAAAAGAACAAACTCGAACAAACTTCTAGCACTTCAAAACAATTGAACACACACAGAGAGAGAGAGAGAGAGAGAGAGAGAGAGAGAGAGAGAGATTCCATGCGAGAGACAAGAAGTGGCTGAGTTCTACTTTCATAGAGCATTGGCCAAAAACCACTAGCGCCCCTTTCGATTTTTCTTCTATATTGCTTCAACGTGGTACACAATCGATGTTCTACTCTACTTCCTTGAGTACTCAAATGCCAAAAATGAACCCCCCTTTTACAAGGCCCTTGGCCTAAAAGCAGCTCAAAGAAAAGCTATTGCATCCAAAAGCTCTTAATCCGACAACTGGAGCCAAAAGCAATTTCCAGATTTTGCCACATCAATAGGCTGTTTGCGTTTTACAATGGTCGATGCAATTGCCACGTCAACACTTCCGTGATTTGTGATGTTGGTTGTACAATGTCCACGTCAGCATGTTCTTTTTATCCTCAATCAGATGTCCACGCTTGGTCTCACTTGCTCTAACGGCCTAGGAATTGCCACATTGTGACATACCTCCCTCTTAGGAGAGTAATCGTCTGCGATTAGACATGCAAAACTCAATCCGATTCTTTAGCAAACACTATCTTTATGCATACATGCCAGTGCCCATCATTACCACACCACATTCTTTGGTACATAGTACACCATACAATTCTACGATCAAATTTTCATCCAATCATCTCATCCGCATCAGAACTCCTGATATTCAAGCGTAGCAATATTAGCCATCACACCTAGACCGCACTGATCTTTAAAGGGGTGTCTCAATGCACTAAGATCACATATCCAAGCAATTTCGTCCAATTTGGAACTATTGATGCACCAGATTCATATGTGCTTACAGATCACATAGAGTTCAAATGTGCAAACAAATAACATAATACATCCATATTCAACTCCAAGTACAACTCAATGATCCCCAAACCAACGTCTGTGTTGTTAGGAGGCCATACACAACCAAATGCTCCCTAGACCGCAGTCGTACAAAGGTTCTTAGACAGCATTGAAACCAGTATTTAAACCAAAATCAAACAAATTCAATCGGCACCAAAACAAGGTCAAACAAGATTTGACTTAGTTCAACCTATTTCCAAAACAATATTCAAAATCTCAATCAAAATTTCATAACATGCGGTTCTTCTCATTGGTTTTTCCAAGTCCCATGCTTATGACTCCATTTTGCTCCTATCTGCTACCTATTAACACCGAAAACATAATTTTGACACATGCTACAGAACCCTAAATAGCCGCTGAAAACCGTAATTTTTCAAATTTGTTGGAATCAAAATTTGTTCGCGTCAATGTGTAGGACTCATTGAGAGGATCAACTTTGTCTTCTGCCTTATATATAATTTCTCATCCATTGAAGAGATTTTTAGAGGCCTCTACAACACAAAAAAGCGTCAAAACACATGTTTTTAGAGCTTTTTAGGACAAAAACGAACTCTTGTTTCTTCATCTCTTCCTTCTCTTGTTGTTTCTTCTTCATCCCACTCCATAGCTTGCCGTAGTAGGTTCATGTAGGACCAGTTTGCTTGTCAAAAAAGCAAATGACTTGACGCTCCGATACCATTGTAATCGTAGAGGAACACCACGTGCCTATTGAAAAGAACATACTAGAACAAGCTTTTAGCACTTCAAAACAATTGCACACGCGCACACACACACACACACACACACACACGGAATCCACACTAAGCACAGAGTGGCAGAGTTTCACTCCCACAGAGCATTGGCCCCAAAACCCTAGCACCCCTTTCAATGTTGCTTTTATATTGCTTCAACGAGATACACAGTCGAAGGCTCTGCTCTGCTTCCTTGAGTGCTAGAATGTCTCAAAGAGGTCCCCCCTTTAACAAGGCCCTTAACTTAGAAGCTACTTAAAGAAAATCTACTACATCCAGAAGTAGTTTCCGGACTGTCACGCGCACATGGCTCTGTGTGCCACGTGGACATGCTTCATCAACTTCCAGAGCCAATTCTGTACACATCTCTAGATAGGAGTGTCTAGAATCCTAGGAGGATTAAGGTGAGGGGGCCAAAAGAGTGACGTGCACATGGCTCTGTGTGCCACATTGACATGCTTCATCGACTTCCAGAGCCAATTCTGTACACATCTCTAGATAGGAGTGTCTAGAATCTAGGAGGATTAAGGTAAGGGGGCCAAAAGAGTGACGGCCCCCAATCCTAACAACACAAAAGCCTAATAATAACACCACGGTTGGATTTCGCGCAAGGTATTGTGTTGCCATGGTCTACGTGGTTGATTTCCAGTCGAAGTGGTAAGGGTTCAATTCCATTCTTCTTTTGGTGCCGACACGCCAGATTACCTTTTTTGTTGCTTTTCAAATTCTAGCACCAACGCGCAATCGCGAACTATCGTGACTTTTGTAGGTTACTTGTTCAGCGAGGGCGAAGAGCACAACATTGGAGAAATCGCGAGCTCTTTTCGTGATGAGAAAAGCGATGCCCTTTCAGTATGATGCCATAGCATTGGCCCTCTCACCTTAGTACTGGCAATTTTTATGAGCCTACTTTGCAAGATATGCATGTTCGAACGAGTCCATTAGATTAGGTTTTCCAGTTTTGGAACCCTCTTGCATAAATGGTTTGTAGACGTGTTTTAACAAATACTATTACACTTCAGTGGGCCTCCGACATAACGTGCAAGCTAGAGGAACATGGCAGTCCAATTCTTTCCTCAGATGGTTTACAGATCAGTGAGTTACCACCTGAAACTCACATGTGCGCACGTTTGCACATTTTCCCAACCTGGCACCAAAAAAAGTCAGCATTGAGGAAGCAGCAACCCTAGAGTTTTTCATCAGATTGATTGACAGCCTACAGAGCCAAGTGTTTTCTCACCTCAACAAAGCCTTGGGATTTTGCAAGTATTACGAGCCGGATCATCCTTGCAACTCAACGCGTCGGATTTTCCGCCCTTTCCTCGCCGGAAAAGCCTCTCGTTTACTAACACAAACTCTCCGCTGCAGCCCAGACCTTTCAGCAACCCATCAAGCCTCTTATCAACCACATCGAGTGCTCCCATTGCTGTCCATCATATGCTCCATCATCAGCTGCATTTTTGCAACTAGATCTAAATTTTTGCAGCCAGCCATCAGCTCTTCATTCCTCTCACATCGAGATCACAATTAAGACCCAAATCTACCCCTTGGTGGCCATCTGCTGTCACAAAGTGATGACATGGCTCCCCAGGTGTGTGCACAAGCCGGCTCAAATGCTTAAGTAGCTGACTGTACCAATCCCGGGAATTGCGAAAAGTTGCTGACGTGGCAGCCCGCGAATCACGGCGCAGAATGCGGAGGCTGACGTGGCAGCGCTGGCAGCTTTTGGGCGATGCTTTTGGCTACGCGATCTCAGAGAGAGAGAGAGAGAGAGAGAGAGAGCTTTTGCTGCTTTATTTTCTACGCAATTGTAAGAGAGAGAAAGAGCTTTAAATTTTGAGAAGCTTTAAAAATTGCAAGCCTACTTTTAGGGCAGTTTTTTAATGGGAAGCTTTTTATGGCAGCTTTGGGGCTCTGCTTTTGGCAACCCTTGTACTTTATATAAGCGGGCTGGCCTCTCACAACTCAGAGCATCTAGACGCAGAGTCTTGAGTGTGAGCGCCTGCCCGCACTCTTGTACTTTGAACTCAGATTAGTACAAAAAGAAATACCGAAAGGGGCGCCAATCTTTGGGGCCAATATCTCTAGGCACGGAACTCCGTCGGGCCAATGTCGAATAAATTGTGAACTGTGAATTGTTTTGAAGTGGTTGTGGGTATTTGGCGCTGTCGCGGTAGATTCTTGACTTGGAGTGTCCAAGTCTGTTATAGTGGTATCAGAGCAAGGCCGATTTCTCTTCTACAGGAAATCCGATCCCGATTTTTTTTCCGCGGCACCTATGGCTTTAGGCAAGGATCAGTCAACTCCCTCTGCATCCGGAGATGCGGGAAGGGATCACAACAAAGATTCCGGCATGGAGTATGGCCCGCCTCGGCCTACTCAGGCGGAGCGTCGAGAGCTGGAGCGTCAACGATTGATCGGCGACGCAACAAAGATAATGCTTAATTTTGCTAAGGACCCAAAAATGGCAAAATATATAAGCAAGACCTCTTTCGAGGAGATGCACGCGAAGTGGCAGAAAACCACAGAACCACCCCGAAAACCCGCTCTCAAGAAACCTCCTGCTCCCAAGAAGTATACAAAGAAGGAATTAGAAGAGGTGGTTGATGCACGAATTGCTCAGCTTTTTGACGCACAAAACAAAGCGGAAAAGCACGGCAAAAAGCAGAAGAAAGGCATTGACTTCCCAGGCTATTTGGGTCGTCAGTCGACATTTGAAAAGGCAAAGAAACAGAAGAAGCGTGTTCGATTTGAAGGAGTACCCAGTTCTTCTTCTTCTTCTTCTAATAGTTCTTCTAGCTCATCTGATTCGAGTGAAGAAGACCGAAAAGGCAAAAAGTGAAGCAAGAAGCAACGCTTCGGAAAAGGCAAGAAAAAGACAAAAGAAGTCTAAATCCCGCCCAGAAGTGACAGTTCTACAAAGGACTCGTCTAATTAGGACTCTGATGACAGCAACTTTTATGCAAAGAAGAAGAATTTTTACAAAGCCAACCAGTATGACTTTCTGGAAGATAAAAGCAAGAAAGTCCGAGAGTTTAAAGAAGGCGGACGGTCAATTAAATTTCACACGTTTTCGGAATATAGAGATGCTTCGAAGGCTTTGTCTTTTGTACGGCAGTTTGACATCGCTTTCGCGGGAGCACGTTACTCAGAGCACTCTAAGATTCGGAGAGCTGCCTCTTACTTTAAGGGGAATGCTCGAACTTGGTGGTCCACGCTTCTATTAAGCAAAATTGCGCCAGTTAAATGGCTGAAAATCAAGAGGCTTTTTATTTCTTATTGGCTGACTCGAGAGTATGAACGTGATATACGAACTGCTTGGAACCATCTTCGGATGACCAAGAAGGATACAATGGACGCCTATTGTAAGGTGCAGCGGAATGAATGTTGAACTTTGCTCAAGATGAGTGCTCCGAATTGTGCTCAAGGTTCCTTTTACTTACGGAAGGGAGAGCCTTCGGTTCCTTTAGTGAGAGAGTGCAATGGACACAAACAAAGTGAATGGACACAGTGAATGGAAGTGCATGAGACTGAGAGATAGAGAAGAGAATACGACACCAAAGACGTTGTAAAACCCTCCTCCGAAGGCCCACTCTCTATGGCGAGAGCTATCTACTGATGATTGCACAAATCTCTACAATGCTTGGACTTGCCGACGATGTCGATGATGATGAGGACGACAACGAGACGGGCTGAAATCTGGAAACTCTAAGGGCTGAAATCTGCAAATCTTTATCTATTGAATTCTGACTCTATGTCGGGGACGATGTCGATGGCGACGATGCGACGACGGGCCGCTGAAAACGAAGATGCTGAAATCTGCGTTTTCCGGGCTGAATCTGTAAACTTTGCGGGATCTGACCATGCGGCGAGGATCTGCTACGGGAAGGTGAGATCTGCGAGGTTCGGGACTTCTTCTGCGATGTCTGACTGTTGAAAACTGAAAACGCTGGTTCTAGGGCTGAATCTGTCGCGAAGATCTGCAAAAACGCTAAGATCGATCTACAAACCAAAAACGCTAGGGCTGAAAACTGACCTCGTGGGGAAAACTGCTAACGCTGGGAGTCTTCTGCTTCTTGCTGTCGCCAAGAATCTGCAATTGCAAAAACACTGGTTGATCTGATGCAAAAACGCTAGGCCTTCTGGTGAGAGAAAACGCCAGAGTTGTCGCGGGGGTTGGTCTTGCTGAAAAGTTGCCTGTTAAGCAAGGTGCTCCTGTTGCCTCTTCTGCCAAAAAGTGCTAGCGCTAGGTTTGCTTATATGCAAACTTAGCAAAATTGCCCTACCTACTGTCCAACAAAAGTCACTTAAAAATAATAAGTGAAAAATGTCAAAAATAGGGAAAATAGGTCTACGCACTGTAAAAATGCTCCTAACGGGTTCTGATGGAAATCTGATGATCATGCTGTGTGCAACCGGAGGATATGCATCTAATCGAAGTGTCTGGACATGCACGGTGACCGGTCTGTGAACATACTCACAAAAGTGCCAAATCACTTCCTATTCTAGACTGACTTGATTGAACTGAACCCTGGTCATGATGTAGCTTGTCCACGGACACATAGTGTTGGATGTCTCACGTGACACTTATTGCGAGAGATTCTGGAGTTCTTTTCTACCCGCCTCTTCATTCAAGAAGATCTCGTTCAAGGAACAGATTGAGCGGTTTACCTTGGGTCTACCTACAGAGATCCGAGATCACTGCTTGGAACAGAAGTCAGCTTCTATTAAGAGTAGATGAGTCATGCGAAACGGGGTTTTGCCATTCACTCTGGCAGTCTGACCTACCCCATCGATGAGATCATGACACAAAGAGCCAAACAGACTTCGACAAATGAAAGTAGAAAGAGGAAGAGCAACCCAAAAAAGAAGGATGCACGACCCAAGCGTACTCCTCAAGAGAGAGCTTGCTTCATCAAGGAAGGGAAGTGCTTTGGATGCGGGGAAACTGGACATATCTCCGCGAAGTGCCCTAAAAAGGCACAGAAAGAACAAAACGACAAGGGCGATGAAAGGCCTGAGAGTTCGAGAGCAGCTGAGGAGCGTGGAAGAAAAGGCGAGATGAAAACAGGACTGGTTCCAGATTGCGTGGGTACCGATCCCAGCATGTTGGACGAGAGTACAGAACTTTGCCCAGCTTGGGGCAAAGTGAAAGACCAAGAAGCCCTGATCTTCTTTGATGGAGGAGCCAAGGCCAACTTCATTACACCGGAATTGGCGGCGCGGCTCAAGATCACTCCCGATCGGATGGGACCACTTGTGGAGGCAGTTCTAGCGGCACCCGGCAAGGACGTAGCCATTACACCTGTCATTGGCAAACTACAGTTGCATTGCTAGGGGTATTTAGGGCATGAGGACTTTTACATAATGCCTTTGGAAGGTTGTGATGTTCTCTTGGGAATTCCCTGGGTACCACAAGAACAACACCGTGGTCGACTATCGGGCGAGAAAAGCGACATTGACTACAGAGAAGGGCAGAACCATTGTACTTGACATTAAACTTAAGGGCGAGTCTGTCCCTATTGTATCGGCTTCGGCCATTTCAAACTCAATGAAACCAAGCCTATTTGTTTACTCGATCTTTATGAAAGAGTTGAGTGATGAGGATAGGACAAATATGTCTGAACATGATAAAGAACGCCAAGATTTTCTCCACTCTCATGCCGATTGCTTCTCAGAGGGCCTGCCAGGCGAGTTACCACCTGCTCGTCCTGAAGATCATACCATTGATCTGATACCTAGAAGCACTCCACCGAACCGGCCACCTTATCGTGTGAGCCGAGCACAGAATGAAGAGATTATGAACCAAGTGAAAGACCTCTTGGAAAAGGGTCTTGTCCAGCCTAGTACTTCACCATATTGCTCTCCAGTGTTGTTGGTTTTAAAGATAGGCGGATCTTGGAGAATGTGCATCGATTATAGAGCTCTCAACAAAATCACCATCAAGGACAGATTTCCGGTTCCTAGGATCGATGACATACTCGACAGATTACAAGGATCCTCGAGTTTTAGCCATAGTTACCAGGAACGGGAAACCGGAACGGGAACGCGGAACGGGAACGCCGAACAAAATGCCATTCCTTGTTACCGGTACTCACGTTCGAAACACGGAACAGGGACTTGGAATGGGAAAGAGGAACGGAGACCTGAAAACGGCCATTCCCTGATCGCGCCAAGAGACGTGTACAAGACAGCCTTTCGGATGACTTTTGGGTTATTTGAGTATTTGGTGATACCGTTTGGCTTAACCAATGCTCCTGCGACCTTTAATCGGATGATGGACAGGATTTTAAGAGTGGATATCATTAGATCCGAATCGCGTCGGGAGACGTCTACAAGACAGCCTTTCGGACAACTTTTGGGTTATTTGAGTATTTGGTGATACCGTTTGGCTTAACCAATGCTCCTGCGACATTTAATCGGATGATGGACAGGATTTTTCGAGAGTACGGGCTATTTGTTGGCACTTTCTTTGACAATATCATTGTTTTCTCCAAGAATGAGGCAGAACATAGAGATCATCTGCTTCAAGTCTTTCAGGCATTACGAGATCACAAGTTAGTGATTAATGCGAAGAAAAGTGAATATTTCTTATCAAAGATACACTTTTTGGGACACATTGTGTCAGCAGCAAGAGTGCAAATGGATCCGGCCAAGATAGAGACTATCCGTGATTGGCCCGATTTGAAGAATGTCCATGAAGTTAGAAGCTTCTTGGGACTATGTTCGTACTACAGGCGGTTCATTTGAAAGTTTGCAGAGGTTGCTTCCCCTTTGCATATATTGACACAAAAAGGAGTCCCTTTCTCATGGGGACCCACAGAGGTGATTGCCTTTCAGACTTTGAAAGAGAAATTGACTACGGGACCAGTTTTGACTTTGCCGGATTTGCAAAAGTCATTCAAAGTATATTGTGATGCTTGTGGTCGTAGTCTGGGTGCGGTCTCAATGCAAGAAGGCCATGTCATTGCTTACGAGAGCCAATTGTTCTCAAGGAATTGACAGCACAGATTTATGAGAAAGAGCTTTTGGCGGTTATCCATGCTCTTACTCAGTGGCGGCATTACCTACTCGGAGCGGATTTTACTGTCTTTATAGACCATTAGAGTTTACGTTACTTCTTGTCACAGAAGCAGCTATCAGAAAAGCAGATGCGGTGGGCGAACATCTTGTCACAGTTTCACTTCCAGATTGTCCATGTTCAGGGACAGAAGAATTTGGTGGCAGATGCTTTGTCTCGGAAGCCATTGGTTCTGGCTATTTCCACGATACATCATAGGCGCTTCGAGGATATGGTCAACCAATATGCCACAGATCCTGATTTTGCAGACTTTTTCACATGGATACGGGGGAGACAGTAGTCGAGTATTCCATTCGGGATGGCTACTTGATGAGGAAAAACATGTTGTGCGTTACACATCCGTTGAGGGAAAAGGTTATGATTGAATGCCATTGTCCGCCTTTTACGGGTCATCGCGGCATTGCTACCACCATGAAAGGGGCAGAGAGATACTTCTTTTGGCCAAGACTCAAGAAGGATGTGGAAGAGTTTGTACGCAGTTGCTTGGTATGCCAGAAGGTCAAGTTTGACAGGCATAAGGCACAGGGATTGTTATAGCCTTTGCCCATACCCACCCGTCCTTGGAAAGTAACGCAATGGATTTCATTTTTGACCTCCCGAGAACACACAGTGGTAAGGATGGTATCTGGACTATTATTGACAGATTTAGCAAGCAAGCTCATTTGATTCCAGTGAAGAAAACAGTCAAGCCGGATCACTTAGCGAGACTGTTTGTGGCCCAGATTTTCAGATTACGTGGCATGCCTGAGACAATTGTCTCCAACAGGGACCCCAGATTTACGAGTTTGTTTTGGAAGGCAATTTGGGAGAACATTGGCACGCGGTTGCAATTCTCGTCATCTTTCCACCAGCAAACTGACGGACAATCTGAGATTGCCAATTCAGTGGTTTAGATTTATTGAAGTCTTATATCTCGAATCAAAAGACTCAATGGGAAAAATATCTACCTTTGGTGGAATTTGCCTACAACAACACAATACACTCTTCAACGGGGAAGGCGCCATTTCAGATTGTTGAAGGTGTTGCGAAGGTTCCAACCTTCCTAAGCACGAAAGATAAGATTTTAACCTGATGAGTATACGCACGACTTAGACACGGCTTTTGCCAAGGTCCGCGAGGCTTTGCGGAAATCTCAAGAAAGACAGAAAAAGGCAGTGGATCGCCATTGTCACGATTTGAAATTGAAGGAGGATGATTGGGTGCTCTTATGTTTTGAGAAGGCACGCCTGAGAAAGGAAAAGGGAAAGGAGAGGCTTTTTTCAAAGCTTAGTATGAGATACTACGGACCTTTCCAGATCTCCGAAAGGATCAATGATGTCTCCTTCCGCCTGAAACTGCCAGACACTTGGAGGATTCACAATGCATTGCATGTGAGTCTCTTGAAACCTTTCAAAGGTGATGTGCCTGATGATGGGGAGCCCGATGAGCAACCCGAAGTGGAGGAAAACGAGGAGATCCTTGTTCCTGAACAGATTTTGGCACATAAGGACACAAAGAATAAGGGTAAAATCAAAAGGCGATTCTTGGTTAAATTCAAGAACTATCCTGCATTGGATGCGAAGTGGATGGAGGAGGAGGACCTAGCAGATATTCCTTTGGTTGTGAACCTTTACCTTGAAGCTTTTGGTTTAGCATAGTCTATTCCAAATGGAACCCAGAATTCAGCTTGGCCACAGATCTGGTGCAATGGGATGCACAAGAGGGGAGTTACTCCGCTCCTTTGTCAAGATGCCTTGATTTTTAGAATACTAGAGTCGCTGATGTCTCCTTAAGCTTCCGGGATACTGAGAGCTGACAGTATTCTGATTTATGACTTTATGAAATAGAATTCCAAAATATGAAACTGATTTGTTCTTGACTTGTTTTCAAGTGCAAGAACTGATAGACAAAATGACTGCAGCATTTTGATCTAATTGATATCGAATAGACATGGTTGCACTAGGGGTTAGTCAATCGGGCATCGATGAGGTCCTGAGTGGATCTAGATGCGATTGCTAACTGCATTGCCGATAAATCATGGTCTAAGATCCGAATGAATGTTGAATGTCATGTGATGTCCTGTGATGTCAAGTGATGTCCTGTGATGTGATTGTCGATTGGTACATGTGCTAGATGTGTGTTCCTAGTACGTAGGTACTAACAATCAGTGTCTGCTAAGACGGTTTATGGCTTCTGTTTGTTTTGCAAGCGTAATCGAGGGCGATTACAATGCTTTCAAGAGGGGGGTATGTCACAAAGTGACGACGTGGCTGCCCATGTGTGTGCACAAGCCAACTGAAATGCTCAAGTGGTTGACTATACCAGTCCCGAGAATTGCGGAAAGTTGCTAACGTGGCAGTCCGCGAACCACGGCGCAGAATGCGGAGGCGGACGTGGCAGCGCTGGCAGCTTTTGGGCAATGCTTTTGGCTATGCGATCTCAGAAAAAGAGAGAGAGAGAGAGAGAGAGAGAGAGAGAGAGAGCTTTTGCTGCTTTATTTTCTACGCAATTGCAAGAGAGAGAAAGAGCTTTAAATTTTGAGAAGCTTTAAAAATTGCAAGCCTACTTTTAGGGCAATTTTATATGGGAAGCTTTTTATGGCAGCTTTTGGGGCTCTGCTTTTGGCAAACCTTGTACTTAAAATAAGCGAGCTGGCCTCTTACAACTCAGAGCATCTGGACGCAGAGTCTGAGTGTGAGCACCTGCCTGCACTCTTGTACTTTGAACTCAGATTAGTACAAAAAGAAATACCGAAAGGGGCGCCAATCTTTGGGGCCAATATCTCTAGGCACGGAACTCCGCCTGGCCAGTGTCGAATAAATTGTGAACTATGAACTGTGAACTGTTTTGAAGTGGTTATTTGGTGTTGTCGCGGTAGATTCTTGACTTGGAATGTACAAGTCTGTTACATCTGCAACCCCACATCGAGACGGATCCAAAAGGTGCATCAAATCAGCCCTAAACTTTCTTCATTTTGAAGAGTTGCCGCGGCAACATTCCCCATTCAAGTCAGTAGAGTCTGCATTTGATGTGTGTGCATTCCATTTACACAATCAAAAGCAAACACCACATCAGTAACGGTTCCGTCGCCAGGATAGAATCCTTTTTCCTTAGAGAGTGAGCCTTGGTTGGTTTGCGGTGAAGACACAAATAGGAACTTGGAGTTATACTATGGCTAACAGGATGAATGACGCGAGAGGACAGACAGGTTGTTCCTCCTCCAATCTTGGAGCGTGGTGAGAGTTCACGGCCACCCCGTCTCTGCCTTTTGTTGATTTGAATGCTCCACTGGGTCGTAAATGATTGGGCAACTAGACAAGGATGCGTTCAGGACACAATCGGTTGCCACTATGAAAGTATTTTCTCGGTTGCCGCGGAATCCTAGATTTATGGAATTTCTGCAAGCGCCACCAATGTCATAGCAAACAAGACAACTGTCTCACACAGTAGAGCCTGTTGAGGCTCAAGCCCAGGCCCCTTGTGCGTCTCAGCAGGGCATGGAGCACTCTCATGTTGCGGGGTCAATTGGGACTCCAAGACAAATTCCTTCTGTCCACGAAAAGGTGGTGAGGACGCCTATTCCACATGCTTTGCCAATTCATCCAACCACCTCTCAGAGTCCAAATGTTGCATTAAATGGACAAGGAACCAATTCCTAAGCTATGCAACACGTTTTTCCACCACCCATGGTACATCCTGGGTATTTCGGGGGTGGATCAGTGTTTCGGAGTATGGCTGGTTACGCGCCTGGAAACCAGCAATATATGCCAAGAATAGTGTTTGGGGGTATGCAAGGCATGATGCCAAACCCTATGTATGGTAATATTGGCATGCAGCAAGGGTTTCAGTGCAATCAGGGCCAGTTTGAGGTGCCATAGGACAATTTTGGCATGGCTGGTTTTTCCGACCAGTAGGCATTTATGGCACTAGTGACACAGAACGTCAATGGCCGAGGGGCACCGATGATCCCTACTACAGTGCCCATGTTGCAGACAATTAACTGGGGGCACTGGAAAAGCCATAGCCATACAAAGAAGGTGGTGCAACTGTGAAGTTTGATACTTTCAGCGGCTTTGAGGATAAGGCAAAGGCTCTTACTTTCCTCTAGCAATTTGACACCGCATATGCAAGGGGGAATTTTGCAGAGGCCTCCAAGGTCAAGACAACGTGAAATACGGAAATCCATACAATCTGCCAAGTCAGCCTGCCAACTCGTTTTGCGGGATTTCGTACTGCTGCCACGTGGCATGTTGTCCGTATAGCCTGTCAACCATGTACGTGTGTGTGTCCGGGCAGTTTTCCCATGTCATCATTTTGTGACACTAACCCTATGTGCATGTGGACAAGCTGTTCCTACTTCTAGGGTTTAGGAAGCCTAGGAAGTGTTCTAGCAACCTTGTGAGCTTGTACGCGGGCCGTGCATGTCCAGGCACTTAGCGTAGTTCCACACCTTCTGATTGCACACCTAGCATGAGCATGATTTACCACCTCATAAACCCAAAGTTGCAAGGCATATGAACCACCTCTTAAAAGTCAATTTTTAAAGTGACTTATTAAGTGACTTTAATATATGGAATCGTGGGGGCTGGTTGGAGGCTGCACGACCCACTCTTTGGCTGGTCAAAATGGAGGCCTTGGCGCATGAGAAGAAGTAGAAGAAGAAGAAGAAGGAGAGCACAGTGCATCCAAAGTAACAGACCCTCCCAGTGTTTTTCTCAAGCAGTCCAACCAGCGTTTCAGCAAGCAAGTTCAGCATTTTTGGAGTTTCAGGCCAGCGTTTTCAGCCTTGGCCATCTCGCCAGCAGATCAGCCTTAGCCGTATGGTGCCACACCGTCCGCACCGCTTTTCCTCGCCGGATTCTACAAGCGCTCTCAGTTCAGCCATCGGTTCAGTTTCAGCCCATCAATTTTCAGCATAGCCTCGCCATCCGTCGTCACCGACAATTGCAGATTTCAGCCCTACAACAGCGCTCAGATTTCGGCCATCTTCAGCCCTAGCATTTTTCCATTTTCAGCCTCAGCCTTTGCCATCAACGTTGTCAACGTCGTCGTCATAGTCATCGTCGTCGACATCGTCGTCGTCAAGTAACACAGCATCTAGAAGCATTGTACCAGACCTTTGTGCAATCTAAAGCAAATACCTCTCTAGCAATAAAGAGGGAGGCCCTTGGAGGGGGGTTTGGGACGCCATCCGGTGTCGTCTCGTCTCTCTCTCTCTAGCACTCTCACTCACAGTTTGCATTCCACTCTCTTGTTTTGGTCATTGCACATTCTTCACTAAAGCACGGAAGGCTCTCCCTTACGCTAATAAAAAGGAACCTTGAGTATCACTTAGCACTCATCTTAAGCCATACACCATCATTCACTTCTGATGCACATTACATTGGTATCAAAGCTCTTTGGAAGTGTTCAGTATCATCACTCTCAAGGAAAGAACCACAAGAAAAAAAAAATTCCTTGTTGTGGTCGCACATAACCCAAGAATTTTCTAGGCCAGCGTTTTCAGCCTTGGGTTACGTGCATCCATAATCTGTGTTTTTGAAGATTGACAGGTAACCCAAGAAAGAAGTGCTTGTCCAGCCACCCCTCATTCCTCTTTTCCACTCAATGAGAGTGGACCTTGCAAGCTCAAGGCCGCCAAGGGGTGCACCCGCAGGAAAGAGTCGAGCTTGGGTAAGAAAAAAGCCTTCTTCAACGCAAATTGCAAGCCAGGAACTCAAGAACCTCAAGAACTCAAGAACCCCAAGTACCCAAGAACTCAGTGCATGGTCATCACCCGAAGCGGAATGGGTGAACGTGATGAGAGTGGAGTTGGAGAAGACGAAGTTTCTACACCAAGAGGATTGTTCCCCGTTCCTCCCCCATCGCCATCTACGCTCTATGGAGGCTTTGCTCCAATCGATGACGCATACGATGCTACAACAAAAGGAGCAACGCTCTACCATGGACCGCGAGCATGAAGAAAGAAGGGCAGCTATGGAGCTTGAGCGTGAGCTAGCACACGAGGCTCAACGCATAGCGGCCGAAGAGAAGCGAACGGCTATGGAGTTAGAACGAGAGGCGCAAAGGGACCAACGCATAAAAGAGTTGGTCCTACAGGTACTCTCCAGGAAAGGCGAGCCGCTCAAGGAGCCTAACGAGTCATCCCGTAGCACATGTAGAGGCGACGACTCCAACAATCAAGTCACTGAGAAGTTGACATTTAGTAAGTATGATGGTAAGATGGATGCTTCTGTAATTCATTCACGGTTGCATCAATCTAATGCTTACTTTGAGACTAACAAGAAAACAAGTAACAGTCAAGTTTTGACGGTTGCCATGTATCTAGCAGGGGATGCCATTAATTGATATCAAGCTAGGCAGGAGTCGCAATTGGCTGAGCACCTTGAGCATGCAAAGGAAGGCGTTCTCTCTCTAAGTTGGAGCGACATCCAAGACAAGCTCAAGGCTCGCTTCATGCCACCACAGTACCTAGATCGGTTAAAAGAAGAATGGCGTGGTCTCAAGCAAAATGGATCTCTTGTCATGCCTTTTTCTAACCGTATTTTGCAGATTGGCGACCAATTGTGCAAATTGGAAGCCAAAAGGAAGGAGGCTTTCCTTTTCGGGTTAGACGAGTACATCAAGTTTGACGTACAAGTCTTTAGCCCTACAGACTACAACATGGCAGTGGCGATTGCTCTCGCCCAAGAAATGAAACACAAAAAAGGCAAGCCTAAGGAGGCCAAGTCTTCTCAAAGTACCTCTCAAAACCCTCACAATAGAGCACAGAACTCTCACAATGAATCTAAGGGAAAGAACAATATACCTAGATGAATCCAAGATAAGCCCAGATTCACTCTTGAAGGAAAGTGCAAGCTATAGACCCATGGTAGTCACCCAAGGTATAGACTACCAGCTCCATCATGCATAGTATTGACTAAATACCACGACATCCCCACTAACGTCGTCAGTGCCCAATAGTGGGTGTAAAAGTAGGTACTAACATATGCTCCCCAACACAACACACACATGAGCATACATCAACACAAAGTTCAGCGTACTAAGTTTCTGTCATGACTCCGGAGATCAAGACAGACTCGAGCGTAATGAAGCCTAGCACTAAAAGAAGCATTAAATCGAAAAAATTAGCACAAAAATGAGGTAGTTGATAGGGCATACGCACCACAAAAGATAGAAAGAATTAGCACAATATCAATTGTTCGTAACTCGAACGAAAACTTCACAATATGAAGTCTGCATGTCTGCTATACAACTTAAAAATATACCTAGATAAATCCAGGCTAAGCCGAGATTCACCCTTGAAGGAAAGTGCAAGGTATAGACCCATGGTAGTCACCCAAGATATAGACCATCACCTCCATCATGCATAGTATTGACTAAATACCACGACATCCCCACTAACGTCGTCCGTGCCCAATAGTGTGTGTAGAACTAGGTACTAACATATGCTCCCCAACACAGCACACACAACATGCACACACATATGAGCATACATCAACACAAAGTTCAACGTATTAAGTTTCTGTCATGACTCCGCAGATCAAGGACAGACTCAGCCATAATGAAGCCTAGCACTAAAAGAAGCATTAAATCGGAAAAATTAGCACAAAAATGATGGAATCTCAAGATAAACCTAAGTTAACACCCGATGAAAAGTCTGCTCAAGGAATTATAGGAGGATGGTTAACTCTAGAAAAAAGAGCCGCTTATGGCAAAGAAGGAAGATGCTATCAATGTCACACTACTAAGGGTCATGTTAAGAAAGATTGTCCTAAGAAAGGACCACCAAACGCATCCACAGAATCCACATCTTCTATCAACACTTTGATAAACCCAAAAAGTACACATTATGTCTCTGATGAGCACCTTGATGAGTCTCTCTTTAAGTGTTATGGGCATGTGAATGGTCAACGTGTTGTGGTCTTGTTTGACTCTGGCGGTAAGCATGATGTGGTCAATGATTCTCTTGTAAATAGGGCTCGCCTAGAAGCTCTTCCAGCATCTCCTATCGAGGTGTCTGGACTCGCTCCCGACGTGCACTCTTTAATCACGCATGAATGTCCTAGTGTGTTAGTCTCTATTCAACAGGCATCTTTCCATCGAAAATTTGTTGTTTCTCCTCTCTCAAGGTGTGATATGATTTTCGGCATTAAATGGTTTCGTGAGCATGCTCCACTCTTTGATTGGAAGGCAAACACGCTCACTCTCTCACCGGAAGGTTCCTCTTCAATGGTCATCCGCAGTGAGCAAGGTCTCCATTTTTTACTTCGCATTTCTCATGTGCAGGCTAAGCGTGAGTTACGACGAGGAGCTCAAGCGGCATTCATCTATGCCAATAAAGTGACGCAAGACCTCAAGACCCCAGAACGATATGAGCATCTTTTCTTGAAGGATGATCTTCCACCCCATCTCCCTCCCAAGCGTCCGGAGGATCATCGCATTGAACCCATGGAGGGGGCACAGCCCATCAGTAAGTCTCCCTACCGTTTGAACAAGTCTCAAGAAGCGAAGTTAGAGCGGCAACTCACCGAGTTAGTGGCCAAGGGGTTTATACGCCCTAGTGTAAGTCCTCTTATTGCTCCTATTTTGTTTGTTCACAAGAAAGATGGGTCGTCTCGTTTGTGTGTAGATTACAGGGCACTCAACAAGATGACTATGAAGAACAAGTTTCCAATGCCTCGCATTAAGCATATCCTCGATAGGTTCAATGGCACGAAGGTGTAAACAAAGTCGATCTCAAAAGTAGGTACCATCAGGTAAGGGTATTCAAGGGCGACATCCACAAGACGACTTTCCACAGAGCGAGGGCAATGAGAGTATGTTGTTATGCCCTTTGGATTGACGAGTGCCGTGGGTAAGTTCAACCGTCTCATAGTAGGTTAGTTTGGAGACATGATTGGCATGTGTTTTTATTTTCCTAGATGACATTCTCATTTTTTTTGCATCATGGTAACAGCATGAACAGGATGTGAAAAGGGTTTTAGCCTATTCAAACGAATGTCAGCTGTACATTGCAGCTAAGAGGTCAAAACTTTTTCTCACTGAAGTTACTTGGGCTATACCATTTCTACAGACGGTGTCAAGTTGGACCCCACAAAGGTGGAACAGGTTGGTAATTGGAATTTGCCCAAAACTGCATATGATGTGCGTTCTTTTTTAGGTCTATGTCAAGCATATAGTTCGCATATCAAGGGTTTTGCATGCATTGCCGCACCCATGATTGATGTTTTGAAAGGGGTGAAAACTTATCGATAGCGCGTTGTTTTGCCCGAGGCAACCATTGAGGCTTTCGAAGCTCTCAAGGTTGCGGTGACTCAGGCTCCGTGTCTCATCCTTGCCTTTTGGAATGACCGCATGGCCGTCCAATTGCATTTCTCAATAGAAAGTTGAATAGTGCTGAAAAGAATTATTCTGTGTATGATAAGGAACTTCTCTTTGTCATTCATTCTCTCATTGAAAGCATTTTTTGTATGGTAGAGAGTTTAATGTGCGTACTGATCATCAAGCCCTCAAATTGCTTCAACCTATGCCTAGTGCACATTGGAGTGACCGCCAAGCCCGGCGGTCACTGTTTTTGAGCAATTTGGAGGTTTGATTGAGTATCTGCCAAGTAAAGCTAACCTTGTTGCAGATGCGTTAAATCGCAAAGTTCAGCCATCTCTATTCAAGGAGTCCCTTTTGACAGCATGACGAACAAGTATGCAAATTCCGAGTTTGGTAAGCAATGGTTGCAGGCTCTTGCTTCCCAAGGGCCTAGCAACTATCTCATTCGTGAGGGTCTCTTGTATTTTCGCCACCGTCTGTGTGTATTGCCTCCTCTTAGGCAAGCCATATTGCACGATGCACATGATGCACTCACGGGTGGGCACAAGGGCATGAATACCACTTTAGAAAAGGTAGAAATATTCTTTTTTTTACCTAAAATGCGAAAACATGTCTTTAAGTATGTCACACAATGTTCCATTTGTCAAAAGTAAAGCTCCTCGAAGTAAGCAGCAAGGCCTCTTGCTATCATTGCCTAACCTCGAAGGGCCATTTCACGACATTTCCATGGATTTTGTGACTAATCTTCCACCTAGTTTGCATTCAAGGAACACTCAATGTCTTAACCATCGTTGATCGTTTCAACAAGTTTTGCATGTTGATTCCTTGTAAGGCCACAGTGACAACACAAGATGTAGTACGTTTGTTCATTAAGCATTGGTATCCCCTTTGTGGTTTGCCAAAGTCAATTGTGTCAGATAGGGATGTCAAGTTCACGTCGGATTTTTGGAAAGCACCTTTTAAAAATTTTGGCACCACGTAGAATTTTTCATCCGCATTTCACCTACAGTCTGATGGCCAAACCGAGATCTACAATGAGTTGGCTCTCGATGTTTTGAAGTCTTATGTACATGATCAGCAGTCTCATTGGGAGCAATAACTCCCTTTAGTGCAAGCAATTTTGAACGACTCATATTGTTAAAACTCCGTATGAGACAGCATTTGGCCGTCCATTTCAGTCTTTGCTGACTCGATCGGTCAGTCAGTTGCCTAATGCCAACGTTGGGAGACAGTCTTTGGATGAGATTACTAAGAGAGTGAAACTTTGGCTAAGCAAGGCTCAAGAGTCTTATTCTCGTCAGGCTAACAAGCATCGTCAGGATGTTACTATCAAGGAAGAGGATTGGATCTATCTTAGGATCATGAAGCAACGTCCCAAGCAAGTAGGAAAGAAGTGTCCAAAGTTGTCTTTTTGTATGTATAGTTCTTTTCTACTCATTAAAAAGATAAATGAGGTTTCTATGAAATTGCAATTGCCTAACTCATGGTCAATGCATACTTCTAAAAATCCTATCACTTATAGTGAAGCTATCTCTTCTTCGTAAAAGGATCAATGGCAAAAGGCTATGGAGGCAGAATACGATTCTCTTATCTCTAAGGTACATAGATACTAACCGAATTGCCTCTTGGCCCTACAACCATTAAGTGTAAGTAGATACATAGAACAAAACTTAAAGCTAATAGATCTTTTAACAAATTCAAAGCACAATTAGTTGTCAAAGGTTACTCTCAAATTGCTGACAGACCTTTTCATCAATTATTCGCAATACTAGTATTCGGATCTTATTAGCATTTGTTGTTCAATTTGATTTAGAAACTCACCAAATAGCATGCAAATTGCTTTTCTGAATAGTGATTTAAATGAAGAAATTGATATGGAGTACCCAGAAGGTTCGTTATTCAAGGTAAAGAAGACCTTGTTGCTCGACTTCATAAGGCATTATACGATCTCAAACAAGCTTTACGGGTCTGGTATATAAAGTTTGATCTTTTTCTTGCCACCATGGATTTCTCTCTTACTCTTCAAACCCCAACTTATATATCGAACGGAAATATGACAGTTTTGTGATCTTTGCTCTTTATGTGGATGATACAATTCTTGTTTCTAATGATTTGAGATTTATGCAACAACTCAAGAAGTTGTTGACTTGAACATTTAATACAATGGATCTTAGGGAGCTTCACTCATGTCAGTTCATCCGTCAAAGAAATCGTACCAAAGTTATTTTATTACTTTGACATTCAAAGTAATAAAATATTTTATTCAAAGTTATTTTATTACTTTGATATTCAGAAGTTTGATTTGGAATCTGCACATTCGGTCAATACTCTTTGTCTCACGAGTTCCATGAAAAATACTTTTGAAAGTGATAGACAGCTTATTACAAATGAATCTTATGTTAATCCTATCGAGTGTCTTCAGTTTGTTGATTAGTACATTCGTCCTGATATTTTGTTTATTCCTTGCTATCATGAGCAACATCTTGTATGTTCTTCTCTTAAGCATCGATCTGTAGCAAAATATGTGTTGAGATACTTGAAAGACACTGCAGATTTCGATTGGGTCTATCAACAACAATTGACAATAGACTCTATGTCATCTTTCTCTCTCTTGCGTTACACAGATGTAGATTGGGCCAACTCACATTTATCCATAGATTTATCTATGCGATCTACTAGTGACAATTGTTTCTTCATTAATGGTTGTCTTATTTCTTGGACCAACAAGAAACAACATTGTGTTGCAATTTCCACAACCGAGTTTGAATATATTTCCGCATCGCTTGCAACTCGTAAACTGATTTGGCTTCGACAAATGCTGACTGACATTAGTCATCCTCCTCTTTCTAGCACGCCCTTACGTCGTGATAATCAGAGTGCTATTACTCTTGAAAAAGACAACGTGTAACATAACAAGTCAAAACATATTGTTGTGCACTATCGTTATGTACGACATGAAGTACGCAAAGGCACTATCATGATTAAACATTATCCCCGTGACCAAATGATTGCAAATATTCTTACCAAAGGCTTCAATGAGTCAAGCGTCATTCTCTTACAGTTAGAGCTTAAGAGTTGCTTCGGCTTCTCTCCTTTTTAGATTAGAATCTCTATGTTGTGGTAGCTTTATACATATGTCATTGTAATCTTATAAGCATCATGCATCATGCTGATTTTACACTTGCACACTGCGACCTCTTGGATACACAATGCACTTTCACATCACTATTTCTAGTTTATAATTTCACATTTATATATGAGCTTGGATTTTTTCCTTGTACTCCCCAAGGGTTTTTTCATCCAAAGACTTTTATTTAAGTGGGAGTTTGAGCTATATATGGCTCACTATACCTAGCTTCGTCTCACCTATATATATGTAGATTGTCCTCACACAAATTAGTCTTTGGAAGCACATAATATGTCACTTCTCTCTCTCTCTCTCTCTCTCTCTCTCTCTCTCTCTCTCTCTCTCTCTTTTGGAAAAGTCAGGGCTGTATATTACTGAGTACCATATAATCCCCAGCGGATGCCAAAATAGCCTATCACGTGGGGTGTACAAGCTGAATGTAAGAATGAGAGCCACTATAGTGACAACTCGACTAGAACAATCTCATGGTGGTCGGTGTGATGAGTGGAGGAGAAACCACCGAGGAGGGGCATAATGCCATGTAATTTGGCCACCTGTAAGTGTGAAGAAGAGTGGGAATCGGGCCCAACGCCGAAGGAAGGCAAATCGACGAGCCTCGGCTGCTCGAGATGTACCTGAGGAAGAATCCCACTGCCAAATCAGTGTGTGAATGATGTCCAACCAAATGGCAGTGAGGGTATCCTGGAGGAGCTGTGGAGCCGCACTGAGAATGTGAAGACAACGAGCTCTCCAAACATTCCATAGTGTAATGCTAGTGATGACTGAGAAAACTTCATCACGTGTCTGAGGATCCCCCTGCCAAGCAATCTGTGGTAGCATAGCCAAAGTCCCTCACCGGTAACCAGTCGAGGTAAGCATAAGGGTTGGATCTCTCTCTCTCTCTCTCTCTCTCTCTCTCTCTCTCTCTCTCTCTCTATATATATATATATATATATATATATATATAATATATAACCAAGAGGTTACAGTGTGCAAGTGTATGGTGCCTATAAGATTACAATGACATGTGTATAAAGCTACCATAACAGTAGAGATTTTAATCAAAAAAGAGTAAAGTTGAAACAACTCAAAGCTCCGAACGTAAGAGGATGAAGCATGACTCATTGAGGTCTTTAGTAAAAATATTTGCAATCATCTGGTCACTGGAACAATGTTCATTAATGATAGTACCTTTGCGTACTTCATATTGTACACAATGATAGTGCACACCAATATGCTTTGACTTGTTGCATTGCACGTAGTCTTTTCCAAGACCAATAGCACTCTCATTATCATATTGCAAGGACATGCAAAAAAGAGAAGGATAACCAATGTCAATTAACATTTGTTGAAGTCAAATCAGTTCATGAGCCGCAAGCAATATAAAAACATATTCATATTCGGTTGTGAAAATTGCAACACAACATTGTTTCTTAAAGGTCCAAGAAATAAGACAATCATTAATAAAAAAACAATTGTCACTAGTAAATCGCATAGATAAATGCGAGTTGGCCCAATCTACATCTGTGTAACCCAAAAGAGAGAGAGACGGCATAAAGTTTGATGTCAATTGTCGTTGATAGACTAAACCGAAATCTGCAGTGCCTCGACACGTGTTTTGTTGTAGACCAATGCTTAAGAGAACACATAAGATGTTGCAAAATAGTTAGCAATAAACAATATATCAGGACTAGTGTTCAAATCAACAAACGATAGATACCCGATCAGATTAGCATAAGATTGATTTGTAACAAATTGACGACTTTTCATGAAACTCGCAACACAAAGACCAAACGTACAGATTCCAAATCGAACTTTTAAATAGTATCTTCAATAAACTTTGATTGTCAAAGTAATAAAATACCTTTGGTACGATTCTATTGGATTTGGATGCAAAAACGTGGCACCTAAATGGCAAGATATTGCTAGGGGAGCCTCAGGAAAGCTGTGGGTGCTTGTACAGGACAATTTAGAGAGATTTTTCGCGAGGATTCTCGTCTAATTCAAAGGGGCAAGTGACCCTACACGTGCGGGAGCTTGAGGGCTACCCACATAAGTGATCGGCACGCGAATCGGAGCGCAAATCAGAGAATTACAGGTTGCTATAAATTTTTGCAGGTTTAAGGTTTTAGCCAATTTTGATGTCTGCAGGTCCAGAAGCTTCAATGAAGCGAGGGAATCACCGAACATGTGTTTTGGTGCAAATTGGAGGCCAAAAACAGAGAATTCAACATGCTTTAATTTCTCACCAAGTTTTGTAAGGTGCTCTAAAGTGCGTGGAAAGTCACCGTTTACTTGGGATTTTGTCCGTGGAGACTTCTATTGTGGCTATGCTGCCAAAATCGGGTTAGAGTAGGGGAATTTCAGCCCGATTATAGTAGGACAGCTTGTAGAAGTTTACATGTTTTTCTCTAGTGTAATAAAAATAAAAAAAAATACCGAAAGGGGCGCCAGACTTTGGGGCCTACAGGGTGACGTTGTCAGCTTGAAAGCGCTCTAGCTGCCAAGCTATGTTTTGTTTTGAAGTGTTGAATTCCCATCACAGGCTTATATGTGAAGTTCCTTTGTGTCGTAAAGTTCAAGTAAAGTTTATGAAGTAAAGACTCGGGTACCGCCCTACGGGAACAAAACATAGTGGCAAATGCGTTGTCTCGAAAGCCCTTGGTTCTGGCTATTTCCGCGATCCATCATCGAAATTTTGAGGACATCTTTAGCCGGATACAGAGTAGAGAGACACTTACTGGCTATTCTATACGGGACGGCTACTTGATGCGGAAAATGATGTTGTGTGTCACACAACCATTGAGGAAAAAGGTTTTGATAGAGTGCCATTGTCCACCCTTTTCAAGCCATTGCGGCATAGATACCACCTTGAAGGGTGTCGAGCGTTACTTCTATTGGCCGAGGCTCAAAAAGGATGTGGACGACTTTGTTCGCAATTGTTTAGTATGCCAAAAGGTCAAGTTTGACAGGCATAAGGCACCATAACTTCACAACCTTTACCCATTCCCTCTCACCCCTAAGAAGGCATTGTTGTGGATTTCATGTTTTATCTTCCCAAGACTAAAGCTCACTTCATTCCGGTAAAGAAGACGGTCAAGCCTGATCATTTGGCGAGATTGTTCAATTTACAAATTTTTCGATTACATGGCATGCTTGAGTCCATAGTCTCGGATAGACATCCCGATTCACGAGTTTGTTTTGGAAGGCAATCTGGGAGAACATTGACAGCAACTGCAGTTCTCATCCGCATTCCACCCACAGACAGATGGGCAATATAAGATAGCCAATTCAGTGGTTTTGGATTTATTGAAGTCTTACATTTCGGATTAAAAGACTCAATGGGAAAAGTATTTGCCTTTGGTGGAATTTGCCTACAACAACATTGTTCACTCTTCGACGGGGAAGGCGCCATTTGAAGTAATCGAAGGTGCTCCTCCCTTTCTAAGCACCAAAGACAAGATTTTTAAAGTGGATCAGTACACGAGAGATTTGGACACGGCTTTTGCCAAGGTTTGTGAGACTCTAGAGAAGTCTCAAACACGGTATAAGTTGAAAGACGATGACTAGGAGCTCTTACAGTTTGACAGGCACGCCTAAGGAAGCGAAAGGAAGAGGAGCGGCTTTTTCCAAAGCTCAACATGAGATTTTATGGCCCTTTCCAAATCCAAGAAAAGATAAACGATGTATCCTTCAGACTCAAGTTGCCAAACACTTGGAAGATTCACAACGCTTTTCATGTGAGTCTCTTGAGACCTTTTAAGGGTGAGGTGTCAGTTGATAGGGAGCCTGATGAGCAACCTGAAGTGGAAGAGAGCGAGGAGATACTCGTTCCAGAACAGATACTGGCTCATAAAGAAAGGAAAGTGAAAGGTAAAGTGCTTCGATGGTTTTTAGTGAAATTCAAGAACTATCCGCCATTCGATGCAAGGTGGATGGAGGAGCGGGACCTAGAAGATACTCCTCAGATATTGAAACTTTACCTTGAAGCCTTCGGTTTAGCTGCCTCTATTCCGAGAGATCCCGCAGAACAGCATGGTTGAATCTGGGTACAGACAGGACTGCACGAGAGGGAAGTCACTCCGCTCCTTTGCCACAGATTACCTAGATGGAATAAAGTCACTGATTTTATTTTGGATTTCAGGGATATTGATGTGCTGACAGTATTATATTGTATGACTTTATGAATAAAATAATTGGAAATGGGAATTCCCGAACTTGAATCTGATTGATGTGTACTCTCTCAGGTGATTAAGTTTGAGTGCAGGATTGAAAGACGAAATGACTGCAGCATTTCGGTCTTGAGATTCTATAGACATGATCGCAATAAGAATCAATTAATCCAACATCAGTGAGGTCCAGTGTGGATCTAGACGCGATTGCTAAATACATTGCCAGAAATCATGGTCTTGAATCTGGATGGAATTTTATGTGATTTGATTTGGATATGATTTGAATGTGCATTGATTGAGTTGTCTTTGTGCAAGTGCTAGATTTGTGTTGTCTAGTGCGTCGATACTTAGAGTCAGTGTCTATTGAACTCGTTTATGGCTTGTCTATTTTTCCAGGCATAATCGAAGGCGATTACAATTCTTTCAAGAGGGAGGTATGTCACAAAATTATGACATGGAATGACCTAATAACAAGACCAAAAGTTATAGGATATGTCTAATGGGGCCCTAGGGACACTAGATAAATAAAGAGAGAAAAAATTGTGTGGAGCCTCCAGTTGTACGGTCGCACCGCAAATTACGCTAGCTGACGTGGCAGGCCGTATGGACGCTCCGCATTTTACAGAGTTGTACGGACGGTATGGAAATCCCGCGTTTCACGCTGCCACCTTTTGGGGCTTGAAGCTTTTGAGTTTAAAGAGTCATATAGCTGCTTTTCCATGGCGAAGGGCCTTTAAATTAGACCCAAGGACTACTCTCTGGCTTAGTTGTGCTAACGAGCTTACGAGCAGAGAGTACCCGCAGGCATTGTAGCTTTGTTCAAGCATTAATAATATAACAATTATTATTGAAATGGGGGCCAATCTCTCTGGACACGAAACTACATCGGGCAGTGTCGACTCAATTGAACTGTGATTTAAGTGTGAAGTATTTTTAAGTGATTCTCTCGTGTGTCATGACAGATTCTCAACTTGGGGTGCCCAAGTCTGTTAAACAAATTGTCCCAACATAGCAATACCAACTTCATCTTGTAACTTGGTAAGCAAACCTCTCAAAGGAAGTATTTCTATAACACACTTCTTCTAAAAGTTTCCTAAAAGATACTCATATACGTCATAGGAAGTAGAAAGTTCATGTGCATCAAGCAAAAGGGAACCACTATGAGCAGAACTAATGTACCGCTGTTATGTATCACGTCATTGTCAATCTGTATAAGTAAGATGTCACTTTTCAAACACGGGACCTTCAGTGATAAGAACGTTGTTATGATCCGGATCAATAAGCTGAGATGGACATACATACTTTCCAAGAACAACATTCGAAGTTCATCGTCTTCAAGAATTAGCATCATCTTTGCTTTCCGCCGGGAAAACCTTAGCCTTCAAAAGAAGAAACAAAACTTTGACCAGAAGGAAAACCATGAGAATGGTTATAACCATATCCGGTTACGAGAAGACATATAAGATAAGATCACAAAATCTGCACACCATATACAATGAAGGTCGCAAAAAACAAGAGACATCAACTATGCACAAGTAAGAGGTATCAGGATCGTACTTTGACAAGTAAGAGGTATCAGGATCGTACTTTGTCAAAGTAAGCTAAAAAAGATGCTCGACAAAAGCTCAAAGAGGACGAGACATGAAACCTAAAATGACAGGTAAAAAGAAACGTAAAAAATAAAAGAGTCCTCAAAATAGAGACACGTAAGACTCAAATTAATGATGTACTATAAAAAGTTAATTTTTTCGAGAAAGATTAATGCTCAAAATAGAAAAACGATGACAAACACTTTACAAAGACAGAACGTGCGTCAAATTCAATTGTACTAAAAATAGCATAACACGAACTCCATTTTCTGCAGACTATAACTCAAATTGATGAGTGCAAACAGACAAACGAGTTTTGACCAAAGCATAATCGATTGCACTTCACAATTTTTATTTTTATTTTCCGAGAAAAAGATCCTTCTATTAGTTAATGAAAATTGCCCATAGGGCTACAACCACCTCTGCAAGAGAGGGCTACAACAAACATGATGGGGAGACTCTCCCAATGAAAGAACAGCATATATACAATGAGGCTAAATCAAGAGATGGGAGGAGGGAAGAGCCACACAGGTGGACGGTAGTGCCATCTGAGCACACCCTGGACAGTGGTGTAGAAAGGCCCAGGGCGCCAGAGTCGAAGGAAAGCCTCGTGGCACTCCCGCATGCGGTCGGAGCTGCCATGTAGTTCCTCAAGCTGTCCTCTGAGAGTATGGATCAGCTCTAGCCAAAAGTCACGAACAGTCTCCGCTGGTGGCACAGAGCGAGCCTCAAAGATGCGGAAACAACGGGCCCGCCAGATGAACCAAAGTGTTAGGCCACTGATGAGCTCCCAACACTCCTCCCACTCCTGTGGAGTAAGCTCTGTAGCAAGCTGGAGTGTAGGTCGCCCCCCCTGTATCACTATCATCCTGCTGGTGGAAGATAGCTCAAACTGAAGTGCCGGGCCCGTGAGAGTGGACCAAGCCGCTGCCCCCCAAGTGTACTGTCTAGCCGTGGAGAGAGTAGGCATCAGCCAAAGAACTCGTAGCCACACCTGCTGGGCCGAGGGACAATCCCAAAGACAGTGACGCTGACTCTCCACCAAATGGTCACAGGCTGCACATGCAACCAGGAGACCACTATGCACTAGCCAACTCCCTACTGCTGTAGCTCTGTGTGCAACCAACCACTGAAACAAGGTGACGCGCCTCGACTGTCTGGAGTCCCAAAGCCTCTCCCAAAAGGCTGCCAAGAACTCGACTGTGAGGCCCTCCTCCTGCCAATGACGTATTGCAGCGGGGCGGGCCTCTCTCTGTGCTACAAGTATATGACGTCCAAGCCGAATAGTCTACTGAAAGAAGGGGACTCCTGGGTGGTCTGCAGAAGAGAAGGGGTCCCTCCATAGCCATTCACCAGGATCCCATTGTACTCGTGCCAGTGGACAACACTCCCAAGCCCATAGCCTCCAATGTCCAGTCTCAAGAGCTGCTGGGTCAGGGTCTATGACGCAAGTCCTCCCACAGATGCCCACAACTCGGATCCTCTGGAAACAACACTTTGCTACCTGCGGGGCCTCTACTGCAACTCGCTGTAGTCGTCCCCCACCCTGAAGCTCGAAGAACAAGGCTGGGACAGTCTCTGAGCAGGCCCTGACTGAAATGAGAACCTCCAGTCGTGTGAAGGCTCCCATCCACCGGGGTGCTACTGGCTCGAGAGGCATGAGCCACTCAGCTGGAATTGACTCTGAGATGTCCTGACACATACTCTGCACCCCTCTCATGCCCTGTAGCTGGAAACCCTACACCTCCTCTAACAAACCTGTGAACTCTAGCCAATCACCTAGAGAGCGCGCTGGACCTACTGCCATGGGACCCCAAGAAACATGAGGCCGACGACTACCAACCAAGTGGCCTCTCTGAGTGCTAACCATGAAGTTCCAGACGAGGGGCTGTCGTAGGCGCTCCTCCGTGCACGTCGACTGTCTCTGCTCTAGGCCACGTCGTAAGAGCTCCCAAGATCGAAGCAAACTCACAGCGAAGCGGTCCTCCAATCTCCTGCTCAAACCAACTCTGCACATCTCTGTAAAGATCCATCTGGTCGAAGGTTGCCAAGGGCCTCCTAACTGAGGCACCCTGGCACGAAGCCTCTGCAGCAAGAACTCCTTCCAGGGCTCCTCACCTGGAAGAAGTCCTCTGACTATGAACTTCCCAAGAAGGGCTCTGCTCTGCTATGCTATGCTGGATCAATGATCCCAAGCCCTCCCTGAGAACAAGGAAGCGTGATGACCGGCCAAGCCACCTTGGCTCGGGCTATCTGAGTGTCACGTCCTAACCAAAGGAAGTTCCTGATCAGCCTCTCTACCTGGCTGATACAAGAACTCGAAAAGATCCAGCAGGAAGTGATGTACCACATAGTCGCCAACAACACCTGGTTGGCAACTACTACTCTACCAGCCAGAGAAAGTCGTGCTGAGCTCCAATGTAACAGCTTTCTCCTGATGGAGAGGAGAAGAGGAGCAATCTGCTGCTCGGGAGACAAGTCCAAACCAACCTGACAACCCAAGTACCGAACTGCAGTCCCTGGGGGAATCCACCTGAAACCCTCTCCTGGCATCCAATCTGGCACAGAAGCACTACCAACCGAGAAAGCCACTGTCTTTCTCCAGTTGATCAGTGCGCCCGATGCACAACAGAAGGTCTCCAAAGCCAGCTCACATCTGTGAAGATTGGCCTCCTGGCCATCTAAGTACATGGCTGAGTCATCGGCAAACTCAGCATCCAGTAGCTCATCTCCCCGAATAGGGAGTGCTAAGCCCCGTAGACCAACCTGCTGTGACACCAAAAATCTGCTCATCGCCTCCGCATAGAACAGAAAGAGAAAGGGGGCAAGAGGACAGCCCTGTCTGACCGAGCGTGTAAGCATGAAGCGCTCACCTCTACCTCCTGCCAAAAGCACCTGACTGTGAGCCTGTCTGTACAAAGCTGACACCCCTCTGATCCAAGCATCTGAGAAGCCCATCCTGTGTAGAGTGCCCTCTAGAAAGTCCCAATCAACTCTGTCGTATGCCTTCTCAAAATCGAGAAGAAGAATCACGAGGTCCTCACCACGGAGCCGTGCTAGGGCAGAAGCCTCCTAGAAAGTAAAGATGTTGTCAAGGATACTGCGTTCCTTGACAAAACCTGTCTGAGTCCCATGTATAAGGCTCTCTAAAAGTGGTTGAATCCTCAAACTCAAAGCCTTGGCAAGAATTTTGTAGGCTGAGTTGAGGATGGTGATGGGGCGCCACTGTCGAATCTCATCCAAGGAGCCACCCTCCTTGGGAATGAGATAGATCAAGCCCTCACTCATGTTGTCAGGCATCACTCCTGTGTGCAAAATGTACTGAAAAGCACTACAAAGATCTGGGCCTAGCAGGTCCCAGTACTCCAAGAAAAAGCTGGGAGTCAACCCATCCTCACCTGGACAGCTACCACGGGGGAGGGCCCTAAGAGCCGTGTGTAGCTCCTCAAGCTGAAGTGGCATCTCTAGCCTCTGGCGCATCTCCTCTGTCACAAGCCATGGCATCTGTGCCCAAACCTGCTCCCTGCATGCATCTTGCCGCTCTGACTGGGACTCAGCAGACAGTAACTCACGGTAAAAGTCAGTAGCAACTGCACGCATATCCTCGGGCTCACAAGCTACTGACCCATCGGGCCTCTTCAACTGACTGACCTTGGCATGCGAGTGCCGAGGTCCCACCGTCTCAAAAAAAGCACCAGTCACTTGTCACCCACCTGAGTCCACTGAGATGCCTGTCGGTGGAAGGCAAACTCATGACGCCTCTCCTCTGTGCTAGCAAGCTCCTGTCGAGCCTACTGTAACTGCTCCTCCAACCATGGACTGTCTGGATGCTGCTCCTGCATCCTCTGTAATGAAGCAATGCCCCGTCTGAGACGCTCCTCCACCTCTCTCGCTGCAGCCCGACGAGCCAGAGACTTCTGGAGAAAAAAGTGGCTAATCTGAGCTAGGCCTGAGGCCACTATGTCTGCAGTAGAATCCTGTCTGTCCATGCCCTCTGTCTAGAGAGCCTCTACCCTCTCTCTGAGTGCTGAGTCCAACAAGACCCGCTCTGGGATGCGGAGCATCGTGCTCCCACTCCTCTGCATGTCTGCCACTGTGAGGATCATTGGTGCATGGTCCGAGAAGGAGGTCCCTGCCAGGATGCCCACTGATCCTCCTAAGTCACTGAAGTGGTCACTAGTGTAGAAGCGATCTATCCGCGAAAGATTCACTCCTCCCACTCTGTGGTCCGATCTAGAGAAGGCAAGACTGTCTGGGAGCCTCACAAAACCAGAGTGCTACCATGTATCCGAGACCCTCAAAGTCATACATAACCTCTCCCAAGCTGCCAACTCGACTCCATGCACAGTAGCATGGCTGCCACCAATCCTGTCAGAAGGGTCCTCCAACATGTTGAGGTCCCCTTCTATGCACCAATGATCTGCCTGCGACAGAGACTCATCAATCTCTGACCAAAACTCTGCACGAGCACTCGCCACATTGGGCGCATAGATGTTCAAGAAAGCCACAAGGCCACCCTGAACCTGCATAGTAATCCACTGAGCCCTGCCTGGCACAATAATCCCTCTACCCACAATGGCCTGCTGCAATGAGTCCGCAATAGTCATACATACTCCGCCCTGGATGCCTCCAGGTCCAAAAGCAACTGACCAAAAGGTATCATATCGTCCACGCAAAATCTAACCACATCGCCGAATGCGGCTCTCACACAGATGGTGCTCTTGAAGCATAAGGAGATCAATCTCTCCTCCCACAAGGCAGTGCTGAAGCTCCTGACGCAATCGGCCCCGCTTACGCTGAAACTGGGGCCCACCTAGTCCCTGCACGTTCCATGAGACGATCCTCATGGGGAGCGAGAGAGAACAGATGCTGCCACAGTAGCTAGACGGACTATCTTCGATGCAGGCTTGGATGGGGAGTAATCCGCATTCGAGCGTCCTCTAGATAGGCGTGACTGCAGTGAGTGCCTAGCCCAAGCCCAAGCAGAACGAGCCGTGCGTAAAGCAACCTCCTCTATCCAGGAGTCCTCATGAATGTATACATAGCAAGGCAAACACTGCGTATCAGCAAATAAGTACACCACAATGTGCCTACATCCTGCTGAGTCTGGGGGTGTCACCGCAAACTTGGCCAATGGCCACAAAGTCTGCAGCATATCTGTAACTCCAAGTTCTCCCATGTGGTGAGAGAACTCTAGGACCTGTGTATGCAACCATCCCAACACTGAGTCGAGGGTCCACTCTGTCTCGGCCCTGCCACAAAGGGGGGAGGAGAAACCAACTGCTGAGTCCAAGGGCTCTGTCCCCCTAACGGCAAGGAACAAGGCATGGACCCTGAAGCAGGCTGTCTCATGGTCTGCTACAGAATCGCCGAGAAAACGAGTGAAGCCGTAGTCGAAGAAGTCCCTGCGGCGTCGGATGTCAATGCTCGTCAGACCACGAGGGATAGCTGCTAGGGAAGATGTTTGAATCTGTAGAGGGGGCCGTAAGAAAGGCTGACCCTCTCTTGCTAGGCGACTCGTGGCAAAGGCGCTGCCAAGAGATCTCCTAGCCGTGCCGGAGAAGGCCCTGCCCCCTGGGCCGATTGGGGAACTGGAGTAGGAGGGGGGGGAGAAGGAGCTGGGGGGAGCGGTGGAGAAGAGGGGCGGGATGGGGCAACAGAGGTAGGGGGGCGAGGGGGAGAGGCGACGAGAGCAGAAGGCGGGGGGGAGGATGAGGAAGAGGGGGGGAACTCTTGGGGGGGAGAGGTTGTCGAGGGTAAAGCGAAGGTGGGGGCTGGCGCAGGAATCTCCTCTTGCTCAAGAGGACCAAAGCGGGTCCCCGTGGGAACCCACTGCTGCTGAGTAGGCGCCTAAGGACCACTATGAGTGCCAAGCTGACGCTGTGGCCCCTGTCGTCGTCGACCACGGGCCTGCTGCCACCCCTCCTCCGCTGGAGCCCCAGGCTCGGAGGGTGGCTCTGCATGTGTACGCTGTGCCGCTAGCTGTGGCTGCGGGCCAACCCTGGCAGGCTGGGGCTGAGGCTGAGGTTGTGGTGCAGGTCGCAGCCTCCTCCGTGGACAGGCCTTCGCTAGATGGCCCATCTGTCGACAAATGAAGCACTGGTTCGAGAGGCCCGAGTACTCTACACTCTGTCTAAACCAACCCCCACTTACCCGAGGCAAAAGGATAACCTTCGGGAGCGTGTGGGTATCTCTGACCAAAACTCGAAATGAGGGAATGCCAACCGCCTTGGCAGCTACTGATGCTGCCGTACGAGGTGTCTCCAGGACAGTCCCAATGGCGGAGCCGATCCTGGATAGAAGTGGTAAGTACTCCCTCCGTAAACCCGGAAAGCAGACTGAGATGGGGATGTCTGCCTCCTCTCCTAGAACATCCGAAGCCGGGTCAAAACCATGCTGCCACTGTCGAAAGTGGGCACGTGATGCTCGGATGGCCAGTGGACTCATAGCTATGACCTTGGACGCCATCTCGGAGGTCTCAAACTCGATCTGATAGTAACCCCATCCGAGAATCTAGACATCCAAGATCTTGCCCACCTCTGCGAGAAGGCGGGCCTGGAGAAGGTCTCGCAGCTCTCCTCTGCTAGGTTGGGTGCCGAGAATCTTGCAGATGACCGAAGTCGCCTGCAATCGCTCTACCTCTGCGACAAGGCTCGCTTGCTCTGTCAGCGAGAGAGCAAGTCGAATGGTGGGCTCGGCGGGGTCGGGCGAGGGGGCTTCTGACGAGTCCCTTTGTGGCGAAGCTGGAGCCTCCATCTGTGTCTACTGTTGTGGCGTAAGAAGAGGGCGACGGGAGGATGCTGCAATAAGGCGCACAAAGCACTGCCCCAATGACTAACGCAGTGCTGGAGGGGCCGAATTGCAAGGAGCTGTCGGGGTGAAGAAGAAACACAGGTGGGCAACGGACGGACGAGGGGGCAGCGGGCTGGGACGGCTAAAGCGCTGGCAGCAGCGGGAGGGGATGGCGGGGGCGGCAATGGCGGGCAAGTAGGGCAGCGGGTGGGGGGGCAGCGGGCAGCGATTGGGGGGGGAGGGGGGCGGGGGAGCGATGGCAACGGGCAGCGCGGGGGGGAGGGAGCGATGGCGCAACGAGGGGAGCAGCAGCAACGAGCACAGGGTCAGAAGCTCCAAGGGAGTTAAAAATCTTCCCTCCAGATCTTCTTATTAAGCCTTTTCTTTGCACTTCCCGATTTTAAGCAGAAGACATACAAAAATTGATCCACAGTTAGGGGTGTCAAAACACAAATCAATAAGTAAATGTAATCACATCGATTAGGAACAAACACCACTCAAAACACTAAATTATATTCCTCTTAATACAAAATAATCACTATTAACAAGAATCTCTCTTCAAAATAAATATGCAACAATTACGAATCTTGCAAACGAGCCGTATACACATACTTTGTTCCTTCGCTAAAGGTTGCATCGCTAGGTTATCGTTACCGCTCTAATAGCATGTTGAGAGAGAGAGAGAGAGAGAGAGAGAGACCATGGACACTCCCAAAGGATATTCATATTAAGGACAAGTTACAAATATATAGATGAGACCAAGTTAAGTAGCGTGAGCTATATATAGCTCCCTTGTATCCCCAAGGGCTTTTTCATTTCCAACTAGAGACCTTTATTTGAGTGAGGGTGTTGGAGCTATATATGGCTCACTCTATTTAGCTTGGTCTCACTTATATATATGTAACTTGTCCTCAATATAAATCAATCTTTAGAAGCGTACATAGTCTCTCTCTCTCTCTCTCTCTCTCTCTCTCTCTCTCTCTCTCTCTCTCTCTCTCTCTCTCTCTCTCTCTCTATCAACGAGGGGATAGATAGCTTTTCCAAAGATAAGTTTGCAACCTTTCTTGAGCACAAGGTCGGAAATTCTTGCATGGTCAAGACTCGTAGCGGTATGGAGACCTCTCACCATTTAGAAGACGAGCAAGTTCTTCCTTTGGATCCTCCAAGGAACGCTCCCCATAGTCCACCAGATCCTCCACCTATCCCTCCACCCTTGCCACCCTATCCCATAGATTCCATGATGCGAATGCTGATGGAAATGATGATGTGGTAAGATGAGGCACGATGACAAGAGTGTGTGGGAGCGGCAAAGCGAGAGGAATGTCGATTGGCGGCCGAAGCCAAGGCTCGCAAATGGGAGGGTGAGACAAACGTTGAGGCTAGACGGTAGGAGAGCGCAACCATGTGTGATCTCATCACCTCTCTTGTGGTACGATCCAATTCTTCATCGGTTAATAGGAGCGAGGAATATGCATCTCAAAGCATTTGAGAGCGATGACAACTTAGGAATGAATCCGATAATTTTTTGATTAACAATAAGAACCATAAATTTTGTTTTGTTCTATGAAATTTGAAAAAACGTATGATGATGAGGAATGATGAATGATGACTATGAATTTGACATAGTATGGCCTATGCCATACGTCCGTCATATCATGAGGAAGATGTTCACTTTTGCGACCCTTTACAGACTTTGGATGGACGATCGCACGAGACATCAGTTGTACTTGCCCTTTGATGAGATCCAACATCATTTGTATATGCATTAATTGTGTTCACCTGTTACTTTCTATATAGACTGGGAGTATGAAGATTATCGGCCAAATGATAAATTTTCCGGATGCAATCGAGGTGTATAGCTCACCTAATTTCCATAGATTCACCCACCGCATTTGAACACTTTAAATAGAGTGTGATGCATAGCATGTAACATGAGCATTGATTGCCTGTGGCATGTTAACAATTTTTACTTAATATTTGAGTTATGTTAGTGTATGTAGGTGTAATCGAGAACAATTACGCTTCTTTAAGAGAGGTATCTGACAAGTCAATGACATGACACCACCAAGTTCTAACCAACAAAATAGATCCCAACAGAGAGGCATAAACCCTAGACAAGAAGAAGAAGAAGAAGAAGGAGATCCACCACCTTATTAAAGACCGGCCGGGAGGTTAGGATTCTTAACCAACTTACAGAACCTTGGCCGAGGGGCCTAAACCATAAATAAAGCAAATGCTTTTGATACTTAGCGCTTTTGGACTAAAGCTTTTTGGGCTCTCATTTTGAGCATCTCCTATACTATTTATAAGTGTCCTGAAAGCCATGCGTTTGGCGCATATAGATGAAGAGTCTCAAAGAGCTGAACCCTCAAGGAGTTGTACCTTTACGAAGCAATAAAAAAGAAATACCGAAAGGCACGTTAGTCTTTAGGGCCGTTGCAATCTTAGAGTGGAACTCCGCCACTCCGTGGCTCTCGCGTGGACTCTCTCTCTCTCTCTCTCTCTCTCTCTCTCTCTCTCTCTCTCTCTCTCTCTCACACACACACACACACACACACACACACACACACGTCATAGTTATTCAAGTTGTTTGACACGATTAAGTGTTGGCGAGTTTTGTAGATTACAATTATCTCTATGTTTCCCTTGTTCGAAGTGATTACAACATGTAAAAGGTTTTAGGGTTAAAGTTTCTGTGTTGAGGTCATAGATACAACTAATCATTGCGTTTGGTTGTTCAATCATAAACTCTCCCTAGAAAGGTGTTCCTACCAATCTCTTTGTCAGAGCCAGAATCCTCTATGCCGTGCACAGAGTTTCTCTCCTCTTTTACGTCTTGTACTTGCATCTGTAATCATCTATGTTGCATCATTATAAATTATAAACACTTAATTGATTCTCAAAACAACCCTCGGGATTGACTCTCAAAATGACCCTCGGATGTTTTATGACCTAACTTCATTGAACTTTTCAGATCCTGTCTGAGGGGCCTAAACCCTAGCAAAAGAAGAAGCAAAAGACTTGCCAACTTACTGAAGATCGATTGAGTGGCCTAAAAGACGTTGGATTAGGATTAAAAATCCTAACCCAACCAACTTACAGAACATCGGTGAGGGGACCTAAAAACCCTAAAATAAAGCAGGGCACACACACAACAACAACTGCGTAGAGGATTATGATGTAACAACCCAAAACGCAGACCAACTCTCTAGCCACTTGCTTTTGAACCAATAGCTTTTAGATGCAATGTTTTTCATGTGAGATCCTTTTGGTAGACCTTGCAAGGGCCTCTAAATATATATCCTAGGCGGTCTCTTTGGCATTCTACCACATGGAGAAGCAGAGTCCGACACTTGTACCTTGCTAGAGCAATATAAAGAAATACCCTAAGGGACACCACACTTTGGGGCCATTGCCGTCTAGGAATGGAACTCCACCACTCTGTGGATTCTCTCTATTTCTTTCAATTATTCAAGTCGTTTTGAAATGATAAGTGTAGCAGAGTTTTGCAGATTGTAGTTATGTGTGTTCCCGTCCACGGCAAGGAAGAGGAATTGTTAGAACTCTTTGAAGAGAGAGAAGAACTGGGATTATCCTCGAAACGAACACGCTTCTTCAATCCACTAGCCACCTCAAAAGTCGCTTTCCGATCCAGATAACCGAGATAATCCTTTGATTTGCTATTCTTCATAAGTGCTTTGCGCTTTTTATCAGCTAATTGATGTTTTGTTCAAGAGCTTCGTCAAACTCTTCTTGCGAGTATTGTTACTACTTTTCTGAACCCCACTTTGCTTTTGTCTTCATGGCCAACCTAAGAGGTGAGAAGACAATTCTTGCCATCTAGAGTGTAACTCGTCAAGTGGATGATTCTTTGAGTACTTGATCATTCTCTTCACGTATGTACCAGCCTACAGCTGACGTCGACACTCCATCTTGTTGAGATCCCTCACCGGAAACTTGTCATGATCTTCTCCCAATTCCTCGAAAGGAGGCTTACTCCCATTGAAATTTTCGTTGGTTTCCTCCAGCCCCCGTTGGGATTGTTCTTCATCTTTCCGCATACAGGTAGTCAAAGGGGTGTCCTCCCTATAAGACTCATTGCTAGAACCCATGTGCTGCCACAAAAGGATAGGATCCTTTGTAGAAGAAGTGTAAGGATTAGTGGTCTAATCCTAGAATTAAGACTAAAACATACGTAAGATTGAATTGGGACTCAAGAGACGAGGACACTTGTTGAATTGAGTTGATTAATTGAATGAATGATCGAAACTGAGAACAATAGGCTCCTTCTATAGGAAACGAAAAGGCATGTATGAAGAGGCATGTCTGTTGATGAAGAGACATGACTCTAAACTAAGAGTTACATCCTTTGACCAATAGTTGTGACCAGTCGTTGTAGAGACGTTACCATTCGGTGTAAGGGTGCAAACATTCGTTAAAGAGGTGTAGTGTCACAAACTGCTGATGTGTCAAGCTACAAAAGAAGGGAGCCAACTTGCAGATCCCGGCCGAGGGGCCTAACCCCTAAGTGAAGAAGCAAAAGCAATAGAAGAAGTTTTACCAACTTGCAAAGTCTTGCCAAGTGGCCTATTTTTTAAAGAGGAGTTCCCGCCAACTTATGGGACCTAGTCCGATGGGGCCCAACTGACCTAAATGGATTAACTAAAGCATGACCACACACACTACTCTATTTGTGTAGCAACCGATGACGTGGCAGACTTGTACGGATTTCCAGATTTTGCGCTGATGACATGGCAACCTGTACGGATTTTCGCGTTTTGCGCTAATTGCTGACGTGGCAGAGCTATACGGATTTTTCCACAAAACGCGCTGGCAGCTTTTGGCGCTAGTGCTTTTGGGACCAGTTGCTTTGACTGCTTTTCATGTAACTGCTTTTCAAGGCCAAGGGCCTTTAAATATGTGCAAAGGGCTCATTCTCTGGCATGCTTGGCATTGTCCTCTATTGAAGCAATATAAAGAAATGCCGAAAGGGGCGCCAAGGTTTGGGGCCAAGGCCTCGAAACAGAACAAAACACAACGCTCACAACATTTCAAAATGCTTGAAAAGTTTCAAAACAAACTTGGCACACGGGTCAAAACGCAATGCACATTTCTCATGTTTAAAAAATAAATATTCAATTTCAAAATTCAAAATTAGCCATATAATGTGATATGTGCAATATACTTTACCACTCATGTGACCTTATTATATATATATATATAAATATTACGTGTTCTATAACCTCTAGAAACATATATACTTCGTACTGTGCTTTTTCTTTACATTCTCAAAACGAAACGCCTCATAATGAAAAACGCTAGAACATTTCTCGTTCCACTGCTTCCGTTACTTGAGTACAATGGGCTCCTCATATATGAGTTGGGATGGTATATTGGGATGACAACCGAAAAATTCACCCCTCTTCAAAGAAATCATCCTAGGACTGTTAACAAAGCGCTTTGCATGCTTTTTTTATGCTTGATGACTCAAGGAAGCCACTCATAATACATATGGCATGGGCCTCATAGCAGATGCATCATCCTCTGTATACACTCTTATCATGGAACACCAAGCGGTGGTTCAACCAGTGTCGTGGCACGTAGAGCCCATCTCCCAACACAAAAGGGTAGGAGTATATTTTAGGGCTCCATTCTAGTTTACAATGTAGAACTTTCCTATAGAAGTGTAATTCTAAATATCTCTCGACACATATTTTTCAAAAGTCTATGGTAGGTTTCTAAGGAAAAAAATTTGGCGATCTCGATGTCATAGTTCACTATTCTTTTCTAAGTTTAATGGATTTTCATGTGGTATGGAGGCTTCTCTTTGTCTATCAGAGTGAAGCCATTGAAATCTTCAGTCCAAGTGTTTCCTTCCCTTTAAAAGGCTTCTAGTTATAAAGTGACCTTGGAACTTCCCGAGCTTTCTCTGACGTACTATTTGACAATCAATCACTTTTGAAAGTCTTGTTTCTGCTCATTTCTTGGTATCCTTTGAACTACTTAAAACATTCAAACCACTGAGGTAAGGCAATAGTGATAGAACAATCTCAAAAACTTTTTGTCAGTAAGGAGTATTTTACTCACAACAGAGAATAAGATGTTAAGACTGAAATTATGAGTTCTTTTATTAGAAAAATGACAAGGAAACAAATAAAATCACCTCTGTTCTTGCAGGCATAATAGGCTTCCCTGCAAGTAACTCTGCTAGTATACATCCAGTGCTCCAAAGATCAACACCCACACCATATTCAGTAGCCCCAAGCAAGAGTTCAGGTGGCCGGTACCAAAGTGTTACAACCCGACTTGTTAAAGGCTGGTTCTGATCTGGGCGAAAGAAAGTTGCAAGACCAAAATCGGCAATCTTTAAGGCACCTGTATTATCTAGCAAAAGATTAGAGCCTTTGATGTCTCGATGTAGTACACCCCGAGTATGGCAATGTTCTAGGCCCGAAAGCAACTGACGCAAGTAGCATTTTACCTGCATTACAGAGCAGATGATCTGCAGTGACATGGATAGTAAGGAAGACTTGACTCAATTTGTTTCAGTAACTGCTTTTGACAAACCTGTGGTTCAGTGAACTGTATGCCTGGACAGGCAGCAAGTCCAGCAAGGTCGTGTTCCATGTACTCAAAGACAAGATAGAGGCTGCAGGACATCCTTGAAGTTACTAAGCCTTCCAATTTAATCACATTTGGATGATCAAGGCGCCTCAAAACAAGAATTTCGCGCGCCATAAAACGCACACTCTCAGGCTCAAGGGTGTCGAAACGAACTTTTTTGAGAGCAACAATCTTCCTTGAGTCTAGATCCCGAGCTTTATAAACATTGCTGTATGTGCCCTGTCCAATCTACAACAGCAACAAAAGCAAGATAAGATGGGTGCTCATGGTTTGTACATATAAAAAAAAACAATGGATCAAGAAGAATTTTCCACTGGCCAGATCTCTTTGGCTTGAGCAATCCCAATGACCCTGCAATTTACCAAGCAGCATTGTTCCCTTATCCAGTCAAGTAACAGATAAGTGCAGCAAAGCTCTCTCCTAGTGCAAGCATTCCATCATAGGAACTTGGCCGCAATATTAATGCATAGCACTTGGAGAGAATGGAATCCAGAATAGCAGACACTAAGCCTGTTGGTTCACCCATACTACTACTTAATCAAGCCCATTGTTCACAATACAATCAAGCCCATTGTCCACAATACTAATAGCCATGACCAACTATGTATGGTGACAAATATCCTCCTCCAGACACGTCCATTATCGTCCTCAGCTAGCAGGTCATATAATCTTGACCAAGGAAACCCTGCGCTCACTGGTTGGTGAATAGGGTGAAGTAAATACAGTACCCACTAAAGAGTGCAATGCAATTGAGTGTGTCTGACCAACGAGTTAGGCGAGAGGCTTGCATCATAATAAACCACTAACACAGATATGAAATCATCATTGAAAATGTGTCAGGAAGTTGGTGTCTCTGGCCAACACATAGGTTCCACTGACATTCTCAGGCAAGCTCGGCAGGTGCTTCCTAATTTAGCTCACTTAGAAGATACTTTGTAGCCCGTCTTAAAAACATTAGTCTCAGAATAATTTAGCTTGCTTTTGTATCAGCTTTTCTAAATGAGCATGGACTTCGGTGTTAACTCACCCATACACAAAAATACCACAAAGAGCTTTTCCCCTTGCCACACCTTGGCTGATGAGAGGCCACGCACCAACCACAGAAAGTAACACCAGCCAAAACTCGGAAAGGACAACACTAAACATCCCCGACAAAGCACAGGCCAGATCCAGCCATTTCATACTTGTAAAAGTCATGTAATGGTCCATTACTGTGAACCATACACTGTACACACTACCCCAAGAACCCGTTCTCAATCTAACTGAACCAGCTACAAATTTAGCCTCGTCTTGGCTTCAAGAAGATCTCTCAAACCCAAAAAGCCAGCTGTGGCACCCAGAATCGAGCAAATCAAGCACACAAACAACCAACCACATTACAAACAGTCCCCCAGTACATGTGTCCAACAACTTGTAACACAAGAGATCAGATGCCCAACTTTCAATGATACCAGTCTACCAAAAATCTTTCTGCAAACTGATCTCCGTTTTTAAGAGATACACAATTCCTTACTAGCATTAGTAAGTCACATCCAAATTGATCAAACGCAAAACTACAGTACAAGTTAATTGCTTGAGTATGCTGCCACTGGCCCTTACAACATAGATATTATTCTTGACCCCGACATTACCTTGTCCAGCTTCTCAAAGGAGTCAGCGCGGCGAGGGATCCAGCCTCGGATGGCCTCCCCTGCAACGGCAGAAAGCCAAGCAGGCCAGCCAGCAGCAACCTGCTCTCCTTCAACATGTTTAGGAAGATTACTGATCCGCTCCCTGTGTCTGGAAGGAGGCACGAGGGGTTGGGACAGTTCATGTGAATGCTTGATGCCTTGTGAGCGATTGCGATGATAATCCTCTTGTTGATCTTGCGCGTGCCTTCGGCTTCCTCTCTCCTGCTTTTCAGAAAGAACCCCACTCAACTGCTGAGAATGATGCGCCTTGTTTGCTGCCGACGCTGCTGAAATAGAGCGTCTTTCAGATGATTGGCGAGACAATCGATTACTTCCCTTTGTGCAAGGTGAAGGATCATCCAAAACCTCTGCTTTACTGCATGCACAACCCATAACTGCTGATGGGCATGCTTGTTAAGAGACTGGATTACCCATTGACAAAGGCAACTCCTTCCTTATATGATTCATAAGCAGATCATACATTAACGGGCGTGCTGCTCCTCGGGAGATCAAAATGTGTATACAAATGATCAATCCTGGGTTCAAACTACCCTGCACTTGATAAGCACCCAAGCAGAGGACCCAAATCCTTCAACTCCCAGAATATGCTGGAGAACAGATCGCGCACATAATGTGATGGCTTGAACGAGAATCCCCATCTTGCGATCATCACTTCAGTCCGAAGCAGCGGAAAAGAAGAATACGAGAAAAACCCACGTATTTAGATCGCCGCAAAAGCAAAGTGCTCACGTTAAAGCGAGCAACAAAAACAAATTAACGCAGGAAAATCTTGTGCATGCGCATGAGGGATTCAAGAGCTACCCAGAAAAATCTGCGAGCAAATGTGGGTGGGTGGGGGGGGGGGGGGGGGGGGGGGGGGGGGGGGGGAGAGGATGCAAGGTGGGTTCAGGTGAACAACAAAAGGAATGTTAACAAGGAGCAAACCAAAACAGCTCGCGTGCGTGGGAAGCGTTTTTCGCCCACTAGCTTTCCATGTGACCATGCGAAAGCTGGGATACTTTTCAGACTGTCCCTTGCACTTTGTCCGGGTCCGCTGCCGAGACAAAGTCACTTTCTAATGAGAGGCTGCCGGCTAGAAGATCCCGTCCCCATGCCTGTCCTGCTCGACTCTTTAAAGAGGTTAAATATACACTTGATAGATAAAGCTCAATAAAGAAGGGAAGGGGAAAGGGGTCCGAGCAGGGTTGATTTTTTTGAAGTTAAATGTTGAATTGTGTTGGCAAAGGTAAGAGTAATTGGGCACATGAAGCTTGTGAGGAAGTACACAGGCTCGCAAAGAAAATAGAGGATGTAAAGACATTTTTAGTTAAGCTTGTCCAAGAAGTTGTGGATGAACCAATTGTATAGGAGTATAAGTAAGTGGTGCATCTACATGGACACTTACATATGCAAATGTAGGATTCCAACCCCCATTGTATGTCTCATGAGTCCTTGTTGCTTCCATTCAACAACAAGTGACATTTTTTACATCGTTTGTCTCTTCTAATATACCTTCACTGCTTTCCCTTGGTAAAAAAAAAAATTTAAAGTTACACAAAAAAGGGTCAATAATGTTTATGTACGGATAGAATGATATAGGTCGTAGGTGCAAGGCCCTTAGGTAGTGTTCGGATTGCTTGGAACATCAAAAGGAGATGGAGCGTGTTGTCAAGGTGCAACGGTCCATTTAAAACAAAGGTTTAGTTTTTGGAACCACACAGGAGACAAGCGCCCTTTTCCACTTTGAACAAAAGGGAGTCCGCAAACTTTTCAACACCAAGCATGAAGAAGGTGATCTCTTTCCATGATCGCTTTGCGTCCAATTGAGATAACGACAAAGTCGAAAGTGAATCGTTGTTATTTGAATCCACTGAGATAATCACAAAGTCGAATGTGATTCATTGTTATTGGCAAAAATGTTTTTCAAATTATTCTTTTGATGTGCAATGTGAATAATTATACGCTAAAAAAGCACCCTTGGGTAAGGTACAAGAGTTCCCATTTTCCACAAACCATTGGGAGGAAGCAAAAAAATTCGAAATGCATATTAGGGGAAGTACTCAAAGGTGAAAGGAGACACTGGATTGAAGTCTCTTTAGAGTCATATGGAGAGTAAAGAGAGCCACTTTCACGTACTATAATTGCCACCTCAACTGAGTATGAAAGAAAGATTAGTTTGTAGAGGGGTCTAGGATTGAAGGGGCCTCCTTGATGAGTGACTAGAGATTGAATATAGTTGGAATTATTAGCAACACTCAAGGATAGTAGGATTCCTATGTAGTAAGATAGTCCACCGTAACAACTTCTACAACAATCTCATATGAGGACGTCAAACCCATGGCACTCCACTAGTAGTGTTTCTTTTCAATAGAATGGTTGGGGTTGTAAGGGAAGAAGAGCTTGATGCAACATAATCATGCATTGCCTATAGGTAGGACAACTGAAAAACAAACGAATTCGGGTTCCTTCTTGTTGAGGGCACGTGAAACAAATAACTCTCACTATTCCAAATATATAGGCCTTGTCATAGGTCCATATAACATGGTGCAAGGTAAACCAAAGAAGAATTTATTTGCAACAGTCAGAGGCGCGGTGTACCTGCAAGAACATATGAAAATATCTACCAAGTAACAAATGTGTATACCTTGAGAGATATACGCACCTCCGCAACTGGAATGCTAGTCATGGACGCGCATGAGAGAAAAGGTAGAGGAGAGAGAAGAACATCACAAGCACTAGGTACAATCTCCCCTTATGCAGAAGTGAGCTTCTTCCTTCATCATGTACTTGATTTGTAGATGAAAAGTTCAACTCAACATAGATACAAGCCACTTTGGGTAAAAATAGGAATTATCCATAATATCTATTCACAATGAAAATATAATTGATGTAATAATATAATTGATATAATAATAAATGAGGCATGCCACCTATATGCATGATCTAGCCGTGAAGCCATTGCCAACACGTTCTATGCCTGACCACTCATTGATAGGCTAAAACAACAACACTATACTATGTAATCATAATAATCATATTCATCCTCAAAGCATCAACAATAAAACCAAATCCAAATAAACAGTTTACAAATATTTAAATATTCATGATTTCCATTACATACCCTTGGGGCTAAAAGGCAATTGTCCTCAACCAAACCAATGACAATGGTGATTGGCCATACGTAGAATGGTTCTAGTAGTTGGTGTTGCCTAAATGGGTGTACTACCTAAAATGGCACATTTGCATGTGTTATTTAAACAGGCAATCGTGCACTATGGCTTTGTTGCCTAGGAACGTGATAAGTATCAAGTGGTGGTGGTGCATACTTAATGATGCTTTCTAATAAAGGGATCATCTACAATAGTGTTTGGTGGATACAGCGATCTGACACACGACAGGCGGATGTACACCAAATGTTACGAGACTGGGCACCCCCTTCTTTAGTTGCAATTGGGATAGATGGGCGTAATGGTTAATTATGTGCTGTCTATTTATTTTACTAATTGAGTTGATGATGATTTTGTAGAGTGGAATGTAGGGAGTTGATGAAGAGGCGACGGCAACTACTCTTGGCCACTTTATATTTGCACAGTATCTGAGAACATCATTTCAATAAGCCACTATGGCTCTGTAAATAGTTGTAGTGGGAACTCCCCTTATGGGTCATGCAAGAACTAATGAGCTTCACTCATTTGCAAAAGTAAAGTGGTTGTAAAAGAGGGGCCTCAATTTTTGGCACCTTAAACTCAAAATAATATATTAAATACCAACTCCACAAGAGAGGTGCCCTGGAGTTTGGGGTTAGATTTAGGCCTTTCTCTTGCAGATTCTCTTCTCTACTCTCTTAAGCTATGGTTGTTTGCTGTGTACTCTCTAATCTAGTCTCCATCTCTTGCACATCTCTTACACTCTCTTACAAGCATGTCTATGTCAATTCTATGTTTACTGTGTGTGTGTGTGTGTGTGTGTGTGTGTCATAGTCTAGGTGAGTGTGTGTGCTTGGAAATTGGAAGAAGAGGTGGACAGTTTGATGGTGATGGCTTGAAAGCTTGTGTTGAATATTCTAAGTGGTCGATCTCCCCCTCTTCTCCCAACAGTGGTATCAGAGCGTCAGGTTCGAGGATTAATCGGCACTAGATTTCCGTTCTAAGAAGGAGTTCCTCTAATCGACAAAATTTCAATTGCAATTCATCAACCTTGCAATTCAAAGATTCAAGGATTTGTGGCAATTCCAAAACTAATTGATCGAATTTGCAAAAGAAATTTTGCTTGGGCGTCAATTGTCGGCCAATCGGCAACTCTTTGGCAACCGGCTTCTAGTTTCCACTTCAGGACGAATAAGAACGGGTATGTTCAACATCTAAATTCAAGCATGAGCTAATCTTGAGTATATTTGAAGATATGGACCAGAAGGTGAACCTATTCGGAATTGAAAGTAATCGAGAAGCTTCAATTACGACTTTGAAAGAGAAGTTGAATTGGGTAAAAAGAAATCGGCAAGGCTTTGAAATCGGCAAGAAGAAGGTAAAAAGCTTGGAGAATCGGACGGGTGTTGGCTTCGAACGATTGGCAATTTTCAAATTTGGTGATTTGCCTTGCCTTGAGCTTCCTCATCCCCAAACTCCACCGGTTTAATTCTACTGCGGGAAGGGCTGCCTAACAGCAAGTTTAGCTCTCAAACGAAATTTTCTTGGCTTCTAACACAATTGCCGAGACCGTGTGGGAAGCAGCACCTGCAGCCCAAAAGCTGCCTTGTCGACCTGCTCGAAAACAATCGAAGCCAACATCAAAAGGGACGCCTTGCCCGAGGGAGTAACTTTGCCTCCTGGCAAGTGCACAGCCGAGGCCTACACCGACCTGCCAATCCCCATCTTCCCCTACGGCGCTGTCTTCGTCTGTGTACTCGCTGCCATGCAGGCCTTTTCAAATTTAGGCTCCCAAAAGTAAGGCCTCACTTACTCGGCCGGCCGCCCACTATAGTTACCCAATTTTTTTTTAAACCACAACCCTCCAAAGGACCTTTCACATGCTACCTTGGCCGCCTAATGGCAATCATACCTCCCGAGTCTTCGGCCGTTGAAAAAGTCCCATGTACCCCACTGAAGACGAAGTTAAATGGTGCTTCGGTTGACTTCCAACAACATTTGAAATTGCCAGTCATCTTAATTTATACGGCCGATTATTTTTCAAGAATCCTATCCAAATATTACAGCAGGCGGCAATCAAAAGCCGCGCATCATTAGCAATTATCTGCTACAACACAGGCGCGGATTGGGCCATGATCGTATAGTAAAATTATCAATTATATTATCATTTGGAGGTAAGGGAGATCAGATGCTACAAAATTCGACCGGCTAGCTGACGCACAATCGGATCGTCTCTTCTCTGGCAATTTCCTAGGGCACCGCCATTCTGGACTGGACGCCACCGCTCTTTTTTAGCTAAGTACATTATATTTCTGTTATTTATTTTATTTTATTCCGCATATTGCATCTGTGAATATCACCAAATAGCCTTTTTAAGCATTACCATTTAATTATTTATTATATTAAAAAAAAACAAAGAAAAAAAAAGAAAAAAGAGAAGCACGCCATCATGGCACATCTTCCTCATGCACCCATGATTGCAGAGCAGCTTCAAAATTTGCAGCAGTCACTCACATATGAACGCATGCGAAGGCAAGAACTTGAAGATAAATTATTGCATTCTCCACGCACCGAATCTGCATCGGCACCCAAGAAAAACAAAATTAGCAGAAAAGCCTTCACTTTCAAAGATTTTGATGGTACTAAAGATGCTAGTACGGTTCTAGCATGGGTTAGTCGACTAGATGACTATTTTCATGATGAAGACTTTCCCGAGCGTGAAATGGTAAAGTGTGCATCCAATCATCTCACTAGCAGTGCTGCATTGTGGTGGAACGCCACCAAACAACATGGAAGAAGACCACGCACATGGAATGCGTTTAAAAAAGTGTTTTTGCCCCAACTTTTTCCCACACAGTACAAAGCTAAAGCACGACGTCAATGTGATTTAATTCGACAGGGCAGAAATGAAGATGTACAGGGTTACACTGACCGTTTTTGGAATTGTCTGATTCAATTGCAAGCTATTGAACATGTCAGTCGCAGGAAATTGAAGCGAAAGTACATATCAGGCTTGGCACTACAAATTAGTGTTGAGGTAGATATGTTCGAACCAGCTTCTCTGTCAAAGGCCATTAACTTGGCTCTCAACGCAGAAAAGAAGAAAGGTGGACATTCCTCTCACACTGATCAACCTGCTAACACTAACCGCAACAAGAGACCTCCTTTTTCTCCTAACTTTGACAGAAATAAACACCAAAGCCGTACTTTTTTCAAAAGACGAAGATTTGACAATCCTCCTACCACTGCTCAACCTCATACGAGCAACAACAACACCAACACCCAACAACGAGGCAACCAAAATTCTTTCAACCAACGTTCTCCTCCAACTTCTAATGGTAACAAAAAGGTGAAGTGTTTTAAATGCTTTCAGTATGGTCACTATGCAGATAAGTGCCCAAATGGTCATGCTAAGGGCAATGGTCAATCCAATGGCCATTCAAATGGAGTCAACAGGAATTCAAATCAGAAAGCCTTCAACAACAAGCACCCCAACGGAGCTACTCTTAACCTCATCGAAGATGCTACACCCGACGACAATGAAGTGGAAGTTAACTACGGTGAGGGATATGATCCTGATTATGATAACGATGACACCCCATCCTCAGGTACTCCTATATCTCCTCACACTTTGTTTAAAGTGCAAGGCACTGTTAAGGGTGAAAATGTCACCATTCTGCTAGATGATGGTAGTAGCCATGATTTCATTTCCACACGATTGACACAACAACTATCACTCTCTGAAATTTCATCACCTCACAAGGTCAAAACTGTTTTTAATAATCAATGTTTTAATTGTAAAACTCAAGCCACTGTTGAAGTTTGCATTGGTGAATTCACACAAGCACGTACATTTTTGGTAGCACCATTGCATGGACTCGATATGATTTTGGGAATGCCATTTCGTCACGAATTTGACCCGTTGATTAATTATAAAACACGTACAATGTCTCTCACTCATAATAATAAAACTTTCTCCATCCAAGCAACAATGGCACAACAAAAATTTCCACTCCTCTCTCACACTCAAGCCAAACGAGCAACTCGAAAACAGGGGAAATCATATTTAGTCTTGGTAAATCAAATTTCTGCTGAAACTAAAACTTCACATAATTCCACACACGATGAATTTCTCTCACAATTTAAAGACTGTTTCATGCATGATCTGCCACCTGGAATTCCACCACCATGCCCCGAAGACCACAAAATTGACATCATACCGGGTAGTAAACCTCCTTGTAGAGCACCTTATCGTGTAAATCCTACCACACACAGGGAAATACAAACTCAAATCACTGATTTACTTGACCGAGGCCTAATCTGACCTAGTAGTTCACCATACGGAGCTCCGGTACTTCTTGTCAAGAAGAAAAATGGAACCTTTCGTATGTGTATCGACTACAGGGCTTTAAACAAGATCACCATTAAGAATAGATTTCCTATTCCCAGAGTGGATGATCTACTAGACAAACTGAAAGGGGCACACATCTTTAGCAAAATTGACCTTAAATCAGGCTATCACCAAGTCAATGTTTGAACATGATGTCTACAAAACTGCTTTCAGAACACAAACTGGGCACTATGAATTTCTTGTCATGCCATTTGGTTTGACAAATGCACCAGCTACATTCACACGCATGATGAATCGCATTTTCATTGACCATCAAGATTTTGTGATTGTATTTTTTGATGACATTTTGGTATTCAGTAAATCTGAAGAAGAGCATAAGCAACATTTAACACGTGTATTTGATCTGCTTGCACAAAATCACTTGTATTTGAATCCTGACAACAGTTCATTTTTCCAATCTGAAATTGAATATTTGGGACATATTGTATCGGGTAAGGGAATACATGTCGATCCAAAGAAAATTGAAGCCATTCAATCCTGGCCTAGACCCAAAAACTTGCACAAGCTACGATCTTTTATTGGTCTTTGTAGCTATTACAGGAAATTTGTTCGTAATTTTGCTTACAAAGCACATTATTTGACTCTCTTGTTGAAGAAAAACACGCCTTATGAATGGCCTGATTTGTAAGAAAGCTCATTTAATGCACTTAAACATGCTTTGACTAATGCACCTGTATTGCAATTGCCTGATTTTGAAAGACCATTCTTTGTGGTAGTCACTGATGCTAGTGGGAAAGGTATCGGTGCAGTCCTTATGCAAGATAACCATCCAATTGCTTTCGAAAGTCGTAAATTCAAACCGTCTGAAACAAAGTTTAGTACTTATGATAAAGAGTTGACTGATGTGGTCCATGCATTGAAAATTTGGAAACACTATGTAATGGGTACTGACTTGATCATTAAAACTGATCAACAAAGTATCAAATATTTACTTTCTCAGCCCTTAATAGATGATAGACATATTAAGTGGGCCGCTTTTATTCAAAGTTTTCAGCCCAACATTCAATACCAACCTGGTAAAGAAAACGTTGTAGCCGATGCTTTGAGTCGAAGACCCTCACTTAATCATCTATCAACCATTACGGGAACTTCATTTGACAGTATGCCTGACACTTATGCACATGATGATGACTTCAAAACGACATGGTTGCACATGCTTGATAATTCTGTACACACATTCCTCGAATACACTATTCAAGAAAACTTCCTTTATTTCAAACAAAAATTGTGTGTGACTAAACCTTTTCGTACATTAATTATTGAAGAATTGCACAAACCACCTTATGCTGGACATAGAGGATTTGCTGCCACTTTTCAAAATTTATGTCGTGATTTCTATTGGCCTGCTATGAGAATGGATGTTAAACAGTATGTGTCAACTTGTTTGATTTGTCAAAAAATCAAAGCAGCTACAGGTAAGAAATTGGGACTTTTATACCCTCTCCCCATTCCTGAAAGACCTTGGGAACATATTTCCATGGATTTTGTTACTGGTTTCCCACTCACCACACACAAACATGACATGATATGGACTATTATTGATCGTTTCTCTAAACAAGTGTACTTTGTTCCATGTAAGAAAACACTCACAGCACATCAAGCTGCACTTTTGTTTCTGAAGACTGTTTTTCCACATCATGGTTTGCCTAAAGTGATTATTTCTGATCGAGACTCAAAATTTTGTAGTGCTTTTTGGACTACTGTATTTGAAAATCTTGGCACTACACTTGACTTCACTTCTGCATTTCATCCTGAATCTAATGGTCAAACCGAAGTCACCAACCGCACTATTGTTGACTTGTTGAAGGCTTATGTTTCCTCTCAACCTAAGAAATGGGATGACTACCTACATATTTTGCAATTTGCATACAATAACAACACTCACACTGCCACGGGTAAATCTCCCTTTGAAATTGTATATGGTCACTCACTTCCTACTCCAGCTTCACGTCTTTCTAATGTTGTGCCTGTCGCTGATGATTTCACTACTGACTTTCATGATATTTATGCAAGTGTGCATTTTGCCATTAAACACTCACAAGAACTTTACACCAAGCATGCTAACAAGCACCGCAAGGCACACCAATTCAAAGAAGGTGATCATGTTTTACTTCGCATCGAAAAACGAAGGATCAAAAGTGTTGATACTAATGTCTTTGTTAAGCTTGCTCCTCGTTTTTATGGACCTTTAAAAATTTCAGCTGTCATTAACGATGTTTCTTTTCGTTTAGACCTACTTGCACATTGGTACATTCACAATGCCTTTCACATTAGTCTTTTACGCCCATTCCGAGGACCCCTACCTATACACCATATTTATGAAGACCCACCTTCACTTGTAGACCAAGAAGAGCAACTCATCCGTGACAAAATAGTTGACCATGAGACCACCACTACACGCACTGGAATGGTTTATATCCATTACCTTTTGACTTTCAAAGGCCACCCTAGAGAGGATGCCAAATGGATGCCTGAAAAGTTTTTTCGCAACTTTCCCGACCTTCTCCACACTTTCCATCACTCACGGTCCAGGTGATTTCTCTATTGAGCAACTAACGACAGTTGCTATCCCTGGTGGGAGGGATGTTACGAGACTGGGCACCCTCCTGTTATAGTGGTTAGCTGCAATTGGGATAGCTGGGCGTAATGGTTAATTATGTGCTGTCTATTTATTTTACTAATTGAGTTGATGATGATTTTGTAGAGTGAAATGCGGGGAGTTGATGAAGAGGCGACGGCAACTACTCTTGGCCACTTTATATTTGCACAGTATCTTAGAACATCATTTCAATAAGCCACTATGGCTCTGTAAATAGTTGTAGTGGGAACTCCCCTTGTGGGTCATGCAAGAACTAATGAGCTTCACTCATTTGCAAAAGTAAAGTGGTTGTAAAAGAGGGGCCTCAATTTTTGGCACCTTAAACTCAAAATAATATATTAAATACCAACTCCACAAGAGAGGTGCCGTGGAGTTTGGGGCTAGATTTAGGCCTTTCTCTTGCAGATTCTCTTCTCTACTCTCTTAAGCTATGGTTATTTGTTGTGTACTCTCTAATCTAGTCTCCATCTCTTACACATCTCTTACACCCTTTTACAAGCATGTTTATGTCAATTCTATGTTTACCGTGTGTGTGTGTGTGTGTGTGTGTGTGTGTGATAGTTTAGGTGAGTGTGTGTGCTTGGAAATTGGAAGAAGAGGTGGACAGTTTGATGGTGATGGCTTGAAAGCTTGTGTTGAATATTCTAAGTGGTCGATCTCCCCCTCTTCTCCCAACAGTGGTATCAGAGCGTCAGGTTCGAGGATTAATCGGCACCAGATTTCCGTTCTAAGAAGGAGTTCCTCTAATCGACAAAATTTCAATTGCAATTCATCAACCTTGCAATTCAAAGATTCAAGGATGTGTGGCAATTCCAAAACTAATTGATCGAATTTGCAAAAGAAATTTTGCTTGGGCATCAATTGTCGGCCAATCGGCAACTCTTTGGCAACCGGCTTCTAGTTTCCACTTCAGGACGAACAAGAACGGGTATGTTCAACAGCTAAATTCAAGCATTAGCTAATCTTGAGTATATTTGAAGATACAGACCAGAAGGTGAACCTATTCGGAATTGAAAGTAATCGAGAAGCTTCAATTACGACTTTGAAAGAGAAGTTGAATCGGGTAAAAAGAAATCGGCAAGGCTTTGAAATCGTCAAGAAGAAGGTAAAAAGCTTGGAGAAACGGATGGGTTTTGGCTTCGAACGATTGGCAATTTTCAAATTTGGTGATTTGCCTTGCCTTGAGCTTCCTCATCCCCAAACTCCACCGGTTCAATTCTGCTGCGGGAAGGGCTGCCTAACAGCAAGTTTAGCTCTCAAACAAAATTTTCTTGGCTTCTAACACAATTGCCGAGACCGCGTGGGAAGCAACACCTGCAGACCAAAAGCTGCCTTGTCGACCTGCTCGAAAACAGTCGAAGCCAACATCAAAAGGGACGCCTTGCCCGAGGGAGTAACTTTGCCTCCTGGCAAGTGCACAGCCGAGGCCTACACCGACCTGCCAATCCCCATCTTCCCCTACGGCGCTGTCTTCGTCTGTGTACTCGCTGCCATGCAGGCCTTTTCAAATTTAGGCTCCCAAAAGTAAGGCCTCACTTACTCGACCGGCCGCCCACTATAGTTACCCAATTTTTTTTTAAACCACAACCCTCCAAAGGACCTTTCACATGCTACCTTGGCCGCCTAATGGCAATCATACCTCCCGACTCTTCGGCCGTTGAAAAAGTCCCAGGTACCCCACTGAAGACGAAGTTAAATGGTGCTTCGGTTGGCTTCCAACAACATTTAAAATTGCCAGTCATCTTAATTTATACGACCGATTATTTTTCAAGAATCCTATCCAAATATTACAGCAGGCGGCAATCAAAAGCCGCGCATCATTAGCAATTATCTGCTACAACACAGGGCGCGGATCGGGCCATGATCGTATAGTAAAATTATTAATTATATTATCATTTGGAGGTAAGGGAGATCGGATGCTACAAAATTCGACCGGCTAGCTGACGCACAATCGGACCGTCTCTTCTCTGGCAATTTCCTAGGGCACCGCCATTCTGGACTGGACGCCACCGCTCTTTTTCAGCTAAGTACATTATATTTCTGTTATTTATTTTATTTTATTCCGCATATTGCATCTGTGAATATCACCAAATAGCCTTTTTAAGCATTACCATTTAATTATTTATTATATTAAAAAAAAACAAAGAAAAAAAAAGAAAAAAGAGAAGCACGCCATCATGGCACATCTTCCTCATGCACCCATGATTGCAGAGCAGCTTCAAAATTTGCAGCAGTCACTCACATATGAACGCATGCGAAGGCAAGAACTTGAAGATAAATTATTGCATTCTGCACGCACCGAATCTGTACCGGCACCCAAGAGAAACAAAATTAGCAGAAAAGCCTTCACTTTCAAAGATTTTTATGGTACTAAAGATGCTAGTACGGTTCTAGCATGGGTTAGTCAACTAGATGACTATTTTCATGATGAAAACTTTCCCGAGCGTGAAATGGTAAAGTGTGCATCCAATCATCTCACTAGTAGCGCTACATTGTGGTGGAACGCCACCAAACAACATGGAAGAAGACCACGCACATGGAATGCATTTAAAAAAGTGTTTTTGCCCCAACTTTTGCCCACACAGTACAAAGCTAAAGCACGACGTCAATGTGATTTAATTCGACAGGGTAGAAATGAAGATGTACAGGGTTACACTGACCGTTTTTGGAATTGTCTAATTCAATTGCAAGCTATTGAACATGTCAGTCGTAGGAAATTGAAGCGAAAGTACATATCAGGCTTGGCACTACAAATTAGTGTTGAGGTAGATATGTTCGAACCAGCTTTCGCTGTCAAAGGCCATTAACTTGGCTCTCAACACAGAAAAGAAGAAAGGTGGACATTCCTCTCACACTGATCAACCTGCTAACACTAACCGCAACAAGAGACCTCCTTTTTCTCCTAACTTTGACAGAAATAAACACCAAAGCCGTACTTTTTTCAAAAGACGAAGATTTGACAATCCTCCTACCACTGCTCAACCTCATACGAGCAACAACAACAACGACACCCAGCAACGAGGCAACCAAAATTCTTTCAACCAACGTTCTCCTCCAACTTCTAATGGTAACAAAAAGGTGAAGTGTTTTAAATGCTTTCAGTATGGTCACTATGCAGATAAGTGCCCAAATGGTCATGCTAAGGGCAATGGTCAATCCAATGGCCATTCAAATGGAGTCAACATGTGCTTCTAGACCTACCTCAACAAGGGACCAAAAGGAGAGATGGTTGCATCTCAATAGGGGTCCAAAAGGAGACGGTCTACCAAAGAGCAATGTGCAATGAGTGATTATAGACTTACCTTAGTAGGGGACCAAGAGGAGAGATGGTTACATCTCAATAGAGGTCCAAAAGGAGGCACTCTATCAAAGAGCAACGTGCATTTAATGGAGCTTAAAAGACCTTAGGGTTAGCTTCATGAAAGACCTCCAATAGTTAGTGTTAAAAGTTTTTTGACCTTAGGCAAGATAGGGCTGAGCTTGAGGTGGGAACCCAACCTAAGCTTGAGGTGCTTGTCGTGCTTGATGACTAAAGTGCTTGAGGTGCTTTTCATGCTTGATGACTGAGGTACTTGAGGTGCTTGTTATACTTAATGAGGAAGGTGCTTGAGAAGCTTCCCATGCATGGGGGATAATGTGCTTGAGGACCCTATAAACTTAATGAGGAAGGTGCTTGAGAAGCTTCGCGTGCATGGGAGGTAAGGTGCTTGAGTCAAAAAGAGACCCTACAAAGGAGGGGGAAAGTCCCAAAGTTAGGGGAATCTTTGACTTAACCTCCCACTCACCCAAAGGGCACCCCTTTTCCTAAGGGTCACATGGGACACATGTTAGACTCTCCCTATGCTGCTTAACCATATGGTGTGCTTGAATGCTATTGGTTGGGCTAAAGAGGGGTCCAATGAGCTTCTAGTTCCATCCAACAAATATCTAGATATTTTCAAGCTCTCTCTCTCTCTAAGGGATAAGGAGGACACTTGTCCAAAGACTACCCATGTACTTGAATGCATGCTGCATGTGATTGCCTAGGGGGAAAGGGATCCAATGAGCTTGAAGCATGTCAAAAGGTTAGAACTCGCCCCAAGAAAGCAAGGGTGTGCAGGGGGGGTATACACCACACACACACACTCATTTTGTGGAGTCATTCTCACTTGGTGAAAGTGGAGGAGCTCCACCTCCTTCTCCAAGCTTGTGAGAAGTGAGAGCCTACACCAACACTCTTGGCTATGGAATGCAAATCCAACCAAGAGCCATGCTTCAATGATTAAGCTTGCCATCTTCATTACTATGCTATTATGTATGCTAGCAAGAAGAGTGATGATAAATGAGGAACTATTTCTTTCTCCCATGGAATGTTTCTTCTTCCTCTAACCTATCCTCATTCCCCGCTAACTCTCTCCACCTTTGAAGGTGTTTGAGGCCTTGGGACTGAGGCTTGGGATAGTTAATGCTTTCTACAAAGTTTATGTTATGTTTGTGATGCATGAATCTTTCCATCTTCGTTGCATCACCTAGGTCACAAGGAACACAAAGATTGTATTGTACCAAGTCTCTCTTGATGGGAGAAACTATAATACAAATGCCTATTGGAGGGGGGACCGGCTCAGTATGAATCCGGTCCTCAACTATTGTCATGTTCTCTAAACTCTTCTCTCTTGCAAAAGTATTGTTCATGCCAAGTTAACTAAGTACCATGTTTATGTTGCTACCATCAATTAAGTTCACCCGCTATGCTCACAAAGTAATCTCACAAAAGTGCTTTATCTAATTTCCTAATTCCGCTACTCTCAAAGTTCATAGGCCATTTCCATTACAATCATTCTCGATTCTGATGTGGTTCGCGATGCGTTGCTTGTGAGCTAAATGCATTGATTTGAAGGTTAAAATGGTTGTTTTTTTATGTTTTGACCATGGATAAGTGTTTCTATGCTTAAGGAGAACCTTTCCGAGTAATTTTGTTATAATTTTCTGCACATTTTTTGCATAACTTGGTAGGATTGTGCCCCTAGGTGTTTTAATACTTCTCTTTAAGTTCCGTTGCATTCTGAATTTGTTTGGATGCCGAAAAGGTGTGATGACCCAGAGCGGTGAGATTGGACGCATACTGATTTTCTGACTAGGAAGTGTTTGATTCACTTTTGTTGTAGAATAAGTAGCCCTCTGAGTTCACTTTGGTGAGATTGACACTCTCATTAAGTCTCCGTGCCCCATCCCGAGTCTCTTCCTTTCATATTGACAATATGTTAGTACAAAAAGCTATGATGTAGACGTTCGTCGCGACAACCCGATAACATTAGCACCACTGTTAGGGAGACTAATCCTTAGGTGGTGAGTGACTCAGTGTAGGAAAAAATTCATTCCAAAGCTTTTGACACCCACCCCGCTTACAGGTAGACAATGAAGCAGTTAGACGTAGGTTTAGTGCTTAGTAGAGACTGGAGTCCGAGACTAGCCAGTGCTACTCCTTATGAGCAAAAAAGTTGTGAGTGAAGTACAAGAGAGTATTTCGTTCTTTGATTTTTCCATGCTTGGAAAGGACTGTTCCACCACGAACTTCATTGTCATTTTTGTAACTGTTAAATTCATTTATGTTTGCAGATTTATTTCAGTTTATAGGAGTAGGTTAGGTAACAAATTACACCATCATTTGCGGCCAAAAGGATTAAAGAAAAAATTGTCAAAAACCTTATTTTGGTGTTGAAGACCATAACTCTAAAAAGTTGAAAAATTGATTGTCAAAGCTTCAAAACTGAACCAAACCTAGCAAAACTTTCAGAAAGGAGATAGAAACACTTGCTAAAAACAGATTGTGCAAAAACATTACAATTTGCCTGTCCAACATGGATCGCAATCCATGTACCTTTTTGGCAAAATGGACTAAAACTGTTTCCTTTGCTTAGAATAGGCTCTCAGGCACCAGAACCTTGAGTTTGGTCAAAAATAGAGTGCTAAAATATTAATTAAATCAAGAAATTGGGTTGAGCAGAGCAAAAGCTTGGAAATTGAGGAAAATAAGGAAAAACTGAACTTTTACTTGTCCAAATACAAAAAAGGGAAGAGATTGGGATCAACTAGAAGCAGGGAACCGACAGAGCCAAAAATCACGACCAGATGCTTCCCAACGTGGATCGCGATCCATGTACCAAGTAGGCATCTGAAAGTGAATTTTGACAAGTACATCCCTGATTACTAAGGGAACAATTTTTTCAAAAGGAGCCATAGACAAAAAGTGAAAAAACCTGACCAAAATACCTAAAAAAAGAGTTGTTTACAAAAAACCACAAAACAGACACAAAATCTTGCTTTTGACTTGGAAAAGGTTGATCAAATCCAAAAGGATTTGGGGAATAGCATCACCAGACCTTTTGTCACAAACTCACAAAGTATCAATCCAAAATCTTGCCAAACATGTATCACAATCCATATACCTTTTTGGAATTTTGAGTTGATATTGGGCTAGTAGAAAAGTTATAACATTTGAAGCACTTTCTCCCAAGGGACCCTTATCAGAAAAGTTCAAAAAGAGGGCAAAAGGGGTAAAAATCAGATCAAGGGGGAAACCACTGGAACATACCCTAAAACTAACTTTTAGCTGGCCTAAAAAACTCCAAAACATTCAAAAACCATATAGCCAACATCAGAAGGCCAAGGACTAGCTGTGGGTCAAGTTTAAGTGTTGGAATTAGGATTGCAGAGAAACGCACACAGCTTGGAGAAGACGAAGGAAGCTCAAGACACACAATAGAGAGTGTGTTACTTAGTGTGCAATGGAAAGATAGATAGCCCTAGAGTGATGGGCGTATATACAATGCTCGGGGGAAAAAACCTCCTAAAGATGGAAAAAATGCCCCGGCAGTCCTAGTGTGTTCACACATAGCACTACCACATGTATATGGTAACAAATCCCCACTGGAGTGATGCGATGAACGAGAGCTGGCACATGAGTAAAGGGAAGTGCCATGCCCTGAGGACATGATCAGTCCACAAAGGGGAGTAAGCCCAAAGCTTTGCGAAAAGCTGCAAGCTTCTCACGAGACAATGCCTTTGTGAAAAGATCTACAAGGTTGTCTTGTGTTGGCACATAAGCCAAGCTGATCTCTCCTGCTGAGAGCCTCTCCCTGACATAGTGGTAATGCACCTCAATGTGCTTTATGCGAGCATGAAAAACTGGGCTCCTCGCAACTGCCAATGCGCTTTGACTGTCAGTGTAGATAGTGTTGGCAGTGCTCTGTCCAACACCCAAATCAGCCATAAGGAGTCTGAGCCATACACACTCAACCGTAGCTGTGAGACTGCCCTGTACTCAACCTCACAGCTCGAAGTGGCCACAGTAGGTTGCTTCTTGCTCAACCATGATATACATGAACTGCCAAGCATGAAACAAAAACCACTTGTGGACACTCGCGTGTCAAAACAACCAGCCCAATATGAGTCCAAAAAAGCATGTAAGTCTGGCGGCAATGATCCCCCCTTGGGATAAAACAAGCCAAGATGGAAAGTGCCACTAAGGTAGTGAAAAATCCTCTTGACAACCTGCCAATGCTTAGACCCTAGGCTATGCATAAATCTGCTGACTTGTGAGATTGCAAACTGAATATCTGGCCTCGTGTTGCATACATAAATGAGGCAACCAACAGCAGTTTGGTAAAGAGTGACATCAGCAGGATCGCCAGCATCATGTAGACTCAACTTCAAACCTATTTCCATGGGAGTGGCAATAGGTTTGCAATCCTCAAGTCCAAACTTACATAGCAATGTCTCTATGTAACTTTTCTGACACAAGGCAATACCACCATCATACTGCTTAAACTGTATACCCAAGTAATGATGCAACATCCCCAAATCTTTCATCTTGAAAGTAGCATTCAAATCAGCCTTAAATTCAGCAATATGTCTTTCATTTGGTCCAGGATCAGCAAATCATCGACATAAAGAACCACAATGAGAAGTACATCACCCTCACGCTTTACATACAATGTGCTTTCTGTTGGACTGTTATAAAAGCCTCGTTTAACCAAATGAGTGTCATCTTTCTCATACCAAGCATGAGGAGATTGCTTCAACCCATACAAAGCCTTCTTACATTTGCACACTTTGTCCTCTTGTCCTTTTATGACAAAACCGCGAGGCTGCGTTACATAAACTTCCTCAAATATGTCACCATTCAAGAAAGCAGTAGCAATGTCTGATTGATGTACATCCCAACCAAAATGAGCTGCCAATGCACAATAGTCATACGACAAGTGGGAGCAAAAGTCTCTTCATAATCTATGCCTTTTTGCTGTGCATAACCCTTTGCAACAAGTCGAGCCTTATGGCGATTGATCTCACCATTTGGCTTGCGTTTCAACTTGTAAACCCACTTCATACCAATGGCCTTCTTTCCAGGAGGCAAATCACATAAAGTCCATGTGTCATTTTCTATAAGTGCATCATATTCTGATTGCATGGCAGCCATCCAATTTTCTGAATTCCGTGCTTCATCAAAAGACAGAGGCTCCTCAACATCATGTAAGCTAGACACAGCCAAAGCATAACAATCTGATGCATAAGATGCATGGTGAGATCTTGAACGAGTACGATGAGACAAAGGTGTATCCAGTTTACTGTCACGCAAAGTGTGCACCAGCCATTTTGGCATACCTCTAGCCTGCTCATTTTCAGCCCTTTCCTCATCAAGTACATCATGTACATCTGCATCAGTAATAGGCTGATCTGTAACATTTTCAGAAACCCCCATAGGCTGTACATTTGCCTCATTGGAAATTACATTCGTATTTCCACCACTGAAAAGAGGCAACAAAGTGTCATAAATGTCCCGTGAGCTTACATTACTGTCTCTAGCACATGATAGCAAGGGCTGAACACAATCTTCCACAAACACTATATCACGTGAAACCAGAATACGCTTTGTTTGCGGATGATATAACCTGTAACCTTTTCTTTCAGCACTATACCCAACAAAAATACATTTGACAGAATTATCATCCAATTTTCTGCGATGTGTTTATGGCACCAAAGCATATGCCAAACAGCCAAAAACACGCATGTGCTCAATAGAAGGCTTTCTATCATGCCATGCTTCATATGGAGTAATAGATTGCAAAGCATTCGTATGACACCTGTTAAGTACATAAGTGGCACACATGATGACCTCAAGCCAAAAAGAATGTGGCAAAGCTTGACTTTTCCTCTCAGGAACACCATTTTGCTCAGCTTGACCTATTTTTCCTCTCAGGAACACCATTTTGCTAAGGTGTATAAGACATTGTACATTGGTGTTTTATCCCATGACTAGCCAAAAATGCATCAAATTCATGAGACATATACTCCCCCCCTCGATCGGAACGGAGGGTGCCCATAGTACATTTCGAGACATTTTCAGCCATAGCCAGAAATTGTTTGAAGCACATAAAAACTTCGGACTTCGCTTCAAGTGGAAATACCCATGCATGCCTGGAGTAATCATCAATGAAAGTCACGAAGTAAAGGTAATTGCCCAAGGACGGAGTTTGCATGGGCCCACAAGCATCACTATGCACAAGCTGCAACCTGCATGTGGCCCGAACTGAACCATCCTTTGGAAACTTAGAATACTGCATCTTACCCAAAATACAGCCTTCACAAACATGTTTGAAAGGTGCTTCAAGAGGCGCCAAAGAAGCAACCATATCAGATTTCTGCAAACGCAGCAAACTCGCAAAATTCAGATGACCAAAAGCTGCATGCCAAAGTTTTGCATCTGAAATAGCCCTTGAATCTGCAACAGCATTTGCAAAATTTTATCCACAATTGTCATACAAAGTGAGCTTATATAGCCCACGGCACAAAAGGCCAGATGCAACAATTTCATCACCAAAACTGAGATCATGAACTTTACATCTGTCATCCACAAATTTGACTACAAGTCCAAGTCTAGCAAGTGCGGATACAGACAAAAGATTCTTCTTGATCCCAGGTACATAAAGTGCATCAACAAGTGTGAAGGAACTGCCATTTATAGCAGTAAGCACAATCTTTCCAACTCCTTGAACTAGATAAGAGGCATTGTTGGCACAAGTGACAGAAATCCCATGAGGGACAAACTCGAGAGAGGTGAACAATTCACGATGTGAGGTAATGTGCTTTGTAGCACCACTGTCAAAATACCACACATGTGAATCTGTAGCAACTGACAAGCATGCATCACGGACAACAGGATTGTAAGTGCACTCTGCGTTAAAAGCCCATTGTGCATCAACATCAGCATCACAGTCTTCGAGACTCAACAATGGCTGCATTTGTAGTGGAACCACCCTTTTCCTTCTTAGCCTCTTTGGCCTTCAACTTAGGACACTGCTTGATCAAGTGATCATTAGCTTTACAATAATGGCAACGCATTGAAGGAGTACGAGTGGAAGTGCGACGCGAGAGAGAGTGCGAGAAGAAGAGCACGACGATATGGTGAACTCGCTCTACTGTAATGTGTAGAGCATAGTGAGTTCTTATTAGGTTTTTACAAAAGAATATGTGTACATACCTGGCGGCCCGCCCACTTACCTGGGCGACCACATTGGGCTTTATACCCCAACAACCTCCCACTTAAAGTCCAATGTGGTACTTTAAGTGTGAGAGAAGCTACTATACAAGCTAATATACAAGAGATGTAGAGAAGTGATGTACTACCCTACACCTAACTGCTTGCGAAAATGCGCAAAGCTCTCTGAGGGAAGTCCTTTTGTAAGTAGATCAGCAGGATTTTCTGTGGTGTGAACTTTGACAAGCTGAAGTTGCTTATCCTCGAGCATTTCCCTGATGAAATGATACTTCACATCCACATGCTTTGTCTTTGAGTGATAAACTGGATTGCGAGCCAATTGTATAGCACTTTGACTATCACAATATAACACAGGCATTTCTTCTTTGATTCCCAAATCTGTTACTAGTCGATTAAGCCAAATTGATTCTTTGCATGCCTCTGATGCTGCAACATATTCAGCCTCTGTAGTAGACTGAGTAACACAATCTTGTAATCTAGAACGCCATGATACTGCTCCACCAGCCAATGTAAAGACATACCCTGACGTAGACCTTCGGCTGTCTAAGTCACCTGCATAATCTGAGTCTGTAAAACCCTTTACACTTAGCTCCTGACTCCCATAGCATATACGCATACTCTTTGTAGCTTTCAGGTATCTCAATATTCCTTTAACTGCCTCCCAATGTTTCTTGCCTGGGTGTGACATGTATCGACTTACTACTCCCACTGCAAATGCAATGTCTGGGCGAGTAGCAATCATTGCATACATCAAACTACCCACTGCAGACGCATATGGAATCTTATCCATTTCAGCCTTTTCTTCCTCAGACACAGGACAATCTTGTTTGCTAAGTTTCACATATGGTGGCAATGGAACACTCAATGCCTTTCCCTTCTCCATATTGAAACGTTGCAAAACCTTGTCAATATGCTCTGTTTGAGATAACCAAATCAACTTCTTTGATCTGTCTCTCTCAATGCGCATACCAAGTATATGACTTGCCTGACCCATGTCTTTCATGTCAAACGATTTTGCCATCTTTGACTTCAAAGTTGAAATTTCTTCCAAGTGCTTGCCAGCAATCAACATGTCATCCACATACAAAATAAGGATCAGCCAACTACCATCCTTAGCCTTCTTTGTATATAGACAGTGATCGAACTCACTACGTTTGTAGCCTTGAGAAAGCATAAACTTGTGGAATTTATGGTACCATGCCCTCGGTGATTGTTTTAAGCCATAAAGACTCTTTAACAACTGGCATACCCAATCTTCCTTGCCTTTCTCAACAAACCCTTCTGGCTGCTGCATGTAAATTTCCACATCTAAATCACCATGCAAGAACGCTGTCTTGACATCCATTTGGTGCAACACCAAATCTAATATGGCAACCAATGCAAGAAAGCATCTCAATGTAGTCATCTTGACCACCAGAGAGAAGACTTCATCAAAGTCAATGCCTTGTTCTTGCTTAAAGCCCTTGGCAACAAGCCTTGCTTTGTACTTTGGCTGACTATCATGAGCGGTGATCTTATACCTGTAAACCCATTTACAAGGTAGAGCCTTTTTGCCCCGTGGTAATTTAACTAGCTTCCATGTCTGGTTTTTATGCAGAGCTGTCATCTCTGACTGCATGGCCAATTGCCAATTCCCGGAGTCCTTCATTTGCACTGCTTCCTTGTAACATGAAGGCTCATTGCAATCAGTCAACATGACATAGTTCATAGATGGAACAAACCTATCAGGAGGTCCCGTGACACGTCCAGATCTACGTAGAATAGGTGGCTCAGGCTCAGCCACAACCTGTGGTTCCACTCTATCCTGTCCTTGCTCCTCTTGAGCCTTGACATTTTGTCTTGCACGTGTAGGTCCATCTTCTTGGAAGACAACTCTTCTAATCTCCTCAACCCTCTCTGGTTTAGAATGATATTTGGATTCATTAAAGTGAACATCATTGCTGCAGACAACCTTTCTGGATTCGGGATCCCAAAGTCTGTACCCCATCTCACCAGAATTACCATAGCCTAGAAAGATGCACTTTCTACTCTTTGGCTCAAGTTTGTTCCTAAATTCCTTTGGAACGTGAGTATATGCCTCACAGCCAAAGACTCTGAGATGCTTGTATGAGGGCATTTTGCCTGACCATACCATCTCTGGCACTGAATCCTTCTGCAAAACCTTGCTAGGAGATCTATTTACAAGATGAACAGCTGTTGATACAGCTTCAGCCCAAAACCCATTTGGCAGCTGTGCATTAGACAACATACTTCTGACCTTCTCTTGTATGGTCCTATTCATCCTCTCAGCAACACCATTTTGAGGAGGATTGTAAGCAGCAGTAAGTTCACGTTTTATACCTTTTGACTCACAAAAGTCCTGAAAGGCCTTTGAAACATACTCTCCACCATTGTCAGTGCGTAAGCATTTAAGCTTCTTGCCACTCTGATTCTCCACAAGTGTCACAAACGTTTTGAAAACACTAAACGCTTCATCCTTGTGCTTGAGAAAGTAAACCCATACTTTCCTCGAGTAATCATCTATAAATGTCATAAAGCAAGAAGCTCCCCCTAGAGATAGGTTAGGCATAGGTCCACACAAATCACTATGAACAAGTGCCAATTGTGTATCTCTTCTACTGCTTCTATGCTTATGTGGCTGCTGTGTTTGCTTACCATACAGACAATGTTCACAGAATTCAAAATCATTAAATGAAAAGCCAGGCAAATAAGTAGAACGAGACAAGATTTCCATTCCCTTCTTGGACATATGTCCTAACCGGCTATGCCACAAAGAAACGTTCGGCTGCTCGGTTACATTGATTACATTTTTAGAGACATTTGATACATAAATCATGTAAAGTCCTCTAGACTTTACTCCATGTGCTACTGTCATAGAACCCTTGGATATCTTCCACATGTTCTGTCCAAAAGTGGTGACGTAGCCAGCATCATCAAGTAAACCTGTGCTGATCAAGCTCTTTGTAATTGCGGGAACATGTCTCACATTCTTCAACGTGAAAGAAGAGCCATTCTGAAACTTCAATTGAACTTCTCCAACACCTAAGATCTCACATGTCTGCCCATTGCCTAGCCGAACATGATCTTTAGTGGTCACATAAGAGGTAAACCACTCCTTGTTTGGAGACACATGAAGTGATGCCCCTGAGTCTATAATCCAGTCACTCAGTGCATTTCCATCAGACGCTGTAAGAAGAGATGAGTCCATTGTATTCTTCAAGAAGTAGATGTCTCCTGACACTAGACTGTCATCCTCTGCAACAGTGTTTGTCACATTTATTTCTTGAATCTTCACTGAGGACTTGTTCTTCTCACCATGGTCTTCAGCTTTCTCTTTGCCTTTTTCTGCTTTCCATTCTCTGCAGTCTCTTTTCATGTGACCCTTCTTGCCACAATGGTAGCATTCTATGTCACTCTTGCCTTTAGCACTGCGGGACTTGCTACGAGACTGATTCCTCTTTCCACCTTTGTACTTTTCTTTGGTCCTTCCCCTGGCAACTAAGGCTGTTCCTTTGCCTTTGTCCATTGTCTTTCTATTGGTTTCTTCAGTAAGCAGACTTCCTTCTACACCTGCTATGTTCAAACCATCTGGAGGTGCAGAATTACTCAAAGCTGTGCGAAAAGTGTCCCAACTTTCCGGCAATGTGATCAACAGGAACATAGCTCTAACAGGTTCATCAAACTTGACACCTTGAGCTGACAACTGACTATAGATTGTGTTGAATTCATTCAGATGATTGGACATAGGTGTCCCTTCTTTCATCTTCAAGTCAACAAGCTTCTTGAGCCAGTATACCTATGAAGCTGCACTCTGCTTCTCATAAAGATCACTCAGCTTTAACCATGCTTGATAAGCCGACATCTCGTCTGCTACATTGAAGTAAACTCTTTCTGCCAAAGTCAGCATAATGGTAGAAAGTGCCAATTCATCCATTTCGCTCCATTCATCTTCGTCCATATCTTCTGGTTTTATCCCCTTGAGCTTTATAGGTTTTATCTGCTTCTTTTGTACCAACACGTGCCAAATCTGCTTCTTCCACAATGGGAAATTGGTTCCATCCAGCTTCTTGATATTGTAAAGAGCAGTGTCCTGTGATCCAGCCATAGCTACGCTTCACAGTAGTTTACTTTTCTGGGAAAAATTCGGCAGAGTTTCCCCTGTAAACTGACCTCTGAACCAATATCAACCTGTCAAATGAACCAAGAAAGCTTCAGATTTTGCAGAAATTTTGGTAGAGTCTCCTTTGTAAAATGGCTATGGCGTACTAAAAACAGACCAGAAAACAGCTCAAAAAACACTGTCTCTCTGACACTGTAAGCTGCGGGTAAACCTGTCCTGCACCTGTACTATCTCTGACTGTCCTGTCACTGTCCTATAAGCATAGACTGCGACAATGCCTCAACGGCAGTAAAGCAAAGATGCAATCCCAACTGTCTAACTCACAGTCAATACATCCTAGCTGCCTATCTAAGGGTGCTCGAGGGATCGCTCCAAGACCTGTATCACCGAAAGGATCTCAACATTAGAGAATCCCCCAGCTCAATAAAACCTCACTCGACCCTCAACAAAGGCTGCAGTAAATCTGACAGTACATAGACTTCCCACAAAGTCATACATCCACAAATTTCCCACTATATGCTGTAACCGCTGCGGCGGTTGTTTGCTGCGTGACTCACAGCCAACAAACCCTCAACAGACATACATCATCTCTGACAATACATCCCATGTGGAAGTACTTGCAATGTCAGGATGAAATCTAGAATATCAAGCAGCAAACACAAGCTACCTGATGAACTAGTGGATGTCGCCTACAGTCTGTGTGTAGATGCGCCCGTGTCGTATGTGACACGCCTCCAAGAACTGTGAGCCGTCCTTCGATGTGTAGACAGCCACAAATGAACACTCTGGGAGTGTCGATATCCTCAGCACCTGCAGTCGTAGGTTGAAAACCCCAAATTTGCAGAGCCGGATCTGCACCCTCCGAGACCATGTAGTCGAAAATGGCCTGCGCAGACCTTTGTCGAAGCCGAACGGTGACCGAGATGACCTTAGAATGAAATTTTGAGCACACCAAGCCCTTCGGGCTGTCCCACAGGATTTGGGGCCGTGTCTTCGCCTGTCGAATCTCACTCCAATCTGAGCTGGTGACTCTAGCCTCCTGCAGTGCTGCCCCGAGCCTCGATCTGAGCTCTGATACTAGTTGAAGGAGTACGAGCGAAAGTGCAACGCGAGAGAGAGTGCGAGAAGAAGAGCACGACGATATGGTGAACTCGCTCTAATGTAATGTGTAGAGCATAGTGAGTTCTTATTAGGTTTTTACAAAAGAATATGTGTACATACCTGGCGGCCCGCCCACTTACCTGGGCGACCACATTGGGCTTTATACCCCAACACGCATCTTCTTTTTGCCCTTATCACTAGAATTGCCAGACGAAGTGCTACCAATAGAAGCATTAGGAACAGAAGTTTTGCCACTCGCAACAGAACCATAAGAAGTGGCTGCATTGCTGTTACCACCCTTTCTTTGAGAAACAATAAAAGCCTGTTCAACTGCATGCTGTTTAGTCCTGTTTTTTCTGGAAAGTGACTCTTGCAACAGCAATGTGCATAATGCATCAAACTTGACAACTCTGGATTTCCTTGGGTCATAAGTCTCCAAGTACTAGCAAAAGTCTAGTAAGAATCTGGTAAGGCATCAAGAACAGTCTGCACAAGGGAGCTGTCTGAAATGACTTCACCTACAGAAATAAGTTGCTCATTGATATCCTTGACACTAGCAAGGAAAGTGTCCATATCATCTTCCTCATGCATAATCTTCGACTCCAGCTATTTACACAGCAAAGCAATTTTAGCCTCATTGCAGCTTGCATAAAGACCATCCAAAATATCCCAAGCCTGTTTTGTAGATTTTGCTGAACGGATGTGAGGAACAATGGTGCGCTTCACAGACAACGCAATCAATGCATGAGCGTGTGCATCCTTTACATCCCAACGAGCTTATTCTGCCGTAGGCAAAACAACTCTAATAGCGGCAATCCTTGGAGCAAGACCTGCAACATCCTCAACATCGCATACATCCTCAGAACTAGGACGTACATCATTGCCCTGTACAATATTCTAGACGCCCTTTGACACAAGAACGTGTTGCATCATATAAGCCCACATAGGGTAATTGTCCCCATCCAACCTGTCCTCAGCAGTAAACATCTTGAAGACATCTGTGTTGTTGTCATGGTAAATGCTGCACCTGATATGAAAACTGCTCGAAAATAGGAGAAAGGGAGCGGGAAAAACACGTGCTATATAGCACAAACTATAGAAGACTGTAAGGCACCTGTTATGTAGAAAACGGCACTGACAAAAACTCTGCACAAAATGACAAAATAGCCTGTGCAGTATTGCCTGTGGTGGAAACGAAGGCCAAAATGAGCCCGAATCAGAAATCTGAGCAGACTAAGCTCTTCGAGATCTCCTAAAATATTTGTCGACCTACGAATGCTCGCCAAAGCTCACTGGAATCGGAGAAAGTGAGCAAGAGTGTACTGGAGCAGCTGGCGACTAAGCGCGGGAGGACGCAACCTGCTCTGATACCAATTGTTGAAAATAGGATTGCAGAGAAACGCACACAGCTTGGAGAAGACGAAGGAAGCTCAAGGCACACAATAGAAAGTGTGTTACTTAGTGTGCAATGGAAAGATAGATAGCCCTAGAGTGATGGACGTATATACAATGCTCGGGGGAAAAAATGTAATGGAATTTGCCTATTCAATTTGAGAGTAGCGGAATTTAATGAGAGTACATTCAAGAAATGATTTTGTGAGCATAGCGGGTAGACATAATTGAAGATAGCAACATAATTATAGCAATTAGTTAACTTGGCATAGACAATACTTTTGTAAGAGAGAGAATTTAGAGAACATGACAACAGTTGAGGACCGGATTTATGTGGAGCCGGTCCCCCCTCCAGTAGGCATTTGTATTATGATTTCTCCTATAAAAAGAGACTTGTTACAATACATTCTTTGTGTTCCTTGTGACCTAGGTGAAGCAATGAAGATGGAAAGCTTCATGCATCACCATCATAGCATAACCTAAACTTGAAGAAAGCTTTAACTATACCAAGCCTCAATCCCAAGACCTCAAACACCTTCGAAGGTGGAGAGAGCTAGCAGGGAATGAGGGTAGGGAAGAGGAAGAAGAAACATTTCGTAGGAGAAAGAATTAGTTCCTCACTTATCATACTCTTGTTGCTAGCATACATAATAGCATAGTAATGAAGAAGAAATAGATGGCAAGCTCAAGCATTGAAGCATGGCTCTTGGATGGATTTGCACTCCATAGCCAAGAGTGTTGGTGTAGGCTCTCAACCTCTACTTGCTTGGAGAAGGAGAGGGAGCTCTTGCACTTTGCATAGTACACAATGAGAGTGCTTGTGAGTGTGTGTTGGTGAGTATACCCCCTAAGCACCCCCCTAGCTTGCTTGGGTCGACCCCCCCTTGTAGCTCATGCTTGAAGCTCATTGGACCCCTGCAGGCCTAGCCAATCACAAGCAGAAGCCATTACAAGCAACATGGGTAGCCTTGGGACAAGTGTCCCCCTTTCCCCTTTGAGAGAGAGGACTTGATAAATGCAAAAACAATTAGATAATTCAAGTAATTTATCATTGGACCCCTTTGAAGCCTAGCCAATAGGCTTCAAGCAACACATGAAGGTAACATGGGTAGGGACCTGACATGTGTCCTTGCTGCCTCTTCAAGCTGGGGCTTCCCTTGTGAGTGTGAGTGTGTGTTCTCTCTCTAATCCCTAGGAAAAGGGCTCGCCCCCCCACTTGTAGGGATGATTTTGACTTTAGGAGCTCAAGCACCTTAGTCATCAAGCATGACAAAGCACTTGGACTAGGGGGTATTCCCACAAGCATCTCAGGCAAGCTTCTCAAGGCACCTCAAGCACCTTAATCATGCACCAAGTCAAGCACCTCAAGCATGGAGCCAGTCAAGCACCTCAAGCATGACAAGCACCTCAAGTAGGACAAGCACCTCAAGCACGACAAGCACCTCGAGCTTGGGCTGGGTTCCCACCTCAAGCTCAGCCCTAGCTTACCTAAGGTCAAAGGACTTTTACACACATTATTGGAGGTCTTCAATGAAGCTAACCCTAAGGTCTCATGCTCCATTGGTTAGCGTTTCTCTTGATAGACCATCTCCCATTTGGGCCCCTTTACTATTGGCCCCGTGTTGAGATAGATCTATAAGCACATATCTATATCTTAACACTTGTTCCCATTTATTCTCCCACATTAAGTGATCAATTTAATATGAGAAAATCATTTGGGTTGGTTAGATATTAGATTTTATGACAAAAAACCTCCTAAAGAGGGAAAAAATGCCCCAGCGGTCCTAGTGTGTTCACACACATCACTACTACATGCATATGGTAACATTAAGTACATTCTGGCACTAAGGAACATGGATCGCGATCCATGTTCCCCTGACATATTTTGATACAAAAGTTGCACCATAGCTAGAGGGAATCGTCGAGAGTCTAGTGGTCCTTTCAAAATTGAATTTGGATGCAAAAAACCATACCAAAATCCCAAAACTGGTAGGAACTCTGGCAAAGTGACATTTGGCTTCCAAACATGGATTGCGATCCATGTTCCTGTCAAAATAGAAGCATAATTTCACCACACAAAGAGCTAGTCCACAGGACCCTTGTGGATCTTTCAAAATTGAAATTGGACCTAAATTGTTGATGTTGTGTGAGAAATTGTGTGCTACTGAAAAACCTAGCTAAATTTTGTTGATTGAAAGCTAGAACTACCCAGAACGGCTGTAAGCTCACAGCTATCAAGCATTTTTTGACAGGTTGCAGGTACTAGAGGATACTACCTAGGAAGTAAGATCAAATAGGGGATTCAAACTAGCTAATGAGGTAACCCGGTTTGGAGTCTGCAATACCAATTCTTCATGAATTTGTGATCAAGAAGATTGTACCAGAATAGAAATCCTAGCATCTTTGACCAAGGGAGCAATCACTCAACGGAAGAAAGCGTGAATTAGAGACCACTGCTGCCTTTAGAACCCATTTTAGAGGAAAGCTTCTCTAACACTTCGTCAGAAAGATCATACAGCCTCATTACTGAGGATTCTAACAAGTCGAACCCTAAGGGAACAACTTCGATGGGGGCAGGTCCTTCTCAACCTGCATCTGATGTAAAATTGTTGTATTTGAAGTTTCGATTTGAAAATGTGCTTAAGGCCAAAATCTATAAGGATGGAATGGACCGCTACTGTGTTAAGTTGGAAAAAAGCCGAGCGAGTTCAGAGATCATGTAGATGTTGATTATGACGCGGATAGGTATTTTGACAGAGAGGGAATGATGTACCTAATGGTTCATAACCTCTTTATTGTGGATAAATGGGGGATGACTGGCACCAAGGACAAGGTAGATCACGAGCTGGCCGATGAGCCCCCCAAAATGGAGAAGCAAAATGCGGTGCTTAGATACACCAATGAGACAGAGTCCCTTGATACAGACAACACGTATGTGGGGCTATATAAGTTTAATAATGGAGAACAAACACCCTATTATAGATGTGACGAACCCCGCATCAAGGAACCGACTGACCACAAAAATCTTTATGTTTTCATGTACACGGAGAGGAGAAGTATTCAGGTGGTCATAATAGACAAGTATGGCCGAAAGTACTCTCCGATTGGATCGTAAGGAATTAAAGAGGTATACATATTTTGGGGGACCACTCCACCAATACTATGTAAATCCAAAAGAGGTGAAAACCCTGACTACTCACACAAGACCTGAGACTGTACATGTGAGCCCAGTGAGAACCAGGGTGGAGGAGTCTTTTGGACATGAACAAGTCTCAAACACAGGGCCTTTAGGATCAACGGGGTCTAGGGCTTCCATGAACACACATAGGGGCAGTACTATTCCTGACGTCACTTACAACAATAGAATCCCTCCGACTATTACACGGGATCGACTTGACAAATGTATAGCAGATAGGATACCACTGATAGTACCAAGAGGAGATTATGAACCTAGAGAAACCACACCAGGAGGACCAGGTGTTGTCCGAATGCTTGTGGAGGCTAGACGTATGTGACCATCTCAATTGGCAAAATGCGTACCCAAAAAGTATAGTGGATCAGTAGATCCATATGCCCTGTTTTGATCTTCAAACAAGTGTTGAGAGCGAAACAGGTAACTGATTTCCATACTCAATATGAAGGCTTTGGGTTGATGTTAGAAGGAACTGCTTGGACCTGGTTTGTCATAAAATCTAATATCTAACCAACCCAAATGATTTTCTCATATTAAATTGATCACTTAATGTGGGAGAATAAACGGGAACAAGTGTTAAGATATAGATATGTGCTTATAGATCTATCTCAACACAGGGCCAATGGTAAAGGGACCCAAATGAGAGATGTTCTATCAAAGAGCAAGGCTATCCAATGGAGCATAAGACCTTAGGGTTAACTTCATCGAAGACCTCCAATAATGTGTGTAAAAGTCCTTTGACCTTAGGTAAGCTAGGGATGAGCTTGAGGTGGGAACCCGGCCCAAGCTCGAGGTGCTTGTCCTGCTTAAGGTGCTTGTCGTGCTTGAGGTGCTTGTCATGCTTGAGGTGCTTGATTAAGATGCTTGAGGTGCTTGACTGGCTCCATGCTTGAGGTGCTTGACTTGCTGCATGATTAAGGTGCTTGAGGTGCCTTGAGAAGCTTGCATGAGATGCTTGTGGGAACACCCCCTACTTCAAGTGCTTTGTCATGCTTGATGACTAAGGGGCTTGCTCATCCAAAGTCAAAAAGATCCCTACAAGGAGGGGGGCGAGCCTACAAGGGGGGGGTGGGGGGATGAGAGAGAACACACACACACACACACACACACACACAAGGGAAGCCCAACTTGAAGAGGCAGCAAGGACACTTGTCAAGTTCCTCTTCATGTTGCCCTCATGGTGTGCATGAAGCCTATTGGTTGGCCACCCAAGGGGTCCAATGATAATAAAGGATATTTAATTAATTGATTTTTCATTTATCAAGTCCTCTCTCTTAAAGGGGAAAGGGGGACACTTGTCCCAAGGCTACCCATGTTGCTTGTAATGGCTCCTGCTTGTGATTGGCTAGGCTTGGAGGGGTCCAATGAGCTTTCATCATGAGCTACAAGGGGGGGTCGACCATGCAAGCTAGGGGGTTGCTTAGGGGGTATACTCACCGCACACACACACAAACACTCTCATTGTGTACTATGCAAAGTGCAAGAGCTCCCTCTCCTTCTCCAAGCAAGTAGAGGTTGAGAGCCTACACCAACACTCTTGGCTATGGAGTGCAAATCCATCCAAGAGCCATGCTTCAATGCTTGAGCTTGCCATCTATTTCTTCTTCATTACTATGCTATTATGTATGCTAGCACAAGAGTTATGATAAGTGAGGAACTAATTCTTTCTCGTATGAAATGTTTCTTCTTCCTCTTCCCTACCCTCATTCCCTGCTAGCTCTCTCCACCTTCGAAGGTGTTTGAGGTCTTGGGACTGAGGCTTGGTATAGTGAAAGCTTTCTTCAAGTTTAGGTTATGCTATGATGGTGATGCATGAAGCTTTCCATCTTCATTGCTTCACCTAGGTCACAAGGAACACAAAGAATGTATTGTAACAAGTCTCTCTTTATGGGAGAAATCATAATACAAATGCCTACTGGAGGGGGGACCGGCTCCACATAAATCCGGTCCTCAACTGTTGTCATGTTCTCTAAATTCTCTCTCTTACAAAAGTATTGTCTATGCCAAGTTAACTAATTGCTATAATTATGTTGCTATCTTCAATTATGTCTACCCGCTATGCTCACAAAATCATTTCTTGAATGTACTCTCATTAAATTCCGCTACTCTCAAATTGAATAGGCAAATTCCATTACATTGGTATCAGAGCATTTGGTTTCTCTTTTCTTGCTTAAGAAGAGAGGTCCTTAAGTAGCCTATAAATGGTTGATGTTGTTAATTATAATAGAGTAAGTGGAACTGGGATCTAATATTGGTTTTGTTAAGTCCACTATGTGGGGGATGGTGCACACCTCGGGAGCTTTGGACTTAATAATGGAGTCTTTTTAGACTTGCCTATGGCTTTACCATTATTGAGCCATAAGAAGTCCGAAAGGAGCTAGCCCTTGGCAACTCTGCTATGTTAGACCTACTCCTCTACTCTCTATAATTAACCACTTTGAGCCGTGGGTGTAGATACTTAAGAGCCGATTTTCAAAGGCTAAGAGGAGTGGCAACTAAGGTTTTGTATTGCCAAAGCATACACTAAGTATAAACATAAATTTTGTTAACATGGCTGACAATAATCAAGAGAGTAGAATGAACATTGATAGCTTTGATTTTGCACATGAAGGTGCTAATGATGATGCTCCCATGTTTGTGAATTATCTCGTCACTAGGTTGCAGCAAGCTATGGGCAACCCTGCCTTGCAAGCCGAAGTTACTCAACAACTTCGTACTTATGGAATTTCCCTTCCTCTCCCAGAGGAGAGAGAGCTTAGGAGGCCTCTTGAAGAGACCCCCAAAAGAAGACTCTCTCCCATTCGAGAGGAGGAATCCAAACAGAAAGAAAGCAATGAAAGTCTAAGTTCCTCTGAAGATGTGGCTCCACGAAGACGGCGGTCTAGACGATCGCCTACTCCTCCCAAGAGGAAAAGAGCAACCCATAGTCCTTCTCCTCATCATTCTGAAATGCAAGAGAGGAAACAAAGGAAGAAAAGGGCTAGGAAGAGGTCACCCTCTTCTCCTTCTTCTTCACCTTCCTCCTCTTCCGATGAAAGTTATGGCTATTCTCCTAGAGAATACAAGAGGGGAGGACATCACAAATCATTTCCTGAATGGCAAAGGTCACAAAAGCTAAAGAAGTTCAAGGAGGGAGGAAAGAGTATCTCTTTTCTCACCTACGATGGCACCTTTGGTGCTACCGACAAAGTGTTGGCCTTCATCCAGCAATTTGATGCGGCCTTTGGGGACGAGGGCTTCACAGAGTCCTCCAAGCTACGCCATGTAGCTATGCACTTCCAAAAATCAGCTCGTCAATGGTGGGCTAGCCTTCGTGGCAATGGAGAAGCCCCAAAGACATGGAAAACTCTACGAGTTTCCATCATGAAGCAATTTCTTCCAAGTGATATAAAGATAAAGTTTTTACCGAATGGCGCGGTTTGAAGCTTCTCTCTCATGAGTCTATCAACAAGTATGTAGACAAGTTTTGGGATTTACATCTCAAAGCTATTGTCTTCCAAAAGATAGACTTTGTCGAGCAAAGACAGCAATTCTGTGCGGGATTACCTGAAGAGATGGCCGAATACATCAACTCTCAATGGACCGGTACTATTACCAAAGTAATCCACCACACCATGGTTGCCTCACGCATCAATTTCCATCAAGGGGCTAGACGTAATGTCAAGCCCATGGAAAACAAAGATAAAAATGATGCAAAGGGGAAATCTAATGCTCAAAATAATTCCCAAGGCACTTCCAACAACAACAACAACAACAATCGGTCCAAGGAGAAGGGAGTTTACAAAGGTAAAAACAAACTCTCTCATGAAGAGCTTGAAGCTTTTCTCAAGGACCATAAGTGTTTCAAGTGTGGGGAGCAAGGACATGGCTATCGTTCTTGCCCCAAGAAGAATACTCGCAATGATACTCCTAGAGCTTCCACCATCGAAGCTCCAAAAGAGGATGCTCATTGCAAAGGATCATCACTTTCCTATGCGTGGGGAAAGGTAAGAGAGTATGATGCCTTCATCTTGTTTGACCCTGGCTCTACTCTCAACTTCATATCAATAGAGTTGGCCACCAAGTTGGGCATTCAAGCTTTTGAGATGGGAGATATAGTAACAGCTGATGCAGCTTTCAAGGGACAACAAGCCTCCGTTACTCCCTTGATTGGGAAGTTGAGGCTTCATGTCCAAAGCTATGTTGACAAAGAAGACTTCTTCATCTCTCCTCTCCAACATCAGGATGTTATCCTAGGGGCACCATGGTTTGATCGCATGGCTGCCAACATGAAGTTCCCTGAAAGGAGAATTTACTTCACCTATAGGGGAAAGAACATGTATATAGATGCTAGTGAGCGTGGTCGCACTATTCCACTTGTAAATCCTCTTTCTTTTGATAAATCAATGAAGAGCTCAGTTTCTGCGTACATGATTTATGTCAAAGAGTCTCTAAAAGCTAATAATGTTTCATCAAATGAAAATGATAGGAATCAAGAAGAGTTAGACTTGTCTACTTTTCTAAAAGGATTCCAAGATGTGTTCATCGATGATATCCCTATGGACCTACCTCCAAAACGAGGGGATGATGACCATCGTATTGAGCTCCTTCCAATAAGCTCACCGCCTAACAAACCTCCTTATCGAGTCTCACAAGCTGAACAAGAGGAGATTATGAGGCAAGTACAGGAATTGGTAGACAAAGGGATGGTGAGGCCTAGTTCCTCTCCCTTTTGTTCTCCAGTCCTTTTAGTGAAAAAGAAAGATGGTACATACCGTATGTGTGTGGACTATCGAGCACTAAACCATATCACTATCAAAAACAGATTTCCCGTGCCTCGGGTAGAAGATCTGTTTGATAAGCTACAAGGCTCTACCTACTTCAGTAGGATTGACCTTAAGAGTGGCTATCATCAAATAAGGATAGTGGATGAAGATATCCTAAAGACCGCGTTTCGCACAACATTTGGTCTTTATGAATATCTAGTCATGCCTTTTGGCTTGACTAATGCACCAACTACTTTCAATCGTCTCATGGAGAAACTTTTTAGACCATATCGTAAATTCACTGGAGTGTTCTTTGATGATATCATCATCTACTCCAAGTCTTTGGAGGAACATAAGCAACATCTCCAAGTGATTTTTCAAGCCTTGAGGGAGAACAAACTTTTTCTCAACCAAAAGAAAAGTGAATTCTTCCTTCAAGAGTTTCAATATCTAGGTCATATTATCTCTCACGATGGTATTCGTATGGATCCATCAAAGTTAGAGGTAATAAAATCATGGCCTAACCCAAGGAATCTACATGAGCTAAGAAGCCTTATTGGTATGTGTGCATACTATAGACGCTTCATAGCAAAATTCTCTCAAGTAGCAGGACCACTACACGACTTAACAAAGAAGAACGTTAAGTTTGTATGGACTGCTGAGGAGCAAAATGCTTTTGAGAAACTCAAAGAGAAGCTTACTTCCCAACCAGTCCTCGTGCTTTCGGATCTCTCAAAGCCATTTGAGGTCCAATGTGATGCTTGTGGTGATTGCCTTGGAGCGGTTTTGCTTCAAGAAGGGTATGCCATAGCATATGAGAGCCGAAGGCTCGATAGTGATGAACGAGTCTTGGGCATTTATGAGAAAGAGCTTTTACCTGTTCTACATGTCCTAGACACATGGAAGCACTACCTATTGGGGACTCCATTTATGCTACGAACTGACCACCAAAGTCTCAAGTATTTCATGACGCAAACCAAACTTTTCGACAAACAAATGAGGTGGGAAAATTTTCTTTCGCAATTTAATTTCCATATTGCTCACATAGCTGGTAAGCACAATCAAGTTGCCGATGCACTTTCACGATGACCAAAAGTTAATGCGGTGTCTATAGCTACTCACAATGATTTATCCTCTATGATAGATGAGTATGCTACTGACCCTGACTTTAGAGACATAATGTCAGCCCTTGCTTTGGGGAAGAAAGAGGAACCATTCACCTTGCAGGATGGTTATCTTCTCCACGGAAATAGGCTATGTGTTACCCATTTCCTTTGTGAGAAGGTTATGTATGAATCCCATGCTCCTCCATATGCAGGGCATAGAGGTATTCAACCTACTCTCCGAGGAGTAGAGACGTATTTCTATTGGCCTACCATGAAAGTGGACATACAAGAGTATGTTTCAAAATGTGTAGTATGCCAAAAGACCAAGTATGATAGAGGAAAGCAACCTGGATTACTCCAGCCATTGCCTATTCCAAATTCACCATGGGAGAGTATATCCATGGGATTTCATCTTTGGATTACCCAAGTCTATCCATGGGAATATAGGAATATGGACAATAGTCGACAGGTTTAGCAAGCAAGCACATTTTATTCCTGTCAAAAAGACTATTAAGGCACATCAAATGGCAACTCTCTTCATATCTCAGATTTTCAAGCACCATGGATTACCCACATCCATCGTGTCAGATAGAGATCCTAGAATGACCAGTAATTTTTGGAAAGGTCTCTTTGAAACTAGGAACAAGATTGAATTTCTCTTCGGCCTATCACCCACAAACGGATGGCCAAAGTGAGATAGCCAATCTTACGATACTCGATCTACTCAAGACTTATGTTACCGAAGTAGATCAACGCTCACAATGGGAAAATTATTTACCTCTAGTAGAGTATGCCTACAATAATACTGTACATACTTCTACGGTAAAAACACCTTTCGAGATCATAGAGGGAAGACCTAAAAGTCCCTTGCTACTCAAAGTACATGGGAAGATCTTCGCCGCCGATGAGTATAGCCGTGACCTACAAGAATCTTTTCAAAAGATTAGAGAGGCTATAGCCATCTTTCAACAAAGGCAAAAAGCTATTCCTGATAAGCACAGAAGAGCCTTAATGTTCAAAGAAAATGATTGGGTCTTACTCAAGTTTCCTAAGGCTCGATTAAGGCAAACGACGGGCAAAAATCCTACGGGCCATCAAAAGTATTATGCTAAACTAGCAAAAAGATACTATGGTCCTTTCCAAATATTGAAGCCCATCAATGAGACGGCTTATCAACTCAAGTTGCCCAACCATTGGCTTATACACAATGCCTTTCATGTAAGCCTACTTAAGCCCTACAAAGGAGAGCCACCAACTGAACCAATTATTGAAGACCCTCTCGAAGTTGAAGACCAAGAAGAGGTGCTACAACCCGAAGATATCCTTCGGCATGAAGACAAGGTACTATGACATGGTAAGATAATCCGACGGTATCTTATTAAGTTCAAAAATTATCCTTTTGAAGATGCTAGATGGATGCAAGGAGTACAACTTAAGGATAGTATGAACCTTGTCAATGCTTACAATACTACATTAGAGTAAGCAAATGTACAAATTTCTTTTAAATGACTCATGTTTTTGTCTTATAAGACTAGTCCTCTTTTTACTTTTGCACAAATTTAACTAGTATGCATGCTTAAAATCATGTTTGTGATGACGACGTCTCTCAAACACCAAGTAGAATTTGTCACTCTACTTTGGGAGAATGAAATGGACTAAAGAGCAGACATGCTTGCGGCAGCTATGTCTCCCAAGCACCAAATGGATTAGTCATCCATCTTGGAAAGATGTCGTAGGGTAAAAAAAAGGGGATCCTCTACCCGCTAAGTAAAATTGACTAATGACTAAGGATTTATCTCTTCTACCTCATAGTCGAGGACGACTATGATTTCAAGAGAGAGGTAATGTCATAAAATCTAATATCTAACCAACCCAAATGATTTTCTCATATTAAATTGATCACTTAATGTGGGAGAATAAACGGGAACAAGTGTTAAGATATAGATATGTGCTTATAGATCTATCTCAACACAGGGCCAATGGTAAAGGGACCCAAATGAGAGATGGTCTATCAAAGAGCAAGGCTATCCAATGGAGCATAAGACCTTAGGGTTAAGTTCATTGAAGACCTCCAATAATGTGTGTAAAAGTCCTTTGACCTGAGGTAAGCTAGGGCTGAGCTTGAGGTGGGAACCCGGCCCAAGCTCGAGGTGCTTGTCCTGCTTAAGGTGCTTGTCGTGCTTGAGGTGCTTGTCATGCTTGAGGTGCTTGATTAAGATGCTTGAGGTGCTTGACTGGCTCCATGCTTGAGGTGCTTGACTTGCTGCATGATTAAGGTGCTTGAGGTGCCTTGAGAAGCTTGCCTGAGATGCTTGTGGGAACACCCCCTACTTCAAGTGCTTTGTCATGCTTGATGACTAAGGGGCTTGCTCATCCAAAGTCAAAAAGATCCCTACAAGGAGGGGGGCGAGCCTACAAGGGGGGGGGGGGGGATGAGAGAGAACACACACACACACACACACACACACACACACACACACATACACACACACACACACACACACAAGGGAAGCCCAACTTGAAGAGGCAGCAAGGACACTTGTCAAGTTCCTCTTCATGTTGCCCTCATGGTGTGCCTGAAGCCTATTGGTTGGCCACCCAAGGGGTCCAATGATAATAAAGGATATTTAATTAATTGATTTTGCATTTATCAAGTCCTCTCTCTTAAAGGGGAAAGGGGGACACTTGTCCCAAGGCTACCCCTGTTGCTTGTAATGGCTCCTGCTTGTGATTGGCTAGGCCTGGAGGGGTCCAATGAGCTTTCATCATGAGCTACAAGGGGGGGTCGACCATGCAAGCTAGGGGGTTGCTTAGGGGGTATACTCACCCACACACACACACAAACACTCTCATTGTGTACTATGCAAAGTGCAAGAGCTCCCTCTCCTTCTCCAAGCAAGTAGAGGTTGAGAGCCTACACCAACACTCTTGGCTATGGAGTGCAAATCCATCCAAGAGCCATGCTTCAATGCTTGAGCTTGCCATCTATTTCTTCTTCATTACTATGCTATTATGTATGCTAGCACAAGAGTTATGATAAGTGAGGAGAGTTATGATAAGTGAGGAACTAGCTCTTTCTCGTATGAAATGTTTCTTCTTCCTCTTCCCTACCCTCATTCCCTGCTAGCTCTCTCCACCTTCGAAGGTGTTTGAGGTCTTGGGACTGAGGCTTGGTATAGTTAAAGCTTTCTTCAAGTTTAGGTTATGCTATGATGGTGATGCATGAAGCTTTCCATCTTCATTGCTTCACCTAGGTCACAAGGAACACAAAGTATGTATTGTAACAAGTCTCTCTTTATGGGAGAAATCATAATACAAATGCCTATTGGAGGGGGGACCGGCTCCACATAAATCCGGTACTCAACTGTTGTGATGTTCTCTAAATTCTCTCTCTTGCAAAAGTATTGTTTATGCCAAGTTAACTAATTGCTATGATTATGTTGCTATCTTCAATTATGTCTACCCGCTATGCTCACAAAATCATTTCTTGAAAGTACTTTCATTAAATTCCGCTACTCTCAAATTGAATAGGCAAATTCCATTACATGGTTCCAACCATTAAACAACTTGGAATTCCCAAGTATTGAGCAACTTCTCCGAGAGTTTGCTGAGGAATTCTCAAAGAGGGGAATCAAGCATAACACTGTCTCCCAGATCTATGCATTTAGGCAAAAGGAGAAAGAAAAGGTGAAGGAAGCATCACTTTGTTTCAAGCAGTATATAGACTGTCAGTCCTTTCAGATAAGGATTGTGAAATGGCACGCTCAAAAAGGGCTTGCACTTAAAGGCATGTGTAACTTTTGAGCAAGTCATGAAAGAGGCGTTTTATCTGGTAGATAATTGCAAGGCATATGGAGAGGTGACTGGCGACCCAGATCAGGGAACGAGTAGCACCTCTTCAACCACTAGTGGGTCCACGATGAAATTGGGTGAACAAAACCCAACCGTGCCGGACGTTGATCAAATGATCGAGGAAGTGATCAGAAGGATAAACCAAGGAAACAGGACGAACGCAAACACATGACAACTGCCCACCCAAAAGTGTGACACTTGTGGAGGAGATCATCCAGCCCAATGGTGCAACCTTCAACAAAGGCCAGGAGTAAACGCACCGCGAGTATTGAAGTGGTGTGCTACCGAACAAAAATGGACAAACCATGAAACCCACGAATGTTTCTATAATCAGAATTATGGTAGAGAGAGACAATACGGACCACATGGAGGGCAACAATTTCCACCCCCTCCAAGATACCAAGTAGGGCCAAATAACGCAATTCAAGGTTAGGAAAAACCTCAATCCGTGTTGGGACATCAACCTCCCTTACCCCAGGACAATAGGGCCATGATACGAATTTCTCAACCCAGAGAAACACCTTCTGATCAGAGTATGGTTCAGGTAGTCTCATATCGGGAAGATTCAAACAATACCTATGAGAGGGGATATGATGGGAATGCATATGCTCCAGAGGGAAAAATTCCATGGATAATTCCTGAAGAGATGCCCGAGCCTTCATACATAGCGCAACCAACTAAAACCCATTACTTGGTCGATGGAAATATGCTTATGTTCATGGAAAACCAGAACTAAAAACCTAGGGGGTATCCTCCTAGAGCAGGACAACAGATGGGGGTTCCACAAGCTTCTCCACCACCTGTAGGACCATGCTATGAATGTGGCGGTGATCATTGGGCAAAGGTTTGTCCAAACAAAGGAGAACATGTTAAATTTTTTGGATTCTGTGATGGTTGTACCACTGATCATCTCATTCCACATTGTTCAAAAAACCATGAACAAGATGGGGATTGTGCCAAGCTCAAGTGGATAAAAACAGAACCAAACATTTTGATAAACACAATACTAGCGCTCAAGCACATGAGGCTGCAAGGAATGCCCCAGCCAGTCAAATCGAGATAGAAAATTTGTCTGTCCGAACCCCTAGGAAATCTTGGAAGGCAAAACGAGACAAGATGAAAGCCAAAATAGAAAAAGAAAAAACGACGTTGGAAACCAAATTACTACAAACAGAGGAACAATTGAAAAGGGAAAGAGACCTTAAGGAAAAGAGTGGGGTAGAAAAACCGTCGGCTATACCATCGGGAGGATTTGTCTTGGTAGACAAGGTTTTTGAACCTTTGGACACAATTTTAAAATAGGTGGTTAATGTACCCTCTATGAAAAGGAGAGGCTAAAGATGTGCAAGGAGCTCATCCAAACCGCTCAAGCGCTTATGGAACCACCAGTTCTGACTACTCCAAAAACTGAGGTATTAATCCGTGAAAAATTCCAAGAGTTAGAGGGGCAGAGAATTGAAAAGGAAGACCAACCAAATTATGTAAATGAAACACCATTGGATATGAGGGTGGCAGCCAACATGACAGATGGAATGTATTCGCAAGCACCACTGCCAATTCCGGAGGTGGAAGAACAATGGCCTCAAGGGCTATGGGAACATATCAGGAATAGAAAAGATGGAAGTGCTACACTTTTGTCAGCTCCTATCACATAGATCAACTTGGAGCATGAGATTTACCCAAATGACATCCGATCACTGTATGGTGATGCAGGTACAATAATATTGAAAGACAACAAACCACAATTGAAAGGCCGCAGGATGGACTGGCATAATGTTCTCCTCCCAACCTCCCTAGTTATAGCCCTTGGCCCTTGCAAAAAGTAGGACCCTTTAACTTATGCCTGGCCCTCGGCTCCTAGCCGCACTGAGCCACTCAGTCTCTGGCCTTTGGCATGCTGCCTGGTCCTACCCTTGGCCTGCCATTCCCAAAGGCAACACCCAAGGTTACATGTGCAATACTACTTCCATTTCACTAATTTTCAATTAGTGTTCTTAGGCCTTTGCATGCGGAAAATTTGGGCAGGTGCTCTTCACTCCGGCTAAGTGACCACTATGTTAAACCTACAAGTATTCATCTGTTTTGGTTTTGTTTCTTTTGGTTTGTTTTTCTACGTAGAATGCATAAACTATGTTTGCTCTTCCGAGAAATGACAAGGTCATGTAAGAGCCAAGATATTAGGGCTGTAGTGTCCAAAATAAATTTCTGCATTATGTAGTTATAGTCCCACTTTTAGGGTTTATTTGGCACATGTTGTCACATGGGATACAACATGGTCTAGGAACTCAAGGAGTTTGGTTTAGCCAGTGTGAAGCAAGGCTAATGAGGGTCCCTCTCACTCCCGTCGTAGAGTGTTTACAATTACCTCCACGCACATGTACATTTTGTACTTGAAGGATGTTCTTTTTTTCGACATTCTTATGGTGAATATGAATCTCTGGGACTGACATTGGCGTCCCCTCTTTTAAGTATTGTCACGACACAGTCCCTAGGTGCTGGTCAAATCTATTTTCTCGACCATTTTCAGCACGACGTATCATAAGCAATTTCGGTGGCCAAAAATTGTCGGATACTTACAATGACTTGTTCATGTACAAGTACTGCTAAACAACATTACAAATGGTTGTTTATACATATAGCAAGGCTCTGAGTTGTTAATGCAAAAGTTTCATTGTTTGTCTCTAGAAGTGATTAATGTTTCACCTTCTATTATGGTTTAAACGTTTCACCAAGGCTTGCGAATGATTGCATCAGACAGTATTTAGTTTCTTTGTAGAACAATTTACATTCCTCTTTAATGTGTGCTACGATACGAGCATCACATTCGCCATAAGCATTGGCAAAGATGATCATGGATATACAGGTTCGAATATGTTTCTTGCTAAATGCATGCACACTAGGTGTTATGGGCCCTAGTGTTTAGCAAAGGCTGATTTGGAGCGGCATGCATATTCATCACATTAGTTGCTTATGAAGCATTTTGCACTCTTTGTGCAGTATCTCTATGAGAGTACTTTTGGATCTATTGATCACCAATAGAGGTCATGGCTTGGTTTGGGTGCTTGTGGATCTTTCAAGCTAACCACGATGGTTATTCATGAAGTTTTTTATTCCTCAGCAAGGTTGTACGATATGGTGAACCCCGTTTACCAATCATCTGGGAAGATTGTCTGTAAATCGTGGGGAAAAACACCTCAATACTATCAGTTATCCAAGGGGGTAGGTAGATTACAAAGTGTAATCATGTGCTAAAGGATATGTAAAGTACGAACGTTAGCACCAAACAATCCAATTAGTAAGAATTTATTGCTCTACTTGGAGTTTGCTTACCATAAGTTAAAGCATGTTTGAGATTAGGTTTAGTCTCTTCATGTATAAGTCACGTTCTCAACCTTGAACACTAGTTATGGTTGGTTTGTTTACTAATGAAATTTGCAAACAAGTCAAGGACTTAAACTTAGCCGAGTTACGTTAAGAAGTTACTTTCATGAAAAGTGAAAAAAGGTACTCTTTCAGGTACATCTTTGTTGTGATAACTCGTTTAGCATGCTCATGTTAGGAACCGGTAACACAAGATAGCTGCAAATGGACAACGATATGGAAAATCAAGACGTTGCTCTTGGTTTCATTGAACCTCCTACTGAATAGTGTTTTGATCAATCAAACATCTGGATCCATGAAGGATGCCACTGTAGAAAACATTAGTGTATCATCACTCTTATTTTCGAGGACGAAAACGCCTCTCCAAGAGGGAAGTAATGTCAGGCCAAGGGTAGGACCAAGCAGCAGGCCAAGGGCCAGGGACTGAGTGGCTCAGTGTGGCTAGGAGCCGAGGGCCAGGCATAAGTTAAGGGGTCCTACTTGCAAGGGCCAAGGGCTATAAGTAGGGAGGTTGGGAGGAGAACATCATGCCAGTCCATCCTGTGGCCTTTCAACAATCATTGAAGAATTTACCTTCATTTATTGGTAACCATGAAACCCGATTGGAGGTGAAGAAAGTACCACCTCAATGGAAGGCCAATCCTAAGATGATGGATGCCAAAACTCTTCATGAACTGATGTCATCCCCTATCCGTTGTATGCTAACTCTGTCAAAGTTACTGCAAATAAGACCGCATCTTTGGGAGGAGGTCGGAAAAAATTTGGAAAAAATAGGGCTGGTAATTCCGCCACCCAATGCTTCTCCAAAAACATTGAAGACACAACCCTCGAAACGAAGTAAACATGAGCTAGTACCAGTAAACAAGGTAGGGGATTATTATGAAGGTGAAGAAGGAAATACTACTCTGCCGGTGGAGTACAAAGAGGTTAAGTCGCTAGCAATATTGGATAGTGGGGTTGAAATAGCCATAGCTACCAAAGCAATGTGGGAAAAATGGGGGAAACCTGATCTCCGAAAGACTAGAATGAAACTTCAATTAGCAAATGGGTATCTTTAGACCAATTGGCATCTTGGAGCAGATTGTGGTAACCTCTTGTGGAATTGCATATGAACACACATTCGCTATCATGAATTTCGAGGAGAGCAGCAATTTTGACATCATTTTGGACAGACCATTCATGCGTCAGCTCAAAATGGTGCAAGATTGGGGTTACGACTATATCTATCTAAGGAACAAGGATGTCACTACAAAAATTAATGTCACAAATCATAGCTATAGAGATGTAGAACGAACCCAAGGAGAAGGCTTGAACTCCACAACTGACCAAGAAGGGGGAATATCGGCTTGGCTGTAGAACAAAGCTCACCGTTGGATAGGAGAAGCTTCCGAAGGTGGTAGTTTAAAATGGAAATATTGCATTCTTGATAGGACATAGATGTTCGAACCTTTTGGATGGCAATAGATACTAGCCACTCTTGATGTTTGTGTAAACGAGGTGACCCTTACTAAATTCTGCGATGAGGAAGGATATGATATCATTCCATTCTAGAGGATGGGTGTCAGCCTAGATCCGAAATTAGAATGGGAAGTCCCTGACGAGGAGGGGGTTGCCGATTGCCGACGCATAGTGGATGAGATCTCAGTAAGAGACCTTGACCAAACGGACGAAGAAGCTTTCCAGGACTCGACTGATAAGCTGTTACAGGACAATGCAGACAACAAGCTGTCTAGTAGCTCAAGTCAGAACACCAAACGAAAGGATCGACGGGTGATCTACTATGATTTTTCGAACCAAAATCCTCGAAGACAGAGTAGATATCAAAATAAACACATAAACAAATGAAACAAGATAAGAGAGGACTCAACACCTCTATTAACCGACAAAACGCAGTACTTAAGGTTAGTGAAAGCAATTGATTGCCTCAAAGACAGGATATCAAAGAGGTACATGAAACATGACTCAACCAAAACAAAAATAAAAAAGAAGAATACACAAAAACCAAAAAAGGAGAGCAATTTCGAGAAAGCGATGAAGTTGTCCAAAATGGAGTGCAAAATCAAATACAATAAACTGAAACGAGCTTGAAGAAAGTTTGGACAACAGAAATGGAAATTGACAAGGAATCAAACGATGATAAATTCGATGCACCTTCCCACTATAAGAAGTATACTATTCAAGATAGAAAAATTGTGGTGCAGAAATGCAAACGAGATCCCAAAGAACCAGGAACTTTATATGATGGGCCTGAAAAAGCCAAATGTATCAACTTAGCAGAACCAGGCGAGGAGCCTAAACCGGCATATATCGCCACGGACCTCACTGATGAAGAAGAGTGACTTCTAGTCGATACACTCAGACAATACAAAGATGTCTTTGCATGGTCATACAAAGATCTAAAGGGGATAGATCCTGAGAAGTGTCAGCACACGATACTCCTTCAGAGTGATGCCAGATCACACAGACAACGTCCTTACACATACAATGAGACTTTTGCCAAGAAAATTAAGGAAGAGATAAACAAACTGAAGGATGTAGAGTTTATCTATGAGATTGAACACACCAATTGGGTGTCCCCTATTGTGGTAGTACCCAAAAAGAATGGCAAACTGCGTGTCTGTGTAGACCTCAAACAGGTAAATGCAACCATCATCAGGGATAACTATCCACTGCCAAACGGATCATGTTATTGAGAGGGTAGCAGGGAAAGAGGCCTATAGTTTTTTGGATGGGTTCTTAGGCTACAATCATTTGACAATTAAAGCAGAAGATCAACATAAGACGGCTTTTGCAACAGAGTGGGGTTTATTTGCCTACAAGGTAATGCCTTTTAGCCTGACCAATGCCCCTGCTGCATTCCAAAGACTAATGAGTCATGCATTCAAGGAATATCTCAGACAATTTCTAGAGATATACATGGATGATCTTTGTGTTCATTCTCATCAAAGAAGTGACCACATAACACATCTAGGGAAAGTTTTTGAAAATTGCAGAACGTATCGGATTTGCTTAAACCCTAAAAAATGCGTCTTCATGGTAAGACAAGGTAAAATTTTGACCACATTGTGTCCAAAAATGGAATTTCCACTAATCAAGAGAAGGTACAAATAATTGCCGCACTATCGAGACCACGAAGATGAAGGAAGTGCAGGTATGTATGGGGCATTGTGGGTACTACAGGTGTTTCATATATATGTATGTTGTAATAGCTAAGCCTTTGTACGCCCTATGATGCATCTTAGCCCAGCCAGGAGAGAAGAAAATGGATTTTTCCATTTTCTACTCTAGCCGACAGCTAAACAACGCAGAGAAAAACTATACCACTACGGAAAGAGAAGGTATGGGAATGAGATATGCTGTCAAAAAATTTATACACTACCTTCTTGCAAACAAATATGTTTTCTTCGTGGATCACCAAGCACTGCTATATCTAATAAACAAACTGTGCAACACTGGAAGAATTGTTTGTTGGTTTATACTATTGCTTGAGTTTGACTTTACGATAGTCGTAAAAATGGGGACTACACACATACACACACGAGTTGATCATCTTTCACGACTGTTTCATGGGGAAGCACCTGAGGGTATCAATGATGATCTGCCCGATTCATATCTGTTTAACATCGAAATGGCTCCAAGGTGGAGCAAAGAGGTCATTCCTCTACTCACAATTGGGTCATTACAGGTAGAAAGACAACCATCAATTATACAACAAACACGAAATCTCCAGCTTTTAGCAGGACGATTGTACAAACACGGTAAGGATGGAATATTGAGACTATGTGTGCAACCCGAAGAATCCACCTACTACCTCAAACAGGCTCATATACAAAATACGGGGTTTCACAATGGAGAAACGCAAACAGGCCAATGGCTAAAGAGATTGGGAGTCTACTGGCCAAACATGGAACACAATGTCCATACATATGTAAAATCATGTGATAGCTGTACAAAACAACGTCCAGTGGAACATGCCATCGTGTTTCGAGTAGTACAAGCACCCAAATGGAGTACTCCCACAGCTGAGTACTTTAAAAACAAGACCTTCCCAGAGGGATGGGGCAAAGCAAGTATGAAAACTATAGAAGAAGAGGCCAACCAACTGTATAGGCGGGGAAAGGAAAAACAACTACGACTGTGTGGTGCTACAGAAAGTGAATATTACATTATCTTAGAACAAGCACACTCAGGATAGCCAAGGGGACATTTCTCTACTGATTAAACGACAAAGCTTGTGCTACACTCAGGCATATGGTGGCCAACCCTGTTTATGGATGCAGAGACCTATGTCAAACAATGTGATGAATGGCAACACACAAAACCACCCCTACAGAGAGATGAAATGCCACTCAGGCCAATGATGGGGGTATGTGCTTTTGCCAAATGGGGCATTGACTTTATTGGTCCCATCATACCTCCAGGATACAGGTCGCACGCACAATACATCATAGTAGCAAAATACTACATGACGAAATGGGCTGAAGCAAAGGCAAGCCAAAAAAACGATTCACGAACTACAGCTCAGTTCCTTTTCGAACACATCTTTACAAGATATGGTCTACCCATAGAAATAGTGAGCGATAGGGGAACACACTTTTCAAACGACGTCATTGAAATCCTCCTTGACAAATTCATGGTGGTCCATCGCAAATCAACACCCTATCACCCGCAAGCTAATGGGCAAGCAGAGAGTACCAACAAAATCTTATGCATTGTACTCACCAAAATAGTCAGTGACTCAAGAAATGATTGGGGTCAAAAGCTACACACAACATTATGGGCTTACAGAGTAGCTTTTAAAACTTCCATCACGACGACTCCCTTTAACTTGGTGTTCGGGATTAATGCGATCCTACCCATGGAATTTTTAATCAAAACCCTATGAGTGGCAACACAATTAGGATGGACGGGCCATGAGCTATCGGCGAGACTAGACACCCTGGAACAATTAGATGAAACCCGAATTAGAGCGATAGCTGGGATATATGCTCGGAAAAAACAAATGAAGGCTTTCCATGATCCACATGTGATTAGCAAGGAGTTCCAAAAAGGGGATTACGTTTTAATGTATACACTCAAACAACACTCCAAAAAACTCAAAAAGCGAGGGATGGGGCCTTTTGTAATACATGATATATCACAAAGCGGCGCCATCAAGCTTGCAATATTAGCAGGTGAGGAGATGCCTAATTGGACGTGTGGCTATAGATTAAAGAAATATCTTCTTCCGCTGACACCAGAAGAACTCAAAACAATACATGTAGCAACTCAACGCAGAAGTCAAGCACATCAAACTTTCAGAGAAAAACACAAAAGAATGATTGTATCTATACTACTCTGATAGCATCCATACAAATGATAGCTACATGGTTAGATGGAATGGATCTACACATTAATTTACAACTTGCTGATGGCACCACCGAGCAAGCATCAGTGGACACTGGGGCGAGAGCTAATGTTGTTAACTACTCCACTTTCAAAAAACTCACAAGGGAACCTCTAATGCCAAACACGATGGGGTTCAAAGTAGCAAACAAAGGCACAATGGACAGTTTGGGACACATAAATTTACAAATCACTATTGATGGAATAGTTTATCCGCATCAATTTCATGTGGTCGAAGACCAGGATCCCAACGAAGCAGTTATTATGGGAGTGCCGTGGATGCGCACTTATCAGGCCACGCCAACTGGCAGGACAATACCTTACAGCTTAGACAAGAGGACCAATCTTTTGCCACGCCCTTTGTACAAACAGACCATGTATGGGAACCTCTACCATCACCACATGCACCAGTTCAATGATATTATCCAACCGATGTCAAGAAACTATGGGTTAAAAAATCCATCATGCAAACCAATTCGAAGAAATTATGGATACCCAAACGACAAAGCACTACAAGTCAGTCTACATTGCCTCCACAGAAATCCGGCCTCGCCAAACCGCTTACGGCTTTTGTCGGACAACCTAAGCCAATCCAACACCAACCTCGACAACCAAAAATTGTCAAGTGGGTATGGAAACCAAAACAAACTCGCTCACACGATGTCTTTTCTAGGGAATCCACAAGCAAGCAATTTCAATGGCAACCAAAACAAAGCCCTCAATCAAAACAACTAGCAGCATCACACCTTCTGCAGGTCACCATCAAACACATGGCGCGTCTTCTACAATTACTACTGTTCAGACTATGCAGCTTCAATGTGACCTCACCACCAGTAGCCACTGAACATATTGTTCAACACCCCTCTCTTGCATAGTGTTTTGTTTCCCCATGCATATCCTCCATCGGCATCATAGAGCCACACTATACGGCTATGCATAGACACATACTTTGTTCCCATGCACTCTAACACATGTTCGTCTGGGACGACTCACTCAAGGAAGGGGAAAAAATGCAGCAGGATTATCATTCATATATATTATTATCATATTATTTCTTTTCACTTCTTTTTCTTAAAAACAAGCTTTTTAGACCCTACTCTTAGCCGGCATAATCATGAGCCATACCGACACCATCTAATACCAGGGTAAGAATATGTATGTATGAGAGGTTACACTAATTTTGGTTAATTTTTGGCCAACTAATTATAATTGTAAATAATTTTCTTTTACAAAAAAGCAAAAAATGAGAGAATCAACAAAAATTGATAAGTCGATCCAGGAAAGACGGAATTGACTTTTGAAAGCAAACGCCAAAACTTCAAAGCAAGGACTTCGGACATGGCAAATATGAAAAGATTCGGCACAAGATGGATTTTGAGCCAACTTCTAAAGGATTAAAACTGCAGATCAAACGCCATTTGTCAACCGAACATCAGAATGAAGTACGGTTCGAATTGCAGGTGATATGAACAACAAGATATGATCAATGGAGGTAAGTATGAATGGGGCATTTCGGGTAGACTAGGAACATATAGTCAAATGGGGCAACATGAGCTTACTTGCATTCTCAGAGAGAGAGAGAGAGAGAGAGAGAGAGCCACGGAAGCATAGGGTTTTTTGATTTGTTTCTGCCCGCTGCGACCACCTTGGTAGCTCTTACTACACCCAATTCAACATGTATGATCATTAACCTTGCAAGAACATGTGTGTATGCCCAATACTGCATCAACCTTTCCAAAACAACAGATCAGAGCAGTACAAAGTCACAAAATCTGCAAACTAACAGGGCCAATGTGGAATTTCAAAACTCATCAAAAACCAAAACCTTTCATCGGTAGACCCCAAATAGCTAGCAGAATCAGGTAGGACAAAAACAACAACAAAAGGTGGTGGAACATGGATCGCGATCCATGTTCCTCAAACCCCAAAATCAAAGAAATTTGTACATGAGCATCCACAGGTGGTCAAGAAAAAACTCCTATAGGTGGAATTTCAAAATGCATCCCAACATGGATCGCGATCCATGTTCCTTTTTGCCAAAATTAGGGCAGGAGTGGCTCACTAGCTAGGGAATGCATTGCTCTTAAGATCATCAAATCCTCCTGGTTTGCTATCTTCAGTCTGCAAATGGTCTTTTGGCCATTTTTAGAGGGAAAAGGGTAGGATTCTAGTAAAAACTCAGGGAGAGGACAAATGGTAGGATGCCAGCAAAACTCATGGAGTAGGGCTAAAGCAGAGTTCCTAAGAAGTTTTCAAATTGGTGCTTAAGCCAGTCGGGAGACTTCACACTCTCCTCGAAGCCTATCAACAAGGAAATGTAACTTAAGGATGTTTGTAGGATCAAAACCAAGCAAAAGATTACTTACAAAATTGTGAAATTTGCCGGAATCAATTTGTCTCCTCAAATGGATTCAAATTTTGATAGAATTTGATAGGGAACCAGGCAAAGCTATGAACTACAGGCCCAAATCATTGGGAATCGAGGGAATGACAGATATCAGGCAAAGCATGTGCCCAAAAATGGTTCCAAGAAACAGATATGGTCAAGACGGAGAAAACATGGCCATAAACTAGAAAATGGGACAAACTAAGGAAAAACATGTCCAAACCTGAAAAAAATTCACCAACGTACTAGGAAGACCTATAGGAACATATGTGCAAAGAAACTGTATCAAAATTCATCTAAACATGGATCGCGGTCAATGTACCTTTTTGCCCAATCAAAGAAAAACCCATGCCATCTGATCCAGTATGTTCAAGAAAGCCAAGCCATGAAGTTTCAAGCCATTTGAATTCCAAAATCCACTTCAAAATGCCAAAATTCTCTAGGTCTACAAAAGATTTTCAAAGATTAGCCCAAGCGTCAAACCATTGTTCCAAATCCCAAGATTTTTGGACCAAGGCACCATCTAGATGAACCCTACCAGATGGTATCATTAGAATTTCAAAATGTTGTCCAACATGGATCGCGATCCATGTTCTTTTTTGCCAGAATTCATCTGTTACACTATATCCTTGTGCCTATAGTAATCCTAGATGCATTGGTGAAATTTGGAGTAGTTTTGACAAAGTTAAGCTCATTTTTCATTTTATGGTCAAAGTTTATAACTTTTCGACAGTTCTGATCAATGGCTAAAACCTATTTTCAATGCTAAAATTGATCGCAGGATGCCTTGAAGGAAAGCACAAAGGGAGTGGAATGCTGCACCTTATGAGATAACAGATATTTCCTCAAATGAGAAGGCTCATATCACAGAACAGGTACTCGAAGCAATACTGGCTAACATCTTCATCGAAAGGTTTCAAGCGGCAGGCGGACAAATAGTGAAGGCCACTATCTTCCCACAGGAAATGTGGACACTGCACCAAAAGCCAGAAGTGCAAGCAGGGGACAAATACCTACAGTTAGACAGCTTCCTACGATTACCTCCCTGGGGAACAGACTTCAAACGAGCTCATGAGCTCATAAGTTCGATTCAGTACAATGGGGAAGCCACTATGACTGACAAAGATGGGGCAACAACCAAGGTTAAGATCACAACAGAAATAATCAATGGAACTCTCCATGTGTAGCAAGGGGCGCACAATCTATTGCAAAAGATAAAGGCAATAGACAACGACAAAGCTTTCCTGAAGCAAAGAGGCCACAAGTTGACATATCAAGATTTGACATTCTCAAAAATTGAATTGCCATTGCGCCTTATATCGCAACACTTCAAAGTGCAGAAGCCACCCAGAGATACAAAACCACTGTTGCACATGGCAGTAGTAATGGCAATGGGCTTGGTAGAGAGAAGAGTGGTCAGTTGCAACTTCGGAAATTACCTCCTCGACAACATTGTCGAAGCAAACCTAAAGGGGAGCCAAAAAGAAAGGCCTACATGAATGCGGGACCAATGCTGACGCAAATCGCCTACCAAGCATTAGGGATGATTGATGATCTACCACCCGCAAAAGCGCAGATAGATAGATCTGGTTCACAAGTCTAAAAGAGCTGTAAGATCTGTGGGCCGGACCTTCCACTAGGCCGAAACCAGAAGCTAAGCAAACAAGGCAAAGCGCAACCATAAGGGATTCTGACAGCGAAAAGACAGAGTCGAATGCTTGGAGTAGCCATGAAGCAGGGTCCCAACAAAGAGACACTCCTTCGGAATACCAATCTTCAGAAGAGGATCAGGACAGCCAGTTCTCCCTAGGATATACAAGATTGAGGAAGAAAACTGCCCGCGTGGCTGAAGCCATCCCAATAACTCAAGCCAAGAGAACAATGGAAGAAGCGCATGCGTTGAGGGAAAGGATCCGCCAACAAAATCATGAAGAAAAAAGAAGCCAAGGAACAGAAGTTGATGATGAGAAAGAAGAAAAATAAGAAGAAAACATTCTGTTGCTACGCAGGCAGACAACGGCTCTGGAATGGATCAAGCAGCAGAAAAGACAAGAAGCCGAGGAAAAATGAGAGATTGCCAGCGCTATGCGACAACGGATCCATAACGAGCTCAAACAAAAGATGGAGCTAAGGGAAAAAGAGGAGGCAAAGAAACCACGTGTCAATGATCTAGAATCATCTGATGAATCCACTTGAACCAAAAATGAGGAAGACAACTCATAAGGGAAGGAAGAGCAAGACACGCTTGACCAGCACGGTCAGGAGTTTGATTCTCCCAAGGACACTGGGATACCTTCAAAGATTGCAATAAAAGAGAAAAACAAAGTTGAAGATCTGCCAGAGCAAGGAGCGAAGAAGAGACAGTTGGAACAAAAGACAGATCAAGAAACGGAGGCAACACAACCAAAGCCTACCATAACTTCAACAGCTATAGAAGATCTGAACCTGAAAGAAAAAACGACTGATGAGACTGAAACATCAGATCAAGGTCAACAAAGCCAACAGAAACCAAGAGCACAAGCTGTAATGGAGGAAGGAGCGGAAATGGTCAAGTCATTTGACATTGATGCTCACTTAGAGCAGATCCAGCTCCAGTTTCAATGCCAAAGGGCTCTTTACAACCTACGTGGGCTGGAACTGGAAGATACTAAAAGAGACGCGTCGAAGGCAGTTGAAGAGGCCTTGCGGCTAAAACAAAGAATAGAGGAATTAGAGAAAGCACAGCTACAAGTCCAATCTGAGTTGCAAAGGGAACATGAAAATGCATCCTACTATTACAAGGAGATGCAACGGTTTAACGAGGCAAACTCTTCCCTACAAGTCGAGCAACAACGCCTCAAGGAGGAACTAACCAAAGAAAGGGAATAGAATGAGAAGCTGCAAGAGTCATACGCGGTGGTCAGCAGAACCTTGACCCAACTTTTGGCCATCCAAGAGACTCCCACATCCTCAGCCGTGACTGCAAGATCAACCTCCCTGAACCAAGAGGTTAAAGATCTAAAAGGAGCCGTGGCTCAGGAAAAGTATGATAGACAAATCATGACAGTAAGACATAGGGCCCTGCAATCAGGCAAAGCATCAACAAACAACCCCAATAGACTTTGAGCAAGAAGGAGGATTTGAGCAGTCCACATTTGAGGCTCACCAAACAAAGGTGCCAACTACAAGCACTGGAAAAGCAACGTAGGAATCTGCAGATCCAGCCACGACATCCATTTCGGATTTGGCCAAGGGCGAGATTCAACGTTGGATCTCAAAAGTCAAAGATCCTTCCCACAAGGAATATCTGCAGTATGAATTGAAAGTGCTGGAATCGGTTGCCCTCCTTATGTTTACTCCAGATGAGGTGGTAAAAAACCTCGGGCATGAAATGATCGCCCTGCCACTGATGCGATAGGAGGCTAGATTATGGTAGCAAAGAATGCTACCAGAACTTGAACCAAACAGCTGAGGGGATTACAGGGATGTTCCTGTCACTGCAATTTAGATTCAAACCATCATTGACAATTAACCCCTCTGGTAAAAGAAGTGGTTTGAGCAAAGACCAACAGACGAAACCTACTATAGGAACGCTCCACAGCACCTCAGGATTGACCCAACTTACTGTCAAATCAACAGACGGCGATCCTGGGACAGCTTTTACTCTTGGCAAAGCAAAAGGCCGACGGTGCTGAACTACCCATTTAAAAATAAAAAAATAATATAAAAGCCGATTCGAGTTGCGAGGTCCGTGCCTTGTGGCGCATAAGAATTCTTTGTCAGATGGATCCTTACGGTCGTTGTGATAGTTTTGCCGACTTTAAAATTTCCCTTCTTCTTCTTCCCTCTCCGCACGAACTCACCCCACCCCCTCACCCTCACTCTCTCTCTAACTTTCTATCTCTCCCTTTTTCTCTCTCTCTAACTCTCTCTCTCTTCCTTTATCGCCTTCTCTCTGTCCGACTCAGTTGTCATGCATGCGCCCCCTTTTCCCTCGTGTCTCGTAGCTCACACACACACACACACACACACACACACACACACACACACACACACACACACACCATTGCTTGCACACGCTGCACAGTGCTCAAACAAAACTTTTTTTCAAAAAAACTTTGCAAACCTACATATGTGAAACATCATAGGTAAATTGACAAATTTTGAAGTTTTTTACACCGAATTACATCAATTTTTTCAAAATTTTGTAGGTTTTCTCACCTTCAAACGTAAAAAAAGGGGTAGATTTCAAAATTTGTAGGTGGGAATACATTAAAAGTTTTTTCGAGCACTGGCGTGAACGTCCACTCCCATCCACTCTCTCTCTCTCTCTCTCTCTCTCTCTCCTCGTTCCCTGCTACCCCACGAGGCGCTAACTCTCTCTCTCTCTCTCTCTCTCTCTCCCACGTGTCGTACGGTGCGCGTCCCTCGCTCTCTCTCTGTCTCCCACTGCCCACACGCACACACACTACACTCACACTCACACTCTCCAGTGGCCTTCACAGTACACGCGCTCTCTCTCTTCTCTTTTTCGTAATCAGCGCCGTCTCTCTCTCTCTCTCTCTCTCTCTCTCTCATGTGCATTAGTATCGAGGACCGTTGTGTTCAATTGTAAGTTTGCCGGTTACCAAGCTTCTCTATCTTATTGTAGGGATAGTGAGAACCACGTACATAAATGTCATAACATGGGATGATGTCAACTTGACTAGTACATGGAGTCTATAAGAAGTTTTTAAGCTCTTAGAAAACACACTCAACTCTTATCTACTTACAGCTACACTCAGCTGCATGTCCGACAACAAAAACTAACTGAAACATCCGTAAGCATATCTCAACGATTCACCAAGCATACAAAGTCCAAATGTGACCAAACTTATACAATGGATAGGAAATGACTAAAGACACACACCTATGGTCTCAAGTCTTTTTTGACCACTTGTCAAAATCGTGCTTATTATCTACGTGGCATCTTTGACCTAAGTATTTTTGAACTCTATATCTTAGCAATGCTATCCTAATATTCCTCCTATGCATAAAATGGGATTTAGATGTGTAATACTTGATCTATGAGCACATTAAGAAGACAACTAGCTACAACAAAATCATAGACTCATTGTGAGAACTTAAAATGTCACATAGAGCTTTCACCTACAAACACAATGGAACAAGTGATGCTCCAAGTATACTATTCACGAGAAATTTACGAGCTTGAGAAGAAAGAGGAGAATACACAGTGCTCAAAAAATGCTACATACATTCATTATCTAGAAAACTTGCAGAAATTGGCTTTTATACCTTAGAGACTAGAGATAACATAGGAGCAGTTACAAACTAGAAGCTCTTGCCCCCAACTACTGACTTTATCTTTTCAAAATACTAATTGAAATTATATATTTTGGACATGATAGGATTTTTATATCAGAAATGATAGCAATTAAAAAGTTGGGCTCAAAACTATGTTGCTTTGTTAGCATAAGTTAGCCTACTACTACTACTAATATTCCCCTTCTTGTAGTCTAGGTCATCCACGACACAACATCAAACGGCTAAGAAGCTTCGGCTTGTGGGTTGTGTGTTTCTCTTTGAGAGCTTTGAGGGCTTCATAATACTTTATTATGAGCTTCTTGTCACCTTTTCTTTGAGAGATTGAAATTCGATAGGCGTATTGAGCTTCATTGCAAAATAAGCAACAAACCTTGCTTGTAAATTTTCTATGAATGGGCCAAAGATCTTGGTTTTGAAAGTGAAGAAGCCGGTGTAGAATGCTTATTCAAAGGTTTGCATGTAGTAGGAAAAAAAAAACTATTCTTTTATATATGTCATAAATCAGTTCATCATGTGGCTGATCTTGAAACTTTGGCTCTTTCCTAGGACCCTCATCGCTTTCTTCATCTTCATCTTTTGATGGTTATACAAGCTTCCTCTTTGATCTTCTTGTGATAAGAGGGAAAACTTCCTACTCTTCCTCCTCTTGATCTTCATTCTTGACTCCACCTATCAGCAAGGCATTTCAATCAGGAGCAAGTGGAAGGTTGTTGGTCATCCCTATTGCATGATATGCAATCCTTGTCAATACTTCTGAGCTCCCAAGTAGGTAATGCCATTGGTTTCTTTGTGCTTTTTAGAGTGTTCAACACATAAGATGCATGGTTTATTGGCATTCGTAGCTTTGTCTTTAGAGCGGAGGTGAAAGCAGATGCCATTGCATGGTTTGGGCATGTATATGTAGGCAGTCTCTTTATAGAGAAATGGAAGTTTTGCATTAGGGGAAGTTTGACGTCTTGAATTCACCCTATAAGAAATGGTAGATAGAGAAAATACTTTTCATTTTTTGAAAAATGAACAAGGATATAAAAACTCAAAACTGGGAGGAAACCTTTATATTTTTACTAGGTGTACAAGACGTTAAGGGCCCCACATGTAGTGTCGTTTTCAAATCTCTTGGAAATGTGTCCCTCTCACCAAAATTCTCCCTCCCAATGCATTGTTTTTTCTTTTGGTCCAAATTTCAAATTTCCCTTTGCTTATTTTGTCCCTTCTCTACACCTTTCTCTGCGTCTTTCTCTACACCATATCCAAATCATCATCTTTTCCACATGATCTCCATGAATCCTTCTAGCGTCTCCATATTGAGGGAAAAGTGAAAGGAAGGAAAGAGAAGCAACTTGCAACGTGAAGTGAAGAGAAGTGAGAGATGGTACAGTAGAGAGAGAGAGAGAGAGAGAGAGAGAGAGAGAGAGAGAGAGAGGGAGGGAGGGAGGGAATGATCATAATGTTTTTGGAGGGACCCCCTTTAAAGAGAGAGGGGGGAGAAACTGGCAGCCACTAGAGAGAGAAAGAATTGGTTTTCACCCAACTATCTAGAGAAAAGTTTAATTTTGAATCTATAAGAGATTTTCTCTTTATATTTAATAAAAGAGTACAAGTTTGACCACTTACTTTTAGGCCCTTCCATACTCACCATTTCAATCCACATGGCATCCACCCATTTTCCCCTTCCATAATCTCCTTATTAATCCCATGGCAAATAAATAGGCCCCCTTAGACCCCATTCCCTTCCTAATGGACTGATAAGGTTTTCTTGATATGAAAATTTATAATAGAAAACAATGCACTTCTTGTCACCTGAATTTTTGATATTTTGTGTATCTCTCTCTTATCTATGTAAGCCTCAATGGAAATCCTTGATTCTTCAACCTAAAATCTAGCACTACTTAGTGAATTTACTAAATTTTTTTGGCTTATCAATTCCAAATTTTGGAACATTCTTTTATCTTGTTTAAGAGAATTATATTTATCCAGATTTAGATTGGAAAACAGCGATAGGTTCCTTGACACTAGGGCAAGCTGTGGTATGAACCTTACCTCAATTGGCTAAAAATGAATGCTCACAATCTAGCATTGGCAAGAGATAGGATTGAGATTTTGGTAGGTGACTACCTAGTATGTTTAGACATTAGTGATATAGGTCTTCCTTTCATGATGATATCAACCATGTATTGAGATTGATGTGCTACACCATCTCGACTTGATCTTTGAGGAGCTAGTCACACACTATGTCTACAAGCTATATCTAGAACCCTTTTCAATTTGATGGGTCAACCCCAAGTTCTTTGGTTTATTTAGTACGTTTTTGTTCTCTTTGCTGATCTTGACAATTTTACTTAGCTTTCTAGGTCTTCTTGCTAACCTCACCTCCTAGCTATGCTTCTATATACTAGCTATGTGTAGTGATTATCACCTGTAGAGGAGGTTAATTTCAATGTTTTCCTAAAGTTTTGTCTAATTGAGATTTCTAAATTCCATCATTTCCTTGTATTTTGGTCTGATCAATATGTCTTCAATGTTTTTTTCCAAGTTCTTGGTTTTGTTGAGGTTTCTAGCCTTTTTTTGCACCAAAATGGTGGCAAAGGTGTTAGTCAGTATTACGGATTCAAGGTATGAGTAAATTTTCTAGTTTTTGTTATGAGGTACATGGCCAAAACTTACCAAATATGTTATGCATGGGATTTGAAAGCCATGCCCTTGATCTTTTGTGATTTGGTTTCAAATTTTCATGTTTTGTAACACTTCTTCAAAGTTTCATAGTCTATGGTCTTTATAGTTTTGGCTCAATTTTTCTTTGACTTTTCAAAATGAGCAAAACTTGAAATTACGGCTTATGGTGGTGGAATGGAAAACACTCCAAAATCAATAAGAAATCTGGTGATTGAAATGATTTGTTTTACCTTCAATCACAAACACTCTTTGCTACCAAATGACAAATCTAGAGTCTCGACAATCCTCAACTCGTAGAGTCTATCAAGTGACCTAACATTGTTTTGCCACTATTTTGCTAGTGAAATGAAATGGGTATTTTAAGTTCTTTGGATAAATGCAAGTACAACACGAGGTCATTCGACCATCATAGGATCAAGTCCTCAACAATGGTGCTAATGTTAGCGGATTGTTACAATGTATGTCTATAGCATAGCTATTTGGTACAAACTAACACAGTCTCTTATCAATACTTAAGGAAGAAACCGGGATGGGGTATGGAGACACATTGGGTCTTCAATCACATTGTACCAAATAGCATAGCTATTTGGTACAAACTAACACAATCTCTTATCAATACTTAAGGAAGAAACCGGGATGGGATATGGAGACACATTGGGTCTTCAATCACAATGGAGTAACCATTGTCAGAAGATGCACTCAAGAGAAATTACAAATCAACACACATCAATTAATCATTAGGTATTTAATCAATCATTGCTCCAACTAATCACTCGATCATTTCTTAGCTAAATGAGATTGAAACACTTTAAAAATCTAGGAGACTATAGGCAAGAACTATTAGAATAGTTCTAGACCATGAAAATTCTAGAGGGTACACAAATCATGATCCATTATTTCATAGCTCACCAAAAGATGAATAAAACAATCCAACAACGCTAAGGAACAACCTCCTATCAAGAAATTAGCTATTAGAATAGTTTTGGACCATGAAAATTCTAGAGGGTACACAAATCATGATCCATTGTTTCATAGCTCACCAAAACATGAATAAAAACAATTCAATAATAAGGAACAACCTCCTATCAAGAAATTAGCATTGAAACTTGAGAATATCACCTAAATACCATATTTGGGATCACATAGTATAAACAAGAACACATAGAATAAGATGAGAGTAATATAATGCAATTGTTGGATTCCAATTTGGATTACTAGAATTAAAGCAATAGACATGATACAACATCTTTAGACTCACACAATGTAGACATGAACCTTCAACATAATTCAATAGATGGAACAACATGAACACAATGCACCTATTCAAATTCAATTTGAATTTACCAAAATGAAAGTAATGTTGATTACAAAAGAGTTTGATAGCTATAGGTTTACATGTACAACATTTTATCCAATAGTCATTCTTGTTTCTAATGAAAATTGACTTATATGCTTAGGGATTCTAAAAGGTGTCCTCAAGACATTAGTTCCCATGGATACATTACAAGTAAATCAAAGTGATTGGGATTTTACAACATCATACAACTAAGAACTCCATATACCTTTACAATATGGTAATTACAATGAGGGAAATTTATACTAGAATGGGTATCTTTTGTAGAATCTACAAACAAGGCAGTACTTGGTAGAATATTTCTTGAGTGAAACCTGTCTTCAGACATGGAGTAAAGGAAGACAAAATGAATTGAAATAGAGATACAACATTATTCTCTTATTGGAGGACAACTATATAGGAAAGACCAAGAACTTCACTTATGTGCTAAAAATGAATAAATTCCTATCTTAGAATAAGCACATGCAAGATTAGTTGGAGGAAATTCTTTCGTTGACATCACTTCTCAATCCATTATGATGGTTGGGATTTTGTGGCATACTCTTTTTTATTAATGCCAAAGTGTATGTGAAACGATTTGATGTTTTGCTAAAGGGAAAAGATTCCATAGAAATAGGATCATATGCCATCAACACCAACTTGAGGGGGGCCAAGATTTTACCAAATGTGGTATATGTTTTGTGGAGCCCATTTAATTTCTAGCACATAAGAACCAAGATCAATTTACCATTATAGCCATAGACTATTTGACAAAGTGGGATGAGACAAGGGCCAGTACTTAAGAAAAATGATGTAAGAATAATAACTTCATACTTGTGTGAATATGTCTTTATAAGTTATGGCTTGCCAATTTAGATTGTAAGGATAGGGACAAAGATTTCTTTGATGAAGTGATTGACCACTTGCTAGATGATTTTATGATCACTCATAACAAGTCTACACCCTATCACCTTCAAGCCAATGGAAAGGATAAATATAAACAAGATATTTGAAGCTCGAGCCTAAAATAAGTAGTTAATTTAGGAAGTAAAAATCGGGATTTGAAATTTAAATTTTACATAGTAGTTATATAGGGTTTCCTTAAAGATGACTTTGAGCATTACACTATTAAATTTAGTTTACGAAATAGATGCCATACTGCCAACAAATTTTTGCTACCTTCCTAGAGAGTGAAAAATAAGCTAAAATGGGTAGGATATGAATTTTCAAAAAGAGTGCAGGAATTAAGATAGTTGGATGAGAAAATATTAGTAGCCATTTCCCACGTCTACACACAAAAATGGAAACAAAACAATTTCTTGGACTCAAACTTCATTACCAAGGTCTTCAATCAAGTTTGCTCCCTAAAATAGCATACCCCAAGATTTAAGAAAAAGGAAAATGGACCATTTTTTATAAAGGATATCAATAAATCTTCCACTCTAAATGGAGACATTATGGCCAATTGGATTAGTCATTTAAGGTTAAACAAATATCATTTACCATGACGTGTTGAGCAAAGTGCTTTCAACTAGGGAACAAAAGCTACAAAAACAATAGGTTGAAGAGCAAGCACATGAAAAAAGAACACCTCAATTGTGCGATAAGAAAAATCTGATGAAGTAAAGTTTGCATATTTAAGTACAAGACACATTACTCAAACAAATCAAAGAAAATCCTTCAATCGCCAATCTATTGAGAAGAGATGAAGCTTATTTGACATTAGAAAAGAGAAACAAAGAGCTTGAGATAGAACTAACAAAGGATAAGATGAGACTTGACCCTCTGATAGATAACTTGAAAAGAATAGATGCAAAAAGAGATGGAGGATCTTAAAACTCAACTACAAAAGTCCAAACCAAAATTCAAGGGAAAGGGACTAGCAAGCAACGAATAACTAATGAAAAATCTCTTAACAGATAGAGAGGTTCAAGAGTTACTAGAGCTTGATGCTCCAACCACAAAATATGTGTTACCATATACATGTGGTAATCATGTGTGTGAACACACTTAGGACTGCCGAGGCATTTTCTCCCTCACTAGGAGGATTTTCCCCCATGCATATTATATACGCCCATCACTCTAGGGCTACTTTATCTTTCCATTGAACACTAAGTAATACATTCTGTGTGCCTTGAGCTTCCTTCGTCTTTTCCAAGTTGTGTGTGTTTTTCTGCAACCCTAATTCCAACAATTTGTATCCCTCTGTGCTCTATTTCTACCAGGTAGGATCCTCCTATTATTGACGAGCTGCCAAAAGCTATAAAAACAGCTTGGCACCCTCGTCTCAAGGGGTGGGAAAATTGCAGCCATACAAGAAAACCAAGCACTAGCAAGGAGGAGACATTGTTGCGAATTTCAGCCCATGAAGATGTCGTCGTCGGTGATGCCCTTGGTTGCCTCAAGTGTACCTAATGATGCCAAGACCCAGTGCGCGAGTTCCATCGCGAAGAAGTGCCTATGAAGAGAGTTTCCATCACGACAAGCTGTTGTTTTTCTTTGTTTTCGTAGACGAGGCTGATTTACGAGAAGGAACTCGAGAACACACCTCTTTTGTGTGTAGGATTGAAAGAGACGTTTCTCTGTATAGAAATCTCCTCCAAGAAATTGCTTTTTGCGAGAATCGAGTTGCATTTCATGCATCGAGATCTCAAAGGTGATGTTTTTCATGTTATGATCTCTGAATGTTTGTTTGTAGGTGTACTACCTCGAGTAGAAGCAAAGCCAAGGAATAAGCCTTTGCCATTACGAGATACATTCCAAATACGTATGTATGAACGATTTACGAAAATCCTTCAAAAAACGGAAATCTCGAGATGATACCATTTGGAGCGAAGCCAAGAAGTTTGAGGGGAGGCAAGTGGGAGGGCAGAGTTTGGAACAGGGCCGAAACCACCCATCAAGAGATATCGCTCTCTTTCGAAGCCTCTGAAGGGCAGTGGGCGGCAGATGTCGAGCCATGAGTGAGGAGTTTGATGAGCATTGCTCTCTCTCTCTCTCTCTCTCTCTCTCTCTCTCTCAAGAAGACGTGCGGATAGGGATTCAGAGAGGGCAGAGTAGGGACGGTCGGAGCAAGCAATGGTGATGCAAGGAAGGAGGGGTCGACCAGCAGGCCTTTTTCAGGTTTGCAAAGGGGACCATTGGGATTCGACATGCATACAAGGGCGGACGTGGCTGCCGAATTGGGAACATGGGTGGGGGGGAGAGGGGAGGTGGAGGCAGAGGCAGAGGCAGAGGCAAGGGAGCAAGAGTCGTGACTCATGAGGGCGAGGGGAAGGGGATGGGAGCAGCACATGTGCATTTCCAGAGAGAGAAAGAGAGAGGGGGAAGAGAATATTCAGAGTATCTAGATGCTTTTTGGGCTTTTATTAAGTATGAGCTAAAATAGTATGGTAGTATGTAATGATGTATTTAGTAATTCAATTCATCAATGTTTAACCTTTATCAAGTGCTAATATTGTTATGATATTTTTCACTGAATTTCTTGAAATGATTAATATTGAGAGGAGATCAATAAATTTGCGGTTTAAGTATTGAACTGAAATTAAAAAAAACTAGTCTTTATTAGAGAAATTTTTTCTACATGATTTTTCCATTTTGGCTGGTTACCATGCCTTCCAGATTACAGAAACAGTAAACCATAACATATCCATACACCTCTAGTAAAATGAAGGCAGGGTTTGTAGGCCTCCTATTAACAAGCTGTAAGCTGTCCTTGAACAACTATGTGTGTTGAATGTAATAGAACTAGAACAGCAGTTTTCACTATATTTCAGGAGTACTAACCTCTCATATGTACACTGCTGGTTTGGCTCCCCCAAGCAAGGGACGTCAATAATCATCAAAGTCAAAAAAAGACCACATTAGCAGCATCATAAGCACGAGCAAAACATTTGATGACCGCCATTTTGACGCATGGAGAGCAACAAGCAGCTTCAATCAAAGTGGCCCGCCCGACCTCAAAGACGACCTTCCTTAATCAAGCCACATGATATTGCTAACTATTGATCTGCGCATGTTATTTCTGGACATAAGATTCACGATGCTCAAGTTCAGATACCAATGCAAGTCATGCTGATTACTTCATCTTATGATGACCAAAATCAGACTTTCTTTATAATCTGTACAACATCTTCATCATCCAGCTCATGCTCCTGCACAAATAAGACAACATTCATGAGCACGTTATGCTAAATGCATTTAAATCCTTGAGACTACCTACTTGGTATTACCTTTCCGACACGCTGAGGCTTGTGTTTGGCGCTCGATCCCCACACAAGCGCACTGTCAAGAATCAATAAATGTTATGAACAACTTTGCAAGGAATGTCAAGATGACAACACGTCATATGATCTACGAGAGCTATACATATCTAGATGTATCCAGGATAAGCCCAGATTCACCTTTAAAAGGAAAGTGCAAGGTATAGACTCGTTGTAATCATCCACAAGACAAAATAACCGATCAGCTCCATCATGCATAGTATTGACGATGTGATCACTGCCCAAATAGTGAGTGTAGAACTGGGTACCAATATATGCTCCCACACACCCACATCACACACACATAGCCCAGGTTTGTTTGAGCTTGCACTGCACATAAGGCGATTCTCTTGAAACCGCCAATGTAGCGGTTGGTGTAGATAGTTTCCGCACTCTACCCTAGGGTAAATTTCCCTGTTCATTCGATTGACAATTTAGATGGATAGTAACAAACATTCTACTACGGTGGCGGCACAACCATCTTTTAGCACAGTTGCCGAGGAACAAGAGAAGGAAAGGCCTAAAAGAGCAGCATTGTTTGTATTTGAAGTATACCTTGAAACCATTCGTCAAAGCATAACCAAACCTTTGCAAAACAGGACCGTAACTGAACATTTTGTGAAATGGTCAACTTATTCCGAGGAGGATGCTACTTGAGAGCGTGATGATGTTTTGTGACATAATTACCTTATGTTTATGACGAGGTGAGGACACTTTGAATTTTTCAAGTGTGGCAGGATGTAAGATCCCTAATCTTACGAGTCTTTTGAATGAATAGCTTTTCATGTGCACCATATTTTTAAGTTTCATAATTTGTATCGTAAAAGAGTCGTTTTTTCATGCTCAGGGTGGTTTTTGTTTTCTACCTCTACTAGGTCAGGGGAAGCCATAAATAAATCTTGGAAAAACCTTCTTTTTTCTGGGTTTTGTGCTTTTCAGCGCTTTCCAAAAAGCAACTTGCTTTCTGTGTGTCACTTTAACCTAGGATAATGTTTTTGAGCACCTGGATATATGCAAAGTGACCCTGGGATGCGGCATTAGGTTAAATATCAGCATTTTACATCAATACAAAGATCTGCGTAATGAGTTTCTGTCGACTTTCATATCGAAACACCGCAGACAGAATATACAGCAAGTCAAAAAGGAAGTTCATTCATAAAAGCTTATGAGTATAGATATTTACTATTTGAACTGTTTCAGCATATCTTTATGAATCCTGGTGCAGAAATCTTCTACTGTTCGCTTCTTTGCAGAAAGAATGACTGGGTCTTCATAATCTGGACTCATTCCTTTTGGCTTGGTGTAAATGCGGACAAGGTCAAGGTACTCCCACACCTTCTCCAGTAAGCCATCAAGGTTCCATTCCAGATGAGCACTGTCACGGTACACTCAAACTCAGTAGCAGCACAACATTACAACCTTAATGGAAAATTACCAAATTACCCCTGAAATTTCTGAAAATTCTCAAAACACCCCTCAAATTTCAAAATTTCCAATAGACCCTTGTATCATTTTTGGATGGATTACCCAAATTTTTGCAGAGTCTAATCGTTTTGACAATAGCTATCTATCTTTGAGTGTCTTGGACAAAAGTATTCACTAACGAGCTCACAAATAGAGGCATCTATGTCCAAGAATAATGAACAATTCATCTTAAAAGCCCACAATATCCTAGCTCTATCATCTTTTATCGAGAGTGAACCAAGCTTCCCTTGAAGAGTTAAAATTTTTTTGTCTTTGGAGATGTTTGCATGGTTAATGAAGGGACATCTTGGGAATGCTGGAAAAAGTGAAGGGCATTTTGAGGATTTTTTGCCAAATATGAGGGGTATATTGGAAATTTTTGAAATTTGAGGGGTATATTGGGAATTTCCACAATTTTTAGGGGTATTATGGCAAATGTTCCCTAATATTTAACTCTCAGTTCTTCATAAGATGCACGAGTATCAAATTTTATATTACTTGTGGCCCTTCTATATTACACCCTGGTGGATTGAACAGAAAGGACCTCCCTAGCTAAGCTGCTCACTAATACATTCATGTCTGACGCATTCTGTGCATTAGTACAGCATGAAGAACAAAAGCAACGAGGAGCATGTTCCAAAAACTCACACAAATCATAGGAAAAGCTTGAAAATGATGGACGGTGACTGAGATGGAGAGACTCATAAAGGGGTGGATATAAAAAGTCAAACAAACATCACAAGAAGGCATGGAATAAAGATGATGGACAGAACAGACTGAATGCATGGAAGATTAGAGCATGCAAGCACCTTCCATAAACTGCATGCAACTTCGGCCCACCAAGAATGACCTCTTTATCTTCACCAAGGATCTATAGGTATTTCACGGGTAACTTACCTTACTGGGCAATAATGTGGAAGCTTGTCCAGTACCTCCAGCTCTTCAAGTGTTATCTGGTCTATCTTGTTTACCACATAAATGCCAGGCATATATATTCGGTTGCCTTCAATAACATCAATAAGGTCATCTGCAGTTGCATCATATCGAAGAGAGATATCGGCATTATGAATTCGATACTCTCCACAAATGGCCTTCACAGTGTCGAGATCCAAGTGGGTAGGAGTGACTGTATGGGAAAAATTAATGCCACCCTTATCCTTTCGCCTAAAAGTGAGATTGGGAGGGACAGCATTCAACCTAACAAAGCCGTTAAAGAAATGATGTTAAAAAACCCTACAAATTATGAAATCAGTCTGTATCAATACAAGCAACATAATACCTTATCCCAAACCCTTCCAGCTCCTTCTCTATCAAGCGCTTGTGAGTTATGGGCTTGATGGCATCTAAGACAATTAAAATGCAATTGCAGGTTCTTGCAGTACTGATAACCTGCCAAGTTTGCAAGATGAAACATAAAGAGCAACAAAACAGAACGAGCCAACATGTGCAACAGACTGTCCTAAACCTTACCTGACGACCTCGTCCTTTACCATCCTTAGCCCCTTCAATGATACCTGGAAGATCAAGGAGCTGCACCATGATAACACATCACCAAAATTCAGAGAATGCAATAAGCCTAGATGTCACTAGAGAGGCACTTGTCAACTGGTGAGAATGATGAAAAAGTCTTGAACTGCTGAATAAAAGCACAGGACTTGTGTGAAATACTAGTTGCTAAGAACAATAAAGGGCACCTGCTCATGGTCACCTGTAGTTACTACCTGTTTGCTGCCAATGTATGCAGGCATGATGATAGCAGAAACAGAGAGAGAGAGAGAGAGAGAGAGAGAGAGAGAGAGAGAGAGAGAGAGAGAGAGAGAGAGAGAGAGAGAGAGAGATGAAATGAATCGTTATATTAACGTCTTCAAAAGGCCAAAATGACCTATGAGACCAAAAAGTTACAATGCGGTGAATCTGATACATGTCTCGAGTACCAAAAATAAAAAGAAAAGGTACTGACATGGAACTGTGTGGGATATGAGTAGAGAGAGAGAGAGAGATTTATTAATGTCTTCTACCCTATGAGACAGACCAATTGACACGAGTGTGTCCTCCGTACCAAAGGTAGTAAACAGAAGCACTGCTAAAAAATCATGAGTTGCAAGGTGAGGGTAGATACACTGTCGAAACTCATGTTCTTTGGCATGCATCACACCGTTTTAGAAACTCATCAGTGTCCATTAGAAGTGTTGGCCACCAAATGTTGAAGTTTATAGCGTCTCAAGGGAATAGCCCAATGTGAACCCAATATTTATTTTGGCTTTAGGTATTTAGTTTACTTGTTTGTCAAATCTTGGGTAGGGCAATTTGCTGTGGGGGTTACTTACGGCCCTCAAAGCTAGTATATAAGGAGCACCCAATCCCCCATTGTAAATCACTAATTGCTTGCCAAGGTTGGTTGGTTTAGAAGTCTCTCTCTCTCTCTCTCTCTCTCTCTCTCTCTCTCTCTCTCTGAGGATAGCTTTACTGGAAGAGACATCATCTTTTACTCTGAGACACACCAGGCCCCTGGGCAATCCATGCCTCACATCAATGGATACAGGTGGGAGACAGCTTACAGACAAGAGACACGCTCAGAGCACAGAGGACGGGGCTCGGGGGGAGTGGCAGTGTTATTTAGAGAGGATCTGCAGCCATTGATACATATAGCCCGCAGGGATGAGCAGGCTAGGTACATGTGGGTGAGATTGAAAGCAGAGACAGGCAGATATCTCTACCTTGCTATTTGCTACTTCCCCCGAGTACATCAGTTTATGCATCACCCAGAGGACAGTCCCCTTTCTCTATTTTGGATGATGAAATATGGGAGTTCTCTAGAGATGGTGACATTATCATCCTAGGGGACTTCAATGCTAGGACTGCCCATCACCAGACAGTGTTTTATGATACTTCAGAGGAGATGCTAAGAGAGCTAGATGTTGTAGAGATGGGCCTGTCCAGACTATCACACGATGTGGAATATACTGAGTATGGGCGACACCTCATAGACATGGGCACCGCACATGGATTGGCCATCTTGAATGGCCTACACAGATTTCCTGTTGCGGGAGGTTTTACATGCTTCCCACACAGACATGGAGGCAGCACAATGGACTATGTCATGGCACAGCCGAATCTCATCTCTAGTATCCAGGATCTCACAGTTGGGCCAAGACCGGTCGGGGTGGCAGTGGATCATGCTTTGGTGTCGATGACCATCTCCTTCTAGTTCAGTGTAGCACACAGGCCACGGGTAGCAGCCCCTACTCGCTACACCTTCACACGGGAGACGGATTCTGTATACATAGACGGGATCTACAGACGCCTATGCACTGAGGACCCGGGGCGACCTCTGGAGGAGCTAACTACTATACTGATACGACATTACATGATGCAGCAGCAGAGGCATACCCACACACCCAGCCTGAGCAGAGACGCCGATTAGGGAGCATGCCTCAAAACAGCTGGTACGATGAGGAGTGCCGCCAGACTAGAGCCAGACTTCAGAGGGAGGTGCTTTTGGGAGACGTCACTCACAGACAGTCACAGATTGACTTCTGACGCCTGGTGCGGCGGAAGAAGAGGGCTTTTTTGGCTCGACTCGAGCAGGATCTATACCAGCTATTCTTGAGTCGGGACTCGCGTGAGGCGTGGCGGCTCTTTCATGAGCAGTCCTCCCCCCCGCTATTTTATCCACAGAGACCTGGGGTCAGTACACATCATCTTTGTACACAGTACCTGGACAGCAGCCCCTTCCCAACCCCCCCGATCCATGCCCACACACATGTGCTTTTTTCACCGCTGAGATGGTGAAGAAAGCTATTGACAGGATGAGGACTGGGAGAGCATATGATCATGATGGCTTAGTCGTTGAGCATTTCATACATGCCAAAGACCTACTAGCAGAGCTTCTAGCAGTTATGTTTAATCGTGCCATGTGTGAGGGCCTACTGGACACTTGGAGCCTATTTATGATCGTACCTATCTTCAAGTCAGGAGACCCCATAGAGACTGGGAATTATCGCACTATCATGATTGGACACACACTGGCACGGTTGTATGCATCCATTCTTGAGCAACAATTGAGTAGATGGGCAGAGAGGGAAGGAATGCGTGCAGCTGGGCAGACAAGGTTCAGGAGAGGCTTCTCTACTTTTGACCATATCTTGAAACTCAGGGCCATCATCGAGGAGGGCAGATCTCATGGGAGACGGATCTATTGTAGCTCTGTGGACTTCCGCAAAGCTTTTGACACAGTACCCAGAGCTAGATTGATGCGCAGATTACAGGAAATGGGAGTACCCACAAAGCTCATTTGGGGGATTATGGCATTGTACAGATCAGTAGTAGGGCATGTACGCACCCCTAAGGGACTTTCTACACCGGTTCACTCCACTATTGGGGTGAAGCACTGTTAGGTGCAGCGGAATGATTGTTTGCGCTTTGCTCAAGATGAGTGCTCCGAACTGTGCTCAAGGTTCCTTTTAGTTCTTATGGAGCCTTCCGTTCTTAATGGAAAGTGCTATGATCACAAACAAAGTGAATGGACACTGTGCGTGCAAGTGAACGAGACTGAGAGATAGAGAGAGAAGAGAGATACGACACCAGAGACGTTGTAAAACCCTCCTCCGAAGGCCCCACTCTCATCGGCGAGAGTGGTCTACTTATTGATTGCACAAAGTGGTACAATGCGGATGCAATGGATTGATGCAACTTGGGATTATGCCGACGACGACGACGACGACGACGACGGTGATGACGACGACGACTTTAGGGCTGAAATCTGTGGTCTTCTATCTGCTGAATTTTGGGACTAATTCGGTGGCTGAAAATGACTGTTTTGGCTGCGTTTTATGGCTGAATTTGGGGGATCTTCTGCAACCAAATTAGGGCTGATCTGCTGCATTTCATCTGCTGAAAATCTGCATTTTTTTCTACTGCTGAAAATCTGTGTTTTTGTTGCTATGTGCTGGGCTGAAAAACGCCAATGATGCTGCGGCGTTTTTGGCTGAAAAACGCTAGGGCTTGTGACCGGTGTCGGGTTGCCGGTCCTAGGGAAAAATGCCAGGCAAGGGGTGCTTGATGGCGATGGGCTGTTGGGGAAAACGCCAAGGATGGCTAGGGGGTGGCGATCCAAAAAACGCTAGGGCTGATGTGAGGGGCCTCACCAAGCGAGCTTGACGAGGTTCTTGCTGAGAAGGTGCCTGTTGAGCATGTGCTCTTGCTGCCTCTTCTGCCATTTAGTGCTAACTTGGGTTTGCTTATATATTAACTTAGCAAAATTGCCCTACCTACTTTTGTTGGAAAGTCACTTAAAAGTAATAAGTGAAAATACCAAAAATAGGGAAAATAGGCTAAATGCACTGGAAAATTCCCCTAACTGAATCTGATGGATCCTGAAGGGAATATTGATGATCATGCTGTGTGCAACCAAAGGATATGCATCTATGCTAAGTGACTGGGCATGCACGGTCTACGAATAGACTCACAAAAGTGCTAGATCATTGCTAATCTAGACTTAACTGGACTGACTGAACCCTGATCATGATGTAGCTTGTCCACGGACACATGGGTTGGATGTGTCACGTGACAAGCAGGGCTGCCCGCTCTCTCCTACTCTTTTCGGTATGTATGTGGATGAGGTTTCTGACTACATTGAGAGCGATGGTGATAGAGGTGCACAGTTGGCAGGGACATGGATTCCACTTTTGTTATATGCTGATGATATAGTGTTGATCTCCGAATCTCCAGAGGGAATGCAATGTCAATTGGATGCTTTGCATAGGTTTGCTCACGAAAGTGGTTTGTCTGTCAACCTTGGTAAAACCAAGGTTATGGTGTTTAATACCACTCCACAGTGGATCAGGAGGTCAGCACCTACATTCACATACGGCCAGGAGACTGTGGAGTACACAGATGCTTACACTTACCTTGGAGTGGTTTTTAGCGGACCTGCATTCACACTCAGAAGAGCAACAGAGACCAGACTGACTAGAGCCCACGCAGCATTGGGTAGATTAGAGAAGATGTGTTCGCAGGTTCAGTTTCAGGAGCCCCGGACGAAGCTCTGGCTCTTTGACACTTTGGTGGCTTCAGCATTGCTCTATGGAGCTGAGATATGGGGACCTTCATTGGATCACCACGGGAGGCCGGGTCGCACAGATGGATGGGGGAACATGGAGAAACCTCTCGTCTCTATGATCTCGCAGCTCATTAGAGCCAAGGCATTAGTACCACGGGCCATTATCTGAGCACAGCTAGTGGCCCCCCCACTAGTGGTGGAGGCGCTCACCAGATCAGTCTCCTTCATAAACCGCACATGGGAACTTCCTAGAGACAAATATGCTCGCATAGCAGTTGAGTCCTCTCGACAATTAGCCATGCAAGGAGATACAACATGCTGGTATGGGGAGATGGCATCATGGTTTCAGGCGCATGGGTTCAGCATAGACAGGCTGCCACCATTCCAATACTCATTGGATGCACCATCTCTCACTCTTACACAGTCAGAGATCACCAAGCTCATCCGCCAAGACCTGACCCAGCTAGACACCAGGAGGACATGGATACAGCCAGCACAGGAATTGGACACGAAGATGGATTTCTACAGAGACCACCTTCTCTAGCTTACGGAGGATGGTTTTGTGACGAGACCCAGATACATGGACACCCACTTGTCTCATGGGATACGATGTGCTATTGGCCAGTTTCGCACATCTTCTCACCAGCTGCGGATTGAGACTGGGAGATACAACGGAGTACCAGCAGAGGCCAGGACATGCCCCTTGTGTAACATGGAGCCTGAGACAGAGATGCATTATACATGCCGCTGCCCCGTCTAGTACGAGATACGAGGCCGCTTCCATTGCTTGTTCAGAGAGGGTTTTGGACCACTCTCAAGAGTCATGGGATACAAGGATCAGAGATGCCTAGGTTTGTTCTTGCTCGAGTTGTGCAGACACAGAGATAGCCTATTGAGGGGCGAGACTAGCCAATCTCAAAGACGGATCACAGACTTCTTCAGAGTAGACACGGGACAGCCGCAAGAGCCACTCCCACAGCAGAGCTCCCCCTCATCTCACACCAGGGGCACACTGATCGACCGAGCGACTGAACTGGGGAAAACTGTAACAGACTTGGACACTCCAAGTCAAGAATCAACCGCGACAGCACCAAATAACCACTTCAAAACAAGTCACAGATCACAATAGATGTACACTGGCCCGGCGGAGTTCCGTGCCTAGAGATATTGGCCCCAAAGACTGGCGCCCCTTTCGGTATTTCTTTTTATATTAATCAAATCAAAGTACAAGAGAGTAGCTAGGGTTTCACTCTCAGACTCTACGTCCAGATGCTCTGAGAAGTGAGGCCCTCACCACTAATTTAAAGGTTACAAGGGATGCCCAAAAGCAGAGCCCCAAAAGCTTGAAAGCAAAAGCAGATTCTCTCTCTCTCTCTCTCAATGAGAGTCAATAAAAAGCAAGTTCTCTTTTTCTCTTTCTTTCTCCCAAATCAAAGCGAAAAGCTGAGATTTGCATCGCTCAAAATTTCCCCCGAAAAAAAATAAAAAATAATTTTTATATTCTAATTCTGCGATTTCCGGAAATTAGGGTTTGCAGGAATTTTAGGGTTTCTGGCAGAAATTAGGGTTTCTGTTGTCCGCCACGTCATCACTTTGTGACATACCCCCCTCTTGAAAGCATTGCAATCGACCGCGATTACGCCTGCAAAACCGACAAAAGCCATAAACCGTCTTAGCAGACACTGACTGTTAGTAACTACGTACTAGGAACACACATCTAGCACATGTACGAAATCGATAGTCACATCACACGACATCACAGGATATCACATGACATTCAACATTCATTCGGATCTTAGACCATGATTTATCGGCAATGTAGCTAGCAATCACATCTAGGTCCAATCGGGACCTCATCGATGTCCGATTGACTAACCCCTATTGCAACCATGTCTATTCGAGATCAATCAGACCAAAATGCTGCAGTCATTTCGTCTATCAGTTCCTGCACTCACAAGAAGTCAAGAACAAATCAGTATCGTAATCAGGAATTCCATTTCATAAAGTCATCCAGTAGAATACTGTCAGCTCTCAGTATCCCTGAAGCTCAAAGAGACATCAGTGACTTTAGTATCAAAATCAAGGCATCTGTTGACAAGGGAGCGGAGTGACTCCCCTCTTGTGCATCCCACTGCACCAGATCTCCGGCCAAGCTGAATTGTGGGTTCTGTTTGGAGTAGACTATGCTAAACCAAAACATCGAGGTAAAGTTTCACAATCCGAGGAGTATCTGCTAGGTCCTCCTCCTCCATCCACTTTGCATCAAATGCAGGAAAGTTCTTGAACTTAACCAAGAACCCGCCTTCGGACTTTACCCTTATTCTTCGTATCCTTATGTGCCAAAATCTGTTCAAGAACAAGGATCTCCTCGTTTTCTTCCACTTCGGGTTGCTCATCAGGCACATCACCCTTAACAGGGTTCAAGAGACTCACATGCAATGCATTATGAATCCTCCAAGTATCTGGCAGTTTCAATCGGAAGGAGACATCATTTATCTTGTCAGTGATCCGGAAAGGTCCGTAGTATCGCATACTAAGCTTTGGAAAAAAGCCTCTCCTTTCCCTTTTTCTTTCGTAGGCGTGCCTTCTCAAAAGTAAGAGCACCCAATCATCCTCCTTCAGTTTCAAGTCGCGACGATTGCGATTCCCTGCCTTTTTCTGTCGTTCTTGAGACTTCTGCAAAGTCTCGCGAACCTTGGCAAAAGACGTATCCAAATCTCGCGAATATTCATCCGCTTCAAATATCTAATCTTTCGTGCTCAAGAAGAATGGAACCTTCGCAGCACTTTCAACAATCTCACATGGCGTCTTCCCCGTCGAAGAGTGTATCGTGTTATTGTAGGCAAATTCCACCAAAGGTAAGTTCTTTTTCCATTGAGTCTTCTGATCCGAGATACAAGACTTCAATAAATCTAAAATCACTGAATTGGCAATCTCAAATTGCCCGTCAGTCTGCAAGTGGAACGATGACCAGAACTGCAACTGCGTGCCAATGTTCTCTCAAATTGCCTTCCAAAACCAACTTATAAATCTAGGGTCTTTGTCGGAGAGAATCGTCTCAGACGTGCCATGTAATCGGAAAATCATCGTGATCATTCTGTGTTCTCAGGAGATTAAAAAAAATGAAATCCATTTCAATATTTTCCCAGGGGCGGGTGGGTATGGGTAAAGGTTGTAACAATCCCTGTGCCTTATGCCTGTCAAACTTGACCTTCTGGCATATCAAGAAACTGCGCACAAACTCTTCCACATCCTTCTTGAGTCTCCGCCAAAAGAAATATCTCTCTACCCCTTTCATGGTGGTAGCAATGCCGTGGTGACCCGTAAAAGGTGGACAGTGGCATTCAGTCATAACCTTATCCCTCAACGGCTGTGTAACGCACAACATAGTCTTTTTCATCAAGTAGCCTTCCCAAAGGGATTATCCAGCTACTGTCTCCCCATCTCGTATCTGTGTGAAAATATCTGCAAAATCTGTATCTGTGACATACTGATCGACCATATCCTCGAAGCTCCTATGATGTATCGCGGAAATAGCCAGAACCAACGGTTTCAAAGACAAAGCATCTACCACCACATTCTTCTGTCCCTGCACATGGACAATCTGGAAGTGGAACTGTGACAAGATGTTCGCCCACCGCATCTACTTTTCCGAAAGCTGCTTCTGTGAGAAGAAGTAGCGCAAACTCTGATGGTCTGTAAAGACAGTAAAATCCACTCCGAGTAGGTAATGCCGCCACTGAGTAAGAGCATGGATAACCGCCAAAAGCTCTTTCTCATAGATCTGTGTTGTCATCTCCGGCCTAGAGAACAAACGGCTCTCTTAAGCTATGACATGGCCTTCTTGCATCAAGACCGCACCCAGACTACGATCACAAGCATCACAATATACTTCAAATGACTTCTGCAAGTCCAGCAAAGTCAAATCTAGTCCTGTAGTCAACTTCTCTTTCAATGTCCGAAAGGCAGTCACCTCTGTGGGTCCCCACGAAAAAGGTACTCCTTTCTGTGTCAAGGTATGCAAAGGGGAAGCAACCTCTGCAAACTTTCGTATGAACCGCCTGTAGTACGAACGCAGTCCCAAGAAGCTTCTAACTTCATGGACATTCCTCAAATCGGGCCAATCACGGATAGTCTCTATCTTGGCCGGGTCCATTTGCACTCCTGCTGCTGCTGACACAATGTGTCCCAAAAAGTGTATCTCTGGTAGGAAAAATTCACTTTTCTTTGCATTAATCACTAACGTGTGATCTCGTAATGCCTGAAAGACTTGAAGCAGATGATCTCTGTGTTTTGCCTCATTCTTGGAGAAAACAATGATATCGTCAAAGAAAGTGCCAACAAATAGCCTGTACTCTCGAAAAAAAAATCATGTCCATCATCCGGTTAAATGTCGCAGGAGCATTGGTTAAGCCAAAAGGCATCACCAGAAACTCAAATAACCCAAAAGTCGTCTGAAAAGCTGTCTTGTAGACATCTCCTGGCGCTATCCTGATCTGATGATATCCACTCTTCAAGTCAATCCTGCTAAAGCATGAGGATCCTTGTAACTTGTCGAGTATATCATCGATCCTAGGAATTGGAAATCTGTTCTTGATGGTGATTTCATTGAGGGTGCTATAATCGATGCACATTCTCCAAGATCCGTCTTTCTTCAAAACCAACAACACTGGAGAGCAATACGGTGAAGTACTATGCTAGACAACACCCTTTTCCAAGAGGTCTTTCACTGGGTTCATAATCTTTTCATTCTGTACTCGGCTCACATGGTAAGGTGGCCGATTCGGTGGCGTGCTTCCAGATATCAGATCAATGGTATGATCTTCAGGCCCTCTCAAAAGCAATCGGCACGAGCGTGGAGAAAAAAAATCTTGGCGTCTTTTCTTCAGGTCAAAACATATTCAACCTTTATCCATCGTTCAGTTCTCCCAAAAGAATGAGTAAGAAAACTGATGTTCATCAAGTACAATCTCTAAGCCCTTCATTTATCAAAGTCGCTTTCTCGGCCCGATAGTCAACCACGGCGTAGTGCTTGTGGTACCAAGGGATCCCAAGTAGAACGTCACTCGCGTGCCCTGAACACCCCTGTCATTGCAAACAGAGTTTGCCAATGCTCGGTGTAATGGCAACATCCCATCTGGGTGCCAGTCGAACTACCTCCGCCAGTGGCGTCAGTCTGTTGGGCGTAATTTCTAAATTGAGCCGCCAATTCCAAGTGAAAGAAGTTGGCCTTGGCTCCTTCAAAAGAGCTTCCTGATCCTTCACTTTGCCCCAAAAAGCAGCAAAGTTTGTACTTTCATTCATTTGATTCAGTACAAGTCCCACGCCATGTGGTACCAATTCTGCTTTTCTATCTGCCTTTTCTGCCACATTCCTCAGCTGCTCTCGAACTCTCAGGCCTGTCGTCGTCTTTATCATTCTGTTCTTTCTGTGCCTTTTTAGGACACTTCGCGGAGATATGTCCATGTTCCCCGCATCCAAAGCACTTCCCCTCTCTGATGAAGCGAGCTCTCTCCTCAGGAGTAAGCTTGGGTCGTGCATCATTTTTCTCTTGGTTGCTCTTTTTCTTTCTACTCTCATTCCCAGAAGTCTGTTCAGCTCGTTGTGTCATAGCCTCATCTATGGGGTAGGTCAGACTGCCAGAGTGAATGGCAAAGCCCCGCGTCGCATGACTCATCAAATCCTAAATAGAAGCTGACTTTTGTTCCAAGAAGTGATCTCGGATCTCTGTAGGTAGACCCAAGGTAAACCGCTCAATCTGTTCTCTGAACGAGATCTTCTTGAATGAAGAGGCGGGTAGAAAAGAGCTCCACAATCACAATAAGCATTGATTGTATCTTTCTTGGTCATCGGAAGATGGTTCCAAGCAGCTCGTATATCTCGTTCATATTCTTGCGTCAACCAAGAAGAAATAAAAAGCTTTTCAAATTTCAGCCATTTAACTGGCGCACTCTTGTTTAAAAGAAGCGTGGACCACCAAGTACGAGCATTTCCCTTAAGGTAAGAGGTAGCTCTCCGAATCTTGGAGTGCTCTGATAGCGTCCTCCCGCGAAAGCGATGTCAAACTGTTGTATAAAAGACAAGCCTTCGAAACATCTGACTATCCTGAAAAGTATCAAACTTGATCGAGTGGCCACCTTCCTTAAACTCTCGGACGTTCTAGCTTTTATCTTCGAGAAAGTCATACTGGTTGGCTTTGTAAAAATTCTTCTTGTTCGCATAGAACCTTCCGTCATCAGAATCTGAGTTGTCTGTAGACAAGTCCTCAGTAGAACTGTCAGTCTCTGGGCGAGATGTAGCCTTCTTTGCCTTTCTCTTGCCCTTTCCAAAGCGTTGCTTCTTGCTTCGCTTTTTACCTTTTCTGTCTTCTTCGCTCGAATCCGAGAAGCTAGAAGAACTGTCAGAAGAAGAAGAAGAAGAAGAACTACTGGGTACTCCTTCAAATCGAACACGCTTCTTCTGTTTCTTTGCCTTGTTAAATGTCGACCGACGACCCAAATATCCCGGGAAGTCAGTGCCTTTCATCTGCTTTTTGCCGTGCTTTTTGTCTTTCTTTTGCACGTCGAAAAGCTGAGCAATCCGTGCATCAACCACGTTCTATAGTTCCTTCTCCGTATATTTCTTGGAGGCAGAAGGTTTCTTGAGAGCGGGTTTCGGGAGTGGTGTTGTGGTTCTCTGCCACTCCATCTATACCTCTTCCAAAGAGGTCTGGTTCATATATTTTGCCATCTTTGGGTCCTTGGCAAAATTGAGCATCATCTTTGTTGCATCGCCAATCAATTGACGACGCTCCATCTCTCTTTGCTCCGCCTGAGTAGGTCGAGGCGGGCCATACTCTCTGTCTGAATCTTCGTTGTGATCCCAGCCCGCATCTCTAGATGCAGAGGGAGTCGACTGATCATTGCCTGAAGCCATAGGTGCCGCGGAAAAAAATTTCGGGGATCGGATTTCCCGTAGAAGAGAAATCGGCCGTGCTCTAATACCACTGTAACAAACTTGGACACTCCAAGTCAAGAATCAACCGCGACAGCACCAAATAACCACTTCAAAACAAGTCACAGATCACAATAGATGTACACTAGCCCGGCGGAGTTCCGTGCCTAGAGATATTGGCCCCAAAGACTGGCGCCCCTTTCGGTATTTCTTTTTATATTAATCAAATCAAAGTACAAGAGAGTGGCTAGGGTTTCACTCTCAGACTCTGCGTCCAGATGCTCTGAGAAGTGAGGCCCTCACCACTAATTTAAAGGTTACAAGGGATGCCCAAAAGCAGAGCCCCAAAAGCTTGAAAGCAAAAGCAGATTCTCTCTCTCTCTCAATGAGAGTCAGTAAAAAGCACGTTCTCTTTTTCTCTTTCTTTCTCCCAAATCAAAGCGAAAAGCTGAGATTTGCGTCGCTCAAAATTTCCCAAAAAAAACAAATAATAATAATAATATTCCGCCTCCGCGATTTCCGGAAATTAGGGTTTCTGGCAGAAGTTAGGGTTTGCAGTAATTTTAGGGTTTCTGGCAGAAATTAGGGTTTCTGTTGTCCGCCACGTCATCACTTTGTGACAAAAACCAGGCGCCCACGACTGCGGAGGACTACACAGCATCGACGGAGGCTACGTCAAAAGATTCGGAGCACTCTGGCCAGGCATGCACGACGCCCGGTCAGACTACTAACCATGGAGGAGATTGATGAGATCCGCCAACGACCGATGCTAGATCTCCTGTGATTCAGCTATCCCAGCAAGCCGCCCATTTTTGCTTAGTTCACATCGACCAATCTAGGATCCCATAGTATATATCTTTGTTTTGTACTGTTGTTATTTTGTTACTCTGACTTTGTATCAGATCCACCACCTTGTAACTTTCTGGTCTCATAGGTCACTATGGCCTTTTGAAGACGTTAATATAACATTTCATTTCACTTCATATCTCTCTCTCTCTCTCTCTCTCTCTCTCTCTCTCATGGCATTGAAGTCTTCCTTATGGGGGACTTCAACGCTAGGACACAAAGTAGACAGTGTGACATCTACGACTTCGATGATCCAGAGCTACTCTCCACCCTGGAGAACACAGAGGCAGAGAGGACCTCTAGAGATACCACCACGCCCACACCATATGGGAGACACATACTCCGTTTGGGATCACAGCACCCTCTCGTTATCTATAACGGGATGGCGCAATAGCCATCATCTGGAAGCTTGACTTGCATACCACCATCGATATCTGGTGGAGGTAGTACAGTGGATTACATCATCGGCCTCAGAGAGGCAGCTCACCTGCTCACATCCTTCACCATCCCACCACTACCTATCGAGGCTGACCATGCATACCTTGCTCTCTCTTTCACTGGCTCACCCATTTCACACACACCACCCACACCCACGCCACACACTACCATACATTTCCCACATGAGCTTGCCAAAGTCTATTCATCACATGTATATGAGGGGATCTATGCTCTTGATCCAGATACACCTCTCTCTACACTAAATAGCTAGCTCTCCGCAGTTCTTCACACTTCAACCCTCATTTGCTTCCCACACACCACTCACAGTGGCCGACCCCCACCCTCTGGGACGATGCCCCAGAACAGATGGTATGACAGGGAGTGCAAAGACCTCTACAGACAGCTGCGGGCTCAACGAGCCTTGGAGATCCCTGAGAGCGAGGTCAAGAGACAGATGAAGGCCATTACACGCCGTAAAAGGCGGGCCTTCGAGGAGGAGTAGGAGCTTCAGCTCTACCACCTTCTCATGAGTACAGACTGCGCCATAGCATGGAGGATTCACAAAGAGCCACGTCCTACTACCCCACTAGAGGATCCTTAGACCTGGCATGACTAAGCGCCTATACCAAATACCTGGGCAGCCACTGATCCAAGAGCCATCCAACCCTCGACCTACCACCTCGACTTTCTTAACATCTATTATGGTGGAGAGGGCCATTCGGCGCCTATAGCACGGCCGCTCAACAGATCATACCGGCCTACAGAGTGAGCACCTCATCTATGCGGCAGACACTCTTTCCCCCCTGATAGCACGTCTCTTCAACCGTGCATTGGTTGAGGGACTACCAGAGGAGTGGACTTTGCACACCATTGTGCCTATCCACAAATCTGGCGACACCCTGGATCCAAGGAACTACAGGACTATCATGATTGGCCACACACTGGCCAAACTATACAGGGTAGTTCTTGAGGTAGAGCTTAGCACACATGCAGAGGCATCAAGGATACGAGCACCAGGACAGGCAGGTTTCAAACGCACTTTCTCAACTATTGATCACATTTTCGTGCTTCGCTGTTTGATAGACGGAGCGAAGGCGCGGAAGAGGAGACTCTACTGCTGCTTTGTGGATTTCCGCAAGGCATTTGACACCATCCCCGGAGATAAACTCTTTTAGCGCCTTCAAGAGCTACAGATACCCTCTAACATGATATGGGCCATTCATTCTTTGTATCCACAAGTCACAAGTAGAGTGCGGTGCCCTGGTGGACTATCGGATCCCATTGCTAGCACCATCGGTGTGAAGCAAGGATGTCCTCTCTCCCCGACTCTATTTGGTCTCTACATCGACGAGATTTCAGATTACATCCTACGAGCAGGCGGCGTGGGCTCAGACTTAGCAGGTATACCACTCCACATTATGCTCTATGCTGATGATATCATCCTTGTTTCTGAGACACGGGAGGGATTACAAAGCCACCTACGAGCCTTAGATGATTTTTGCACACACAGAGGTCTCACAGTGAACCTTGGCAAGCCCAAGGTCATGATCTTCCTTACCTCCAAAACAGTTCGTAGTAGAGCAGTACTTACAGCAACAGGCGGACAGGTCGAGGTGGTTGACTCATGTTTAATTGGGGGTGACTTTTACTGGCACCACTGGCAGATTTTCCATGGCCCAGGCAGCCCGAGGCCGGATTACACGGGGATATGCAGCGTTGGCCACCCTACAGCGCAGATGCCATCACGCCCACTTTCAGGAGCCCCGCACCAAAGGGTGGCTCTTTGACACTCTAGTCACACCTGCCATGATGTATGCTGCAGCAGTATGGGCACCAGGACTCTCAGCACCTCTATGGACACAGATAGAGCGCCCACAGATTATTATAATCTCTCGTTTGCTCCACAGCAAACCCTCAGTACCACATGACATCATCAAAGCAGAGATAGCCACACCACCGATGCTAGTAGAGGCCCTTTTTCAAACGATCTGTTTCATTCAGCGCATGCGAGAGCTCCCACCAGACAGTCTCACCCGTAGAGCTTTTGAGGCATCGATATAGCTGCATTAGGAGGGTGACACGAGAGCATGGTACTCACAGGTCACACAGTGGTTTACATCACATGGTTTGGACATCACAAACCTGCCTCCTTTTCAGTACGATCCTGACTCTCCTCATATACGCCTCTCACACACTGAGAGGAATCGTGTTCTCAGACAAGACCTTTGCCAGCTCTACATTAGGGAGACATGGATCACACCCAGAGAGCCTCTCCCCATGAAGAGGCAGTACTACAAAGATCACTTCCTAACTATCCTAGCAGATGGGTTCATCCAAAGACCGAGGGGGGGCTTGGTACCCTATTGTATTACGTAATCAGATTACAAGCTCGAAGGTATTACATTTGCGTGAAGGCACAAGATAGCTAGGTCTAATAGTGAAAAAACCCCTGAATAATACCATAACAACAAACCATAGGGGAAAAACTACCAGTGATACAGAGGTACAAAAGGTGGGTGATACTTCCATGGAGTAGGAACAGGGGAGTAAGGAAAGAAAGTAGCAGAGAGTTGCAGCATAAAGCTCCACCAAAGAATCTCTAATAGACAACTCCAGGTCTCCAAGGCCAAATGGCACATCCCAACGAAGCAAGCATCACCATTGCCACATACTTTGTACCAAGTTCCAGGCGAGAGAAAACCTCAAACCAACCCTGGCAATAGCCAACACGGCTATGGCTATGCCTGTCCGCGACCTGCAGAAACACGTGAAGAGACGATGTCGAGGACAAGGTAAAATCCACTCCTAACACACCACCAACCGCATCATCCAATCCTGTACGGGAACCCACCAAGCAGAAAAAGAAACAACAAATAACATGCAAGTAACACACAGACATGCAACATAGCACTCACCCACTCCCACGCAAGCAACCAGGTAATATAACAAGCATAAACATGGAACACAGACAAAGTAAAAAGTCGCAAACAGAGAAAACAACAACAGGCAAAAAGAAGCAATCGCAAGAAACCCTCGAAAAGAAAACCGCAAGCAGGAAAAAACATACCGACAGGGGGTCACGGGTTTCCAGATAGAGTAGAGGCGCACAAGAGGGAGGAGGGGAAACCTGCAGTAGAGGCGTTGGAGTAGATAGTGCGAGCAACAGATACACAGTGCGAGTACGACGGGACAATCAGCAGTGCAGCAGGACAAATCTCACGAGCACGCTGGGAGAGAGCAAGCGAGCGCGATGCAAAGAACATGCGTTAGGGTTGGCTTCACCTCCTCTCTCTCTCTCTCTCTCTCTCTCTCTCTCTCTCTCTCTCTCTCTCTCTCTCTCCTTGGTTCAATGCTTCCGCATCGTCAACTTTTGACATGGTATTAGAGCCTTGCGCGAGATCAAGCACGTTGTGAAGAGGAGGCGCTCAATCAGCGCTTTGCTCCTTGCTTGCGGCGTTTGCAGGCAGCACTCGCTGTTTCAGCGTTTTAAAATGCTAAGCAACGACACAGGCAGACTTTTTCTTTGTGGCTCTGGCCACAAGCCTCCAACGACGACGTCTTAGAATGCCAACTGTGGCGCTTGGCGTTGCCACTCTAGAGGCGAGCGTTCTGAGACGTCCGCTTTTGTGTCTCTTGGCAACGACTTCGACCTTGCCCCTCCTATTGGCTGTGTTTTGAGATGCCCTTCAACGGTACCTTTTTTCTCATAGGTGAGCGAGCGTTCCAAGACGCCCGAGTAGGCACCCACCTTGCTTGCCCCTCCCATAGCGTTTTGAAACACCGGCTCTTGTGGGCCTAGCTTGGTTAAGTGCACTCCAAAGATAGAAGTGGCATCGTGAACAACGGATCGGCTGCTACCTAGGGAAATTAGGAGCTCTTTTGACAGGGTTATTTGAATTCACCTTGGAGAACCTTTTGAGGAGCGGCTTGGGAGATTCTTTGAGCCTCTTTGAAGTGCTAAAAGGGAGACGATTTATTTCCAGATCTTGCACCTGCAACATGGCCCCCTTGCAAGAGCACCATCAACAAATTGAATGGATAATTATGCTCATTGGAATTTGATAATGAGACTCTAATTCACGCGGAAAGGCTTATGGGATATAGTCGATGGCTCGGAGCTGTGTCCTACGAGGGATACCAACAAGTACACAGATGACGAGCACCTAAAATCATGTGTTGATTGGGATGCAAGGAATGCGAAGGCAATGTCAGCCATTGCCAATGCTATGTGGTCCAAGCTCGTCGGAATGTTTGATCGGGATTCTACAATGCAAGTGGTCACCCTTCTTGGACAGTTATTTGCCATCAAGTTTCTAACCGGAAGTTCCATGCAGTCTTTTCTTATGAAAGCAAAGGTTATGCATGATCAACTATCGACTATGAAAAGTGCATTGACAAGTACTCAGTTAGCACTTTGGTACTCACGAAATTGCCTCAGAGTGTCTAGGACACTGCGCTTACAAATCACAAAGGAAAAGTTGGAATTTGATGATCTTAGCTCTTTTCTCATTGAGGAGAAAGCCGTGTTAATCACTCAAGGCAAAAGTCGAGTTTCTCACAAAGGTGGAAGCACTTCTTGCTTCGGATTCCAGAAAGAAGTCCACTAGCCGTTGTTACAACTGTGGGAACGTGGTCATTTGTCTAACGATTGCAGATGCAAAGGCAAAGACAAAAGCTCTACAAAGGACAAAAGCAAACGCAAGCATGATGAGGAAAGCAGTGATAATGACTCTAGAAAGGACAATAAGGAGCTTGCTGGTGTGACTACACTGGCAAGGACTCCAGCCTTTTAGTCAAGTGGATGTCGTTGCCACCACTAGCTTCAGCCACGGAGAGGCTTGTGATTGGTAGAGGGGGGCAAAAGCGCCCATGGCCTCGTCGCAGATGCAAATCCCATTCAGTATCCCTAGTGTTTTGCATTTTCAACCCTTAGCCTTGCAGATCCAAGCACCTTCCGCAAGATCCCATCAACATCTAGGACCATTGTTTCAGCATTTGTGCAATCTAAAGTAAATACCTCTTTAGCGATAGAGAGGCGGGCCCTTGGAGAGGGGTTTGGGACCCCATCGGATGTTGCATTACGCTCATAAGCTTTTATAATATTAGCTTGAGCCTACCTTCGCACACCTCCGTTACTCTTTGGGAGGCATCCGCCCCAGATAAACTACCCACCTTGCAATATCCCGCTTCTGACAGCAGCGGCGGTTAGGCATCCAACGACGAGAGAGTGGTATTTCAAGATTGGTGGCGACATTGCCATCACCTCCCGTCTATCCTACACATTAAATCAAGGATGTCACTGCAAAAGTATAGTAAAGGTGCACGGGGTCTTGCCGTCTAGCTGTTATTACTCCGCATCTTCACGGAGAATTCAATTTCACCGAGTCCATGTTGGAGACAGCGGGGTAGTCGTTAGCTGTAAGTCTTGCTAAACTTTTTGGTTTAGCTTCGGCTTTCTCTTTACCCAGGCCTTTTTCTCAGTTCCAATAGAATAAGCCATAGCGGTAAGCCTGGGCGCTTCATGTAAAGTCTCTGGGGATTGGACCTCTGCTATCCAGTCTGGATGTTCTGGAGCAAGTGCATGCTTTTCCATTCCCCAATCCTGCGGATCGTCCATTGTGTCATATCTAAGTCCTTGAAGACAAGTGCACTTAGATCTTTAAAGTGTTCCCGCATGTAATGTGGCCTAAAACCTAATAATTACTTAGAAGGCTGGCGTAACTTACTGTGTACACCATTCATGCAGGTCGCTACTTATGTGACACAATAAAGTTAATCAAACGGCAATGGATGGTATTCAGTTCCATGCCATCCTCGCCTATGGCCTTATAGTCGCATCGATGGGAAATTGTCTCTTTCCGCATTTCGCTAGATTTTCTATACGATATCCGCAATCTTTTTCAATCTCTAATTCAATAGTTAGAGATATTGGTTGGGTAATGGTAGCTATATATTGCGAATTGTCAATTGCTTCGACGCCAGGGGGTAATGATGGATCGCCCGCAATTACTTCTTTAGGACCTGTTACAGATGAAAACGCCCCTTGAATATCTTCTTTTGAATCGCCCCTAAGCACAATCTCTTTCGGATTAACTAAAGCATCATGTATTGTCTCTTGAAGACCCGTTATTGTGGAATACTCGTGCACGACTCCGCAAAATCTTGCACGTGTTATGCTTGTCCCTTCAATCTCTTGTGACAAAGCTCTACACATGGCAATTCCTACAATATTGGCTTGACCCCTTTTAAAGGGAGAAGGAAACGACCATAATGAAGCCGCTTACTTTCTATTTTGGATTCAAGGCATTTCCACTGAATTGCCTGCTTAGAGGTCGACATCTCGTTTTTGCGCATACGTAATGTTTTTTTCTCTCCTTTTGATGTGACTAATCTCTAGTTAGACGCGTCTCTTTCTAGGGGGTCTACAACCATTATACGGCATAGGAGTCACGTCACGTATGAAACTGAGGATTATGCCGCTTCTGCGAATAGCTCCCAAAGCGGTGTCTCTCCTCGGTCCGGGCCCGCTCATCATAACTTCTGCTTGTTTCATACCCCGATCCACTGATGCTTTAATTGCATTCTCAGCCGCAGCTTGCGCAGCAAATGGCGTGCTTTTGCGTGTTCCCTTAAATCCACAGGCACCGGCGGAAGACCAAATAATTACCTGTCCCTGGACGTCTGTGACGGTAATGATAGTGTTATTGAAACTCGTCTGTATATGAATGACTCCCTTTTGAACTCCACGTTTTCCCCCACATGAACGAATTTTTCTCGATTTATTTGACTTGACATAATTAATTAATTATTTTTATTCGGAAGCTCTGTTTAATTAATATTCTTTTTCAGATATAAATATTTATTATCCTTGTTTCTGTTTATGTTTTGAGTTGCAACAAATTACCATGATTTGTCTACGGCGTAGAATCAATCGACATTTTTTACATATTTTCCGAATGGAAGCACGGATTTTCGTATCTATAACCTTGAATTAATTGGGTAAATCTACCTGTAGGTTTGCTACATGGTCTTCTCTCTCTCTCTCTCTCTCTCTCTCTCTCTCTCTCTCTCTCTCACAGAACCTTCACTCACAGTATCAATCTCTCCTCTCTCTCTAGTCTTTGCACATCTCTCATGAAGTAAAAGGAACTATCTCATCTAGTAAAAGGAACCTTGACGAGCACTCATCCTGGGACGACTAATCTATCATAATACAATTGTCTCTTTCTTTCTAAGAATTTCTCCAACTTCCAATCATACCTTTTGTAATCGAAGTTTGAATTGTAAAAAAGGTTCTTATTTGTGTGAATCATGCACCTGAATATAAAGTAAAACGTAAAATCACATGGTTTATTTTTTGAACACACTAACATACGCACGTAATAAAAAAAAATTTGGGTGAATTAGTGCCGCATTGAAATGCACGTAAAACTGAGGTCCACCAACGCATGTGACCACAATGCCTACGTCTATGTACCATAGAAGCAGAGGGGGAAGTTTGATCCCAAGTCCAACATAATGATTGTTGCTGGCTACAATAGTCTTTTCGAGGAATATTGACTTTATGATCTAGTGAAGAAGGATGTTGTACTAAGCCGCATTGTGGTCTTCAACGAGCAAATTACTTCAGAGCGCGCTTCGCTCCTAAGTCTTCCACAACCACCGTGATTTGCGTATCCTTGGAGATCTTGATGATGATTCCTCTTTTGAGGCTAATGAACCCTCTTCTCCAGTTCTTGTCCCTTGGAATCCAAAGGGGAATGTATTGTAGGGAATAAAGGCACTTTGGCCTATTCCAATGTCCGACCGTGTGAACGGGGACTTCAATTAAAAAGTCAAAAGTCATCTCATGTGTATAATACTAAGGCTACCCCAAAGACTCAATAATCGTGGACTTCTAAAAATCTCAACGAGCTCTCTCTCCTCCTCTCATCTCTTGCGCTGCCCTTGTACCCCATACCTGCACACACTCTCTCTCTCCCAACGCTCCTTCCCTTTCTCTCTCCTTGCGTTAATAGCCTACAACAATCACGCTCTCTCTCTCCTCCTCCTATCGCGAGAAGATCACAGTAGGACCTCACATGTACGGATTCTTGATGATGCACTTGATAGCAGTTCTCACCATGGTGCTGATGTTGAGGAGGATGTACCGATAGCTCTCTCTTCTGGGGGCAAACCCGACAAGTTGCTGAAGTGGCTATTGGAGACTTTGCGAGATGCAACTACTTCACATTGTTCACCAGATTGCCGCAAGGCGAATATCATGCAACGGTCTCAACGACTTCATGATGTTGAGACAGACGGGACTTTATTACAAGTAAACTATGCTTTGATGTCCTCATTGATTAAGGACAGAGAACCTCTTACAACTGAGGAGGCCCTTTCACAACCGAAGTGGAAGATGGCCATGCAAAAACGCATGGGAATTGGTTTTGTGTCCACCAAAGTGAAAGGTCATTGGTTATCAAGTGGGTCTAAAAGACCAATTACAAATCAGATGGGTCTTTGGATAAGCAGGTGCGACTCGTTATGACCAAATCCGTGCAAGTCCACGAAGCCTTCGTCTTCTCTTTCATTTGCGACACATACGGAGAGTTCTCAATACGATCACCCCTCAAGACCTCACTCATATTCTTAACACTATTAACAACCTTTCGAGACCTCAATGCCAAGGGTTTTTGGCAGAGACGAGGTGACCTTTGCATCAATTGTCAGAATGGTAAATATTCCGATAGTATTCGCTCTAGCAGCCTTTTTGGTTGGCATGTGCTTGAGATGGATATCGTGTTGGCTTTTCTCAACGGCCACTTAGAGAAGGAGGTGTATGTGGAGAAACTTCCAAGATTCGTAGACATCTAGAATTCAATCACATGGTTTACAGGTTGTGGAAGGCTCTCTATGGCCTAAAGCAAGCCTCTCGAGCGTAATGGAAGATAGACTCGTTCTTCCTACGGCATTCCTTTCGTCGTTCTTTTGCTAACGCTAATTTGTATGTTTTCAGTGAGGAAAGATTGGTGACTCTTTTATCCTCTATGTGGACGATATTGTGATTACAAGTAGCCATGAGAAGCACATATGTTTTCCTCTATGTGGAATCTGGATGCTATTGTGATTACGGGTAGCCATGAGCTGCACATATGCAGTACTATGGAGACCTTGGCAAAGAAGTTTGAGATGATAGATGTTGGCTTGCTTCACTACATTCTTGAACTAGAGATATGGTAGACAAAGGGGGGGCGTCTTTCTCTCTCAATAGTGCTATGCCAAAGAGTTTTTGAAAGCATTTGGTATGACTAAGCGCAAACCTATCTCTTCTCCATGGATCTCAACCAAAAGTTGCCACAGTATGATCCCCTTAGATGTAGCACATGCTACAAAGTATTGGAAGTTGGTGCATTCTCTTATTTGAGTGTTGAACACCCGGTTTGACATCAATTTCTCGGTGGGACTTCTCGGTTCATTTATGCAGAGACCCGCCCTGAAGCAAGGTGTTCGGACCTTGGTGTATTTGAAGCAGTCAAAGTTGTTAGGTATTTGGTACACAGCTATAGGTACAGACTCCAAGATTATTGTTTGAGGATGGAGTGATTCAGATAGGGGCGGCGATCCCAATCGACGACGGTTGAGTACTGGTTACACCTTTTCATTTGGCTCAGGAGCGATTTTCATGGAGCACAAAGAAGCAGCCTACATTTGCCTTATCATCCACAGAGGCCGAGTATAATGTTGTTTGGAGTGCTACGTGTAATTTACTCCTTTTTTTTAAATGTAGGTTCATAAAAAAGTCACTTATTTTTACTTCAGCCTCTTTCATAATATGCATTATACCCGACTCAAACTTTTCTTTGGCTGCCACAAGGAGTGGCGAGTATATTATACTTTGCTTTTATTTGATGTATTGTCTCCTACTTGGCTGCCCCAAGGAGTGGTCGGGACCCGAAGATACTTTAAATCAAATTCCAAAAGTCTCTAGTTTGCTTTGTCTGCTCTTTTGTAGGACCGGTATGCTTTCAGAAAGCACACGCCTGATGCTCTGATACCACTGTCACACGAGGGGCACCACTTGCCAATAGAAAAGAACAGACTGAACAGACTTTTAGCACTTCAATAACAACTGAACTGAGAGAGAGAGAGAGAGAGAGAGAGAGAGAGAGAGAGAGGAGACGTGACACGCAGTGGCGGAATTCCACCCCATAGAGTATTGGCCCCAAATCTTGGCGCCCCTTTCGGTATTTCTTTATATTGCAACAATTGAGTACAAGCCGGTACTCCATCCTCTGCACCTTCTCCAGGAAGCATACCCGAGAATGAGCCCATGGCTGTCACAAACTAGACACGTGGCTGCCCAATACATACACACACCATCTGGCAGAGATGATGACATGGCTGGCTGTTGAATAGTTTATTGCAGAGAACCCTGAACTGCTGACGTGGTAGGATGACGTGACAAGATGACGTGGCAGGTTGTACGGACGGCATCACAAATCGCGGTGGATTTTCCGGCAGCAAGAAAAGCAGAGCAGCTTTTTGGCCTTGCTTTTATCTACGAGAGAGAGAGAGAGAGAGAGAGAGAGAGAGAGAGAGAGAGAGAGAGAGAGATCCTTTTGCTTTATTTTTACAAGCAAGAGAGAGGAAGAACCTTTGCTTTATTTTTCCAAAGATTTTAAGGTTTTTGATTTTCAGCTTTTGGGCTCTGCTTTTGGCATCTCATGTAACCTCTAAATAAACGGGCTGGCCTCTCACAACTCAGAGCATCTGGACGCAGAGTCTAGAGTGTGAGCGCCTATCTGCACTCTTGTACTTTGAACTCAGATTAATACAAAAAGAAATACCGAAAGGGGCGCGAGTCTTTGGGGCCAATATCTCTAGGCACGGAACTCCGCCCGGCCAGTGTCGAATAAATTGTGAACTGTTTTGAAGTGGTTATTTGGTGCTGTAGCGGTAGGTTCTTGACTTGGAGTGTCCAAGTCTGTTACAGTGGTATCAGAGCACGGCCAATTTCTCTTCTACGGGAAATCCGATCCCAAAAAAAAATTCCGCGGCACCTATGGCTTTAGGCAAAGATCAGTCGACTCCCTCTACATCCGGAGATGCAGGAAGGGATCACAACGAAGATTCAAGCAAGGAGTATGGCCCGCCTCGGCCCACTCAGGCGGAACTTCGAGAGATGAAGCGTCGTCAATTGATCGGCGATGCAACAAAGATGATGCTCAATTTTGCGAAGGACCCAAAATTTGCAAAATATATGAGCGAGACTTCTTTCTCGGAGGTGCACGCGCAGTGGGTGCTGACTTCCCGGGCTATTTGGGTTGTCAATCAGTCGACATTTGAAAAAGCAAAGAAACAAAAGAAGCGTGTTCGATTTGAAGGAGTACCCAGTTCTTCTTCTTCTTCTTCTTCTTCTGACAATTCTTCTAGCTCATCTGACTCGAGCGAAGAAGACCGAAAAAGCAAAAAGCGAAGCAAAAAGCAACGCTTCAAAAAGGCCAAGAAAAAGGCAAAGAAGTCTAAATCTCGCCTCGTGAGTGATAGTTCTACAAAGAACTCGTCTACAAACAGTTCAGACTCTGATGACAACAACTTTTATGTAAAGAAGGAGAATTTTTATAAATCCAACCAGTATGACTTTCTGGAAGATAAAAGCAAGAAAGTCCGAGAGTTTAAGGAAGGTGGACAGTCAATTAAATTTGACACTTTTTCTGCTTATAGAGATGCTTCGAAGGCTTTGTCTTTTGTACAACAATTTGACATTGCTTTCGCGGGAGGACGCTACTCAGAGCACTCTAAGATTCGAGAGCTGCCCCTTACTTTAAGGGGAATGCTCGAACTTGGTCACGCTTCTTTTAAACAAGACTGCGCCAGTTAAATGGCTGAAATTTAAGAATCTTTTCATTTCTTCTTGGCTGACTCGAGAGTATGAACGCGATATACGAGATGCTTGGAACCATCTTCGGATGACCAAGAAAGATACAGTGGACGCTTATTGCGAGAGATTCTGGAGCTCTTTTCTACCCGCCTCTTCATTCAAGAAGATCTCGTTCAAGAAACAAATTGAGCGGTTTATCTTGGATCTACCTTCACAGATCCGAGATCACTGCTTGGAACAAAAGTCAGCTTCTATTCAGGAGTTGATGAGTCATGCGAAACGGGGTTTTTCCATTCACTCTGGCTGTCTAACCTACGCCACCGATGAGATTATGACACAAAGAGCCGAACAAACTTCAACAAATGAAAGTAGAAAGAGGAAGAGCAACCCAGAAAAGAAGGATGCACGACCCAAGCTTACTCCTCAAGAGCGGACTCGCTTCATCAGGGAAGGGAAGTGCTTTGGATGCGGGGAAACTGGACATATCTCCGCAAAGTGCCCTAAAAAGGCACAGAAAGAACAGAATGACAAGGATGACGAAAGGCCTGAGAGTTCGAGAGCAGCTGAGGAACGTGGAAGAAAAGGCGAGATGAAAACAGGACTGGTTCCAGATTGCGTGGGTACCGATCCCAGCACGTTGGACGAGAGTACAGAACTTTGCCCAGCTTGGGGCAAAGTGAAAGACCAAGAAGCCCTGATCTTCTTTGATGGAGGAGCCAAGGCCAACTTCATTACACCGGAATTGGCGGCGCGGCTCAAGATCACTCCCGATCGGATGGGACCACTTGTGGAGGCAGTTCTAGCGGCACCCGGCAGGGACGTAGCCATTACACCTGTCATTGGCAAACTACAGTTGCATTGCTAGGGGTATTTAGGGCATGAGGACTTTTACATAATGCCTTTGGAAGGTTGTGATGTTCTCTTGGGAATTCCTTGGTACCACAAGAACAACACCGTGGTCGACTATCGGGCAAGAAAAGCGACATTGACTACAGAGAAGGGCAGAACCATTGTACTTGACATTAAACTTAAGGGCGAGTCTGTCCCTATTGTATCGGCTTCGGCCATTTCAAACTTAATGAAACCAAGCCTATTTGTTTACTCGATCTTTATGAAAGAGTTGAGTGATGAGGATAGGAGAAATATGTCTGAACATGATAAAGAACGCCAAGATTTTCTCCACTCTCATGCCGATTGCTTCTCAGAGGGCCTGCCAGGCGAGTTACCACCTGCTCGTCCTGAAGATCATACCATTGATCTGATACCTAGAAGCACTCCACCGAACCGGCCACCTTACCATGTGAGCCGAGCACAGAACGAAGAGATTATGAACCAAGGGAAAGACCTCTTGGAAAAGGGTCTTGTCCAGCCTAGTACTTCACCGTATTGCTCTCCAGTGTTGTTGGTTTTGAAGAAGATAAATCTTGGAGAATGTGCATCAATTATAGAGCTCTCAACAAAATCACCATCAAGAACAGATTTCCGATTCCTAGGATCGATGATATACTGGACAGATTACAGGGATCCTCGTGTTTTAGCAGGATTGATCTTAGGAGTGGATATCATCAGATCTGAATCGCGCCGGGAGATGCCTACAAGACAGCCTTTCGGACAACTTTTGGGTTATTTGAGTTTTTGGTGATGCCTTTTGGCTTAACCAATGCTCCTACGACATTTAACCGAATGATGGACAGGATTTTTCGAGAGTACAGGCTATTTGTTGGCACTTTCTTTGACGATATCATTGTTTTCTCCAAGAATGAGGTAGAACATAGAGATCATCTGCTTCAGGTCTTTCAGGCATTACGAGATTACAAGTTAGTAATTATTGCAAAGAAAAGTGAATTTTTCCTACCTGAGATACACTTTTTGAGACACATTGTGTCAGCAGCAGGAGTGCAAATGGATTCGACCAAGATAGAGACTATCCGTGATTGGCCCGATTTGAAGAATGTCCATGAAGTTAGAAGCTTCTTGGGACTATGTTCGTACTACAAGCAGTTCATTCGAAAGTTTGTAGAGGTTGCTTCCCCTTTGCATATCTTGACACAGAAAGGAGTCCTTACTCGTGGGGACCCACAGAGGTGACTGCCTTTCAGACTTTGAAAGAGAAATTGACTACGGGAACAGTTTTGACTTTGCCGGACTTGCAGAAGTCATTTGAAGTATATTGTGATGCTTGTGGTCGTAGTCTGGGTGCGGTCTTAATGCAAGAAGGCCATGTCATTGCTTACGAGAGCTGACTGTTCTCAAGGCCGGAATTGACAGCACATATTTATGACAAAGAGCTTTTGGCGGTTATCCATGCTCTTACTCAGTGGCGGCATTACCTACTCGGAGCGGATTTTACTATCTTTACAGACCATCAGAGTTTACGCTACTTCTTGTCACAGAAGCAGCTATCGGAAAAGCAAATGCGGTGGGCGAACATCTTGTCACAGTTTCACTTCTAGATTGTCCATGTTCAGGGACAGAAGAATTTGGGGGTAGATGCTTTGTCTCGGAAGCCGTTGGTTCTCGCTATTTCCCGATACATCATAGGAGCTTCGAGGATATGGTCGACCAGTATGCCACATATCCGGATTTTGCAGACGTTTTCACACGGATACGGGATGGGGAGACAATAGCGGGATATTCCATTCGGGATGGCTACTTGATGAGGAAAACCATGTTGTACGTTACACAGCCGTTGAGGGAAAAGGTTATGACTGAATGCCACTGTCTGCCTTTTACGGGTCACCGCGGCATTGCTACCACCATGAAAGGGGTAGAGAGATATTTCTATTGGCCGAGACTCAAGAAGGATGTGGACGAGTTTGTGCGCAGTTGCTTGGTATGCCAGAAGGTCAAGTTTGACAGGCATAGCACAGGGATTGTTACAGCCTTTAGCCATACCCACCCGCCCCTGGGAAAGTATTGCAATGGATTTCATTTTTGATCTCACGAGAACACAGAGTGGTCACGATGGTATCTGGACTCTTCTTGACAGATTTAGCAAGCAGGCTCATTTCATTCCAGTGAAGAAAACAGTCAAGCCGGATCACTTAGCGAGACTGTTTGTGGCCCATATTTTCAGATTACATGGCATGCTTGAGACGATTGTCTTTGACAGGGACCCCCGATTTACGAGTTTGTTTTGAAAGGCAATTTAGGAGAACATTGGCACGTGGTTGCAGTTCTCGTCATCTTTCCACCCGCAGACTGACGGGCAATCTGAGATTGCCAATTCAGTGGTTTTAGATTTATTGAAGTCTTATATCTCGGATCCGAAGACTCAATGGGAAAAGTATCTACCTTTGGTGGAATCTTCCTACAATAACACGATACACTCTTCGACGGGGAAGGCGCCATTTGAGATTGGTGAAGGTGCTGCGAAGGTTCCACCCTTCCTAAGCACGAAAGATAAGATTTTTGAAGCGGATAAATATACGCGCGACTTAAACACGGCTTTTGCCAAGGTCCGCGAGGCTTTGCAGAAATCTCAAGAAAGACAGAAAAAGCAAGCAGATCGCCATCGTCGCGATTGGAAATTGAAGAAGGATGATAGGGTGCTCTTACGTTTTGAGAAGGCACGCCTGAGAAAGAAAAAGGGAAAGGAGAGGCTTTTTCCAAAGCTTAGTATGCGATACTACGGACCTTTCCAGATCTCTGAAAAGATAAATGATGTCTCCTTCCGACTGAAACTGCCTGACACTTGGAGGATTCACAATGCATTTCATGTGAGTCTCTTGAAACCTTTCAAAGGTGATGTGCCTGAAGATAGGGAGCCCGATGAGCAACCCGAAGTGGAGGAAAACGAGGAGATCCTTGTTCCTGAACAGATTTTGGCACATAAGGACACAAAGAATAAGGGTAAAGTACGAAGGCGGTTCTTGGTTAAATTCAAGAACTATCCTGCATTGGATGCGAAGTGGATGGAGGAGGAGGACCTACCAGATACGCCTCAGATTGTGAACCTTTACCTTGAAGCTTTTGGTGGAGATATGGTGCTATGGGATGCACAAGAGGGGAGTTACTCCGCTCCTTTGTCAACAGATGGCTTGATATTATTAGAGTCACAAATGTCTCTTTGAGCTTCAGGGATACTGAGAGCTAATAGTATTCTGTTGTATGACTTTATGAAATGAAATTCTGGAATATGACACTGATTTGTTCTTGACTTGTTTTTAAGTGCAGGAACTGATAGACGAAATGACTGCAGCATTTTGGTTTGATTGATCTCGAATAGACATGGTTGCAATAGTGTTAGTCAATCGGCCATCTTTACGGTCCCGACTAGATCTAGATGCGATTGCTAGGTACATTGCCGATAAATCATGGTCTAAGATCCGAATGAATGTTGAATGTCATGTGATGTCCTGTGATGTCTGGTGATGTCCTGTGATGTCGTGTGATGTGACTGTCGATTGGTATATGTGCTAGATGTGTATTCCTAGTACGTAGGTACTAACAGTCGATGTCTGCTAAGGCACTTTATGGCCTCTGTCTGTTTTGCAGGCGTAATCGAGGGCGATTACAATGCTTTCAAGAGGGGAGTATGTCACAAACTGGACATGTGGCTGCCCAATACATACACACATTATCTGGCAGAGATGATGACGTGGCGGCCGCTAAATAGTTTTACTACAGAGAACCCCGAACTGTTGACGTGGCAAGATGACATGGCAAGTTGTACGGACACCAGCACAAATCGCGGCGGATTTTCCGACAGCACGAAAAGCAACGCAGCTTTTTGGCCTTGCTTTTATCTACGCAAGAGAGCTTGAGAGAGAGAGAGAGAGAGAGAGAGAGAGAGAGAGAGAGAGAGAGAGAGAGAGAGAGAAACATCCTTTTGCTTTATTTTTACAAGCAAGAGAAACGAAGAACCTTTGCTTTATTTTTCCAAAGCTTTTAAGGTTTTTGATTTTCAGCTTTTGGGCTCTGTTTTTGGCATCCCATGTAACCTTTAAATAAATGGGCTGGCCTCTCACAACTCAAAGCATCTGGACGCAGAGTCTGAGTGTGAGCCCCTGCCCGCACTCTTGTACTTTAAACTCAGATTAATACAAAAAGAAATACCGAAAGGGGCGCCAATCTTTGGGGCCAATATCTCTAGGCAGGGAACTCCGTCGGGCCAGTGTCGAATAAATTGTGAATTGTGAACTGTTTTGAAGTGGTTATTTGGTGCTGTAGTAGTAGATTCTTGACTTGGAGTGTCCAAGTCTGTTACAATGGCCTCATATTTAAAGGCCCTAGGCCCAAAAGCAGTTTACATGAAAAGCCTTCAAACTCAAAAGCATCTAGTCCAAAAGCGATGCCCAAAAGCTGCCAGAGTAATTTATGGAAATCTGTACAACTGCCACGTCAGCAGTGCAAATTGTGGAAATCCGTACAGGCTACCATGTCAGCATGTCAGTGCAATTTCTGAAGCGTCCGTACTGTTGCCACGTCATCAACTGCGCAAGCCTTTTTGTGTGTGTGTGTGTGTGGGTCCTACTTTATTTTAATCCCTTTATGTCACTTGGGCCCCATCGAACGGTGTCCCATAAGTTGGTAGGACTTCTACATCTGTTGTTGCTTGTTCTTGGCTCCCCGGCCGTGATCTGAAGGTTGGCTCTGCTCTTCAGTGACATGACGCGTCAACAGTTTGTGACACAGCATGAGGTATTATGGCCCTTTCCAAATTAAAGAAAAGATAAATGATGTCTCCTTTCGACTCAAGCTACCCGATACTTGAAAGATTCACAATGCATTTCATGTGAGTCTATTGAAGCCTTTTAAAGGCGATGTGCCCGATGATGGGGAGCCAGATGAGCAACCCGAAGTGGAGAAAAGCGAGGAGATACTCGTTCCAGAACAGATATTGGCACATAAAGATAAGATTAAAGGTAAAGTGATTAGGCGGTTCTTGGTTAAATTCAAGAACTATTCTGCATTGGATGCGAAGTGGATGGAGGAGGAGGACCTAGCAGATACTCCTGAGATTGTGGACCTTTACCTTGAAGCATTCGGTTTAGCATAGTCTACTCCGATAGAACCCCGATTTCAGCATGGGTGAATCTAGTGCAGTGGGCATGCACAAGAGGGGAGTCATTCCGCTCCTTTGTCAACAAATTACCCCGATTTTTGATAGAGTGACTGTCGTCCCCATCGGGTTTCAGGGATACTGATGGCTGAGCAGTATTCTCCTGAATGACTTTATAACAGGAATTCCCGAAAATGAATATGATTGATTTGTACTTGACTTGTTTGAGTGCAGGAATTGAAAGACGAAATGACTGCAGCATTTTGGTCTCATAAATCTCTATACATATGATTGCAATAAGGATTAGTTAATCGGGCATACATGAGGTCCGGAATTAATCTAGATGCACTTACTAAATATGTTGCCGATTGGTCATGGTCTGAGATTTGGAATGAATTTGTCTGTGATTTGCCACGTGATGTCATGTGATGTCCGGTGATGTGATTGTCGTCTTCTACAAGTGCTAGATATGTCGTGCCTAGTGCGTCGGTACTAACACTCAGTGTCTACTAAGACAGTTTATGGCCTCTGTCTATTTTGTAGGCGTGATTGAGGGCGATTACAATTCTTTCAAGAGGGGGATATGTCACAAACTGATGACGTGGCAACTTGATGACATGGCGACAATTGTACGGACAAGCTGACGCAACAGCAATACGGAAATCCGTAGTTCACACTGACAGGCTGACGTGGCAGCAATATGGAATTCCGCTTTTTGCACTGACGTGATGACGTGGCAAAACTGTACGGAAATCCGTAAATTGCGCTGGCTGATTTTGCTGGCAGTTTTTAGATCAAGTTGCTTTTGATTTTGAAAGCTTTTGGGGCTCTGCTTTTAGCATCCCTTGTAACCTTTATAATGAACCCAAGGGGGCTCACTCTGCAAAGCATCTGGACGCAGAGTCTGAGAGCGAGCACCCGCGGGAGTTGTACTTTGCTCCAAGATTAATATAAAAAGAACTACCGAAAGGGGCGCTAGTCTTTGGGGCCAATACTTCTGGGCACGGAACTCCGCCGGGACGGATCGTCTCTCTTTTAATTGTGAAGTGTATTGACGGAATCTCTGTTGTGTCGCGGTAGAATCTTGACTTGGGGTGTCTAAGTTTGTTACAACCGATATGAATATATATTTTTGTCTTTGTAATGAGTACTATCTTCTATCGCTTTCATCAAATCAGAAGTTGTGTCTTTATCAAAAATAGTCTATACTTTTTCATTAGCAAAAAAGGGAGGCAACACTAAGGCCTCACAACCTAGGGCAGGCCAAAAAGGGAACACAATCAACCTGATCGCAATGAAACATAAGGAGATTACAAGATCTCCAAATCGACCAAAGCATCCCCAAGCAAAGAAATAAGCATACTGTTGAATCAAGGAGGAAACTATCCAAATCACCAGAAGCGTCTGCTAAATACATGTCCCGGAAAATGAACCTGAAGACGTGTAGAGAGGTAATCGACAAAATCTCTCTTGTAAGAGCGACACCAAATCAAATGTGGAATAGTCTCTATTGGCATAGAGCAACGTACACATCGAGAAGATGCGATTCTCCGAGCAAAAAGAAATTTTCCGATAGGGACAACTCCAAGCAGACATCGCCACAAAAATAAGCACTCTTTCAAAGGGAGTTTATTGTGCCAAATAGTCATCACCTTATCCTGCCACCATTTAGTGCATTTGTGCATATTCCATAGCGTGTTACCATGAAGCTGCCAATCACGAAGTCTATCATTCTCAAGTAGGGGTGGAATAGGGACCTTGGTGCGTCTGTAATGCATACCAAGACCATAAATTGAAAATTGCTTGTGGAAATGAAAGCATATTTCCATGAACATCATCAACGTCTGCAATCAGCCCAACACCTTTTTGTGACGAAAATAGGCATGACGAGGAGAATCTTGCACGAGAGTTTGATCAAAACCCATAATGCAATGTCTGCTTTCAAGTCAAAGCGAAGTTTAGTAAAAGTAAAACTTCAACGTGCGAAACTTTCCAGACAAACAAAAAAGGGAAGGGAAAGGGAGAGAGATTCAAAAGATTATGGCCAACACGTTTCGACCCTAAGCGGGTGTAAGGTGCAGCGGAAGTGAATGTTGAACTTTGCTCAAGATGAGTGCTCCGAAATGTGCTCAAGGGTTCCTTTTACTTACGGAAGGAAGAGCCTTCCGTTCCTTTAGTGAGAGAGTGCAAATGATCACAAACAAATTGAATGACACTGTGAGTGAAGGTACTGAGACTGAGAGATAGAGAGAAAAGAATATGACACCAGAATGTTGTCAAACCCTCCTCCAAGGGCCCCACTCTCTATGGCAAGAGAGGTCTATGCTATTGATTGCACATATCTGGTACAATGGTCTCGATGCAATGGACTTGCCGACGATGTCGACGACAATGATGACGGCGACGAGACGGGCTGAAATTTGAAAACGCTAGGGGCTGAAATCTGCAAATCTGCTGAATTCTGACTCTATGTCGGCGAGGACGGCGATGGTGACAACGATGCGCTGAAAATCCAGATGCTGAAGTCTGCGAACAGCGGGCTGAAACTGAAAACGCTGGCTGATTTGACCACGCGGCGAGGATCTGCTGCGGGAAGGTGAGATCTGCGAGGTTTAGGGCTGGTGTAGCGGAGTCTAAATGCTGAAAATGTAAAACGTTGATGCTATGGGCTGATCTATCGCCGAGAATCTGCAAAACGCTAAACTGGTCTGCAAGTTGCAAAAACGTTGGGTTGCTCTTGTATCCGCTGCAAAAACGCTAGGCCTTCTATTGCAGAAAACGCTAAGGCTGATCTGCAAGAGAAAAACGCTAGCTGGTCTTGATGACTGAAAAACGCTAGGTTATCTTGCCGGTCTTGCTGAGAAGGTGCACTGCAAGTGTGGTATCTGCTGCCTCTTTTGCCAGAAAGTGCTAGCGCTAGGTTTCTCATATACCAACTTATCAAAAATGCCCTACCCAGTTTCCCAACAAATCAATTATTAATAATAAGTGAAAAATGGCTAAAATAGGGAAAATGGGTTCTGTGCACTATAAAATGCTCATGATGGCTACTGAATGTCATGTTGATGATCACAATATGTGCAACCAGAGGATATGCAACTACTCTAAGTGCCTGGACATGCACGGCCTGCGCACAGGCTCACAAAGGTGCCAAAACACTTCCTAAGCTGACCTGAACCCTAGGCCTGAAGTAGCTTGTCCACATGCACATAGGGTTAGATGTGCACGTGACATCCCCTCCTTTTTAAAGTGAGGTATTGGTACCGGACTGTATGGCATCTAGGGAGATCGCCAACAACGTCTGGAATCCTCGGAAGGACTCTTTGCCGGCCCACTCTGATGCGTGGGTCGTGCGATACTTGAACTTCATAAAGGTCTGCAACGCTTGCTTCTCTGGGCCTCACCGAAAGCAACACAGGGATCTGTGGCTGCTTCAATGCTCCAACTTCGGCTATGGACATTGGTCCACCTTCTTCAAGAATCTCCGAGGAGGCAAATTCCTAAAACCGCTTTCAACACAAAATCATGAACATACCCATTCCATGTAGAGTGATTGGAAAAATACTATACTTCCTAAATGATTGTGCATGCAATTGAGATGAACCAAGTGACGGAGTGCCAAACTGTTCACCAAACACACGCAAAAAGTGAGATCAAATCTTGACTTTCTGATCGAAATTTATCAGCTGTGGCAAATCACAATGAAAATGCCGATGCTTGATGGAAAAATTTTATTGTGCTCTTTCTGAGGCTATCTCATGCAAACTTTTGTTCTTTTCGATAGAAATCCGCATACATCCGTGCTCATCCATGAGTGAATCATGTACATCGTACAATACGACATGCCTATGAAAAGGGAACATGTAAAGATGATGACGAAAATACAAGAAACCGTTACGAATGAAACATTCGAACAATGCATGCTTACTAATCATACGAACACACAATACTTTCTGAGTGGTTTCCTTGGATCTCGACTCGAGAGCCAAGATCGGTTCTTCGTGATTGATCGTATTTGCAATGAGGTTAGCTTCACTGGAAAAAGCATCAACTAAGCCATCATCCTTGTGAACAATCACAGCTTTATCATACAAAACATCATCCTTGAGAATAATCACATTTGATCATGCAAATCATGTGTGTCGTGCTTTGGAGAAGAAAAGACTGACAGAGTCTTCTTCTCCTTTTCCTTTTCAAGCTTCGCCTGCACATTAGAAATGAGAGATGAAGAATGAATAACTTCCTCTCCACCAATGACAATGGGAGAGTCACTTTTGGCATTGAAAATGAAAGTATTGTCTGCCCAATCAATGAGAGAGTTATGCTCACGAAACCATTGAATGCCAAGAAGCATATTACATCCTGAAAGAGGAGACACTACAAATTTTCTGTGGAAGGACGCTTGTTGAACAATGAATAACACATCGAGGCACTCTCTTGTAATGAGAGAGTCCATACTGGAATCGAAGTCCGACACCTCGAAAGGAGATGTCTTGCGAACCTCCAAGCGGGCTCTTTCGACAAGAGAGTCACCAATCACATCATGCATACTACCAGAATCAAACAAGACCACCATGTGTTGACCATTCACATGACCATAACACTTCATGAGAGACTCATCAATGATAGGATCATGAGAAACTTGAGACACACAAGTGTTCTTATTTATGGCATTAACAAAAGATGTGGATTCTGTGGGTTCTTTAGTTCGTTAGATTCAATCTTAGGACATGTTTCCTTTATATGACCCTTGACGTGACAGTGATAACAACGACCTTCCTTAGAATAAATGCCTTGTTCTTCTGCCGTGATGTATCCTCCTATGATTCCTTGTGTAGCTTTTTCATCTGCGGTGAGCTTAGGTTTAGCAAGTGTGTTAGCTTTACCCTTAGATTCATTTTGAGTGTCCTTTTCGGAGAGACTATTGGAAGATTGGCTAGAAGAGTTACCGTTCTTACATTCTTACCGTTCTGAGGGTTCTGAGGAGTCTGAGAGGTACTTTGAGACGACTTGTTCTCCTTGGGCTTTCCCTTATTGTGCTTCATCTCCTGTGCGAGAGCAATCACTACCGCCTTGTTGAGGTCGATTGGATCGAGTACCTCGACATCATACTTGATATACTCGTCCAATCCATAAAGGAATGCCTCCTTGCACCTATCATCCAATTTGCATCATTGCGTGCCGAGCTACAAAACACAATTAGAGAAAGACATAACTGGCATACCATTTTGCTTGAGACTGCGCCAATCGTCTTTCAACCGTGCTAGGTACTGTGGTGGCATAAACCGCGCCTTGAGCTTGTCTTGAAAGTCGGCCCAATTGAGGGAAAGAGGCGTGCCTTCTTCGACTTCCTCTAGGTGCGCGGTCAACTATGCCTCTTGCTATGCGTGATACCAATTAATGGCATTACCGGCAAGGTACATGGCTGCAGTCAAAACCTTGCTATTTCCTATCTTCTTAGTTGTCGCAAAATAAGCATTAAATTGATGCAACCAAGAATGAATAATAGTAGCATCCATCTTACCGTCATACTTACCGAACGTCAACTTCTCAATGACGGGGTTGTTGGAGTCCGAATCTCTACTTGATGAACTACCAACATCTTTGACCGGCTCGGGCTTCGAGGTGAGTACCTATAGGACCAACTCTTGCATGCGTTGGTCTCTCTCTGCGTCTCACGCTCTAACTCCAAGGCCGCTTGTTTGTCTTTGGCCGCCAAGCACGCTTGCTCGCGCTCACGCTCCAAGGCTAACCGTCTTTCTTTGCACTCGCGATCCAATTCAGCCTTTCTTTCTTTGTGCTCGCGATCCAATTCAGCCTTTCTTTCTTCGCGCTCGCGATCCAAGATTGTCTTTCTTTCCTTGACCGCCCAATGCGCTTGCTCACGCTCGCGATCCAAGGCGGCGCGTTGCGCTTCTTGTTGTAACATCATGTCCGTCATCGTCTTGACCAAAGCCTCCATAGGATTTGGTGCAAACCGTGGCATAGATGGGGAAGGGGGAGGATTGAAAAAACCTCCTGGCGGGAAAAAATTCTTCTTCACCACCTTCATGCTCATCACCTTCACGCAAAGTATCCATTCCGCTTCGGGTGATGACCATACACTGAGTTCTTGGGTACTTAAGTCCACGAGGAACTTGGGTTCTTGAGGTTCTTGGATTCTTGGGTTCTTGAGTTCTTGAGTTCTTGAGTCCTTGAGTTCTTGAGGTTCTTGAGGTCTTTCTTTACCTTGCAATCTGTGTTAGAGAAGGACCTTCTCTTACCCGAGCTCTACTCTTCCCTGCAGGCGCACCCCTTGGCGGCCTTGTGCTCACACCAAGGTTGCTTTTTCCCACCTCATGTCGATTGGCCAACTGCTAAGCGCACGGTCCGCTCTCAATGAGTAAAAAGAGAAACAAGGGGAGGCCGGACAAGCCCTTCTTTTTCGGGTTTCCTGTCACTCTTCAAAAACACAATTAGGAATCGACACGCCCAAGTGGACTTGGGTTACGTGCAACCGCAACAAGCAAAAAAAAATTATGTGGTTCTTTCCTTGAGTGATACAGAAACACTGCCAAAGCCTTGATTCCAATGTAAGGTGCAGCAGAAGTGAATGTTGAACTTTGCTCAAGATGAGTGCTCCGAACTGTGCTCAAGGATTCCTTTTACTTACGGACGAGAGAGCCTTCCGTTCCTTTAGTGAGAGAGTGCAAATGATCACAATCAAAGTGAATGACACTATGAGTGAAGGTACTGAGACGGAGAGATAGAGAAAAGAATACGACACAAGAATGTTGTCAAACCCTCCTCCAAGGGCCCCACTCTCTATGGCGAGAGAGGTCTATGCTATTGATTGCACAAATCTGGTACAATGGTCTAGATGCAATGGACTTGCCAACGATGTCGATGACAATGATGACGGCGACGAGACGGTGAAAACGCTAGCGGCTAAAATCTGCATATCTACTATCTACTGAATTTTGACTCTATGTCGGCGAGGACGGCGATGGCGATGACGTGACGACGATGCGCTGAAAACGCAGATACTGAAATCTGCGAACAGCGGGCTGAAACTGAAAACGCTAGGATCTGCTGGTGGGAAGGTGAGATCTGCAAAACGCTAGACTGATCTGGAAGTTGCAAAAATGTTGGGCTGATCTTGTATCTGCTGCAAAAATGCTAGGCCTTCTCCTGCAAAAAACGCCAAGGCTGATCTCCAAGAGAAAAACGCTGGCTGGTCTTGATGGCTGAAAAACGCTAGGTTATCCTGCCGGTCATGCTGAGAAGGTGCACCGCAAGTGTGGTATCTGCTTCCTCTTTTGCCAAAAAGTGCTAGCGCTAGGTTTCTTACTTATCAAAAATGCCCTACCCACTTTCCCAACAAAGTCACTTACTAATAATAAGTGAAAAATGGCTAAAATAGGGAAAATGGATTTTGTGCACTGTAAAATGCTCATGATGGCTACCGATTGTCATGCTGATGATTGTGCTGTGTCCAACTAGACGATATGCAACTACTCTAAGTGCCTGGACATGTACGGCCTGCGCACAGGCTCACAAAGGTGCCAGAACACATCTTAAGTTGACCTGAACCGTAGACCTGAAGTAGCTTGTCCACATGCACATAGGGTTAGATGTGCACGTGACAACGAGTCTCATCAGGGCAAAGAAATACAATCTCTTGTTTGGCTTATATAGAGGTGGGTCTTTGGGTTTGCAACAATTACCATGGTTTTGACTCTAAGCGGGTCTCATCAGGGCTACAATCTCTTGTTTGGCTTATATAGAGATGGGTCTTTGGGTTTGCAACAATTAACCATGGTTGGGGAGAGTAGAAATATCTTCATGAGGTTAGGTAAAGTGTGGGTTTGTTACAAAGCCTTTGAATAAGCCTTTCAAACTTCAAACTAAGAAAGTGAAAGTTGAGTTTCCATGTCAAGGGTGATAACTCTTGTACACAAAGCCATTAAGTATGGGTTCAAACTTTTGTGAGGAAATGGGGTAGGTAATGTTAGATGTTCCCAAGGTTAATATAAAGACTCAACAAGGACGTCCAAATAGACACAAGATAAAGTGAGGCTATTAACAACAAAACCCCAAGGGTAATGTACTTCTCTGAAGGAACGTCTATTTCTATGGCACTGCTTGCGAGGAGTTCTCCCTGTTGGAACTCTCCTTAGTGCGCGTCACATCAGCTCTTCTCGTTGTGTCAAATGTTCAACATGTGATAAGACTATCAAACACCTGCCTTGGGATTGTCATTCCACCATGGCCTTCCTTGATCGCATATCAGCATGTATGTGCCTCCACTTTCCCTCGGCAGTTTTCCACAAGCCGTTTTGGGCTTTTGGTATTCTCCCATCTTTCCTTCAACGATTCGTGGTCTTCTTCACATGGGCCAAATTTTGGGCCCTATGGTCTCTGTGGCATCAATGCAATCTTCGAATGTTCCATCAGCATGATGTGGATCCATTTCCTTCATTCAAGATTTCAATTGGGCAATCCTTATATTTTGCCCTTGATGTTGGGGACATATCCCTGAATATCCTACAACTCTTCTATGTTTACTTTTAGAGGTTGCATTATATACGGAACACTTCTTTGTTCTGCCCTTTGTATCTATTCTTTCTGATGGGTTTTTACAATTTTAAGGTTTCCCATTTGTGAATTAATCAAGAAAGATTTACAAAAAAAAGAGTGTGTGTGTGTGTGTGTGTGTGTGTGCGCGCGCGCGCGCTCACGCGCATACATGTATGTATACATATAACTCTCACACAAGGGGCAGCTATTTTGAAAAGCGTTGTAATTTGTAAGTGAGACTATGCTCTCATTAATAGTCTTTTAAACATGCGGTTTTTAAAAGTTCACCTACAAAGGTGAAAAAAATCCAATCTCACATTTCTGATGAAGGATCCCTGTCACCAACTGATGACGTGGCATGACCACCCGCGGGCTGACAGATCACGTGGCAGTAGACAGTACCAAAATTCCGGAATTTGCACTCGCATGCTGACGTGGCAGACAGTACGAATTTTCGCGTTTTACGCTGACAACTGCTAACGTGGCAGGTTGTACGGAAATCCCGCTTTTCACGCTGACATGGCAAAACTGTACGGAAATTTCCACTTTCTGTGTTGGTTATTTTTACTGGCAGATTTTGGGACTCAATTGAAAGCGCGAAGTAGAGGCTACCAACAGATGCGTGAAGGTCAAAGAGTGCGAGTTTGGGCCGGGTAGAGCCAAGCGTGAGTGCAAGAAGGAGATGGCGATGTAGATCGAAAGCAAAGAGAGAGAGAGAGAGAGAGAGAGAGAGAGAGAGAGAGAGAGAGAGCTCGAACGACTTGGGAAAACCCACTATTTGGGTTTTGTGGCTTTCCCACTTTTATTATAAGTGACTTTAAAAAATGTGTCCAGGTTCTAGACAAAATATAAAAATGTACATAAAGTGGGTTATTTAGGCCTTTAACCCAATAACCTCCCACTTAAAGGCATAAATGACGCCCTTTAAGCTAACCAACTCCCACCAGCTGTATGCAATGCTCATGTTGAGCCTTAGCAAGACTCTTGGTGAGAACATCTGCAGGGTTATCCTGTGTATTGATTTTAGTCAAGGTGATTAGACCATCCTCCAATACCTGACGTATGAAGTGGTACCGCACATCTATGTGTTTGGCACGCGCATGAAACATGGCATTTTTGGCTAAATAAACAGCACCCAACATTGGAGTATGAGCAGGCATGCTAAGTTCTTTTGCAAGTCTGCCCAACCAAATGGCTTCCTTTGAAGCCTCTGTGGCTGAATGTATTCAACCTCAATAGTACTCAATGCCACAATTTTCTGCAACCTAAACCACCAAGAGACTGCACCACCAGCAATAGCAAATACATATCCATTGGTAGATTTCCTGGTATCCATGTCACCTGCCATGTCTGCATCACAATATCCCTGCAACTTTGAGTCACTTTTGCTACAACAAATACACTTTGATTGTGTACCTTGAAAATATCGCAGAATGCATTTGACAGCTTCCCAATGCGTTTTGCCAGGATTCGACATGTATCGACTAACAACTCCCACTGCATAAGCAATGTCAGGACGAGTGGCAACCATAGCATACATAAGAGAACAACAAGCTGATGCATAAGGATTCCCTTTATTGCTTTCAATGCCACCTCATCCTTTGGGCAATCTGCTTTTCTAAGCTTGGTATATGGAGGTAAAGGTACTCCAAGAGGCTTAGCATCAGCCATATTAAATCTGTCAAGTATTGCAATGTACTTTTCTTGAGATAAAAATAGCAATTTCAGCTTTCTATCTCTTTTAATACGCATGCCCAAAATATGCTCTGCATCACCCAAATCCTTCATAGCTAATGTTGAATTTAGCTTACGCTTCAAAGCATCGAGACTAGTCTTATGTCTCCCAGCAAGCAGCATGTCATCAACATAGAGAACAAGTATGATGGGACTACCATCTTCATCCCTTTTCGTATACAAACAATGATCTGCATGGCTGCGTTTAAAGCCTTGAGACAACATAAAATATCAAACTTCTTATACCACTGCCGTGATGATTGTCTCAAACCATACAGAGCCCTTTTCAATTTGCATACTAGTTCCTCGTGTGTAGGAACTACAAAACCCTCAGGTTGTTTCATGTATATGTCGTCCTCAATGTCACCATGCAAAAACGTTGTCTTTACGTCCATTTGATTCAATTCCAAATCAAGCATCCGAACGAGAGCAAAAAGGACACGTAACGTTGTAAGCTTTAAGGGGAAAAGATTTCTTGAAAATCAATTCCTTCTTTCTGTCCATATCCTTTTGCAACCAATCTTGCCTTGTACTTGGGTTTTTCATCCACAATCTTAATCTTGTACACCCATTTGTTAGGAAGAACCTTTCTCCCTTTAGGTAATGGCACAAGATCCCAAGTATCATTTGCATACAAAGATTTCATTTCCTCTTGCATTGCAAGCTCCCACTTACTGCTTGACTCACATGACTATAAATAAGAGGTTCACCCTCATCCGAAGACATTACATGATGCAAAGAGGAATTAAATCTCTGCAGTTGCCTTCTCAAACAAGCTAACCTACGTACCCAATGATCTACATTCTTAGGCAACGGTTCTACATCATGAGGCAACTCATTTTGAGCTCTATCATGCTACTGAAAATCATTTTCAGCCAATTCAGGTGGCTGTCCATCCTCATTAGGAGCATCAATATCATGTCCTACCTCTTTTGGCTCAAGGTTAACCGGCTATTATCAATTTCAGCTTGCGGTAATGCATCATGAGGCTCTTTTTCAACATCAATGGTGGCACGAGAGACTGAAATCTAACTGTTTTCTTGTCAGAATCAGATTTTGTAGCATTCTTAAGTAAATTTGTCTCATTGAACACTACATCTCGGCTGCGAATTACCTTTCTAAATTATGGTAACCACACTCTATAGCCCATTTCACCTTCTTCCCCATAACCTAAGAAGACTCCCTTAATGGACTTCATATCAAGCTTTGTTCTCAAGTCATTGCGTACATGAACAAAAGCTTCGCAGCCAAATACTCTCAAATGATCATAAGAGGCAAGTTTGCCACCAAACCTCCTCTGGAATGTCATTTTTCAGCGTGCTATTAGGAGAACGATTGCAAATATGAAGTGCAATTTTTAATGCCTCTCCCCAAAACTCTTGGGAAAGATTAGCAGTGGACAACATGCAACGCACTCTCTCACATAAAATACGGTTGTACCTCTCAGCCACACCATTAGAAGACGGATTATAAGGGTTGTCAACTCCCTTTTGATCCCATTATCATCACAAAAATGTTGAAATTCAGCGCAATCATATTCTCCTCCATTATCGGACATAAGACATTAAAGCTTAGCACTCTTTTGAGTTGTGACAAAAGCATGAAACTTCTTAAAAGCATTAAAAGTCTCACTCTTACTTTTCAATAAATGCACCCATCCTTTCCTAGTACAGTCATCAATAAATGTAACAAAATACAATGCACCACCAAAAGACTTAATATGCATAGTGCATACATCGGAGTGAATAAGATCAAGAGGTGCTTTTTGAGAGACACCAGAGTAATAAGAAAATTTCTTTTGCTTTCCATAAATACAATCGTTACAAAAATCCAAGTTTTTGTCTTTTACATCAACCCTCTTCAAAGAGGAAAGCACATCAATATCCTTTTGGCTCATATGGCCAAGTCTCTTATGCCACAATTCCGTATGTGAAACAACTTCAGCAACAGCAAGAAACTTGCCAGGCAAAGCGTTGCATCGAAGATAGTACAAAGTATCTCTTTTAGACCCTTTTGCAACAAGCATAGAGCCCTTAAGCAACTTCCATGAACCCCCCGCAACGATGGTAGTAAAACCATGTGCATCTAATTGACCAACTGATAGCAAACTTTTCTTAATGCATGTTACAAACCTGACATCATTCAATAAAAGCTCTTAACCATTGTTACAACCTGTCATACGTGAGACTGGGACTGTTACTCAAGGAGACTGTTGCTAAATTGCCTTTATCTGACAGGAAAATAATTCTAAATGAATTATTGGATTTATAAGTGACAGGGTTTTCTCGCTTGGAACACCAGGAAAAATAATTCTAAATGAATTATTGGAATTTTAAGTGAAAGGGTTTTTCTCACTGGAGACATCTGAGTACAGAGTATTCCTAGTGCGTCATTCAAAGTAATGACAGGAGCACTGTGAACGGAATATCTGTTAGGCCACCACGAACAGGTACTTCTGATGCGTCACATCGAATGGGTAACAAGGAGCATCCGGAAGAAGTATTTGACCATCCGGGAACATGCATCTCTGATGTGTCATAGGATGGGTGACATAGAGCATCGTGAAGGAATTTGTACCGCAAGTTCGGTAGGAGAGGACTAAGTGATGGGTATTCCTGATGCGTCACAAGGTGGGTGACGGGTGCATAGGAAAGGGAATATCCATAGTCGAGAGGAAATTCCAAACTGTGTTAGAATTGTGCACAAGGAAAGCAAGCACTTGAATGAAGATGGGTTCAGAGGAAACTTTGAGGAAAAACAGATGCTTTTTGAGAAAGCGGGATTGCTTTTCGAGAAAGCAGATGCTTTCCCGCGAGGAAGTCTATGTCTGCATTGCAACTGTGCATGTGATTGCATCCAGGGACGCCTGGGAAGTGCTGTGAAAGTATTGTTTTTAACTTATAAGGTTTTATTGAGTTTTTGGGCAGATTCAGACTATTTTTAAAATACGTCGGCCGGGCAGCCACATGATAAATAAGGCAACAGATCAACGAGCGTTTTCTCTCTCTCTTTTCTGGCAGAAAACAGCACAAAAAAAAAACAAAAACAAAACAAAACGACCGCGATCTCTACGCGAGCAACCTATGCTCAGCTATTCGTGTTGTGGCCACGAGCTATAAAAGCATCACATGCCCTCACTCAGAGGAGGAGATCAGTTTTTGAAAGAAGAAGATGTTGCTGCAAAGTTCACCCGCAAAGACGACGTTGTCGGTGATGCCCATGGCTGCCCCAAGTGAACCAAATGTCGCCAAGACCAAGTTCGCGAGTCCCCTCGCGAAGAAGTGACTACAGAGCATGTTTCCATCGCGACAAGTTGCTGTTTTTCTTTGTTTTTCAACCCATAAACGTCGTAGACAAGGCTGATTTATGAGAAGGAACCCGAGAACACACCTCTTTTGTGTGTAGGATTGGAAGAGAGAATTTTCTATGTAGAGATCTCTTCCAGGGAATTGCTTTTCGAGAACCCAGTTGCGTTTCGAGCGTCGAGACTTTGAAGGTAACGATTTCATGTTATGAACTCTGAGTATTTGTTTGCAGGTGTACTTCCTCTTAGTGAGGGAGTAGGAGCAGAGGAAGGCATGAGCCTCTGCACGAGAGAGCGCTCTGAGGAACTAGAGCCTGATCAGCCCAAGGATTTCGTACCCGAGTTTGGGAAGTAGATCCACAGATCAGAGAGAGGTAGTCTCTCAAGTTGTGATCCGGAAGTTGAGATTTCCAAGTACGAACTTCGCGTTCGGGAAAGCAGAGTTGTTCTGCAGAAAAAAGGACTCTGGAACACAGTCGGCAAAGAGTCGCAGGGATGCCATGCCCCGAGTCTGGAAGGTGAGATCCACAGGTGAGAAACTTGATTCTCGAGAATTTGGAATAAGGAACAGAAGTTCCTTGGAATAGGGTTTTGCCCTAGGAATAGGAAGCCGAGGCTTCCGGGAACCATCGAGTCTTATTCTAGAACGAACGTGGTAATACGTTCGGTTCAAGTGCTTGTATAGACTTCTCCTTAATAATAAAGATACTATTACAAGGAGGGACCAGCCCATCTTCCGGTCCCCAATATTGTGTCGATCTTCTCACTCTATCTCTCTCTCTCTCTATCTATTTCTCTCTATATCCTCTGGCTTCAGTAATAAGTGCTAAATCCTATTTATCCGAATATTATATTGCTATGCGCTCCCGTTTCTGACAGAGACAACCAATGTCTCCCAAGTATCTGGCAATGTCATAAGCAAGAAAATAGCTTTCAACTTATCATCAAATGGCTAGAGCCCACTGTCTTGCAACTGACTCAACACACCTGTAAAAGCACTCAAATGCTCAGAAGCTGACTTCGAGCCATCAAGCTGTATATTCATCAACTTTCGCATCAAATGCACCTGATTCACAGGCGTGGTGTTCTCATATTTGGACTTTAGCTTTTGCCATATAGCATAAGCAATGTCCAAACGCTTGATGTCCGACAACTATCATCATTGATAGCCATTTTGATCTATAGAGGCCATGGCCTTCTTATTCAACTTGGCCCACTCTAAGTCACACAAACCTTACGGCTTATTCTCTCCAATGCATCTTCACAATCCTTTAAGAAAAGGATACCTTGCATGCGTTCTTGCCAAAGGTCGAAACCTTGACCATCAAACCGTCTAATTTACATCAAACCGTCTGATTTCCATCATACTTTTAGTGTCAGATGCGGAAGAGGTAGCAGCCATCTTAACTCAACCATGAGTGTGTATACAAGATAGATGCAATAGGATGAAAATTTCAACAAATAGGAGCAACCACAAGACTTTGCATACAAAAGACCACAGTTTCTTTACATGAAACACTCCAAATCTGAATTTTCAGCTAAATATGCGATTTAAATCACCTATACTCAGCTTTTCACTCAAATCTTCGCACAAAACATGTGATCCCATAAATTTGGTACACTTGTGTATTGCTGTAAAAACCTGTAATAACCTGTAAATCACCTGTTTTGACCTAAAACCAGCTCGTTTTGGGTTGTTTTGACAGTTTCGGTGACCTTCTTTTGCCCCGAAAGCAAGGAGCTTCGCGATGAAAGTGAAAATCGTTGCAGGAAAGCAATATAGCTTGGTGTCCAGCAGCCTGCACAGGTCCTGTTTCGGACCCTAGTGCTCTGATAACAATTGAAAGCGCGAAGGAGAGGCTAACAAGCGATGCGCGAGGTGAAAGAGTGCAGATTTGGGCCGCGTAGAGCCATGCGTGAGTGCAAGAAGGAGATGGCGTTGTAGATCGAAAGCACAGAGAGAGAGAGAGAGAGAGAGAGAGAGAGAGAGAGAGAGAGAGAGAGAGATTTTTGGGAAAACCCACTTATTGGGTTTTGTGGCTTTCCCACTTTTATTATAAGTGACTTTAAAAAATGTGTCCAAGTTCAATGTGAACGTGGACAAAGTATAAAATGTACATAAAGGGGGTTATTTAGGCCTTTAACCCAACATCAACTGCTTTTAAGTTTCATGCTTTTGGGGCTCTGCTTTTAGCACCCCTTGTAATCTTTATAAGTGACCCAAGGGGGACTCACTTCTCAGAGCATCTGGACGCAGAGTCCGAGAGCAAGCACCCGCGGGAAGTTGTACTTTGCTCACAGATTAATATAAAAGAAATACCAAAAGGGGCGCCAGTCTTTGGGGCCAATCTCTCTTGGCACGGAACTGTTAGGGAATAAAGGCCTAAGTGCCTTGTACTTATTAACTTATAAGTTAAAAGACTTATAAGTGAGGGGGCCCAAGTGAATGGCCCCCTAGTCACTTACTCATATACTCCAAGGTCAAGCCCAAAATGTATCTATCGTGACTTTTCCCAAACTTCTACGCGTTCTCTCTCTCTCACGTATTTTTTCTCTGCGTGTGCTTCTTCTGCGCCACTCTCCTCTTCTCCTTCACTCTCATTGCATAGAGTAGCAAGTGGGCTCTCTCTCCTGCTCCCCCACACATGGTATCAGAGCTTTAGGGTTTCCAAGAGAGCCATTTTCGCAACACAGATCAGAATTCTGTTCTTGCTCGCTGCGGGAAGGATATTCAACCGTTTTCGATCAACTCTGTCGCGAAGGGATCCTCTCACCGTGTAGAATCGACCTCCAGTGACAGTTTCCCCAAAATTAGGGTTTCAAAAACTGGCGAACAGCAGCCTATTTCTGCTGAAATTGACCAATTTCGGGGTCAATTTGATGCAATTTCATTAGGGCAAGTCTCACAGGTCAATCTTACAGGTGTTTCCACCAACGAGGTTCTGAAAATTCAGCAAAACAGGTGTTTACAGGTCTGATTTTTGCCCTAAAACAGAGAATTTCAGGAAGCAAATGATGTATACACCTTGTGGAAACCTTTGGTAAGGGTTTGGCAGTGAATGTACGCCGTTTTGGGGTGATTTCGCGTGGAATTTGCTCGCTGTTTTTCTGTAACAGCAAGCTGTTTTTTGCCCGATTGCGCACATTTGGGCGTGTTTAGGTCGGCAAAACAGGGTTTCAGTGTTTGCAATCACTCAGAATGGCTTCTAGCAGTGAAAGTGGCAATCTGTTGCACATTCGCAAGCTTGAAGGGGCCCATAACTTTGCTATATGGAAGAAGCAATGTTATAATGTGATGTTGCAGAAGAAACAGGCGAAACCTATTAAGTTACAGGGTGTGAAACCGGATGATATGGAGGTTGAAGAATGGGAAGAAGTGGACGAGTTGGCTCGCTCCACGATCATGCTTTCGGTGTCTGACAATTTACTCTTCAATGTAGAGAATGAGCAGACAGCATGGGGCATGTGGAAGCGTTTAGACGAGTTGTATGCACAGCAAAGTGCTGCCAGTAAAGTGTATTGGCTTAAGAAGCTTATGGATCTCCGCATGAAGAAGGGCACGCACATGTCAGTGCACCTCAATGAATTCAATTCTATTTTCAGCCAACTGACAGAGCTGAAATTCACGATTGATGAGGAGTTCAAAGCTACTTTTCTGCTATGCACATTGCCCGAGAGTTGGGATGTATTCCGGACAGCTCTTAGTAACTCAAGTGCGTCACTTAAGTATGCAGATGTAGAGAGTTCTCTCTTGATGGAAGAGATGAACAGGAAGAACACCACAGGTGGGTCTTCTAATGCATTGCACTTGAGAGGCAGGTCTCAACAGAGGGAGAAATCTGGCAGTAAGGACAGGGCACGCAGCAAATCTCGTAGGAAAGATGTTGTGTGTCATCATTGTGGAAAGAAAGGGCATTATAAACGGGAATGCTATGAGTGGAAGAAAGAGAAGAACAAGGGTGCTGAAACTGATGCAAAGGACAAGGGAAATGCCAAGAAGAGCACTGTGTTGATTGAGGAAATCAATGTTGCTAGTAGTTGTGACAGTGACAGCAGCACTGATGTACTCAATGCCTCTTCTGTGGATGCACATACCCTTGCTATGGGTTCTGATGTGGACATGCATACTTGGATTTTTGATTCAGGAGCCTCCTTTCATGTAACACCTCATAGGGATTGGTTTACACAGTACTCAGGCGAGGTGCAGGGCACTGTTTATTTGGGAGACAACTATGCATGTGACATTGCAGGTATTGGCAGTGTCCAGTTTTCCTTTGCTGATGGTATGACTTTTGTTTTGCACAAAGTGCGCCATGTGCCACAACTCAAGAAGAGTTTGATTAGTACAGGGCAGCTAGATGATGCAGGCTATCACACCACTTTTGGTGATAGCAAGTGGAAAATTTGTAAAGGGGCCCGGATTGTAGCCAAGGGTTGTAAATCGGACACTTTGTATCCTTTGCATGTATCTAGTGTGCGTGACCATGTTGTCGCCGTAACCGAGCAGCCAAGTGTTTCTTTGTGGCATGGCCGGTTGGGACACATGAGTAAAAGAGGAATGGAAACTCTGTCTCGTTGTGGCTATTTGCCGTGTTTGAGGTATGCTGATTTTTCTCATTGTGAGCACTGTATTTATGGTAAGCACAGTCAAACACCGCACAAAAGGTCTCTTTCTTTGAAGTCTGACAGGTTAGACTTAGTGCATTCCGATGTATGTGAAATGCCACAGTTGTCCTTAGGGGGAAAGAAATATTTTGTCTCGTTTATCGATGATGCTACACGTAAGGTGTGAGTGTATCCAATACGTGCTAAAAGCGATGTTTTGGATACTTTCAAGAAGTTTCTTGCGTTTGTTGAGAATCAAACTGACAAGAAGCTTAGGTCTTTGCGCTCAGACAATGGGGGGGAGTATGTATCAAAAGCATTTATTGACTTTTGTGCTACTAAAGGTATTAAAAGAGAGCTCACGGCTCCTTTTAATCCCTCTCAGAATGGAGTTGCAGAGAGGTTGAACCGGACTATCCAAGAGAAAGTTCGGAGTATGCTGTCACATGCTGCATTACCTCATGGTTTTTGGGCAGAAGCTGTGCAAACAGCTATTCACTTGATTAATCGCTCACCTAGCAAGGCTTTGGGTGGAAAGGTGCCTGAGGAGGTGTGGTCTGGCAAGCCACCCTCATATGCACATTTAAGAGTGTTTGGTTGTGAAGCCTATGTTCACATCCGGAGTGAACTGCGCACCAAACTAGAACCAAAGTCTCATAAATGCATTTTCCTAGGATATGGTGAGGATGGTGAAATGGGGTATAGATTATGGGATCCCGCATTACGGAAAATCATACGCAGCAATGATGTCATCTTCAATGAGAATTGCATGCACAAACAGCCCACAAAGGTCGAGGAAGTGCGCCGGGTTGTTTTTCGTGAAGATGTTACATATGGACAGCCAAGAAGGCCCAATGTTCAGCAGCCTTTACATGCTGAAAATGGTGCTGAAAATCAGCCATTAGCTGCTGAAAATCAGTCCCAACAAGTTGCCATTGATGCACCACAGGTAGGGGAACAGGTTGATGCTCCTAGACCGCCCGTTGTTGCGATGCAACCGGCTGAACAGCCTGCTGTTTTTGATGGTTTACAGGCTGAAAATCCACCTGTTATGGATCATTGGGTGCGTAGGTCTACTCGGGTGACAAGGCCCTCCGATAGATATGAACCGTCTTTGGACTATGTCATGCTCACTGATTGTGGTGAGCCGTCTTGCTATAAAGAGGCTATGCAACGGGAAGACAGTAAGAAATGGTTCAAAGCAATGGTTTCGGAAATGCAGTCTTTGGAGAAAAACCATACATGGGACTTGGTTGATTTGCCTAAAGGGCATAAGGCTCTGCCATGTAAATGGGTTTACAAGACCAAGGTCACATCTGATGCTTCTTCTAAGTACAAGGCACGTTTGGTTGCTAAAGGGTACAAGCAAAAGCATGGTGTTGATTTTGATGAGATTTTTTCTCCTGCTGTAAAGCTTGCCACATTACGTCTTGTTTTAGGCCTGGTTGCTTCTGAAGATATGGAGTTAAAGCAAATGGATGTCAAAACAGCGTTTTTGCATGGCGATTTGCTTGAGATGATCTATATGATGCAGCCAAAAGGTTTTGTGTCAAAGGGGCAAGAGAAGAAAGTATGTCGACTCTTGAAGAGCTTGTATGGTTTGAAACAGTCTCCCCGTGCATGGTATCACAAGTTTGATACATTCATGAGGTCTCAAGCATACAAAAGAAGTAATTCTAATCACTGTTTGTATATCAAAACGGCAAGTGATGGATCTCTTCTATTGCTGATTTTGTATGTTGATGACATGCTTATTGCGGGTAAAAATGTCACGGAGTTGGATGCATTACAGCAAAGCCTAAAGAATCGCTTTGACATGAAGGATCTTGGTGATGCTAATCATATTTTGGGCATGCGTATCTCTCGAGATAGACCCAACAGGCGTCTGTATCTATCTCAACGAGATTATGTTAATAAGGTGCTACATCGTTTTCATATGGATGGGGGAAAGGCACTTGGTACTCCGCTGCCTCCATATGTAAAACTGACTGCACATGACTGCCCAAACATAGATGATATGCGGGCTGAAATGGCCAAGATTCCTTATGCATCAGCCGTTGGCAGTTTGATGTATGCTATGGTTGCTACACGTCCGGACATTGCATTTGCGGTGGGAGTGGTAAGCAGGTACATGAGCAATCCTGGCAAAAAGCATTGGGAAGCAGTGAAGTGTATCTTGAGATACTTGAAAGGCACTAAAGACTTGTGCATTTGTTTTGGGAAGAGTGAAACATCTGTGCATGGCTTTACAGATGCAGATTTTGCTGGACATCCAGATTGCAGGAAGTCTACCTCTGGATATGTGTTTACATTCACAGGAGGTGCAGTTTCTTGGATTTCTAGACTACAAAAATGTGTTGCTTTGTCTACCACTGAGGCTGAGTATGTGGCTGCCACTGAGGCATGCAAAGAAGCTTTGTGGCTCATGCGTTTGGTAGAAGAGCTTGGCATTAAGTCACCGGTTCCTGTGCTACATTGTGATAGTCAGAGTGCTATTATGCTTGCAAGGAATCCTGTTTTTCATGCCAAGACAAAGCACATAGAGGTGAAGTATCATTTTATCAGGAGTGTGCTTGATGACAAGAGCATTACACTTGTCAAGGTGCACACAGATGACAATCCTGCAGATCTTTTGACCAAGAGTCTTCCAGCAGAGCGGTTTGCATATTGCCGTCAGATGATGGGTGTTGGATGAGTAAGTGCATGATCAGCTGATGTATCATAGTTAGCTGATTCTTTGTTCTCCCAAGGTACATTGCCTTTAGGTAGGAGGTTGTTAGGGAATAAAGGCCTAAGTGCCTTGTACTTATTAACTTATAAGTTAAAAGACTTATAAGTGAGGGGGCCCAAGTGAATGGCCCCCTAGTCACTTACTCATATACTCAAAGGTCAAGCCCAAAATGTATCTATCGTGACTTTTCCCAAACTTCTACGTGTTCTCTCTCTCACGTATTTTTTCTCTGCGTGTGCTTCTTCTGCGCCACTCTCCTCTTCTCCTTCACTCTCATTGCATAGAGTAGCAAGTGGGCTCTCTCTCCTGCTCCCCCACAGGAACTACGCCGGGCCGTGTCAACTCTCTCTTGAATTGAGAATTGTTTTGAAGTGAATCTTTGCTGTGTCGCGACAGAATCTAGACTTAGTTTGTTACAGTGATGTACGGAAATTCCGAAATTTGTGCTGGCATGCTGACGTGGCAGACAGTACGGATTTTCGTGTTTTGTGCTGACAGCTGCTGACGTGGCAGACTATACAAGAAATCCCGGTTTTCACGCTGACATGGCAGAACTGTACGGAAAATTTCGCTTTTTGCGCTCGGTAGTTTACTGGCAGATTTTGGGACTCAATTGCTTTTGAGTTTCATGCTTTTGGGGCTCTACTTTTAGCGCCCCTTGTAATCTTTATAAGTGACCCAAGGGGGCTCACTTCTCGGAGCATCTGGACACAAAGTCTAAGAGCGAGCATCCGTGGGAAGTTGTACTTTGCTCACAGATTAATCTAAAAGAAATACCCAAAGGGGCACCAGTCTTTGGGGCCAATCTCTCTTGGCACGGAACTACGCTGGGCCGTGTCGACTCTCTCTTGAATTGTGAATTGTTTTTAAATGAATCTCTGCTATGTCACGACAAAATCTAGACTTGGGGTGTCCAAGTTTGTTACAATCCCAATTCCTTGCTTGGCCAAAAAAATTGTGTGTGTACTCACGCTTTATGTATGTGTGTGTGAGAGAGAGGGGGCAAGAGAAGGGAAGGGAGGCATGAACCTGTAGCTTTGCACCTCGGTAATTGATTACTCCAGGAATGCATGTCAAAGTTGTGAACTCATAAGAAGCAACCTGCATAGGACAACTAGTTTTAAATATCCCAACACTGATGCATAAGAAAGAGGACAGAGATTAAAAGAAAATTGAAGCAAACAAGCATATCACGAAAGAACCAGAAAGAAAAGCAAGAAAGAAAGACATTTTTATGTCTATTAGAGACCGAAGTCGGCCTAAGAGAAAAATCAAACATACAAGTGTGTAAGCCCCATCTATCGGGAAAGGACAAAAGTACAAAGTAACAAAATGTGGTCCTGTGGTCGGGGGGCAGCAGGCAGAAGCAAGCAAAAGATAGAAGACCATTTGCATTTCTGACACCAAAAATTGTGTGTCCCTCAATTTTTGTCAAACTTCAATTTTTTTGTCCAGATACAGCTACTCACAACCATCTCAGGATGATCTAAACCTAGCAGGAAGTTGAATGTAAGCTGTATCTCTAAAATACAAGCAGCAAATAACTTCTTCCTTGCTATATGATACCTCAGAAAAAGTTCCTGTAAGTTTGTTTAATAAGGTTGATTTTCCCACTGATGGAAAACCAACTAGACCGACCCTTGAATCTCCGCTCTTGGTCACATCAAATCCCTCTCCTGCACCTCCACCGCCACCCTTTGATGGGGGTGCCAAAATTTCTCTGCGTAATTTAGCGAGTTTTGCCTGGAAGCAGCCACCAAAAACGCCTCATGCCTCTGAGAAGCGAAAATTTGTGAAGACCAAATGTCGCTATAAATAGGTCAATTTGCTTTCACCTTTAGAAGACCCAGATGATGAGCTGTGGCTTTATTTTTCTGAGTCCTTGCCATCTGCATCGAGAAAAAAGAGCAGCATAGACAAGTTTTCATTTGATTGACCAGGAAATCAAATTCCAATAAACTAAATCCAAACTTGCGAATGTTTCCTTCATTATTGGCTCAAAACCATATATGTGCAGCTGTGCAATGCGAGCAGTCAAGGTACATTTTGTGTTGTGAAGGTGCATTTTGCGATTTCATATGTTTCATGCCTGATAAAACAACCACATGAGAAACACAACAGACACGGCACATGTTTGTCACATAATCTTTACATTGTAACCACTTTGGACAAGCGGTCAGAAAATACCAGAATCTGCAACACTTGAATCAACTTTAGCAACAAACTGAACTGAACATGAGAGCAAAGGGAGATGGAGAAGATGGTGGACTGGGATGCTCCTGCACAAAAGAATCGTTGGTAGACTGCCGCTGTCAGGGGCCCAAGTTGGGTGTTTGTCTATTGATTGAGTCTGAGTACAGCTGGATGGCAGGATCCTCAAGTCCTCTTGTAAAGATAGGTCCTCAGCCTTCGTGCAACAAGGATCAAACTCCGTGTATCTCGGAAGTGCCTACCTAATGACTCTCTTATAACCATTGCTTTTGATAGGTGTGCGGTGCGCGCACCCATCTCAAAAACAAAGGGAGCACCCACAAAAGCCGCCCACACAAGAAAATCAGCCCCAACCCCCCTCCTCCCCCTCCCTGTGATCTTGCAACTACAAGCACAGGCATGTGCTTTTTGGCCATCGCATAAGAGAGCTAGAGAGCAATCACAATAAATCAATTATGCTGCGAGAGAGAGAGAGAGAGAGAGAGAGAGAGAGAGAGAGAGAGAGAGAGAGAGAGGATATTTTATTGACGTATCATAAAACTAGCCTATAATGTTAGAGGTTTGGCTTTTTGTGACGGGTTTTAGGATTAGGGTTTCTGCATTGAGGTCATACACGCATCTGATCACTGCGTTGTTTGGCCAATCATAGACTCTCTCCCTAGAAAGGTGGTCCATGCCAATCTCTTATTGCTTCTCACAACAACCCTCAGAATGACCCTTGGATTTTTGAGCTAACTCGATTGAGTTTTGCAAATCCCTGCCCGGCGCTGAGGTGCGTAAACCCTAGCAATAACAGAAGAAGAAGAAGATCTACCAACTTACTGAAGACTGTCCGCAAGGCCTAAGAGACAAGTGGGTCAGGATTTTTACAAACCAGCTTACAGAACCTTGGCCGAGGGGCCTAAACCATAAATCAAGCAAATGCTTTTGGTACTTAGTGTTGTTTGACTAGAGCTTTTGAGGCTAGGGCATCCCTTCAACTGCTTATAAATCTCCTGAGGGGCACTCTTTTGGGGCATCTGGACGCAGAGTCTTTGGAGAGTTGGACCCTAAGGGAGTTTACCTTTATGGAGCACTTGTAAAGAAATACCAAAAGGGGCGTCAATCTTTGGGGCCACTGCCGTTTGGGAGTGCAACTCCGCCACTCCATGCGTCTCGCGTGGATTCTTTCTCTCTCTCTCTTCCAGTCATTCAAGTTGTTTCGAAGAGAAAAAGTGTTGTAGAGGTTTGTAGACTGGAGTTATTTGTCACAAGACAAACACTAACTTTAATTGTTGGTTTTCTTCCCTTGATTCATAGATAATTTTTGGGACCCTCGTTTTGAAATCACAAATGCCCGAATATTGCATGGCCAGCGTGAAACGGCCGTTGGCTGAGAGTTTTACCTGCAGGAGTCAAGGCCAAGCAGCCACGAAATGGTCGGGCCGATCTGCACTGGAATCTGACTAGTAAAGAAGTGGCTAGGCTCCATTAAAGTCTTTTATGCCCCTCGGTAGGACTTCATAAGTTGGTGGGTACTAGAAAATTGGGCAAAATGGATAGATGGCAGTAGGAGAGCAAGCTGCACGCCAACACACTTATCCAAAAGCCTCATCCCAAGAGAAGACACCCAATGCGATTCTAAGAGGCTGCATTTTCAGCTTTGTGAGTGGATTTTCAGGTTTGAAGCTTTAATGGAAAGCTTGCCTTCTTCCCTCGTCTCATGTAGCGCGATGATTTGCTCTTGTGCATCTCTCTCTTCCCTCTGCACATATAATAATGCCCCACTAGTTGGGCTACTCAGATGATCATGTATAGTTTAAAGCTTTAATGAAAGCTTGTATCCTTCCCTTGTCTCGTGTAGCCCAATAATTTGCTCTCGTGCATCTCTCTCTCCCCTCTACACATATGGTAATGCCCCACTAGCTAGGCTACTCAGATGACCATGTATAGCTTTGTGGGTTTTATGCGTGTTTGCCAAGGCAAGAGCCTTCTGAACAAGAACCAGAGTAGCTAATTGCTAATCCCCCACAAGTACGCACAGTTCCATCGCGAAAAATTGCAAAAATGGAGAGTTCTCACGTGAATACTCGTCCAAACCATAGGGGAACTATCCCATTGCGTGCGTGAGTTCCTAAGACACGTGTTTGCTCCGCTCAAAACGATCCAAAACAGAAAATTACAGCTTACTGTTTGAAGTGTCTTTGAGCTTACCCACGGGTTCAGAAAACTCTTAGGCTTACTCTTCAGTCGGATTGAGTGGATTCGAGTCTTTTCAAGCTATTTCTAGCCGTAGACCTGAAATTCTGCAACTTCCAATAACAACTCACACTTTATTCTTTCAGAGAGAGCAATGTTCTGAAATCCACCTCGGATCCTATTTACCCTACTCCTAGATTCTCATGCAATGGGGTTGTAGAAAGTGCCCACAAACACTCGTTTTCTTGTGTTTTTTATGTTTTTCAGAGTCTTGATCTTAAGACTTGTCTCGTCTATCAATCATTCTCCAAATCCTAATCTAAATCTACACTCCTACCGTCCTAAAGGCACTCAGCAAGTACGATTACTTCCAAGCTACCTCTACATAGCAAAAGACGACAATCTTAAACTATGCGGTTTCTAAAAAGAAAGTTTTGCTCTAGGTGAACCTAGAGGAAGTTAATGGACAACTACACAAGACGCTCGTGTTTTTCCCTAATTTAGGTCTCTTTGATCCCCGACAGCGGTGCCAAATGTGGGACGCATGTCTAACCTCACCATCCTATCTTATTGCAGTATTAGCGAGAACCACGATTAATTTGTTAAACCATGGGACGAAGCTGACTCGACTAGAGCGTAGAGGCTACAAGAGGTTGTCAATTTCTCGGGCTGTCGTGATTGATTCTTGACTTGGAGTGTCCAAGTCTATTACATGACGCCGTCGTCGTTGACATCGTCATCGTCATCTCAAATCTAAGACTTGATGACGACACCATCGTCACAGTCACCATCATCGTCGTCGTCAACATCATCATCGACATAAGACTCCATCAGTACCTCGTCGTCAACATAAACTCCATCAGTACCTTGTCGTCGACATCGTCTTTGACATAGACCAACGGTACTCGTCGTCGGCATCATTGTCTTCGGCATAGACCAGCAGTACTTGTCTTCGACATCATCGTCTTCGACATAGACGAGCAGTACCCGTCGTCAACATAGTCCATCGTTGACATCATCGTCATCGACATAGACCATCAGTACCTTCAGTACCCATTAGCATTAGTAGCATAGTACCCATTAGCATCACCATCATTGTAGTAGCATTTGCGCAAGAATAAAGAAGGTACTTGCTCTTGAAACAGAGCAAGGGGACCCTTGAGGGTTGGGACCCGACATCCCTGTGTCATCTCTTTTCTCTCTCTTGTCTCTCTCTTTCTTTCAGTTCGATTCAGCTCTTTCAAGTGAAGTAAAGAAACCCTTGTGTTTGTGTGCGGAGTACTAGATCCGAGCAAAATCCTTATTCTCTTCCGCTGCACCTAACACGTGACATCCCATCCTGCTAAAGGTGAGGTACAAGTATTGAGCTCCATGGAGGCCATAAGATGATCTTGAAGGAATGGCCATCTAGATGATATCCTCCATGGCTACTTTTGAGAGAGGCTCCCTCGGGTGATGTGGAAATGTCCAAAAGAGCCATGTGCACATGACATCCCCTTCTACTAAAGGTGAGTGCGGGTATCGAACTCCATCCACGCCATAAGATGATCTTGAAGGAATAGATATCCACGTGGTGCACAAATCCATGTGCACATCCTCTCCTGCTAAAGGTGAGGTACGGGTATCAAACTTCATACAGGTCATAAGATGATCTCGAAGGAATGACATCTTGATGATGTCCTCCATGGCTACTTTTGAGAGAGAGGCTCCCTCGCGTGATGTAGAAATGTCCAAAAGACAATGATATATCTACTCGCAACCAATGGATTGCCTCTTGGATCAACCCTTGTTGGTTACCGGCCAGCCTTTGCTACCCCAACTTGGATAATGCGAACCAACCTGCAAACTAGACAAATGCTCGTAGAGCGAATGGCTTGATATGCAAACGCCGATGTACACAAAGATTACCGACTAGCCTATGTTGCCCCTACGATTGGCAAGAGCAACGCCGAATGGGAGATAAAGATGGATATGTCATAGCAAGTCCTCTGTATGATATCTCATGAAACCGCAAAGTAACTCCTAAAGAATAGAGACTCCTCTTGGGGCCTCGATTAGATTGCCATATGATCTAGATGAATCCTCGTCTCTACAACAGATGTGGCTGCCAATGTAGGCTCACAATGCCTACGAACTCCCGCAGTGGTTGCCTCGGATTGGAACCGTTTGGCTCCAGATTGATGGCTATCGGCTAAGATGCAGATGGTGTGGACCCAATGTGCTACCAAAAATGTGTACAGATCAATGACAATGCAATGCCTCTTCTGGAATGATGGAATTCTCTGAGCAGATGGGAGAGATGGTTGTGCAAACAATGCTAAGACTCCAAAGCTAATAGGCTGATGTCACAAAGTGATGACGTGGCTACCGACAGCAGAAACCCTAATTTTTGCCAAAAACCCTAAAATTCCTGCAAACCCTAATTTCTGTCAAAAACCCTAATTTTCGGAAATCGCTGAGATGGAAATGGAAAAAAAAATTAGCAACGCAAATCCTTGTTTTTTGGCTTTGCAAGGAAATTGGAAGAGAGATAAAGAGAGAATATGCTTTATTTTACTCTCATTGAGAGAGAGAGAGAGAGAGAATCTGCTTTTGCTTTCAAGCTTTTGGGGCTCTGCTTTTGGGCATCCCTTGTAACATTTAAATATGCAGTGAGGGCCTCACTTCTCAGAGCATCTGGACGCAGAGTCTGAGTGAAACCCTAACCGCTCTTTATACTCTGACATTGATTTTAATACATAAAGAAATACCGAAAAGAGGCACTGATATGGATGGCGCCTTCCTTTATCGATCATAGGCCGCTAACAAATCCTAATACTCGCAATCAGCATCTTCATGCTTCCAATGCATGTCCTCAATGATGCGATATGTCATGTCGAAGAATTTATGACAGCAAATATCCATGCTAGGATTTCTTTATTTTGAGGTGCTTGAGCACGCGCACCAAGTCAACTACTCTCTCGCAGGCGTACCACAATTGTAACCTCAGGTATACAGTGTTTGAATTTCCTACGCTCAAGGAGCACATCCTACACGCAATGGTAGGCCTCCAGCTCCCTAAGTGAGAGAAGCTACCTTGGGCGAAACGCTACAACACACAAACACTCCAGAGAATTTTTTTTAAAGGCTAGCGGATTAGTGCAAAATCACAAAGCTCTGATACTAATGTCACGTGCAGCAGAATTGAAATGGTGACAAGATCTAGACTTCACACTTCACAAATTTTTACTTCTTTCCTTGCGTTAATGATTGCTACTTAGTATGAGAAATGGTTCCTAAAGTGAGGGAATGAGAGCAGGGCTCGAAAAATGATTTTACAAAGCCGGCTTTGGATTCTTTTCACCCCCTTATGAAAAGGTGAAAACCATATTTGAGAAGGAGAATTCTACATAACATTAAACTTTTCAACTAAAAATTTTGAAATTTGAATTGGCCTCAAATCCTCCTCGCAAAAATTTGAGACGACCAAATTTGATTTGAGCAAGTTTTGGATAAAGCAAACCTACCTTTTCTTAAGCCCTAAATGATAGAGAGAGGTAGAGATATGCGGAGGGAGAAAAGGAGAATGATACCCGATGGGTTTCCAACCAACCCTTTCAAGGGCCCCCCACACCGTTTCCGATGTGGTATTTGCTTTTGATTGCGTAAATGGAATGTACACGCATGCCAACCTCAAGTACAGACTCTACTAACTCTATTGGGAAATGTCTCCTCGGTAGGTAACTCTTCAAGATGAAGAGTTACAGAGGCATCTCCGGGGCTGATTTGATGCACCTTTGGATCCTTCTCAATGAGGGGTTGCTGATGGCCACCAAGGGGAAGGTCTAAGGCTGATTTGTGCTTCCGATGTGAGAGAAAACAAGGGCTGAAAGCTGGCTGCAAAAACGTAGATCCGGCACGTAAAATGCAGTAGATCTATCGGGCAAAGCAAGGCTGAAAACGCAGATGATGACAGAGTCGATAATGGACAGCAATGGGAGCACTCGCGCGACAAGGGAATGGCCAAGAAGAGGCTCAATGGGCTGACGAAGGTCCAGGCTGCAGCAAGGAGGTTAGGGTTAACATTCAAGGCACTTCCGGCGAGAAAAGGTGCTCAAAACTGAAAACATTAGGCTGCAGGGCTGATCCAGAGCGGATGGGCTCACGATGGAGATCCAAAACGCCAAGGGCTGATCTGTGCAAAAGCGTTGGGCTTGTTGCTAGCGCTGGCTCATCTGCTGGAAAACGCTAGTTGTGCTGCTCCCTTTATAGGTGAAAATACTGCTTATGAACTTTTTAGAACTTAGGTAGGGCAAAAGTTGAAGACAAAGTTATAAAAATAAATCATTAAAATTATCTATTAATAAAGTTGTCTTCGGCTAAGTTTCTTGGTGAAACTATCGAACATCTGCCCACTCGAGAATCCGATTGACGCGTTATTTTTTGATGTGCACCTAGGCCCCTCGGCAAAGGTCCATAAGTTGGACATGCCACGTCATCAGTTTGTGACATCACCTTCACATCTAACCCTATGTGCATGTTGACAAGCACTAACTCCTACTTCTAGGGTTTAGGACAGCCTAGGGAGTGCTTTGGCACCCTTCTTCTGAGCCTGTATGCAGGACATGCATGTGCAGGCACTTTAGTTTAGTTGCATACCCTCTGATTGCACATGAGCATAGAGTGTTCCCATACGATTGCATTAGTGTCCATCCTAGGTAATAACTGCAAACGAAGTACCTCTTATTAGTAATTCATCAACTTATTAATAAGTGACATTATAGCAGCATTTTAGAAGGTCGTGGGGTTCAATTTGGCACTGCTCGAGCCAACTTTAATTTCCTGTATAAGTCATCAGAGGGATCATTTCTCAATCATAAGTCAGTTCCCTCAATACCAGCACCAGTACCCACAATACCTCAACACCCATGGCATTTTTGCACCATCCACCCGCGGTACTAAATCAGCCCTAGCATTATCAACCTAAGATCCACCAGCATTTTTCAGTTTTCAGCCCCCATCGCCGACATCGGCGATAGCAGTTCAGCCCATATCCTCACTGCAGTTGCAGATCCCAATCAACATCCCTAGCCTTGCAGATCCAAGCGATTCCAAGCACCTACTGCAACATCCCATCAATATCTCACCATGTAGGACCATTGTATCAACATTTGTGCAATTTTAAGCATATACCTCTCTAGTGATAGAGAGGGGGGGGGGGGGGGGGGGGGGGGGGGGCATTGGAGGGGGATTTGGGACCCGATCTGGTGTTAGTCTTCTCTCTCTCTCTCTCTCTCTCTCTCTCTCTCTCTCTCTCTCTCTCTCTCTCACATTGTCCTCTCTCTAGTCTTTGCACATCTCTCATGAAGTAAAAGGAACTCTCTCATTCAACAAAGGAACCTTGTGTATGCAATGGGCACTCATCCTGAGCATTCACCATCAATCACTTCCGCTGGACATTACTTGTAAGGTGCAGCGGAATGAATGTTTGAACTTTGCTCAAGATGAGTGCTCCGAACTATGCTCGAGGTTCCTTTTCGTTCTTATGGAAGGGAGAGCCTTCCGTTCTTAATGAGGGAGTGGAATAATCATAAACAAAGTGAATGGACACTGTGCGTGAAAGGGTATGAGACTGAGAGATAGAGAGAGAAGAGAATACGACACCAGAGCGTAAAACCCTCCTCCGAAGGCCCCACTCTCGTCGGCGAGAGTGGTCTACTATTGATTGCACAAACTGGTACAAAGTGGATGCATGTGACTGATGGAAATCTAGGCTAGGTCCATGTCGACGACGGGGATGACAAGACCGACTCAAGGGCTGAAATCTGTTGTTCTTGTACTGCTGTCCAAAAACGCTGATGGCTGAATTCTGCTACTGCTGAAAACGCTATGGAAAACGCTAGTTTTGCTGGTCTTTATTGCTAAATTTCTGTTGGTTCTTAGGCTTGTCAAAGGCTGAGATTTGCTGGTGCTTATCTGCTGAGAAACACCATGGGATGGGGGCGATTTGGGGTTCTGGAAAGCTAGGGCTGATAGGCTATGGTGAGGGTACTTCTTGCTGATGGAAACGCTAGCAATGGGGGATCATGGCGATGATGCTTGCTAAGGAAAACGCCAAGGCTGAGGTTATCCTGGCGATGATGCTTGGAGGAAAAACGCTAGGGCTGTGGGAGTCTTTGCTTGGAGGAGAAAACGCCACCAAGGGTTCTTGCTGAGAAGTTGCCTGTTGAGCAATGGTGCTCCTGCTGCCTCTTCTGCCAATTAGTGCTAGACTAGGTTTGCTTTTATTCAGACTTATTCAATTTGCCCTACCTACTTTCCAACAAAAGTCACTTAAAAATAATAAGTGAAAAATGTCAAAAATAGGAAAAATAGGATAAATGCACTGGAAAATTCCCCTGAAGGATTCTGATGGGAATGCTTATGATCATGTTGTGTGCAACCAGAGGATATGCATCTACACTGATCTGCGAACAGACTCACAAAAGTGCCAGAACACTTCTAATCTAGACTAACTGGACTGACTAAACCCTTGTCGTGTTGTAGCTTGTCCACGGACACATAGGGTTGGATGTGTCATGTGACATTACTTTTTGGTCCAGATCAGTCAACATTTGTGGTTTTCAACCTTAGTGCTTGCTCCTCCAAAAGATCAACCTCAGCATTTTCAATTTTCAACCCTTTCCATCATCGAAAAATGGCTTGGATCTACGTTCGCGAGCTCCCCATTGTGGTCCAGTACTTCAGTTGCCTATTCAGCTTCTCCTCCGTCATTCCCTCACCGCATCGAGTGCTCCCATTGTTGTCCCTCATCGGCATCGTCGAGATTTGCGTTTTTAGCCCTTCATTCCTCTCACATCAGGTGTTGAGAGGGCTAGTTGAGACCACAACGGGCATCTCTCTCTCTCTCTCTCTCTCTCTCTCTCTCTGTGGAAAAGTAGAAGGAACAATCATTCATGCTACAGCAATCACTAACGCAAGGAAAGAAGTAAAGATTTGTGGAGGTGTAAAAACTAGATCTTCACCATTTCAATTTTGCTGCACCTGACACATCCAGACACATCTGTCAAAATGCTTGTACAATCCATTTATGCAAGAGCGTTCCAAAACTCGAAGCAGATCACAATTGGACGATGTGGCATGACCGTACCATAACCTACAGAGAGTAGAAGAGAGGGTCGACCTGAACTAGCACTGAAAAGGCGGATCAAGATCTGGCCGTACATGCCCCTGATTTATAGCAAAAACTGTGCCACATTTTGCGCGGAGCACACGGGCTGCCGTGCAGCCATTGACTCTTAGTTTAGAAAGCAGTTAACTTTTAACTTTTTGGGTTATTAAAAGGTGTGGGATTTAACTCTATAAAAGCACACCAAGGGTCTTTTAAAGAGTGCCTTGGAAGAGTTATTCTCATTCTACGTTTTGGCGAGTGGCTCTCCCCGACAGACTACAGTTGTAACCGTGAAGAGCAGTAAAAGAGAAATACCAAAAGGGGCGCCTAGTTAGGGACCAATGCATTTGGGAGTGAGACTCTGCCACTCCATGTCTTGTCCAAAGTGTGAAGTTCTCTTTTCAGGTATTTAAGTGCTAAAAGTATGTTCCAGTTGTATTTTCCATTGGCACGCACTACCTTCTTGATTACATTACGAATGTTTTGGAAGGCTTGTTGCAAGCATTGGTTGAGTGAGAGCCAGACAGGTATCGGGACAAAGCTTGTGCCTACTCTCCACAACTTGTAGGATGCTTAAGCTGGGAAGAGCGTAGATACAATCAGAATCACTGGCATGACAGAACATCTGCATTCCAACCACAAAAGCTGCTAGGGCATGAGGTTCTAAATATAATTCTTTTTACCGATGTCGTATGTGCATTACTTATGTCAGCTATAGAAACAAAGTAGGAGGAGGTTCCAGACTTCCTTCTCATTTCTCCAAATTCCTATGTTCAAGGTGAGCAGACAAAAAGTACGGCATTTTACAGCTGCCAACCTCGTGGACTACATAGACGTAAAAGCAGTTAGCTTTTTCTGTTTCCGCTAGCTGATTTCATTCTTCAAGAGCAGGATAATAACCTGCCTGGGAAATTTGTGAGCAGTGAGCTCGAATACAGTCACTACGTAAATATGCCAAGCAAAACGGAAACCGCAATATCTACTTCACTTAGATCTAACCTCATCTTCGATGTCTTTGATCTTCTGCATGATGGTCGCCATGTCGACGCACACTGTTTCTCTCTGTGCCCAGTGAAGCCTCTTGTTTCAAAATTTCAATTAAAGGAATCCTTTTCTATCATCTAAAATCTAAAATTATATGAAAATCTAAGGACATGTTCTCTTTCTTTTTTTTGGGCCTGCACAAGGCCAACAGGTTATGGTAGAGAAAATAATAACACACTTATCCCTTCCAAATATTAGCCATGAAACATGGTCGGGCCACGCGTAGGCATCACCATGGCCACCTAATTGATGCACAGCGTGCTAGGAACGGCAGAGAGAACTCGTAGCAACCAACTAGGAACCTCCTCCCCAGTGACCCACCCTAGAAGGAGGATGCAATCAAGTGTTCAAGGGCAAGATTCCTAGTAACGTGAACACCAAGTGAGCACAAGGTGTCCCTCTAGAGGGGCCCCAATGAGGGATTTGAATCCCCAACCAGTAGGTTGAGGGGCCGACGCCTTTTAGCGTCAGACCAACTCTTTGGGAAAAGAAAAGGTGCAATTTGTGAACCATTGATGTAGAACTTGTTGATGATGGACATGTGTCCTCTTTGGTTGAAAACAAAAAGATGGATCATTTTTAAGACCATTAGACTTTCTTTGATTTAGAATGTTTTTACATCGTAACTCGGTCCTTCGTGTAACGTTCATTTGACTTCTTCTTGTAATTGTCTTTGTTTAGTTTGTAGATGGTCCCTTCGTTTAAAGACCTAATGACTTCCTTTTTCAACGTTTTGGGTACTTATTTAATTGTAAATTGTCATTTCATTTAAGGACCTCAAGTTTTCTTTTTAAGTTTTGGTAAAAACGCGTAAATGTCAACATTCACCTTGTTACTTTAGTCCAGCTCACCGTCAAATGATATTGAAATATTTTGAAGTTTCACCAAGAAGATTTGTTTCTTTTTTTTAGGAAGCTTGTGCTTTTAAAAGCATGAAAAACATTCATTTCTTGTTGCAAAATGTATCCCCATAGGGATAATAATTACTAGGATGGATTATGAAATGAACAAAAACAGAATGTGAAACATTTTTGGATGGTGTAAGAGGACCTAGCAGAGTATGAACAAAGTTCATATATCAATTTTTTGTCCAAGCTCAATACTTAACTCTTTTACCTGTGTGGAAAATGATGAGCTTCTCTACTTTTGGCCATAGATTTCGTCCAAGCTCAATACTTAACTCTTTTATCTGTGAGGAAAATGATGAGCTTCTCTACTTTTGGCCATAGATTTGTGCATGGACCATCATAATAAGTCTGCTTAAAAGTAATATCTGCAATGCCCATGAAAAATAATAGAAGTTCTTTCCATCAGGTTCTCCATTTGCACTACTGATTCCAAGTTGTAGCAAAAGAAAGAGGTTGTCAAGTATGAAAGGCCACCAGAAACACAATTTGTGGGCGGCCATATAGGAACAAATACACACACACACACACACACACACACACACACACACACACACACACACATACACACACACACACACACACACACACCCACAATTGTTCTGCAAATAGGATTATGATATCTTGTTTAGGCCACCTTGTTCATAGTAGATCTACGTGAATAGTGAGCTTATTTTTTGATAACTCATCAGTGTGAAGCAAGGCAGTAGGGAGAACTTTATACATATCTTTGTTTCTACAACCAGACACAGTGCAGGGGAAGGCAATGGGGAGAACTTTAACATATCTTGGTATTTACACACAGACATTGTTGTACACCTAACATGCACATGGGGTAATACCCTGGGAACAACTTCCCCAATGCACAAGTTGATAGCACTCATCGAGTTGAGCCCATGCGCCTCAAACCCTTGACCTTGGGTTACATCATAAAGGCCCAACCAACTGAGCGCCTACACTCTTTGGGTGCATGTTGGCCTAGAGGCACCATAGAAGAAATTTAATCACTACTAATTGGTATCTCTATTTATATATATCAATGGAAGTGCCTTGGTGACGACTACCCTATTTTTAAGCCAAAAAAAAAAAGATTAGTTGAATAAGATAGGATTCACGGTTCACTCATTGGAAAGAGCCTTTATAAAACCAATGATGAGAGTTTTATTATGACTATCGTGTGAAATGATGGCTTGGTTTGTGATAAGTTTGAGGAGGGTAGGATGGGCTTGCTTATTAGTTGGAAAAATGGGCGGTTATAAGCCATGAGTTGCTTATGAAGGTTTGTATCCTTTTGATGTGAGAGAATTCTTGCTTTTTTTCCTTGCTTGTCCTACATCTCTCGATTGTGGATCTCCAATCTCTCTATGTAAGGTACGTGCCCTCTAATCCGCGTATTTCTCTCTTATGCACTCATGTAAAGCATGGGTTTTTGCATTTGTGAAAGTTGAAACCCAATCAAGTTCATCAAAAGTTTCTCAAGAAGGGGCCATGACCAAGAAGCTCTCTTAGTTTTTTTCATCTATCGCAAAGCAAGGGCTTCTTTTTTCATGAGGTGGTTTGTGCTTGATTTGTGAAAAGTGTGTACCCTCAAGAAAACATGTTGGGTTGTTGGAGCATTGCAAAGCCCTAAAATGAATAAGGCAAGACCATGAATGTCTTTGCTATGTTTCTCAATTGCTAGCTTTTTAGGGTGATAGAGTAGCAAAGAACCTATTCCAATTTTGATGCAAATGCCAAGACAAAAACACCACTTATTTACATAGAAATACCTATCGTGCTGTAAGAATGCATCCTTGAGATCCATTTGGACAAGATCCATGTCCTCTTTGGCAAGCAAGGCAAAAAATTTCCCACAAAGTAGTCGATTTGAGAACTAGACAAAACCTCGACAAAACCTATACCTTGCTTCTCTTTGAATCTTTTGGTAATCTAGCCTTATACTTAGGCTTCCCATCACGAAGTGTGATCTTCAGCTTATAGACCCATTTACATAGCAAAGCATTCTTCCCTTTTGGAAAAGGTACTATGCTTCAAGTTTAATTCTTTTGTAAAGAATCCATTTTTGACCTTATAACACACAACTCCCACATTTGCTTGTCATATCTGAACATAGCCTCACCTTAAAAGGAGGGCTCTCTACAATCTATTCACGTAATGTAGTGTAGGCTTGGCACAAATCGTTCAAGTGTCTTAGAAACTCTAGTTGCCCTCCTAGCAACTAGACTCGTTGGAATTTCAACAAAACTTGATGATCTTCCATTACTTTGTGCACTTTAGGAGCATCACTTTGCACTCTGCCTTCATTGTGTGATGCATGGATGGCCTATTGTCTTTGAACCCAAAAAAAATGGTGCCTAACATAATCTTCCTCATCTCAACCTCTTTAGGAGAGATCCTGTGCATGAACAGTGAAATCATTGGTACTAATTATAAGATGAGATGCAAGATCTCACAAATGATGTCCCATCTCACCACTTTCTTTGTAGCCAGCAAAAATATGAGGCACATGCACAAAGGACTCATGACCAAACTCTTCTACTTATGCCACCATAAAGTGCTTTATTTGATTATCCAATAATCACATGAACTCCAACTTTTAGAGCTCTATCCCAAATACCATCTACAAGTTTGTAGTCGAGACCATACTATGAGCTTTTGCTTTAATTGTATGATTTATTCTCTTTGCAAGTCCATTCAAGGTAGGATTATGAGGAGAGACGACCTCTCTTTCCATGCCACTTGTGTCACAAGAAGTTGGAAACCTTGAACATTTAATCTTTGTCATTACTAGTCCTTGAGATTTCTATTCAACAGATTCTAAATGATGATAACCAACAACTCTAAAAGACATAAGACGCATCATACTAATGGGCTATATAAATTTTTATACTTTATGAGCCGTGTAATTTACTAATGAAGTACATAGCATCACCTATTGATCTAGTAGGCATAGGCTTATATACATTTGAATGCACTAGGTTTAATTTCTCAAGCTACTTCTTGTGACAAACTCTTATGTGTTGATCTAGCATATTACCATAAGGACAATGATCATGCAATCCAAAATCAAAACAACAACACTTTGCCCAAACAAGAAGTTTCATTTGATGTTGGCTTATATGACCTAATTAGCTATGCCACAAAGAGTTGTTTTGCCACTCAGTCATATGGTGTGTACCTTCCTTAGTTTAGTCACTAGCGTGTGTGGTGTTCAGGGTAAAGGTCTGTTGGCGGCTTGACTTGACTTGACGAAACCCTAAACTCACCAGCTCATTTACTAGCCTTCTCTACTTGTACAATAAAAAATGCAAACACGCTCTCAAAGGTGAGTGGTGTTCCCCCCTTCTTCTTGCTCTCCCCCTTCTTGCACAGACACACTTTCTTACAATTGGTAATAAAGATGACTCCCTAACCCCAATCCTATACCCCCAATCCCCTCCCCACCTCATGCGTGCAACTCTCCATAAAGGGGCTATAAGGTTTAAGCCTTAAGCTTTGGCTCTTCGGGATTTGTAAAAAAAATCAAGCAAGAAATGATTGAGGCAAACCAAATCAAGAAGGACAATCAAAAGCTTCATGGTGTTTTTGCGTGTGCGCGCGCACACACATACACACACGCACCCACACACACACACACACACACACACACAATGTAACAAATCTTGCAACACTTCAATCGGGTAGAGGGAAGCCATTTTCTACAGCGTTAAAATTGGGCAAATGGGCAAAACCAAGCAGCATTGTTTCTAGAACCTAGAAGCTCACGGCAACAAACACAAGGTAGCCCTGACAATTGACAGTGAGCATTTGAAGCAATTGACTGTGAGCAACGTTCTCAACAATATGGGAATTTCATTAAGCTACAGGGATAGCTTGCAAGAAGTGTAATAGAGAGGGATAAGTGTGTGTGTGTGTGTAGCGCATGCATGCACGCACACACACTTGGCATGAGAGAGAGAGAGAAGGAGAGAGAGAGAGAGAGAGAACAAAGCATGTGGTTGGTGCAGCTCACCATCATATGTGAGAGAGAGGCCCTTATTCTTCTATCTAGTAAAGAATAAGGTGTGTATAAGTGTGAGCGGTCGGACACCTCTAGCGTGTTCGGTCAAGGTAAGAGGCACACCGCCTTTACCCCAACAATCTCTCACTTAAAGTCAAATGTGCCGATAAGTACATGTTGGGATTCGGGCCAGCTGGCCAGACATCCCACTTACTACTAACCCATCTACTAACTTAACCATGTATACACTTATTCTTTAATACAACAGAATAAGGAGATGCAACAGGATAATGTTGTTGTGCGCTCCACCCAAAGCAGGTCTCTCTCTCTTTGCTCTCGCACTTGCACTCGCACACGCTTCCCGCGGCACCTTCAACTGGTCTCAGAGCAGGGTTCGTGCTTGCTGTTTTTGTGTCCGTGCGTGCGTACTTTCAAAAGTGCAAACAGGTTTTCGATTTCGGCATCGGCAAATTCAGTGTTCCGAGAGCGTTCTAGTAGGTGTCGTGTGGTTTTACCACCCTTTCAAAGCTGTTCGTGCAGTCGAAAGCTTCATTAGAGCTACGCTTCGGGAGTTGTATTTTTTCAACTCCACTTTTGCTACAGATACATGTACAGGTACAGGACACATGTGCAGGTTGTTCAGAGACTATTTTGGGATGGTATATAGCCGCTCTATGGCTATTATGTGCTATTGAGATGGTGTTTATGGGATGATTAGGAGCACTTTTCGGCATCGACATTGTCTCAGGTTTTTCAAGCATCCATCTCCTCACAGGTTCTTGCATACATACAGGACATCTAGGTTTCTTACAGGTTGCAGTGTTTTGCATCATCACATATTTCAATGGGAGTATTTGATGCACATATGCATTGTTTTGGCGCTTTTGATAGTGCTCTCTTTTGAGAGCGGTTTTACTCCCCGCAGGGATTTGTTTACTACTTGCACATTTCGTTTGGCGCCTGTTTGAGCGCATATACTGCACCTTGCAGTATTGTTGAGAGTGGATGTACGTTGAGTTGCGGAAACTGCCATATGTACCTTTTGTGGAGCCGATTTGGCTTGTTTCTGGCAGTCCCGACCGTTTCTGAGACTCAGTTCGGAGGCCCTTTCTGAGACTGGGCTGGTTTCTTGTCTGCATAACCTTTTGTGAGGATCGATAGTGTGAGGTTTTCTTGAGCTGGGGGATTCTCGAATGTTGAGATCCTTTCAGTGATACAGGTTGCTAGAGTACCCCTTTTTCGTGGCCTCGCCATAGGACATGTATAGAGAGGGCTAGGTGCATTTGACACCATGTTGGCAGTCTGGGTCAACTTTTGACTTTTTATGCACAGTTAGTGGTTGATGCGCCTGTCTTATGCTCTAAGAGCATTACTTTTTATGTGTTACTGATCTCTTGTGACAATTTTGGATTGAGATTCAGTCAATTTTTTTGGGAAAACTCTACCGAATTTTTTCCAGGATTACAAGTGTTTATCGCCATATTATCTTTAGCTTGCAGCCATGTCATCTAGTGGTGAAAAGGATGTCTACAATATCCAGAAATTTGATGGGACTAATTTTGCTATTTGGAAAGAGCAGATTCAAGATGTTCTTATACAAAAAGGCCAGCTGGATCCTATCATGGAGCGCCCAGAGGGCGAGTATACAAATGTTGAGTGGGAGTTTGTTGGGATTCAGGCCAATTGGCCGGACATCCCACTTACTACTAACCCATCTACTAACTTAACCATATATACACTTATTCTTTAATACAACAGAATAAGGAGATGCAACAACAGGGTAACGTTGCTGTGCGCTCCACCCAAAGCAGGTCTCTCTCTCTCTCTGCTCTCGCACTTGCACTCGCACACGCTTCCTGCGACACTTGGAGAAACTTGATGCTAAGGCCAAATCTACCCTTCGTTTGCATTTGACTGAATCTGTGTACTTTACTATAGTTGGAGAAAGAACTGCTAGAGATGTATGGGATAAGTTGTGTTCCAGTTATGAGAACAAAAGCGCCACTAATAAGGTTTTCTTGATGAAGAAGCTGTTTGACCTTCGTATGAAGGAAGAGGACGCTATTTTTACTCACATTAATGAGTTCAATATCATTTTCACTCAGTTGACCACTCAGGGTTTGGTCTTCAATGACGAAATCAAATGTATCTTCTTGCTATGCAGTTTACCCTCGTCTTGGGATACGTTCTGTACTGCAATTAGCAACTCATCACCAGGTACCAGTCTAGTGTACAATGACGTCCTTGGGAGTCTGTTTACCGAGGAGATTCGCAGGAAATATCTCAAAGGCAAGAAGGATGGTGATGCGTATGTTGCCAGTGATAGACAGAGGGGTCGCACTCAAAGTCGTGCCAAAAGCAAGAAACGTGGGGGCTCATGCAGTAAGTCTTGGGGTTCTATGCGTAATGTCGAGTGCTATCACTGCCATAAAAAAGGGCATGTGAAGAAGGATTGCACAAAATGGCAGAAAAGCAAGAAGGATAAAAAATCCGGTGAAACTTCTAAGTCTGATGATTCAAAAAAGGGCAAAGCAAAGTTAGAGGAGATCAATGTGCTAGAGTCCTCAAATGCTCCTATTGTAGAGACTCTTCCAGCGGTTGTTATGCCACTTACCTCTGACGTATTGGTCTTCACAACAGACCTACCTGTCGAGGCTCTTGTTAGAAGATGCGCAGTATGCACAGAATTGGATAGTAGATTCTGGTGCGAGTTCCCATGTGACACCACATAGAGAGTGGTTCTCTACTTATTCTCACTCTTATGGCAAAGTGAGACTTGGTGATGCTTATGAACTAGACATTGAGGGTGTCGAAAACGTAAAATTGCATCTAAGGAATGGCACTTTACTTTACTTTTATGTAATGTCAGACATGTGCCCAAGTTGACTAAAAGCTTAATTTCTGTTGGTCAGCTTGATGATTTGGGCTACAACACCACATTTGGCAATGGTTCGTGGATAGTATGCAACGGTAATCTTGTTGTACTCAGAGGTCAGAAGAATGGTACCTTGTATTCCATGCATGTGTCAGATGTTGGTCATGATTACATATCTATAGCCGAGCTGCCGTCTACTGAGTTGTGGCATTGCCGGCTAGGTCATATTAGCCAAAAAGGAATGAGAAATCTGACTCGTTTTGGCTACTTACCTATCTTGTCTTATGTTGAATTTCCTGTTTGTGAGCACTGTATCTATGGCAAACAGACTAGGTCCATGCACTTACCATTGGGTCAAACGCGAGTTGAACCTCTAGATTTAGTGCATAGTGATGTTTGTGGTCCTATGTCAACCAAATCTCTAGGGGGGGCTAGCTATTTTGTGACATTCATAGATGACTCTACTCAAAAGGTGTGGGCATATCCTTTGAAACATAAGGATCAAGTTCTTCCTGTGTTCCAGAAATTTTTAGCACTCGTTGAGAATCAGTTTGGCAAGAAACTCAAGAGGTTGCGGACTGACAACGGTGGACAGTATGTCTCCAAGGAGTTTGACAATTTATGTGCTAAAAGGGGGATTAACAAGCAGTTTACTGCACCATACACACCAGCTCAGAATGGAGTTGCTGAGCGCATGAATCAAGAAAGAGTCACAGCCATGCTTTCTAGGGCAAATCTCACACAAGGCTTTTGGGCAGAAGCCATCTTGACTGCAGTGCACATTATAAATCGTTTGCCTAGTATGCCATTGAATTATGAGATTCCAAAAGCGTTATGGTCTAAACGTAAGCCCCACTACGTGTTTTTTGTTGTGAAGCTTATGCTCATGTGCCTAAACAACTTCGACAGAAGTTAGAGCCAAAGTCACACAAATGTATTTTCATTGGATATGGTGTAGATGGAGAGATGGGATATCGTCTCTGGCACCCAGAATCTCGTCGAGTCATCCGTAGTTCAGATGTGATCTTCAATGAGTCGAAGATTGCATAAACAACCTATCAAGGAAATAGAAATTCAGAGAGTCACTTTTGAGGATGTTGCCTCAGAGACAGTGAAATCAACTCAGCGGGCTAGTGATGTACCTTCCACTAGCAATGCTCCAGAGGGAGCGGATAGCAATGGTCAAGGAGTGAGACGGTCTACTAGAGTCTCTCGTCCAGCTGCGCGTTTCGAGCCAGGTCTTGATTACATCATGTTGACTGATTGCGGTGAGCCAAGCTGCTACCAAGAAGCCATGATGACGGATGATGTGGTGAAGTGGGAGCAGGCTATGGAATCTGAGTATAACTCGATTCTGGCTAATGACACTTGGGACTTGGTAGAACTGCCAAATGATGCGAAAGCTTTACCTTGCAAATGGGTTTACAAGAAGAAATTTACCTCAGGTGATCCAAATCCAAAGTACAAGGCTAGACTTGTAGCCAAAGGGTTCAAACAGCAAAAGGAAGTTGATTTTGATGAAATCTTCTTGCCTATGATCAAGATGACAACGCTTAGAACCGTACTTGGTCTTGTAGCGATTGATGACATGGAACTTGTCCAAATGGATGTGAAGACATCATTTCTTCACGAGGATCTCGATAAGGATGTTTACATGTAGTAGCCTGAAGGGTTTGTTCAAGAGAACGCATCTCATGAGGAGCTAGTATGTAAGCTCAAAAAGGCACTTTATGGCTTAAAGCAGGGTCAAGGCAGTGGTATCATAAATTTGATGCATGTATGAGGTCTCAAGGATATAAAAGGAGCGAAGAGGATCACTGCTTGTACACAAGAAAGCTAGATGATGGCTCGATATCATTCTAGTTTTGTATGTTGATGACATGCTTATAAAATTGGGAAATCCATTGCGGAAATTGCCAACTTGAAGAAAACACTTAGCAATAATTTTGCAATGAAAGATTTGGGGGATGCTACACACTTTCTTGGCATGCAAATCAGAAGAGATTGCAAACATCGTATTCTTGAGTTATCTCAAAAAACAAACATTGAGAAAGTTTTGCAGCGTTTCAATATGCAGGGGGGAAAGCATTGAGTACCGCAATGCAGACATTCTTGAAACTCAGCAAGGAAGATGCACCCAAATCTGATGCTAAGCGAGCTGAAATGGCTAAGATGTAAGACAGGGGTGACTAGAGCCTGAGAGTCCACTACCCAACCACCCTTTATATAGGCATGCCCCTGGCCCTTTGCCCTAGTTGGACTCCCCGTTCCACACCGCCTAGCCCGGCCCTGCCTTGTCTAGTCCGGCCTTGCCGGTGTCCTGACATTACTCCCCCCTTAAGAAGAGTTTTCGTCCTCAAAAACAAAAGTGGGAAACTTCTTCTTAAGAACACTAATGTTTTTCCAAGTGGCACCTTCTTCAGGTCGGTCTTTCCACTTGATTAAGGCTTGTTGACGTACGTGATGACGTGTACGCAACTCATGATAATCAAGAACACGTTCAGGTTCATGCGGTAAGGTAGGAGGTTCAATGTAATCAACCAAAACCTATTGGTCAATGACATTGTCGTCCCCATGTAACCGCTTACGTAGACGGCTTACATGAAACACCGGATGAATGCGAGAAGGTGAAGGTAGTAATAGTTTGTAGGCACGATCACCTACTCGCTTGAGTATTTTAAAAGGCCCACAATAATGGGGAGATAATTTAGGCGTCGGCCCAGTTTTCAGAGTTTCTGAATGTTCTTGCACACGTAAAAATACTTCCTCCCCTTCTTCGAAGGTAACTTGCCGATGTTTCTCATCAGCGTATTTCTTATACCGATCCTGTGCTTGCCGGACATTCTGACGAGCAAGTTTTAGCATATCCATGTGGTCTTGGAGAAAAGTCATTAACCTGTTGGAGTTTTTCGGTTGCCAACCCCACTGTAACTGGTGACCTAGGTTGAAAACCGTACATGAGCATGAAAGGACTGAAACCTGTTGTGACATGCTTAGCATTGTTGTAGGCAAACTCGAGAATAGGTAAGTATTCTTCCCAGTCTGACTGTTTTTTGCTTATGTATACTCTTAGCATATCCTCTAGCACCTGGTTAACCCGTTCCGTTTGACCATCCGTTTTTGGATGATGAGATGTACCGAGGTTTAGTTGTATACCCAATCGTTTAAATACAGCTCTCCAAAAGTGGATGTTAAACTTGGGATCACAGTCACTAACAATGTTACTTGGCAAACCATACAATTTGTATAGATTGTCCACAAATAACTTGGCTAGTTCTGGTATCTTAACCGTTGATTTGGTTGGAATAAACTTACATAGTTTAGTCAACCTGTCTACGACCACCCATATTGAGTGATGACCTCGTATAGTGGTTGGTAAACCTACAATAAAATCCATTGAGATACTTTCCAATTTTCCATTGGGAATCTCCAAAGGATGTAAGAGTCCTCCTGCTTTCAGGCGTTGTGCCTTGTTAACTTGACATTTTTGGCAGTGCAAGACATAAGCTTGAACAAAGCCATGTAGACCTGGCCAGTAAAACTGTCGTCTTATGAGAGCATAAGTTTTTCTAATCCCCGGGTGCCCTGCACTTAGACTATCATGATATTCATAAAGAATTTGGTGCCAAATGTCTGTGTCCGTCGGTACACAAACTCTCCCTTTGTGAAGTAGGTACCCATTGTCGATGGTAAAATGCTTCCATCGCTGTAGTTCATCACTTGATAAAGGAGAACTAGGTGTGGAGGTTAACTGTACACGACCGTCATTGGAGTGAGAAGGATCCCTATATTTGAACATGGCTCCACACTTTGGAATATGCTTCATCATGCTCATATTTGCCCTTGAGAGAATCTAAAAATTCACTACGAAATTCCGTGAGCAAGAGCGAATTGATCTCTGGCATTCGACTTAGAGCGTTTGCCACTACATTGTATCGGCCTTTGCGATACCTTAGCTTGGCGTCATATTCCTGAAGGATCTCGGCCACCTGGCTTTTCGACCCTTTAAATCTGTTTGTTTTGTAAATCATTTGATGCTTTCATGGTCAAACACAATCTTGAACTGAGCACCATACAGATAATGCCACCATGTTTTTAAGGCAGACACTATTGCATAGAGTTCGCGTTCGTAAGCAGAATAGTTCTGCTGAGCTGCATCAAGCTTCTTACTTTCAAATGCAATCGGCCGTTCGTCTTGTAACAGGACTGCTCCAATAGCACGATCACTGGCATCCGTTTTCAAAACGAATGGTTTCAAAGGATCTACAATAGCCAGTATAGGAGCTGTGGCTAATGCATCCTTGAGCGTATCAAAACTCTGTTGTTGAGTGGATCCCCACTGAAATGCTTTTCCTTTGCCTTTAAGTTGATCTGTCATAGGAATAGCAATTTGAGCATAGTTTTTAACGAACCTTCGGTAAAAACCTGCAAATCCTAAAAATATATGTAATTCTTCCAGATTTTTAGGAGGAGGCCATTTCCTGATGGTATCCACTTTGGATTAATCCATGTATAGGCCGTGAGCTGAAATAACATGCCCTAAATAATGAATTTCATCCTTTAGAAAATCACATTTAGATTCCTTGGCATATAACTTGTTTGTACGTAACAACTCAAACACCTACATGAGATGTTGTAAGTGTTCTCCTTCAGAAGCACTATAGACTAAGATGTCATTGAGGAAAACAATGACAAATTTGCCCAAATATGGCTTCAAGACACTATCCATAAGTGTCATGAATGTTGTGGGCGCATTGGTTAACCCAAAGGGCATCACCAAAAACTTGTAGTGTCCAAACCGTGTTCGGAATGTAGTCTTAGGTATATCGGCAAGCCGAATACAAACTTGGTGATATCTTGACCGCAAGTCGATTTTCGTAAAAACGCGAGCATGAGTTAGCTTATCAAATAACTCATCTACTCTTGGCAATGGGTATTTGTTCTTAACTGTAACCGCATTTAAGCCCCGGTAGTCTACGCACATGCGCATACTGCCGTCCTTTTTCTTCACTAAAAGGATAGGCGAAGCCCATGGTGAAGAATTGGGTTGTATAAACCCTCTGCTAAGGTAGTCAGCAAGCTGACGTTCTACCTCAGCAGCCTCTGAATAACTCATACGGTAAGGTGGTTTACTAACAGGTTTACAGCCTACAGCCACGTCAATGCTATGTTGTACTGATCATGTCGGTGATAATCTTGATGGCAAATCATTAGGAAATACATCTTGAAATTCCTTTAATAAATTTTGCAATTGACTAGCAACGTTTGCTTGTTTAGAATTAGCAATTGGTGGAAGAGAGGAGAGAGAAGCATGCGGCGTTGAGGAATGTTCAACAGACTCAATGTTAGAAAGAAAACGAGACAGTGAGTAACACAAGAAAGCTTGATCTATTTCATTATAAAAAATGAGTTGCATAAGCTCAGCGGTACAAATCAGTGGTGATGAAGGTATATCTTTTTCTCCTAACAACAACACATGTGCGCGATGGGATTCAAACATCAAGCTGTTGTGCTCATAGCTATGCTTCAGTGATGGTCCTAGGCTATGCAACCACTCCCTACCAAGAACCACATCAGCCCTTTCCATGTTCATACCCTTGTACTTCCAATGGAGCAGCTCGACATTGAGTATCCCATATTTCAGTATCATGTCCATTCATCATTGCTACCTTGTAGCGGTGGGTACTTGGAGTTTGAGGCAGTTTGAGCTTTTTCACCAATCCATAATTGATGAAATTGTGAGTAGCACCATCATCTACCAAGATGTGCACCTTGCGTCCTTGCAGATATCCGTGCATACGTACTAACTCATGTGGTCCAAAGGTTTGTTGCCACATGGAAGCTGTGAGACAGCATTCATGCACCACCTCAGTGTGTGTTGTTTCCACTGTGGAGAATCTTGAGGAAGACTCAAGGGGCCGCAGTTGCACCGTGTGCACTGCTTTCTCCTTTCCCTGAGCAGCAGATTTCCCCTTGGGACAATCCTTTTTGCCATGACCTCTTCCTAAACATTGAAAACATAATTTTTCTTTCTTGGCTTTATCAAAATCCTCAGGAAAGAGAGGACCCCTGGACCCCTTGGGTTTTTTAGATGCATTTGAACTAGCAACTAGAAATTTTCTTTTATTGTGCCCATACTAAGTGCGTGTATTACCATGTATACTAGCAGGCACGTGACTATTATGTGTTTTCTTCTCATCAGGGTCATCATGAATATGTGCTTTCACTATGGCTTCCTCAAGTGTTTTAGGGTCTTGGGTCTTGACATACTTCTTAAGCTCGGGTGTCAGACCTCGTATGAACCCTCGTACTTGTTGAAAGGTATCCAAGCCTTCCAACTTGAGGATAACGTCCCGATAGTGAGAGATATATTCAAGAAGTGATGGGTATTGGTGCATGGAACATGTGTCCCAAGCCGTCCAATTCCGATCGGCCTCGTTTGTAGGCAAAAATTCCTTGCTAAACATTGCTTCAAAAGCTTCCCAACTCTGTGGTATGATGTTCTTCTCTTTGAGAGACGTCCACCATTTGTAGGCCTTGACTTCTAGAGTTAAGCTTGTCTGCAGAGCTCTGACTGCATCTGGAGTACGTCGTAAGGCGTGAATTCCATCCCACTTACTAAGAAAGATATTCACTACGTCCATATTGCGGTCTCGATCTTCTCCCTTAAAAATTTGTGGTTTAGTGTTCTCTAACAATTCATCCACCTCTTTGGCAGTGAGAGTATGCAACGTATCATCAGTTGGGCCTTGCCCTAGATGAGGAATGCCCTGCCCTTGTGTGGCAACGTGCTCATGCATGTGGGTGTCAACAGGACTCTTAGACTGCTGATGCATTAATTAAACTAACATTTTCATTTAAAGCTTTAAAATTTGCATCCATGACTGTCATGCGTGTCTGAAGTGCACGAAATTCTTGAATATCGAGCAATTCATAAGTATCCTCTCCTGCCGTAGCGTCGCGGGTACTCTCCTTGAGAGGATCCGACCGCGGGCCATCATTGGTAGGATCAGGAGTACTTTGCTCAAAATCGAATGTCATATTGATATCCGAATCCATGGCTACACAGTGCGGTGAAAGAAGCACTCAGAAAAAATACCTGATATTGAGAGCACTCGCAAAGTATAGTAGCCGTGCTAACTCCGTCAAAATCGAGAGTAGTCCGCCGTATATGGAATTCCACGAGCTTGTGATAGTTGAATCAATTAGGCTTAAAGATGCCGACAAAAACTTGTAATTGTTCGCTTTGAAATGTCGTAGACGACTTAATCTTCCAGAAGGAAGAAGTTGCAAAAGATACTTGTTCGAAAATTTCAAATCCGTCGAAATTTAACCGCTACCAACTTCTGCAATTTTTGAAATTCTGATAGTTTGCCACGAAGTGACGGCTTACCGAAGAAGTTCGTGGCCCCTTGTCGATGCTTATGTTGAATCTGGGCCGACAAACGTCGAAAATCTTGTGCATGGGGTGTGTGCCCGGGTGGGCATGGACCCTTGCTTGAGTTAATTGAGGAAATTGCCCAAGGCCAAAGGCCTTAGGGCAGTTTTAGTGTGAAAAAGACTCTGCACACAGTCGCTATGGCGACCTGTAGCGGCGCGAGGGCGAGGGAGAGAGAGAGATGCTTATGCGATGCGTCCCGGGCATCGCTACAGTGACGGATCTGTTCCTTGTAGCAGCGCGCATCCGCCAAGCCGGGCCACACGCGATATGGTAGAGGTCGAGGTCTCCTACCTCCTCGGCACAGGCGGCTCTGCACGCGTCAAGTGTTTTCGACTCCTCCCTTAGCAGGCGGCTCTTCACGTCCCCAAGGAGATGAACATGCAAAAAGCCCTCAGTGGCTCCACGCCCTCTTGCCCAAAATAGACCATGCTCTAATACCAATGTAAGACAGGGGTGACTAGAGCCTGAGAGTTCACCACCCAACCACCCTTTATATAGGCATGCCCTTGGCCCTTTGCCCTAGTTGGACTCCCCGTTCCACACCGCCTAGCCCGGCCCTGCCTTGTCTAGTCCGGCCTTGCCAGTGTCCTGACATAAGGTACCATATTCTTCGGCAGTGGGCAGTCTCATGTATGCTATGGTGGCCACAAGACCAGACATTGCTTTTGCAGTGGGAGTAGTGAGCCGATATATGGAAAATCCTGGCAGCAAGCATTGGGAAGCAGTGAAGCACATTCTTCGGTACCTCAAAGGTACGGTCGGTAGGTGTTTACGCTTCGGGAACAGTGATGCATCCATCATGGGTTATGCAGATGCAGACTATGCGGGTTGTGTCGACAATAGAAGATCAATATCTGGCTATGTCTTCATATTTGCTGGAGCAGCAGTATCTTGGAGGTCATGTCTTCAAGATTGTACCTCGTCTTCAAGATTGTACCTCGTCTTCCACTACGGAAGCAGAGTACATTGCATTGTCGGATGCAAGTAAAGAGGCTGTATGGTTATCTCGATTGGTCAAAAATCTTGGCATTGATGAGACTCCAGTGATATATTGTGATAGTCAGAGTGCTCTTGCATTGGCAAGGAATCCCGTGTTTCACTCCAAATCGAAACAGATTGAAGTCAGGTATCATCTCATGAGAGATTTCTTGGCCAAAGAGCTCATTGATTTGGTCAAGGTACACACTGATGACAACCCAGTAGATGCTTTGATGAAAGGCTTAGCTTTGGAGCGGTTTACACATTGCAGTGAGTTGACGGGTATAGGTTGAAACCACTAGATTGCTTCATGGTTGTACATACCAAGTCACTTGGGCTGTGTTTGCCTTCAAGTGGGAGTTTGTTGGGATTCAGGCCAACTCGTCGGACATCCCACTTACTACTAACCCATCTACTAACTTAACCATGTATACACTTATTCTTTTATACAACAGAATAAGGAGCTGCAGCAGGATAACATTGTTGTGCGCTCCACCCAAAGCAAGTCTCTCTCTCTCTGCTCTCGCACTTGCACTCGCACACGCTTCTTGCAGCACCTTCAATACATTAGGACCTTGTAGTATGTATACTAGGTATAAGGAGGAAACTCGCCTCAACCTAAGCCCTTTGGATCTCTTGAAGTCAATGATGTCATATGGGCTCTAGTAGTGTGCAAAAGCATATATCCCTGCATGCATATCCTACAGGTATCTTGTAATGACCTACACTACTCCATGATGCATCATTCTAGTGGCAATCATTGCTTAAATGACCATCCCAGCTACAAATGCTCCCACTACAACTGCTTTGTTGGGTCTCGACACTAAGAGGTCATAGATATGAGAGTCCCAAAGGCTGATGACAAACATGTAATCTCCACAATCATATCCATACCAATCGTATCAACGCCATGTGTAGTGACTGTTGCCAATCTATCCGGGGTAGGTATCCCAACCCTCATTACATCACCACTAGAATTAGTCACAATGGATTTGTCAATCCTGACTCCAGGATAGTCGTCACTCCTTCATTTCCCATTGTCCCTCTAGCATGAGCATGTCAAAGAAGTGCATATCGTCCATTTCCATGGTAGAAGGCATCTATGTCCTAAGAGGATCAATCTGTTGTGTCTAGCTAGTGCATGGTTGCTCTCACTTTGCATCTACAGACATGTTGTGCACAACAATCTGGAGCTCATGCGCAAAAGATATGTGTCTAGTCTCTCGTTGCCGATAAGTGGTACTACTATAGGACCTTGCAGTATGTACATTAGGTATAAGGAGGAACTCCCCTCAACCTATGCCCTTTGGCTCTCTGAAAGTCGATGCCGCTGTATAGGCTCTAGCGGTGTGCAAAAGCATATATCTCTGCATGCATATCCTACAGGTATCTTGTAATGACCTGCACTACTCCATGATGCATCATGCCAGTGGCAGTCATTACTCAAATGAAAACCACAACTACAAATGCTCCCACTACAGCTATTATGTTGGGTCTCAATCTAAGAGGTCATACATATGAGAGTCCCAAAGGCTGATGACAAACATGTAATCTCCTCAAGCATATCCATGCCAATCACATCAAAGCCATGTGTAGTGACCTTTGACAATCTATCCGCGGTAGGTATCCCAACCCTCATTACATCACCATTGGACGTGTCAATCCTGACTCCAGGATAGTCGTCACTCCCTCATCGTCCATTGTCTCTCTAGCATGAGCATGTCAAAGAACTCCATATTGTTCATTTCCATGGTAGAAGGCATCTATGTCCTAAGAGGATCAATCATTTGTGTCTAGCTAGTGCATGGTTCCTCTCACTTTTCATCTACAGACATGTTGTGCACAACAATCTGGAGCTCATCCGCAAAAGATGTGTGTCTAGTCTCTTGTTTCTGATAAGTGGTACAACTATAGAACCTTGTAGTATGTACATTAGGCATAAAGAGGAGACTTGCCTCAACCTATGCCCTTTGGATCTCTCAAAGTCAATGTCATCATATAGGCTTTAGCGATGTGCAAATCACATATCCCTGCATGCATATCCTACATGTATCTTGTATATGACCTGCACTACTCCATGATGCATCATGCTAGTGGAAGTCATTGCTCAAATGACAACCCCTAAAAATGCTCCCACTACAACTGCTATGTTGGGTCTCAACACTAAGAGGTCATACATATGAGAGTCCCAAAGACTGATGACAAACATGTAATCCGCGGTAGGTATCCCAACCCTCGTTACATCACCACTGGACGTGTCAATCCTGACTCCAGGATAGTCGTCAATCCTTCATTGTCCATCGTCCCTCTAGCATGAGCATGTCAAAGAACTCCATATCGTGCATTTCCATGGTAGAAGTCATCTATGTCCTTAGAGGATCAATCTGTTGTGTCTAGCTAGTGCATGGTTGCTCTCCCTTTGCTTCTATAGACATGTTGTGCACAACACTCTGGAGCTCATCCGCAAAAGATATGTGTCTAGTGTCTCGTTGCCAATAAGTGGTACTACTATAGGACCTCGTAGTATGTACATTAGGTATAAGGAGGAAACTCGCCTCAACCTATGCCCTTTGGCTCTCTCAAAGTTGATGCCGCCGTATAGGCGCTAGCGGCGTGCAAAAGCATATATCCTTGCATGCATATCCTACAGGTATCTTGTAATGACTTGCACTACTCCATGATGCATCATGCTAGTGGTAGTCATTCCTCAAATGACATTCCCAGCTACAAACGCTCCCACTACAACTGCTATGTTGGGTCTCGACATTAAGAGGTCATACATATGAGAGTCCCAACGGCTGATGACAAACATGTAATCTCCGAAAGCATATCCATGCCAATCCCATCAATGCCATGTGTAGTGACATTTGCCAATCTATGCGCGGTCAACCCTTATTACATCACCACTGGATGTGTCAATCCTGACTCCAGGATAGTCGTCACTCCCTCATCGTCCATTGTTTCTCTAGCATGAGCATGCCAAAGAACTCCATATCGTTCATTTCCATGGAAGAAGGCATCACGTCCTAAGAGGATCAATCTGTTGTCTCTAGCTAGTGCATGGTTGCTCTCACTTTGCATCTACATACATGTTGTGCACAACAATTTGGAGCTTATCCGCAAAAGATGTGTCTAGTCTCTCGTTGACATGATTGTAATGTAATGGAGACTATGCTATCTTGCACCTCATATACATACATAGGGTAGACCAAGCCAGTTTTGGCTCCTCTCGTAATGACTAGCAAACCACAATGCATCTGGAGGAATTGATATCTAAGCAACCAATGTCTCTCAAGCATCTCACCAAGATCAAGCTTTGTGCAATCTCGGGAACATAACGCACATGTCATAGCATATAAGATGCACCATCGAGTAATGAGAAGCATACATCTCCTACACCCGCTACATATGATGATATGTAAGCTAGATGCATCCCACTAGCAAAAGTGTTAAACCACTCACGACATGATGGGATGTGGAATGTTGCATACTCATCTATCAACCATCGAGAGCAAGTGGCATCTCCATCAAACATAAAAGCAAGAGGAATACTAGAGGTAAATGTGACATCATTGTCACTAGCATATGAAGCCATCTCTCTAGTCTGTGTCAAATCCATCTCTTCATCACGCATACATCTGCACCGTTGTCTCATGCATCTAAAGCAACAACGTATATTATGTCATTGTGACCACAATGCCAACATCTCAAGTGTCGACATGAATGAGACCGCTTTCTCACACGATTCATCATCATGGACTCAGAGTTGTCACAATATCAACTGCCATAAGTGAAGATATGGATCTATAGCATGTACAAGCGCAATGTGCATAAACCATTGCCGAAGAGAAGCACACCAAACTTGGAACAAAAAGAGCTCCCTACGGGGATAAAGCACTCTCAAAAGAGCTCACTGACACTTGTAATGCTCAAGCACATCAACACATTAAATCTCTCGTAGTAGTGTAACTACAATGTGCTCTGCAATCGTCACATTGATGCAAGCCTTAGTTGCCAAAAGTACATGGAACCTATAATCAGTGACTACATGTAAACTGTATGCAATAGACTCGATTGGAATATTTGTTGATTGAAAGTAATGCATACCATAAGTCTACCTATGGCCACTATGAGCATACACAATCTCACTCTTGTGAGAGTGGATACAAGAACACATGTCCCTGTCCAAAATCAACCATATGCCTGTCAATGTGGGAGCGAAGTCAATCACAACAAGAGAGAATCACTATCTCAATCCAATGACCGTAAATGCATCAAAAGAGTGTATGACAATCAAGCCAAAACTATGGTGAGAAAGTTAGGAAAAATCAGATAGAGTCTCCCATACAAAATAAGCAAAATCTCAATGCAAGCTCTCAAACCATAAACCACATCCGAGATTCCAAAGTGGGAGAAGCTCTTGACCACTACAAACTGACTAAAAATCTGTCAACCAAAAGTATGGTAAAGTGGGAGTAGACCACTATATTCTCTGAAAGAGGACTCAAAAAAATAACACTACTCAATGCCAATGAGTAGAAATACCAAAGTGACTCCACAATGTGACACACAACAAAAATCCACACTCAACATACATCCATGGAGTGTCTGCACATAAACAAGCACCAAAGGTGTTGCAATTTGGAAAACTAATCAATAAAAAAACAATGATCTCAAGAGAGCTCACTGTGCTTGCCAAAATGCATGTACAATGGGCATCAAACATGCGCCATAACCACATGCAAATCCATCTCCAAAGACCATGATCTGAAGTGCAAAATTTTTGCCAAAGTGTCATGTGAAAAGAAGTTCCACCTATGTGCTCGGAAAACCACGTCTCTCAAAAGACAGCTTTGATGGTGGGTAAACGCCTTCGTAAGTCTTTACCCAAATCTACAATAAAATAAAAAAAACCTCAAAGCTCAAGCTCTACACAAGCTCAATTTGCATCTGAAACCTCATAATTTATGCACCCAACTTTGAGCACCTGTTATGCTTTCAAAAGTGCATTACACTCGTACACCGCGCCAAACAGAAAACCTGAAATTTTCTACATACAGTCACTTTGAGCTGCATATTAGCAAATCGGTGAGGAATTTGCAAAAATTTTCTTATGCAAAGTTTTAAAACACGTCAAAATGGAGGGGAATCTCAAGAATGTTTTTTAGATTTGCAATCTACAAGGAGAAAAACCAATTTGAAAATAGTACTACTGCGCATATAATTTTTAGGCAGTACCTTCACCTACTCACTATCTTCCACATTGTCATTTAAGCTTCCAAAAGAGCATACATCACTCTTAATTGAGCTCACAAGCTCCCATTGGATTCTGTTGAAGCTTTCAAGATCTCTTTGTCTCTCCACCACCAAGAGCGAGCAAGTTATGGTCTCGAAGATCTCAACACTACTATGCTCCCCGCGATCACCATGCACTCTGATACCAATTGTTAGTCAACTTCGATCGGTGAAAATCAATTTCAATGATGAAGTGCGAGCTATCCTTATACTATCATCTCTACCGGATAGTTGGGACAGCCTTGTGATGGCTGTAAGTAATTCTATTTATGGCACAAATACTCTAAGTTTGATGATGTTGTGGGTGCTCTCCTAAGCGAGGAAATACCGAAGGAGAAGCATAGGAGAATCATCAAGTGCTGCACTATCAGTGGAAACAAGAGGAAGGCCTAAGGAGAGGTTCAAAAACCAAAAGGGTCGTGATCGCTCAAGACGGAGTAAGTCACACACAAAGTCAGTTCTTGAATGTTGGAAATGTGGCAAGAAGGGCCATGTCAAGAAGGGCCATGCCAAGAAGGATTGTTGGTCTAAGAAGAAGAAGGAGACCGAGTCTCAAGACAAAAAGCCAACATCGGAGGCCAATGTGGCAGGTAAAGTAGAGCAAGATGCTCTAATTCTCTCATTAGACAATGTGTCTAATTCCTGGATAGTAGATTCCGGGGCTTCATTCCATGTGACACCACACAAGCTTCATTCCATGTGACACATTTGACTATCACTTTTTCTAGTAGCCCTAGTGGTCTCTCAATGTGTCCGCCAGCCAACTGTAATTTCATTCGCGTTTGTCTAATGGCTGGCTGTCCTTAGGATTCCCATACTACTTTAGTGGCTATGGCTATGGCTATGCCAGCTCCACTATCCAGTATTGCCATGGTTTCAATGTCATTATATTTCATTGGGAGGGTAGTGTTTCCTTCTTCCCTCTCCGACCTTATTCATAGGAACTGATCGAATCGGCCATATCTATTTTTTTGCGTTTTCAGGTCGCTCGTAGGACTCACCTGTTTTTGTAGTTCCCTGATAGGTTGTTTGACTATGATTTTTTGGTCATGGAGAGTATATTTCTTGTAATGGGATGGAACACTCATTACATCTTTACCATCATCTTCAGTGATTTGCATTTCAGTCGTACATATCTCCTTTAGATCTTTTTCAACTCTGATATTTCTTTCTTCGTTCAACTCGTGTCATGGTTGAACCATTACTTGGAAAGAAAACAAACAAAAGAAACAGGTGATGAGTACATGGAGCTTGAGGATGGTGAAGACTCAAGGACTGCAAACGGTGACAATGTGCAACAACGTCAACCAAATGAGGAGCCTCAACCTATTTCCCAAAGATCTACAAGAGCAAGTAGACCTCCAGAAAGGTTTATTCCTTCCTTCAACCATCTCTTGATCTCAGATTTTGGAGAGCCGGAATCATACGAAGACGCTATGCAACACGAATTCAAAGAAGAATGGACGAAGAGCACGCAAGTGGAGATGGACTCACTACATCACAACCAAACATGGGAGTTGGTTGAGTTTCCTAAACGTAAGCGGGCACTTCAAAACAAATGGGTGTACAAGCTGAAGGAAGAAGAAGGTGGGAAGAAAAGGTACAAGTCTAGGCTTGTGGTAAAAGGGTTTTCTCAAAAGAAAGGTATTGACTTCAATGAAATATTTTCTCCTGTTGTAAAAATGAACTCAACTAGGCTTGTCTTAAGCCTTGTGGCTGCTCATGATCTAAATCTTGAGCAAATGGATGTAAATACGGCATTCCCTCACGGTGACTTAGAAGAGGAAATTTACATGCTTCAACCAAAGGGGTATGAAGTAAAAGGTAAGGAGAAAATGGTTTACAGATTAAATAAAAGCTTGTATGGTTTAAAGCAAGCATCAAGAAAATGGTACTTGAAGTTCAATAGATGGATGTTAGATCATGGATTCAGAATATGCAACTAAGATCATTGCGTCTACACAAAGAATTTGGGAGATGGGAAGTTCATCATTCTAATGTTGTATGTTGATGACATGCTAATTGCAAGTACTAATGTGCAGGACATCAAAGACCTAAAAGAGGAGTTGTCTAAATCTTTTTCAATGAAAGATTTAGGTGCTGGAAAGAGGATACTTGGTATGAAGATAACAAGGGAAAGGTTGAAGAAGATCAAGAAGGTACTAGAAAGGTTTGCAATGCAAAATGCAAAAACGGTTTCTACACCTTTGGCTGGTCACTTTAAACTAACCAAGGATATGTGTCCAAAGACACAAGAGGAGATAGCCTATATGTCTAAATTTCCATATGCTGTGGCGGTAGGTTCTCTTATATGCTATGATTTGGACAAGGCCAGACATTGCACATGCAATGGGAGTTGTAAGTAGGTTCATGAACAACCCAGGTAAAGAGCACTGGCAAGCTGTGAAGTGGATACTTAGGTATCTAAAAGGGACAACAACAAATGCTTTGTATTTTCGAGGAATTGATATTTTTCTAGAAGGGTATGCTGATGCAGATATGGCAGGTGACAAAGATACTCGAAGGGGCACTACTGGCTATGTCGTCAGGGTTGGAGGCACATCAGTAAGTTGGGCTTCAAAGCTGCAGAAGTATGTAGCAATGATGGAGGTAAGCAAAGAAATTTTGTGGCTTCACAGATTCTTAGAAGAGCTTGGATTCAAACAAGACAATTGTGTCTTATACAGTGATAGCCAAAGCGTTTCATTTAAGGACGAAGCACATTGAGGTGAGATATCACTTCATACAAGGGAAAATCCTGCAGCAGACATGTTTACAAAGGTGGTCAACAAGGAGAAGTAGAGCTTTTGCTCATCTTCAATCGGCATTCAAGGATAAGAAGCCAGGATGGAAAGCAGTCACATGTTTGGTTTGGAAATCAATCCCCAAGTGGGAGATTGTTAAGTATGGAGCTTGATTTACCCCTTGTAATTTTCTGTGTTAAAAACGCACATTTGTAAGGCCCCCATTATGAGGAGAAGCCATCGTGCATGAAGAAAAATAACTCACTGGAAAATAAAATCACTTGCCGGAAAATAAAATCACTCCCCCCAAGTTTTCCTAACCCCCCCCCCCCCCCCGAACATGAAGCTAGAGTGTTCCGCACGCTTGGTCTTTCTTAATTTATCTATTTATGGAAATGTTAGAATATTCCTATTCGCCGGAATATTATGGCCGGACGGCGGCCGAAAAGTGATCGAAAAACAATCGGTCAGTTGGCCGCTTGGCTGGTGGCCGGTAGTCAATGCTCGGTGGGGCCGGTGGTCGGAAGTCAATGGCCGATGACGGAATTCAAAAGTGGACTTGTCTTCTCAAGGGCGGCCACACATGGGCGGATTGGAGGGTCCAATTTGGACTATAAAAGGAGGCCATTTCTACACACATTTCATAGTGTGAAGTTGATGCAACAAGGTGGGTGTGAGGTGATGAGAGTGAAGCAAGGCGGGAGCTCTAAAAGGGTATAATCCCTTTGTAACCTACTTCTTGTTTTGAAGTACTAAAGCCATTGAGTGGCTGCTTTCCCGTGGACGTATCCCACATTGGGTAAACCACGTATATTGTGTGTACTCTCTCTCTCTCTCTACTCTACTATATAATCTCTTGTGTGTGTAAATTATCTCTCTCCATTAAGTAATCTACTCAATTATCTACTTAGCTACGTTATATTTCCTAACAGGATGAGGGTGAGGTTGATGGTGAAGGGTGTGTGTGTGTGTGTGGGCCAGGTGTAGGTAACGGGAAGGAGAGAGAGAGAGGAAAAACGAGTTGCATCCGCATGGGCTGCCTAGCCGACAGAGAACAAGAGAGAGTTAGAAAGAGGGAGGGAGAGAGAGAGAATGAGAAATGGAGGGAGCTTGGGAGGGTGGCGGCCCACCAGAGGGGGAGGGAGACAAGAGGGGAGGAGAGGGGCTTGGGGGGGTGGCGAGAGTGTGGGTGTGTGTGTGTGAATAATGCAAGAGAGAGAGAGAGAGAGAGAGAGAGAGAGAGAGAGAGAGAGAGAGAGAGAGAGATGTTCTCGTTCCTTGCATGGCGGGCTGAGGGAGAGAGAGAATGAAAATATTTTATGCACCCTATGGGCTTGGTGGAAGAGAGAGAGGGAAAATAAAAGATGAGAGGGAGTGTGTGGTGCCAAAAGGAGGCACCGCGGCCTACTTCATGCGCGCAAGTTGGTGGCGGAAGTAATAAAGCAAAAAAATGTTTTTTTTTGTTGTTTTAACCTTCAGCTCCCCTAATGGGGTTGATTCTTGCGGCCTTGGTTTCAAAAACCAGCCAACTTTAGTTTCTTAAGTGTGGAGACATTCTCCCATGTAGAACCTTCTTCAGATCTATCTAGCCATTTTACCAACACTTGTTGTTTGACATGACGTCTGGTGTGAAGCTCATGAGAATCCAAAATCTTTTTAGGCTCATGAGGGATGCTTGGAGGTTTGATAAGGTCAACGAACACACCTGTGCCAGAGACATTATCATTTTGTCCTAGCTGTTTTCGTAAATGGCTAACATGAAAAATAGGGTGAACTCGTGAGTGCTCTAGAAGAGCTAACTTATAGGCCACTTGACCTATACGTTTGAGAATGGTAAACAATCAACGATAGAGTGGTGAAAGTTTAGCAACTTTTCCCGTCTTTAGAATATCTAAATGCTCCAACACCTTGAGGAGAACCTTGTCTCCTTCTTCAAAAGTAGCAAGATGATGATGCTCATCTGCGTACTTCTTATATCGATCTTGAGCTTGCTTAACATTCTGTAAAGCATGTCAAAATGGTCTTGGAGAAAATCCTTCGCTTGTTGTATCATTTCCTTATCCAATCCCATCGTAACGGGTGATCTAGGTTGAAATCTATATAAAAGCATAAATGGAGCAGCATGCTTTGAAGTATTATAAGAAAATTCCAATATAGGTAATTAGTCTCCCAATTGGTTTGCTTCTTGCTAACGTATGCTCATAGCATATCCTCTAGCACTTGATTAACTCTTTTGGTTTGACCATCTGTTTGTAGATGATCAACTATACTAAGATTAAGAGTAGTTTCCATCCTTTGAAACACAACTCTCCAGAAGTGATTATTAAACTTTCGATCTCTATCACTAATGATACTAGCTGGAGACCGTAGAGTCTATATATATGCTCTACAAATAGCCGTGCTAATTCCAGTGTCTTAACCGTAATCTTAGTGGGAATGAATCGACCCATCTTTGTTAGACGGTCTACAATTACCCATCTTTGTTAGACGGTCTACAATTACCCATATGGCATCATGGACACGATTTGTAGTAGGTAGTCCTACTACAAAATCCATAGAGATACTCTCCCACTTACCTTGTGGAATTTCTAAAGAATGTAAAAAGCCATCTACCTTGAGGCACTCTGCCTTATTAACTTGGCACTATTGGCAGTTTAGTACGTACTCTTGAGCATCATGATGTAAGCCTGGCCAATAAAATTTCCGTCCAACTAAGACATACGTCTTATGAATACCTGGATGACCAGCGCTTGGACTATCCTGACACTCAAATAATATTTGGCACCTAGTGTCTAAGTCCTTTGGCACATAGACTCTACCCTTGTGGAGTAAGTAGCCATCATCAATGGAAAAATTCTTCCATCACTTAAGCTCTTCCTGAGTAGGGGTGGAGCTTTGTGTGTTGAAATTTTTATATGCGCGTGTAGAGACATGTGAGTGTGAGGGATTCCTTTTTAAAACTGCACTCCACACTTTATCATATGATTGATCTTGTGCACACTTGCCACGTAATGGTCCAAAAACCCACTTTTTATTTTCGTGAAAGCAAGTGAATTAATCTGAGGCATCCGACTTAGTGCATTTGCTACTACATTATATCACCCCTTGCGGTATTGTTGCTTACAATCATAATCTTGAAGGATCTCTGCCCATCGACTAACTTTACGATCCTTCAAGTCTGTTTGAACAATAAACCATTTTATACTCTCATGGTCAAAAACTACTTCAAACTAGGCACCATATAAATAGTGTCGCCACTTTTGTAAATCGTGAATTATGGCATAAAGCTCTCTCTCATAGATAGAATAATTATGTTGAGCTCTATCTAACGTTTTACTTTCAAAGGCTATAGGTCTTTCCTCCTGGAGAAGTACCACACCAACTGCTTTATCACCAGCATCAGTCTCTACAACAAACGGCTTAAGTGGGTCAACGATTGCTAGGATGGGAGCAGTGGCTACAACTACCTTGAGTTGTTCAAAACTGCGTTTTTGGGCTTCTTCCCAAGAAAAGGTCTTACCTTTTACTTTAAGTTGATCCATCATAGGAACATCAATTTTGGCATAATTACGGATATACTATCGATAAAATCCAGCCATGCCTAAGAAGATTTGAAGCTTCTCAAGTGTGTTGGGATGTGGCCATCGAAGAATGGCAATGATCTTGTCAGTGTCCATCTTATGCCAAAATAAGAGATCACGTGACCGAGGTAATGTATCTCTATTTTAAAGAAATTGCACTTGTTTTTCTTAGCATATAGAGCGTGAGTTTGTAGCTGTTCAAACACTAATCGTAAGTGTTCTATGTGTTCATCTTCAGTCTTACTGTAAATGAGAATGTCATCAAGAAAACCACAACAAATTTTCCAAGATAGGGACGTAAGACACTATCCATGAGTGTCATAAATGTAGCTGAAGCATTGATTAAACCAAAAGGCATAACCAAAAATTCAAAATGCCCAAACCGTGTTCTAAAAGCCATTTTAGAGATATCTTTGGCAAAAGGATACGCACTTGGTGGTATTGTGGATGAAGATCTATCTTTGTATAGTATCTTGCCCCATGGAGTTGATCAAACAACTCATCCACTCAAGGCAAATGATACTTGTTCTTGATGGTTATGGCGTTTATCCGCGATAATCTATGCACATGCCTATAATACCATCTTTATTTTTTACCAATAGAATTGGTGTGATTCCCAAGGCGAAGTGCTAGGTCTAATGAAACCACGGGCGAGGTAGTCAGCCAACTGACTTTCAACCTCCTTGGATTCCTTAGCACTCATACGATAAGCTGGCTTACTCACCTATTTAGTGTCTGGCAGGACATGTATGCCATGCTGCACATCACTTGTAGGGGGTAAACCCGACGATAAATCACTTGAGAATACATCACTATACTCCGTGAGTAAGTGAGTGATCTTTTTCCGTGCTAAATGAGAAAGTAAACTGGGAGAAAACTAGAGTTATACTGGGATGGAGAATCTTGTAATTCTTGTAATGTTTGTGTTACAACATTTCCACATTGCTCAATAGAATTGAAATTGAGAGCATTTTGATCTTTAGACTTGTTAACACTTTGCTTATCATTAAAATTCATTGCACTTTGCATACCATAAGTAGAATTCACAGCACTTTGCTCTTGAGAATTCACAAGACTTGGAGACAAGCAGTAACACAAAAAGACTTCATCTATTAAATCTACTTCTTATAAAATAGAAAGCTCGGATGTACATATAAGAGGTGCATATGGTATTTTTTCTCACCAAGAAAAAGCACATGTTTACCATTGACCGTACTAGGATAAGGAGTTGTGTTCATAACTAGTGTGCAATGTGTTTCTCAAACCATGCAGCCACTCCCGTCCTAAAACTACATTAGCATGATCCATGTTCATAACTTGAAAGTCAAGGGTCATCGTATGATCTTGAACAATAAGCTCAACCCCTTGAACTACCGTGTCCCATAATTCTTTATCATTCCCAGACCTCTTTTCTACCACGTACTTGTGGGATTAGGGAGTCTGTGTAAGCTTCAATTTCTTGACTAGCCTATAGTTCAAGAAGCTATGAGTTGCACCATCATCCACTAAAATACGAACACGTTGTCTGTTAATAGTGCCATGCATGCGAATTAAGTTATGGGGGCCAAAGGTGGGCTGCCACATTGAAGCAGACACATGATTTTCTTCCATATGAAGAACCTCTACAACACAATATTTAGGAGATGAATCTTATGTGAGGCGTTGCATCCTGTGCATGGCCCTTTCTTTGCCTTGCAAAAGAGGACAATCCTTCTTGTTATGCTGGTTTAAAAGACATCTGAAAGACAAATTGTGTTTCTTTGCACGCTCAAAATCAGCAACGCTGAGAGATCCACGTAGAGTATCCCATGATCGCTTAAGCTTCTTAGCCTCTTGTGGGTGTGGAGAGGTGGATTATCTCTTGTTCCTCTTAGAATGTGTGGAAGATCTACCTCGCCATTGGCTTTTAGCCACATTGCTCTTAGAAAAAGTATTCTTAGAGTAGGAAACATTTCTCTTCCTCTCTTGGTCATCATCATATCTTTGGACATGCTCATTGGCTTCTTCCAAAGTTTTTGGATGTTGGGTCTTGACATAAGACGATAGTCTTTGTCAAGACCCCTATTAAAACCTTGTATCTTTTGGAGTTCATCTAGACCTTCCAGTTGTAATATAATTTTTTGATACTTCAAAAGATACTGAGTGGGAGAGAGGCCATATATGTGGCATGCATCCCATGCTAACCAATTCTTATCCTCTTCATTGGAGTCCAAAAACTCTTTGGAGAAAGAAGCTTGAAACGTAGCCCAAGACGGAGGACAAGCATCTGTTGGAACTGCCATCCACCACTTATAGGCCTTGTCTTTTGTTTGCACATCCATATTTATATCCAGGGTGTGTCTCAACCTATGAATATCATTCCATTTGTGTAAGAACGTATTGACCGCATCCTTGTTACGATAATGCTTTTCCTTGTGAAAGTCAGGAATGGTAATATGCTTAAGCAGTGCATTGCTACCTTCTGCATCTTTTGAAGCACTTGTCTCTTGGACTCCTTTGTTACCATATACATGTGGTAGTGATGCGTGTGAACACACTAGGACCTCTGAGGCACTTTTTCCCTCTTTAGGAGGTTTTTCCCCCCGTGCATTGTATATACGCCCATAACTCTAGGGCTATCTATCTTTCTATTGCACACTAAGTAACACACTCTCTATTGTGTGCCTTGAGCTTCCTTCGTCTTCTCCAACTTGTGTGTGTTTCTCTGCAACCCTAATTCCAACAATTGGTATCTGAGCAGGTTACGTCATCGCGGGCTTAGTCGCCAGCTGCTCCAGCACACACCTGCTCACTTTCTTCGATTACAGTGAGGTTTGGCGAGCGTTCGCAGGTCAACAAATGTTTTGGATGAGCTCGTAGAGCTGTGTCTACTCAGATTTCTGATTCGGGCTCATTTTGGCATCCGTTTCCACTACAGGCAGGTCTGCACAGGCTATTTTGTCATTTTGTGTAGAATTTCTGTCAGTGCCGTTTTCTGCATAGCAGGTGCCCATGCAAACTCCGTCCTTGGGCAATTACCTTTACTTCGTGACTTTCATTGATGATTACTCTAGGCATGCATAGGTATTTCCGCTTAAAGCGAAGTTCGAAGTTTTTATGTGCTTCAAACAATTTCTGGCTATGGCTGAAAATGTCTCGAAATGTATCATGGGCACCCTCCGTTCCGATTGAGGGGGGGAGTATATGTCTCATGAATTTAATGCATTTCTGGCTAGTCGTGGGATAAAACACCAATGTACAGTGCCTTATACACCTCAACAAAAGGGTGTTGCTGAGAGCAAAAACAGGTCACTTACAGAAATGGCACGATGTATGGTCAAAAGTCAAGCTTTGCCGCATTCTTTTTGGCTTGAGGCCATCATGTGTGCCACTTATGTACTTAACAGGTGTCCTACAAAAGCTTTGCAGTCTATTAATGCATATGAAGCATGGCATGATAGAAAGCCTTCTATTGAGCACATGCATGTTTTTGGCTGTTTGGCATATGCTTTGGTGCCACAAACACCGCGCAGAAAACTGGATGATAAGGCTATCAAATGTATTTTTGTTGGTTATAGTGCTAAAAGCAAAGGGTACAGGTTGTATCATCCGCAAACAAAGCGTATTCTAGTTTCATGGGATGTAGTGTTTGTGGAAGATTCTGTTCAGCCCTTGTTGTCATGTACTAGAGACAGTAATGTAAGCTCACATGACATTTATGACACTTTGTTGCCTCTTTTCAGTAATGGAAATATGAATGTAAGTTCCAATGAGGCAAATGTACAGCCTATGGGGGTTTCTGAAAATGTTACAGATAAGCCTATTACAGATGCAGATGTACTTGATGAGGAAAGGGCTGAAAATGAGCAGGCTAGAGGTATGCCAAAATGGCTGGTGCACACTTTGCGTGATAGTAAATTGGATGCACCTTTGTCTAGTCATACTCGTTCAGGCTCTCATCATGCATCTTATGCATCAGATTGTTATGCTTTGGCTGTGTCTAGCTTACATGATGTTGAGGAGCCTTTGTCTTTTGATGAAGCACAAAATTCAGAAAATTGGATGGCCGACATTCAATCAAAATATGATGCACTTATAGAAAATGACACATGGACTTTATGTGATTTGTCTCCTGGCAGAAAGGCCATTGGTACGAAGTGGGTTTACAAGTTGAAACGCAAGCAGGATGGTGAGATCGATCGCCATAAGTCTCTACTTGTTGCAAAGGGTTATGCACAACAAAAAAGGCATAGATTATGAAGAAACTTTTGCTCCCACTTGTCGTATGACTAATGTGCATTTTCTATGTGCATTGGCAACTCATTTTGGGTGGGATGTACATCAATTAGACATTGTTACTACTTTCTTGAATGGTGACATATTTGAGGAAGTTTATGTAACACAACCTCGCGGTTTTGTCAAGAAAGGACAAGAGGACAAAGTGTGCAAATGTAACAAGGCTTTGTATGGGTTGAAGCAATCTCCTCGTGCTTGGTATGAGAAAGCTGACACTCATTTGGTCAAACAAGGCTTTCGTAACAGTCCAACAGAAAGCACATTGTATGTAAAGCGTGAGGGTGATGTACTTCTCATTGTGGTTATTTATGTAGATAATTTGCTGATCACTGGACCAAATGAGAGACTTATTGCTGAATTTAAGGCTGATTTGAATGCTACTTTCAAGATGAAAGATTTGGGGTTGTTGCATCATTATTTGGGCATACAGTTTAAGCAGTGTGATGGTGGTATTGCCTTGTGTCAGAAAAGTTACATAGAGACATTGCTATGTAAGTTTGGACTTGAGGATTGCAAACCTATTGCCACTCCCATGGAAACAGGTTTGAAGTTGAGTCTACATGATGCTGGCGATCCTGCTGATGTCACTCTTCACCAAACTGCTGTTTGTTGCCTCATTTATGTATGCAACATGAGGCCAGATATTCGGTTTTCAGTCTCATAGGTCAACGGATTTATGCATAGCCCAGGGTCTAAGCATTGGTAGGCTGTCAAGAGGATCTTTCGCTACCTTAGTGGCACTTTACATCTTGGCTTGTTTTATCCCAAGGGGGGATCATTGCCACCAGATTTACATGCTTTTTCGGACTCAAATTGGGTGGTTTTTTTGACATGCAAGCGTCCACAAGTGGTTTTTTTTTCATGCTTGGCAGTTCATGTATATCATGGTTGAGCAAGAAGCAACCTACTGTGGCCACTTCGAGTTGTGAGGCCGAGTACATGGTAGTCTTCACAGTTACAGTTGAGTGTGTATGGCTTAGACGCCTTATGGCTGATTTGGGTGTTGGATAGGACACTGCCAACACTATCTACACTGACAGTGAGAGCGCATTGGTAGTTGCAAGGAACCCAGTTTTTCATGATCGCACAAAGCACATTGAGGTGCATTACCACTATGTCACGGAGAGGCTCTCAGCAGGAGAGATCAGCTTGGCTTATGTGCCAACAGAGGACAACCTTGCAGATCTTTTCACAAAGGCATTGTCTCGGGAGAAGCTTGAAGCTTTCCGCAAAGCTTTGGGCTTCCTCTCCTTTGTGGACTGATCATGTCCTCAGGGCATGGCACCTCCCTTTACTCATGTGCCAGCTCTCATTCACCGCATCGCTCCAGGGGGGATTTGTTACCATATACATGTGGTAGTGATGTGTGTGAACACACTAGGACCGCCGGGGCATTTTTTCCCTCTTTAGGAGGTTTTCCCCCCCGTGCATTGTATATATGCCCATCACTCTAGGGCTATCTATCTTTCTATTGCACACTAAGTAACACACTCTCTTTTGTGTGCCTTGAGCTTCCTTCATCTTCTCCAAACTGTGTGTGTTTCTCTGCAACCCTAATTCCAACATCCTTGAGTCTTGCGAGCTTGGTTTCCTTGAACCATGCCAGCTGTGGCTCCTTGAGCCGTCTGTGAATTCATAAATTTCACAAGTAGCCAGTAATATTTGTAACATTTGCATTTAGTGCAGAGAGGTTGCATTCAAGTACACTTTCGCAATTTGCCAAAGTCTTGAAAGTAGCCATATCTACAAGGCCATGATCTCCTATATGATTATCGTCATGCAGATTAATGTTGAAAGCACCCATGGTGCCCAGATTTTAATGTATGTGGTCAAAATCAAAAGTATGTGTAGGTGGGATATCGTCATTGGTGATGGTAAACATACACTAATGTAAAGAGAGAAAAAAATGTCAGCTTGTACCTTGTAAAGCTTGAAGTCTTTGTTTTTTTTATGCTCAACGACTTTTGTGTTGCATGTGAACCTATTCGCCTTGCAAAAATTGTAGTGCTTCGCGTCGCGCTCGTTGTAAGAATAGTTTTGTTGATTCTTCACAAAAACTTGTCATTTGACAATTTTTTTCTGTTTTGTTGTGCTTGGTTTGAGGCCATGTGGAGGTTGGAAAGAGGAGAGTGTAGGTGGAGTTGAAGCCTGGTATGCAAGCTTTGAGATGGTTTTGGCTCGGTGACAAGACATCTGAGCACTCTATGGCAGCATGTCAAATCTGAGGAAACAAAGGTTATTTTTGAATTTTTTGAGGGGCCATTCACCACGAGGGCGCCATGTGGCAGGCACAAATGATCCCACATGGGACGGTGCTAGATAGGATTTGGGGGTATAAGACCCAGAAGAGAGCGCTCTCAGAGGAGCAATAAGATGAGAGAGAGAGCTCTCTTGGCAGGTTGACCATAATGTCTTAGCCCATGGGCAGTGAGCGAGTGCAAGTTGAGGCTATGTTGCCCGTTTACAACGGTGTAGGATGGTGTCCCTTGCCATTGGCTACATTGTTGAGATGATGATGTGGCTCGTCCCTTGGGCAGAGTTCTTTCTCGCGGCCCAAGGGGCCACTCTTTTTATGTCGAGGATAAGGGCTCTCCCACCCCATGTCGGAGACAAGTGGCTGATGTGGCATGCAATTGAGGTGCTAGATGTAGGCATGTTTCCCACTACAGTGTGTGAGTTTGATCACATAGGCATAGGATGAAAGTAGGTTTAAACCCTAATATTAAATAGACCATTAAATACATTTCTTACATCTATGAGGTTGACCTTGACTCAGGAGGCCCTGTTTAGGGCCAAACCTATTGCAGCAATGGAAATACCTCTTATAGAAAACTACAAAATTTTCAACAATATTAGAGACAATGCTAAGAAAACTTTTTATAAGGAGACTAACGACATGGTGTAATTGCCATGCCAACCTTAGAGAAGACTTTTTGCAACATCATTTGCTATGGATGAAATCAAATGGGACATTATAGAAATAGATGTCCAAAACAACAAAACACTAAAATTGTCGTAGAAGCCATCCATCAATGTCAAATAAATCAAGGGATCGACCAAAGAGGTGGTACAAATGAAGGATGTGGTAGGGAAAGAGGAAAGGGAGCAAGAGCTTACGTAGCCATGGTAGAGCCAACTTTAATGATTGATAAATCTGAAGAGCTATGTTGTTTGCCGCAGTTGACAACCTTAAGCTTGAAAATAATATGGAGTCATCTAAACCACTGCAAACTGACAAGGTAAAAAGTTTCAGCTACTTATAGATTGTGGTAGTACACATGCTTTTCTATGTTATCCAGTCAAGAAATTAGTAGTAGAACTAGAATATAGATAACAGGTTTTCTCTTAATATTCAACCAAAAAGGAACCCCCACCTCATCCTAATTTTCCACCTTGCTAATAGGGATTTATGATGGCATCTTAGCACAAGATAGTTCCTACTTCAAAAATAACCTACATGACAAAGTGTTAGTACAAGGGACTTATGGAAAACCAAAGGCTCATTTAGTCAAGGCTAGCTGACTTATAAAAGATTTACATAAGTGTCAATAAATCTATGTGGTTAAACTCAACAAAGTTGAAGTTTTGAAGCTAGTATGCTTTCAAATTGGCTCAAAAGATCTCACAAATTTACCATCTATGTGGTATACTCAATAAAGTTGAAATTTTAAAGCTAGTATGCTTTCGAATTGGCTCAAAAGATCTCACAAATTTACCTCCCCTAAGGGATATAGATCATGAAATTAAACCTTTTTAGGTAGTGATAATTTATTTCAAAGTGGCCCTACAAAATGTCTCTCCTTGAAGCTCTGGAGCTAAAGGAATAACTTATCAAGTTATTGAGTAAGGGTTCATATGGCCAAGAAATCCACCGTTGGGAGTTCTTGTCTTGTTTAAAAAAAAGAAGTATGGATCTATACATCTTTGCATTGACTATTGAGGGCTTAACCATCTTTGCATTGACTATTGAGGGCTTAACCAAAAACCAATAAAGAATAAATATGTATTCCCCATATTGATGAGCTTCTGTTGATAGATTGCATGAAGCGAAAAACTTTACATCTCACATATAGGTTAACATCAAATCCGATCAAAGAGTGAGCCATTTACAAGATCAAATTTAGCACACATCATGGGCACTATGAATTTATGGTGGTGTCCTTTGGTCTTACGAATGACTTGGTAGCTTTTAATGGACTTATGCAAAATATATTTCAAAAATACCTTGATGTTTTTGTGTTGGTAATTTTTTAACAACATATTGGTATATGCTGAGGATGAAAGGAGCATGAAGGTCACGTGTGCGAAGTGCTACATCAATCTCAACTTTACACCAAGATAAGAAGATGTGTCTTCTTTACTCTCAAAGTTAGCTACTTTGGATTTATTATATCTCATAAGGACCTATTTCCTCAAGAAATCATCCAAGCTCAGGTAGCAAGAAGAGCAAGAAGATTGTTTTCCTCAATTAAAACAATACCTCACATCAACTCCCATACTCAAACTTCCCAATTCTACATAAGAGTTTGAGATGGTGATCAATGAAAGAGGCCTTATTGTAGGAGGAATCCTAATGCAAGAAGGTCAACCAGTTGCATTCACATCTTGAAACTAAGAAGCAATGAGCTAAATGATCCCAATTCATGATTCAGAACTTTTAGCCGTTCATTCATGCTCTCAGGCTATGGAGATATTACCTTCTGAGACACAAGTCTCAACTGATCACTAACCATTAGAGCCTAAAGTTGATCTTCACTCAACCAACGCTCAACATGAGGCAACGAAGGTGGATATAGATTTTACAAGAATATGATTTTGAAATCAAGTACAAACCAAGTAAAAACAATGTGGTTGTTAATGCCATTATCAAGGAAACATTCCACGGTGCCATCTCCATAATTAACAATCCAATCTGTATAGGGTCAAGGAAGTTTCCCTAGAGGATAAGACTTTTAACTCCTAGAGATGCTTGGTCGAGAGGAACCACCAATAATGGAGAAGGCCATGATTGGGGACCATTCGCTTAAACATGGGCATCTATACTATAAACATTAAAATTATATTCCTAGAATTTCAACCTTGAAGAAGTTAATCCTATATGAAAGATACAACACTCTAGAAGCACGATGCCCTAGTTATACAAAGACCCATAATAGTAGGATAAGGACCTATTTTTAGCCAAGAATGAAAGGAAGATATAGTTTTCTACATCAAGAAATGTCTTTCTTGCCAAAGGACTAAGGTGGAGCGAGTAATGATGCCAAGGAGACTTCATGCATTGGACCTTCCTCTAATGAAGTGGGAATCTATCAACATGGACTTTGCAATAGGCCTTCCCAACGTTCCAAGAGGCTATGACTCCATCACGGTATTTTTATATATTCTCACGAGAGTATCTAACTTGATGCTTCTAAAAACATCTTATTACAGGGTCTAAGCATGTATTGGTGGTACCACTATTTCACTTTTTGGGGTACCACCAAGAGACTACTTTGGAAAGGAATTTATGATAAAATAAAAAAAGAAAAGGGGAATTTTAAAATGTTAATGGCCTTAGTAGTTGGAAAGGCCATTGATTGTAGGAAGGGGCATCTCAATCATCATTTCAAGGTATGAGTGATTTGACTTGTCATTGGACAACATCGACGTCAACTTTTGACAGATTCTTCCCGCGTGCCAGGTGAACTCTTTGAGCTTCAAAACAAACACTCGTCTCATTCACTCTCGCCTCTATTTTGCTGGATTGAGAAGGTAAACTCTACTGCCGTTTTGAATTGATGAGGTTTGCAAACATCTCATTCACTCTTGCCTCTGCTCTAGTGGACTGAGAAGGTTAATCCTACTACCATTTTGAACTACTGAGGTTTCCATGTCTGCATGTTCCGTTCTTCTGCTGCTTTTGAAGTGAAGATTTGCATGCATCATGAATACTGTATCACTTGGAGCTACAGGTATGCATGCATTAGTCTTTCTGCTTGTGCACATAAGACATGCATCCTTTCCACAAACAGAGGTCGCCAGCCGTGCTCATAAACAATTTTGAACTTCTGAGGCTTACATGTCTGCATGTCCCGTTTTGCTTGTCTGCTTTACTGAAGTCAAGCTTTGCATGCATCATACTGTAGCACTTGGAGTTGTAGGCATTAGTCTTTCTATGCATGCTCATAAGCTCATCCTCTTTACTGTACAGTCAAGATGTAGGCTACAAGATGAAGTCACCTGCACGCGGTTTACCAAGGCACAAGACCGAGAAGGGCACAATGTCTGAACCTAAACTTCAAGATCAAACCCCTCCAACCAATGAGCTCGCGACACGAAGCAGTCCATCACAAGTATTGTGGTTGACTTATTGTGGTTGGTGCATCACAAGTATCATTATTACATCAATTCTATGTATTTTGTGGCCTATTAATTTGAATCCATTGCAAAATTTGAAAAGACTCATCTTGGTTAATTGTGTGCTTGCATCCTCTCCACAAGCTTTAATTAAAGCTCCTATTTGCCAAATTTATCCATAATTAGCCATTGCTAATTAGTTTGACAAATTTGTGTATACCAGTTCATGTGTGTGTGTGTTATTTGGTGGGGGCTCAACATAAGGTGGGGGAATAGAGGAATATAAAAGTTTATTTTGACTTTATTGAAATCCATGCTCGTCTGCCACACATTACACATAGCGGCACCAGAAGGCCCCACACATTACTGCCCCATGTCCTGTGGACTCTCGCCAACCACGGTGTTATTAGCCTACTCTTTTGGTGCTCTAAAATTGAGCTTTGCTCTTCACCCCCACTTGAAACCACTACTCAATTGTCCGCTCTCCATTCAACCTGGCTCGTCGTCGTCATGCTACCCTCGGCATCTACAATAGCTACCCTCGTGTTGTATGAGACTGGAGTGGAGACTCCCTTGTGTGTACAGAAGATGCCCTCTTGTGTTGACGCTTGCTGATTCTACTGCTACTGTTGTAGAGAATACCCTTCTTCTCCACCCAAATCATCATCACCGCTCGGTGTCTTGTCTACAATTGCTACTAACTCAACCATTTGCCGCTATCCATCGGGTCCTACAAACCCGTTGCACTAAGTTCGTCGATAATTGCCTGCCATAGCCTCACAACATACTGCATTTGCTAGCCTGCATTACCTAGTGGTGATGTCTCACAAGAAGATTTATAAATTTTCTCATGTAGGAAAATGGAGTCTTTTTCAGTGTTTTTCATAGAATGCATAAAATCATGAGCTTCTGCTCGAGAGGCACCGCATACCTAGCTAGGTACGATTGGGGGTAGGGGACCGCCGACTAGTTAGGTATGCAGTGCCTCTCGCACAGAATCTCATGATGTGGAGGTAATTCACAATGTGAGAATTATTGTGAGAATTTTTCCAACACTTCTTGTGTTTACCAATTGACATTTGCCCAGCGAGTTCTGAAATAACTGTATTGTAATTCATTTTTTAGCTAAGGTTCACACCACCATTAGACCCCTTTCCCCTGAGCCTTATGCTTGAAAAGACTCAAGGCCCAAACATTCTACAACCTATTCACACCAAATACTTCCATATCCTAATAATAACATTGGGTGCAATAACCTTCCCCCAAAAGATGACTAACACACACTTTGTAGACGTAACCATAGCCCCTGCATATTTCACCATGATTGCACTCTTATCTTGCGATGTATGTTAACTCTTTAACCACACGACTACAAATTCAATGGCCATGGTTTTCACATGTGGCAGGAAAAAACCAAGGGCTACTTAATGCAAAAGTAGATATGGTACATCATTAAGCCACTAACTGATGATGGCAGAATAGAAACGCAACAAATCTTAATGCAATTTGTAGCTAAAGATGGGCAAGCTTTTGGAATTTTGCTCACAGCCCTTGACGACAACTTTGTGCATTATTTGGATGATTGCACCACTGCACATGAAGCATGGAGAACCTTAGAGAAGCATTTTGGCACTATTGCCAAGCATTCTAAAATTGCATTAAATATGAAACTCTATGGATTAGTTATGGAGCATGGAGAAGATGTGTCATCTCTTGTAAATAGGCTCAAGAGTATTTTCACACAATTAACATGTATAAAATGCCAAGTAGATAATGAAGACCAAATTGTTGTGCTTCTCAAAGCTGTACAAGATGCAGATTTTGGATAAAGAGTAATAGTGCTTAAAGAGAAAGACCCAGTCCCTTAACTTGAAGATGTAATAAACTCTCTTCAAGAGCACAAAACGAAGATCAAAGAGGAATCAACCACAGATAAATGGCACTTTTGTTATCTCATTCAATCGCTACAACCAAAACCACAAAAGGAACTTTAAGTGCACACACTATACAACAAAAATGAGGATAAAGGAATAAAATACCGGTATTCGGACATTTCAAGTGATCCACCCTCAAGGACAAAGTAGAAATTTTAAATCTTGGATCATATACCATATTTTAGAATCTCCAAGCTACTACGCAAAGTCCAAATAATGTGGACAACCAGGGCTACTGAGAAAACAATTATACTACACAAACTACTATATAGAATGAAAAATTGCTACAAATATTCATTTGTATGGTACACATCCCAAGAGAATATTAACTCACTCTTAGAGTGATCGGGAACACACATCAAAGGATCACACATAAATAACAAGTCAACAACTAATACGGAAAGATCTAGAGAGCTTGCACCCAAGCTCTGCAAGAGAAGAACAAGGTGCTATAGAAAGGCACCAGAAAAATTGTCAATCTTGTCTGCTGCTCATGGAAACCACCAAAATTGAAGGAAATAGGCCTAGAAATTGACTCCCAAGCTGGCTCCACATCCCCCTTTGAAGAGATAACACTCGGACGATGGATAACATCATTACTCTCCAAGAGTCTCTACATGTGTGACTAGATCACCTAAGGTAGGTGAATCTAAAAGAAAATATACATGTGGAACCCAAACCAAATCAAGAAGAATATCTCCTCACTTTGGAGAATGCCATGGTAAACTATAACTGGTTCCTATTTCAAGAAGGACTACTATCCACCTGTACAAAACAACATGACAATCTAAGGTTAAAGGATCTATATTGTATAGCCTCCAAGGTGCAATCTAGAAGATGAAGCATAGGAAATACTGGTTGGATGCACAAGGAAGAGAAACTGTCACACTACAAATCTGAAAGACGAATCAACCACCAAAATGGATAAAGAAGAACACCTGCCAAGCTATTAACCACATTGTGGGCTAAAGCATACGATCCAAAGCGGCAAGAAATGGGAAAGGAAACCAAGGACTAGAAAACTGAAGGTGCCAAGGGAAATGTATGCGAGTGCAAGTGCCAGAGCAGAGAGAGAGAGAGAGAGAGAGAGAGAGAGAGAGAGAGAGAGAGAGAGAGAGAGAGAGAGAGAGAGAGAGAGAGAGAGAGAGAGAGAGAGAGAGAGAGAGAGACCTGCTTTGGGTGGAGCGCACAACAAGCTCCTTATTCTGTTGTATTAAAGAATAAGTGTATAATTATGTTAGTAGATGGGTTAGTAGTAAGTGGGATGTCCGACCAGTGGCCTGAAATCCCAACAAACTCCCACTTGAAGGCTAATGCAGCCCAAGTGACTTGCTATGTACAACCATGAAGCAATCTAGTGGCTTCAACCTATACCCATCAACTCACTGCAATGTGTAAACCGCTCCAAAGCTAAGCCTTTCATTAAAGCATCTGCTGGGTTGTCGTCAGTGTGTACCTTGACCAAATCAATGAGCTTTTTGGCCAAGAAACCTCTCACGAGATGATACTTGACTTCAATGTGTTTCGATTTGGAGTGAAACACAGGATTTCTTACCAATGCAAGAGCACTCTGACTATCACAATATATCTCTGGAGTCTCATCAATGCCATGATTTTTGACCAAGCAAGATAACCATACAGCCTCTTTACTTGCATACGACAATGCAACATACTCTGCTTCCGTAGTGGAAGACGACGTACAATCTTGAAGACATGACCTCCAAGATACTACTGCTTGAGCAAATATGAAGACATAGCTAGATGTCGATGTTCTATTGTCAACACAATCCGCATACTCTGCATCACTGTTCTCGAAGCGTAAACATGTGCCGACCGTACCTTTGAGGTACTAAGAATGTGCTTCACTGCTTCCAAATGCTTGCTGCCAGGATTTGCAATATATCGGCTCACCACTCCCACTGCAAAAGCAATGTCTGGTCTTGTGGCCACCATAGCATACATGAGACTACCCACTACCAAAGAATATGGTACCTTAGCCATTTCAGCTCGCTCAGCATCAGATTTGGGTGCATCTTCCTTGCTGAGTTTCAACAATGCCTGCATTGGGGTACTCAATGCTTTCCCCCCCTGCATATTGAAACGCTACAAAACTTTCTCAATGTATGTTTCCTGAGATAACTCAAGAATACGATGTTTGCGATCTCTTTTGATTTGCATGCCAAGAAAGTGTGTAGCATCCCCCAAATCTTTCATTGCAAAATTATTGCTAAGTGTTTTCTTCAAGTTGGCAATTTCCGCAATGGATTTCCCAGCTATAAGCATGTCATCAACATACAAAACTAGAATGATGATCGAGCCATCATCTAGCTTTCTTGTGTACAAGTAGTGATCCTCTTCGCTCCTTTTATATCCTTGAGACCTTATACATGCATCAAATTTATGATACCACTGCCTTGAACCCTGCTTTAAGCCATAAAGTGCCTTTTTGAGCTTACATACTAGCTCCTCACGAGATGCGTTCTCCTGAACAAACCCTTCAGGCTGCTGCATGTAAACATCCTCATCGAGATCCCCGTGAAGAAATGCTATCTTCACATCCATTTGGACGAGTTCCATGTCCTCAATCACTACAAGACCAAGTACGGCTCTAAGCATTGTCATCTTGACCACAGGCTAGAAGATTTCATCAAAATTGACTACCTTTTGGTATTTGAACCCTTTGGCTACAAGTCTTGCCTTGTACTTTGGATTTGGATCACCTGAGGTAAATTTCTTCTTGTAAACCCATTTGCAAGGTAAAGCTTTTGCATCATTTGGCAGTTCTACCAAGTCCCAAGTGTCATTAGCTAGAATCGAGTTATACTCAGATTGCATAGCCTACTCCCACTTCACCACATCATCCGCCATCATGGCTTCTTTGTAGTAGCTTGGCTCACCGCAATCGGTCAACATGCTGTAATCAAGACTTGGCTCGAAACGTGCAGGTGGACGAGAGACTCTAGTAGACCGTCTCACTCCTTGACCATTGCTATCCGCTCCCTCTGGAGCATTGCTAGTGGAAGGTACATCACTAGCCGCTGAGTTGATTTCACTGTCTCTGAGGCAACATCCTCAAAAGTGACTCTCCGAATCTCTATTTCCTTGATAGGTTGTTTATGCATCTTCGACTCATTGAAGATCACATCTGAACTACGGATGACTCTACGAGATTCCGGGTGCCAAAGACGATATCCCATCTCTCCATCTGCACCATATCCAATAAAAATGCATTTGTGTGACTTTGGCTCTAACTTCTGTCGAAGCTGTTTAGGCACGTGAGCATAAGCTTCACAACCGAAAACACGTAGATGATCATAGTGGGGTTTACGTTTAGACCATAACTCTTCTAAAATCTCATAATTCAATGGCGTACTACGCGAATGATTTATAATGTGCACTGCAGTCAAGGCGGCTTCTGCCCAAAAGCCTTGTGTGAGATTTGCCCTAGAAAGCATGGTTGTGACTCGTTCCTGGATTGTATGATTCATATGCTCAACAACTCCATTCTGACCTGGTGTGTATGGTGCAGTAAACTGCCTTTTAATCCCCCTTTTAGCACAGAAATGATCAAACTCCTTGGAGACATACTCTCCACCGTTGTTAGTCTGCAACCTCTTGAGTTTCTTGCCAGACTGATTCTCAACTAGTGCTAAAATTTTTTGGAACACAGGAAGAACTTGATCCTTATGTTTCAAAGGATATGCCCACACCTTTCGAGTAGAGTCATCTATGAATGCCACAAAATAGTTGGCCCCCCTTAGAGATTTGGTTGACATAGGACCACAAACATCACTATGCACTAAATCTAGAGGTTTGAGCTCGCTTTTGACCCAATGATAAGTGCACGGACCTAGTATGTTTTCCATAGATACAGTGCTCACAAACATGAATGTCAACATAAGACAAGACAGGTCAGTAGCCAAAACGAGTCAGAGTTCTCATTCCTTTTTGGCTAATATGACCTAGCCGGCAATGCCACAACTCAGTTAACGGCAGTTTGGCTATAGATATGTAATCATGACCAACATCTGACACATGCGTGGAATACAAGGTACCATGCTTTTGACCTCTGAGTACAACAAGATTACCTTTGTGTACTATCCACGAACCATTGCCAAATGTGGTGTTGTAGCCCAAATCATCAAGCTGACAAACATAAATCAAGCTTTTAGTCAACTTGGTCACATGTCTGACATTACATAAAGTAAAGTGCGTGCCATTTCTTAGATGCAATTTGACGTTTCCGACACCCTCAATGTCTAGTTCATAAGCATCACCAAGTCTCACTTTGCCACAAGGGTGAGAATAAGTAGAGGACCACTATCTATGTGGTGTCACATGGAAACTCGCACCAGAATCTACAATCCAATTCTGTGCATACTGCGCATCTTCTGTAACAAGAGCCTCGACAGGTAGATATGCTGTGCAGACCAATACGTTAGAGGTAAGTGGCATAACAACCGCTGGAAGAGTCTCTACAATAGGAGCATTTGAAGACTCTAGCACATTGATCTCCTCTAACTTTGCTTTGCCCTTGTTTGAATCATTAGACTTAGAAGTTTCACCGGATTGTTTATCCTTCTTGCTTTGCTGCCATTTTCTGTAATCCTTCTTCACATGCCCCTTTTTATGGTAGTGATAGCACTCGACATTACGTATAGAACCTTGAGACTTACTGCGCGTGTTACCATATACATGTGGTAGTGATGTGTGTGAACACACTAGGACCGCCGGGGCATTTTTTCCCTCTTTAGGAGGTTTTCCCCCCCGAGCATTGTATATACGCCCATCACTCTAGGGCTAACTATCTTTCCATTGCACACTAAGTAATACACTCTCAATTGTGTGACTTGAGCTTCCTTCGTCTTCTCCAAGCTGTGTGTGTTTCTTTGCAACCCTAATTCCAACAATTGGTATCAGAGCAGGTTGCGTCCTCTCGGGCTTAGTCGCCAGTTGCTCCAGTACATGCCTGCTCACTTTCTCCGATTTCAGTGAGCTTTGACGAGCGTTCGCAGGTCAACAAATACTTTAGGAATTCTCGTAGAGCTCGGTCTGCTTAGATCAATTTGGGCTCATTTCGGCGTCTGTTCCCACTACAAGCAGGTCTGGACAGGCAATTTTGTCATTTTGTGCAGAATTTTTGTCAGTGCCGCTTTCTGCATAATAGGTGCCTTATAGTCTTCTACAGTTTGTGCTATATAGCACGTGTTGTTCCCGCTCCGTTTCTCCTATTTTCGGGCAGTTTTCACATCAGGTGCAACATTTACCATGGCTGACAACAACAACACAGATGTGTTCAAGATGTTTGATTCTGAGGACAGGTTGGATGGGGAAAACTACCCTATGTGGGCTTATATGATGCAACATGTTCTTGTGTCAAAGGGCGTCTGGAACATTGTGCAGGGCATTGATGTACATCCTGGTTCTGAGGATGTAGGTGATGTTCAGGATGTTGCAGGTCTTCCTGCAAGGATTGCTGCTGTTAGAGTTGTTTTGCCTACGATAGAATAAGCTCGTTGGGATGTAAAGGATGCGCAGGCTCATGCATTGATTGCATTGTCTGTGAAGCGCACCATTGTTCCTCACATCTGTTCAACAAACTCTGCAAAATAGGCTTGGGATATTCTAGCAGGTATTTATGCAAGTCGCAATGAGGCTAAAATTGCTTTGCTGCATAAAGAGCTGGAGTCGAAGATTATGCATGAGGAAGATGATATGGACACTTTCCTTGCTAGTGTCAAGGATATCAATGAGCAACTTATTTCTGTAGGTGAAGTTATTTCAGACAGTTCCCTTGTGCAGATTGTTCTTGATGCCTTACCAGATTCTTACCAGACTTTTACTAGTACTTGGAGACTTATGACCCAAGGAAATCCAGAAGTTGTCAAGTTTGATGCATTATGCACATTACTGTTGCAAGAGTCACTCTCCAGAGAAAACAGGACTAGACAGCGTGCACTTGAACAGGCTTTTATTGCTTCTCAAAGAAAAGGTGGTAAAAGCAATGCAGCCACTTCTTATGGTTCTGCGAGTGGCAAAAATTCTGTTCCTAATGCTTTTGCTGGTAGCAATTCGTCTGGAAATTCTGGTTATAAGGGCAAAAAGAAGATGCGTTGCTATTATTGTAAAGCCAATGATCACTTGATCAAGTTGTGTCCTAAGTTGAAGGCCAAAGAGGCTAAGAAGAAAGAGGGTGGTTCCAATGCAACGGCTGGTTCCACTACAAATGCAGCCATTGTTGAGTCTTCTATGAAAGGAGACTGTGTTGCTGATGTTGATGCAGAATGGGCTTTTAGCGCAGAGTGCACTTACAATCCTGCTGTCCATGATGCATGCTTGTCAGTTGCTGCAGATTCACATGTGTGGTATTTCGACAGTGGTGCTACAAAGAACATTACCTCACATCGTGAATTGTGTACCTCTCTCGAGTCTGTCCCTCATGGGAATTCAGTCACTTGTGCCAACAACGCCTCTTATCCAGTTCAGGGAGTTGGAAAGATTGTGCTTACTGCTGCTAATGGCAGCTCTTTCACACTTGCTGATGCACTTTATGTACCTGGGATCAAGAAGAATCTCTTGTCTGTATCCGCACTTGCTAGACTTAGACTTGTAGTCAAATTTGTGGATGAAAGATGTACAGGTCATGATCTCAGTTTTGGTGATGAAATTGTTGCATCTGGCCTTTTGTGCCGTGGGCTGTATAAGCTCACTTTGTATGACAACTGTGGACAAATTTTGCAAATGCTGTTGCAGATTCAAGGGCTATTTCAGATGAAAAACTTTGGCATGCAGGTTTTGGTCATCTGAATTTTGCCAGTTTGCTGCGTTTGCAGAAATCTGATATGGTTGCTTCTTTGCCACCTCTTGAAGCACCTGTCAAACATGTTTGTGAAGGCTGTATTTTGGGTAAGATGCAGTATTCTAAGTTTCCAAAGGATGGTTCAGTTTGGGCCACATGCAGGTTGCAGCTTGTGCATAGTGATGCTTGTGGGCCCATGCAAACTCCGTCCTTGGGGAATTACCTTTACTTCGTGACTTTCATTGATGATTAGTCTAGGCATGCATGGGTATTTCCGCTTGAAGCGAAGTCCGAAGTTTTTATGTGCTTCAAACAATTTCTGGCTATGGCTGAAAATGTCTCAAAATGTACTATGGGCACCCTCCGTTCCGATCGAGGGGGGGAGTATACGTCTCATGAATTTGATGCATTTTTGGCTAGTCATGGGATAAAACACCAATGTACAATGTCTTATACACCTCAACAAAATGGTGTTCCTTAGAGGAAAAATAGGTCACTGATGGAAATGGCACGATGTATCGTCAAAAGTCAAGCTTTGCCACATTCTTTTTGGCTTGAGGCCATCACGTGTGCCACTTATGTACTTAACAGGTGTCATACGAATGCTTTGCAATCTATTACTCCATATGAAGCATGGCATGATAGAAAGCCTTCTATTGAGCACATGCGTGTTTTTGGCTGTTTGGCATATGCTTTGGTGCCATAAACACATCGCAGAAAATTGGATGATAATTCTGTCAAATGTATTTTTGTTGAGTATAATGCTGAAAGAAAAGGTTACAGGTTATATCATCCGCAAACAAAGCGTACTCTGGTTTCACGGGATATAGTCTTTGTGGAAGATTGTGTTCAACCCTTGCTGTCATGTACTAGAGACAATAATGTAAGCTCACAGGACATTTATGACACTTTGTTGCCTCTTTTCAGTGGTGGAAATACGAATGTAATTTCCAATGAGGCAAATGTACAGCCTATGGGGGTTTCTGAAAATGTTACAGATCAGCCTATTACTGATGCAGATGTACATGATGTACTTGATGAGGAAAGGGCTGAAAATGAGCAGGCTAGAGGTATGCCAAAATGGCTGGTGCACACTTTGCGTGACAGTAAACTGGATACACCTTTGTCTCATCGTACTCGTTCAAGATCTCACCATGCATCTTATGCATCAGATTGTTATGCTTTGGCTGTGTCTAGCTTACATGATGTTGAGGAGCCTCTGTCTTTTGATGAAGCACGGAATTCAGAAAATTGGATGGCTGCCATGCAATCAGAATATGATGCACTTATAGAAAATGACACATGGACTTTATGTGATTTGCCTCCTGGAAAGAAGGCCATTGGTATGAAGTGGGTTTACAAGTTGAAACGCAAGCCAAATGGTGAGATCAATCGCCATAAGGCTCGACTTGTTGCAAAGGGTTATGCACAGCAAAAAGGCATAGATTATGAAGAGACTTTTGCTCCCACTTGTCGTATGACTATTGTGCATTGGCAGCTCATTTTGGTTGGGATGTACATCAATCAGACATTGCTACTGCTTTCTTGAATGGTGACATATTTGAGGAAGTTTATGTAACGCAGCCTCGCGGTTTTGTCGTAAAAGGACAAGAGGACAAAGTGTGCAGATGTAAGAAGGATTTGTATGGGTTGAAGCAATCTCCTCGTGCTTGGTGTGAGAAAGGTGACACTCATTTGGTTAAACGAGGCTTTGATAACAGTCCAACAGAAAGCACATTGTATGTAAAGCGTGAGGGTGATGTACTTCTCATTGTGGTTCTTTATGTCGATGATTTGCTGATCCTGGACCAAATGAAAGACATATTGCTGGATTTAAGGCTGATTTGAATGCTACTTTCAAGATGAAAGATTTGGGGATGTTGCATCATTACTTGGGTATACAGTTTAAGCAGTATGATGGTGGTATTGCCTTGTGTCAGAAAAGTTACATAGAGACATTGCTATGTAAGTTTGGACTTGAGGATTGCAAACCTATTGCCACTCCCAGGGAAACAGGTTTGAAGTTGAGTCTACATGATGCTGGCGATCCTGCTGATGTCACTCTTTACCAAACTGCTGTTGGTTTCCTCATTTATGTATGCAACACGAGGCTAGATATTCAGTTTGCAGTCTCACAAGTCAGCAGATTTATGCATAGCCTAGGGTCTAAGCATTGGCAAGTTGTCAAGAGGATTTTTCGCTACCTTAGTGGCACTTTACATCTTGGCTTGTTTTATCCCAAGGGGGGATCATTACCACCAGACTTACATGCTTTTTTGGACTTAGATTGGGCTGGTTGTTTTGACACGCGAGTGTCCACAAGTGGTTTTTGTTTCATGCTTGGTAGTTCATGTATATCATGGTTGAGCAAGAAGCAACCTACTGTGGCCACTTCGAGCGCATTGGCAGTTGCGAGGAGCCCAATTTTTCATGCTCGCATAAAGCACATTGAGGTGCATTACCACTATGTCAGGGAGAGGCTCTCAGTAGGAGAGATCAGCTTGGCTTATGTGCCAACACAGGACAACCTTGCAGATCTTTTCACAAAGGCATTGTCTCGTGAGAATATTGAAGCTTTTCGCAAAGCTTTGGGCTTTGGGCTCACTCCCCTTTGTCGACTGATCATGTCCTCAGGGCATGGCACTTCCCTTTACTCATGTGCCAGCTCTCGTTCATCGCATCACTCCAGGGGGGATTTGTTACCATATACATGTGGTGGTGCTATGTGTGAACACACTAGGACCGCCGGGGCATTTTTTCCCTCTTTAGGAGGTTTTTTCCCCCGAGCATTGTATATACGCCCATCACTCTAGGGCTATCTATCTTTCCATTGCACACTAAGTAACACACTCTCTATTGTGTGCCTTGAGCTCCCTTCGTCTTCTCCAAGCTGTGTGCGTTTCACTGCAATCCTAATTCCAACACTTAAACTTGACCCACAACTAGTCCTTGGCCTTCTGATGTTGGCTATATGGTTTTTGAATGTTTTGGAGTTTTTTAGGCCAGCTAATAGTTAGTTTTAGGGTATGTTCCAGTGGTTTCCCCCTTGATCTGATTTTTACCCCTTTTGCCCTCTTTCTGAACTTTTCTGATAAGGGTCCCTTGGGAGAAAGTGCTTCAAATGTTATAACTTTTCTACTAGCCCAATATCAGCTCAAAATTCCAAAAAGGTACATGGATTGTGATACATGTTTGGCAAGATTTTGGCTCAACTTGTTGCAAAAGGTTATGCATAGCAAAAAGGCATAGATTATGAAGAGACTTTTGCTCCCACTTGTCGTATGACTACTGTACGTTTTCTATGTGCATTGGAAGCTCATTTTGGTTGGGATGTACATCAATCAGACATTGTTACTGCTTTCTTGAATGGTGACATATTTGAGGAAGTTTATGTAACGCAGCCTCACGGTTTTGTCATAAAAGGAGAAGAGGACAAAGTGTGCAAATGTAACAAGGCTTTGTATGGGTTGAAGCAATCTCCTCGTGCTTGGTATGAGAAAGCTGACACTCATTTGGTCAAACAAGGCTTTCGTAACAGTCCAACAGAAAGCACATTGTATGTAAAGCGTGAGGGTGATGTACTTCTCATTGTGGTTCTTTATTTCGATGATTTGTTGATCACTGGACCAAATGAGAGACATATTGCTGAATTTAAGGCTGATTTGAATGCTACTTTCAAGATGAAATATTTGGGGTTGCTGCATCATTACTTGGGTCTACAGTTTAAGCAGTGTGATGGTGGTATTGCCTTGTGTCAGAAAAGTTACATAGAGACATTGCTATGTAAGTTTGGACTTGAGGATTGCAAACCTATTGCCACTCCCATGGAAACAGGTTTGAAGTTGAGTCTACATGATGCTGGCGATTCTGCTGATGTCACTCTTTACCAAACTGCTGTTGGCTGCCTCATTTATGTATGCAACACGAGGCTAGATATTCAGTTTGCAGTCTCACAAGTCAGCAGATTTATGCATAGCCCAGGGTCTAAGCATTGGCAGGATGTCAAGAGGATTTTCCGCTACCTTAGTGGCACTTTACATCTAGGTTTGTTTTATCCCAAGGGGGGATCATTGCTGCCAGACTTACATGCTTTTTTGGACTCAAATTGGGCTGGCTGTTTTGACACAAGAGTGTCCACAAGTGGTTTTTGTTTCATGCTTGGCAGTTCATGTATATCATGGTTGAGCAAGAAGCAACCTACTGTGGCCACTTCGAGTTGTGAAGCTGAGTACAGGGCAGTCTTCACAGCTACAGTGTTGAGTGTGTATGGCTTAGACGCCTTATGGCTGATTTGGGTGTTGGACAGGACACTGCCAACACTATCTACATTGACAGTCAGAGCGCATTGGCAGTTGTGAGGAACCCAGTTTTTCATTCTCGCACAAAGCACATTGAGGTGCATTACCATTATGTCAGGGAGAGGCACTCAGCAGGAGAGATCAGCTTGGCTTATGTGCCAACACAGGACAACCTTGCAGATCTTTTCACAAAGGCATTGTCTCGTGAGAAGCTTGAAGCTTTCCACAAAGCTTTGGGCTTACTCCCCTTTGTGGGCTGATCATGTCCTCCAGGCATGGCACTTCCCTTTACTCATGTGCCAGCTCTCGTTCACCACATCACTCCAGGGGGGATTTGTTACCATATACATGTTGTAGTGATGTGTGTGAACACACTAGGACCGCTGGGGCATTTTTTCCCTCTTTAGGAGGTTTTTTCCCCCGAGCATTGTATATACGCCCATCACTCTAGGGCTAACTATCTTTCCATTGCACACTAAGTAACACACTCTCCATTGTGTGCCTTGAGCTTCCTTTGTCTTCTCCATTTGTGTGTGTTTCTTTGCAACCCTAATTCCAACAGCGCGAGCTCCCATGTTCCTTGTTGTTGGCACGACTTTGAGTGTGACCCCTCTGTCTATCACTAGCAACATACGCATCACTATCCTTCTTGCCTTCGAGAGATTTCCCGCGAATATCCTCGGTAAACAGACTCCCAAGGACATCATTGTACTCTAGACCGGTACCAGGTGCTGAGTGGCTAATCGCATTATAGAACGTATCCCAAGATGAGGGTAAACTGCATAGCAAGAAGATACATTTGATTTCCTCATCGAAGACCAAACCTTGAGTGGTCAACTGAGTGAAAATGATATTGAACTCATTAATGTGAGTAAAAATAGTGCCCTCTTCCTTCATACGAAGGTCAAACAACTTCTTCATCAAGAAAACCTTATTAGTGGCACTTTTGTTCTCATAACTGGAACACAACTTATCCCATACATCTTAGCAGTTCTTTCTCCAACTATAGTAAAGTACTTAGATTTGACCAAATGCAAACGGAGGGTAGATTTGGCCTTAGCATCAAGTTTCTCCCACTCAACATCTGTATACTCGCCCTCTGGGCGCTCCATGATAGGATCCAACTGGCCTTTTTGTATAAGAACATCTTGAATCTGCTCTTTCCAGATAGAAAAATCCGTCCCATCAAATTTCCGGATATTGTAAATATCCTTTTCACCTCTAGATGACATGGCTGCAAGCTAAAGATAATATGGCGATAAACACTTGTAATTCTGAAAAAAATTCAGCATACTTTTCCCAAAAAAACTGACAAAATCTCAATCCAAAACTGTCACAAGAGATCAGTAACGCATAAAAAGTAATGCTCTTAGAGCATAAGACATGCGCATCAACCACTAATTGTCACTAACTGTGCATAAAAAGTCAAAAAGCTGACCCAAGACTCCCAACACATCGTCAAATGCACCTAGCCCTCTCTATACATGTCCTATGGTGAGGCCACGAAAAAGGGGTACTCCAGCAACTTGTATCACCGAAAGGATCTCAACATTCGAGAATCCCCCAGCTCAAGAAAACCTCACGCTATTGACCCTCACAAAAGGTTATGTAGACAAGAAACCAGTCCAATCTCAGAAAGGGCCTCCGAACCGAGTCTCAAAAACGGTCGGGACTTCCAGAAACAAGCCAAAATCGGCTCCACAAAAGGTACATATGGCATTTTCCGCAACTCAATGTACATCCACTGTTAACAATACTGCAAGGTGCAGTATACGCGCTCAAACAGGTGCCAAACAAAATGTGCAAGCAGTAAATCCCTGTGGGGAGTAAAACCGCTCTCAAAAGAGCTCAAGCATTATCAAAATTGCCAAAACAATGCATATCTGCATCAAATACTCCCACTGAAATCTGTGCTGATGCTAAACATTGCAACCTGTAAGAAACGTGGATGTCTTGTATGTATGCAAGAACCTGTGAGGAGATGGATGACTGAAAAACCCGAGACAATGTTGATGCCAAAAAGTGCTCCTAATCAGCCCATAAACACCGTCTCAATAGCACATAATAGCCATAAAATGGCTAAATACAATCCCAAAATAGTCTCTGAAAAACCTGCACCTATAGCAAAAGTGGTGTTGAAAAATACAACTCGTGAAGCGTAGCTCTAATGAAGCTTTTGACTGCAGGGAGCTAAGACGAATGGAGGCAATGGTGTGGATCGCACTCAACGGGATGGGCTGAGAGAGAGAGAGAGAGAGAGAGAGAGAGAGAGAGAGAGAGAGAGATAGACCTGCTTTGGGTGGAGCGCACAACAACATTATCCTGTTTGCAGCTCCTTATTCTATTGTATTAAAGAATAAGTGTATAATGGTTATGTTAGTAGATGGGTTAGTAGTAATGGTTATGTTAGCAGATGGGTTAGTAGTAAGTGGGATGTCCGGTTAGTTGGCCTGAATCCCAACAAAAACACCGTGCATTGTACTCCGTTGAATGGAGCACTAGTAGTCGCCTTGAAGGTAATAACTTGGAGGCCCCCTCTAAAGGAGAAGTATTCTAAGAAATATACTCTAAGATAGAAACTGACTCAACCCCACATCAGAACAGAGAGCAAACATTATCACTGAAATCTCTGGAGCTAGAGCCAAGAGTGGGACCGTCAAACCTGCCATGGACATCTACTGTCATCGAACATCAAGCACATGCAACTTGGAAGCACGAAAGAATGCTAAAATTTGAGCATGGAACAAAATCAATAGGCTTTAGCCACATGACTAGAGTGCACAAGGGTGCACATGAAGATCACCAGCCTTCGTAACCAACACTACATCTTTACCAGTATTACTCCTAAAAGAAGGAATTCTAAATGGTTTACTTCTATTCTGAGGTAACAAGCTTGCACCAACTTCAGTACAACTAGAGGTGGCATGGGTACACATAATGAGAGGTAGAGAGATACTAGAGAAGAGTGGAAAAATTAAATTAGAACTACTTAGAAATAAATCTCCATGCTTTCCTCATGCTCAACCATAATTAGAACTACTTACAAACAAATCTCCATGCTTTTCTCATGCTCGACCAAATTAAAGTACGTAAGAGGATTTTACATAAAAATGTAATGCACACAACCCTTAGATGCCAAAAAACTTCACAAATCAGTCAAAGATCGTTACCAAAAGTGTCCTTGTGATGGATGTATCTACGTGCGTGTACGCACGCGCGCACGCGCGCGCACACACACATTCTAATTGTGTCGATGCAAATGGCTTGACATCAACATGATTACATTCTGGAAAGAATCATACTTACATAGCACGAGTCCTTGCGAAAGTCATTTTTCACTTTTCAATACTCAATATTGCATCGAGAAGTGCACACAGATCCCAATAATAGAATTAGTGAGGCAATTGCATTAGTGCTCTAACATCTATAATGTACTATCACAACATGTTCATGCAAGGAAACAAATTGTCGAAGGTACAGGTAGCACATGGGAAGCTGATCTTTCAGAAGGGACCGTTGTCTCTTGAGCAGGAGTAAATCTTTTTACATACCGAAGAGGAGAAAGCCTTTGTCCTTGCCCAAGACCCATCTAGGAGGTTTTACGCTACCTAGTGACATACATTGAAGGTTGTTGATCGATAGGATCTGTGCACTGGAAAGTAGGTTCTTCATAGAGTTGGATTTACTTTTAAGGGATAGGATTTTACTTCTTAGACATCTCTCGAGAGAAGCAATTTGATTGTATAGTGCAAGATACTTTTCTACTACAGAATTTGTTGTAGATATCCTCGCCCATGAAACCTTCTCTTTACTAAGGTGGATTGCTCACTCTAGCTTCCTAGTCTGCCTTCCTTTCTAAGAGTTGAGGAGGGGTGCTAGAGTTCATGCATCTCTCTGGATTCATCTATTCGGGGGTCCCAATTTTTCCAAGGGACAAGTGTTAGGGAGTGAGGAGTGTTTTGCAACTATGCCTGACCAGTGTGAGGTTGTTTTCTCATGTCAGGATGTCTTTAGCGATGTTTACCTTAGGGTTTTGGCTTTGCTCCATGGCCAACAGGCTAGGGGTATTTCTCCTAACCTTGTTGGTAATTTCACCACAATTCTTAAGGGCTTCATGTACCCTTTTCCCTATTATTCCCTATTATTAGAGGTCGTGGGGGTGGGTGAACACTTGGCCAACCCAAACCTCTGGAGGTCTATAGGGAGGACAGAGGAGAGTGTGTGTGTGCACATTGCCCTTGGGTACAAATAAGACAACATGAAACCCCTTAAAGGGTATGCCTTTATGATTATAAATAACAAAACATGAAACCCCTTAAATGGTATGCCTTTATCCTTCCAACCTCGTTGCTATCCGCGTCTCATCAAATTTAGTTCCAATAGTCTCGTTAGGTACAATTATAAACTAAAATTCATACTCATATGCTATTATAAAATGCTCACTTGTGAAAAAGTAGCTCACACTATTCTCGTGTGAGAAAAAGATTCACATGTTAGAATTTGAATTCTCTTTAAAGGACTCTAGCGGTTGACCCACTTCTCGGATGGTGACAACAACAAGTGTTGAAAATCCCCTGACAAAGTTGGCTGTCCAATTTCAACTCAATGGCACTGAGAAGCTGCTTATCAACACAGAGTCGTTGAAGGCCCAGACAACATTCTGATGCCGATTGGGGAATCCACTTTTGAGTGGAAAGCTTGGAAATGGCCCATGAGTAGCCACTTCTTGAAACCCCATACCAAGGGCACATACCAAGAGTTGATGCACGAGACTGATTGAGTCACCCCTTTGAACAAACAATGGAAGAAGCAATGATCAAAAGCTCGATGGGTCGAGGCCACGAAGAACATCCACAGTGGCCTCATTTTATGAAGGTATTTCTATGAGAGGTGATGTGGGGGGCTTTGCGCACGTGGTATCGAGTGGGTGGAGATTGGCTAGTGAAGACCTTGCCCACCTCTTCATGGAATGCCTGACAATCAGAGGCTTGGCACGGAAGGTGTGCAAATGAATACAAAGAATGTGGAATATAGGGTTTTTCAAGAAGGATTTGTGCCTTGGTGGGAAACAATTTCGAAGTCCTGCAATACTAATATGTACTCAAATTGTCAGATTTTGTTTCTTCAATAAGATATGGAAGGCTAGGAACTACCGGGTCTTTGATAGCGACCTCTCTATGGCTAGATTTTTTGAGGTTGTACAAGAAAGTAAGGAGCTAATATTTGTGGTGGGTAAAAGGAAAAACTGGGAGGATTGGCTTAGGATGAATCTCGCCATCCGATCGAACCTTGTTGTGTAAAGGAATGGGGCTTTTGTTTCTAGATATTTCTAGGGTATGATGTAACCACTTGCCCCTCAAGGCTCGACACAAGCTTGAGGGTGTTTTATATATTTCTTGGTGTCATTCTAATACAATCATTCACAATTGTGAGTTTTACACAAACAAAAAAAGGAATTTGAACTCTCTTTGGTAAATAAAAACTAGTTTTGTATTGCAGGTCTTAACGAATGTGACCGGATCTTTTTTTTAGTGCATCATACTTGCATGCATATTACTATATATTTAAATTCAATGATTCTTTAAAGGCAGTTCAATTGCTCATTATAATAAAAAGATAAAAAATTAAAAACCAACAGTAATGGCAAAGTCATATCCAAATAAGAGTAGCTAGTAATCTCCTGACTGCCTCCAAGCATTGTGCAAGATAAGGCTCTACCATAAGGAGGTCTCAAGCAATTTTGAGTAAATAAACCATAACAATAAGCAAATTTTTTCAAGACAAACATTAATACATCTTCCGTGTCACTCTTGAGTCAGACGTAGCATGCCTACCAAGCACTCGATTGTAGGGTCAAGAAACAACCACAACACATTAGGCTTATGAAGTAACTATCACTTGCTCGTGATAGCTATTTCTAACATTCTTGCTCATGTATTGTAGCAAGAGAAATCTCTGTTTTTCCAGCATGTGGCCCTAGAAAACTGGATCAATGCTTAAGCTGCAATGCTTTCTATTGCTTCTCATGCTATGAGCTCTCAAGAGGCTGGGGCAACCCATGTTGAGGCCGTGTCACTAGTCTTATGTGCAAGAGCAATTGGTAGTGTCAATAGCAGTCACAATTGTGTGTACCTCGAGTCTATCCATTGGGACATGTCACTTCTATGCTAGACCACCCTTGGTCACTGGTATGGGCAGCTTATTGTCAGCATAGAGAGCCTTTCCAAAATCTCTCTCTCTCTCTCTCTCTCTCTCTCTCTAAGATGCCAGATTTGTTTCCACCTTAGTGATCTCTCTTCTCCACAGGTGCTTATTTCATGTATGTGGCATTGCACGTGTTTAGATCAAAGTAGAGGTGTCCACCGAAACGCAAGTTAGATCTTGTCTTCAGTGCATCTTCCATTGCCACCTTTGACATGGTATCAAATTTGGTTGATCCAGTAGCGTTTTGGACTTGATTGAGCGAGAAGAAACTTGCTATTTTTTCTTGGTTTCTCTATGGTTTGGGAAGATTTGGGAAAATTGAGGCTATGGACCCTCATCTATGACTTCCCCATCTTTACCTTTGATTACCCCAGCCTCTCTTCACGGAGGGGAACTTGTGGAGGTTTCAGGACATGTAGCAGTGCTAGATTGCTTTGGTTTCTCAAGATGGATTCATGTTTCCATGCCTTCCCACAAGGGGAGCAAGCATGCGGTTGTTGGACCCAGAGGAGTTATCTGGCTTCTTCTTAGGAAAGAAGTGTTTGCATAGCTCTAGAGTAAGTTTTCTTGGCTGTGTTTGTTTCTTTGAGGAGATGAATTGAAAAATTTGCTACACGTTTTGCAAAATGCACGCTTTTCTTGGAATTGTCAAGTAAGCTACCTATTTGATCGGTAACAGGTTGATGATTCACTGGCACTTTTGTATGTGATTGTGGATAATGGATGATAGACGTGGATATCTTTCTTTCTAGAAGGAGTGGATTCTCATTGAATGTTTACTTTTCCATCCAAGGATGGAAAGTTCTAGTGCCAACTTCAATTGACTCATGATGCACTAAGAGGGTTTTTACTTACAAACATATCTCCATGCTTTTCTCATGCTCAACCAAACTAGAACTACTTAAGAGGGTTTATGTTCTATGCAAATGGATTGACATCTCTGAATGAGTCATATATAGTTAACGTGAGTCCTTGTGAAATTCGTTTTCTACTTTTTAGTACTCGATATTGAATCAAGAAGTGCACAAAAATCCCACCAAAAGAGTTAGTGAGGCAAGTATAGCATGCTTTACCATCTATAATGTACTGTCGCAACATGCTCATGTAGGGAAAGAATTGTCAAGGATACAAGCGGCACATGGGAAGCTGATCTTTCAGAGGGGACCGTTCTCTCTGGAGTAGGTGCAAATCTTTCTGCATGTGTATCAAAAAGGAGGCGGGATTTATCCTCGCAAAAGACCCATCTACCATGTTTTATTCTTGTTAGTGACATGCATTGAAGGTTAATGATCGCTACAACATGTGCACCAAAATCTAATCACGTCTTTCCAAGTGGGTTCTTCATACCTTATATGGAAAAAACAAGAGGGGTCGAGTGCACAAATCCTACCAATCAACAACCTTCAATGCATGTCACTAAGAAGAATAAAACCTGGTAGATGAATCTTCGGCAAGGATAAAGCATGCCTCCTTTCCCATACGCAAAATGATTTGCACCTGCTTCGGAGACCTGCTTTCAAAGATCTACCGTGGAGTGTGAGAACTTCGTGTCCGTACTTCGATAGATATGACAATTGTCAAAGATTGCAATTAATCCCATTTCCAACGAGAATCAATTGCAAGATTTGATCAATATTATCGATTATCGTAATGTGTGAAAGCTTTAAGCTTGCACTTTAGATAAATCGATATAGTGCAACGGATTTTAAAATCGATTATTGTAATGTGTTAATGCCAAAAGCTTCCACTTTAGATGAATTGATATAGTGCAATGTGATTGAAATGTTTTGTTTGAAGTGATGAAATTATTTAGTGCATCAAAATATAATTTGATTGACATGAGTTTATTGAAGAATGCAAAGACTATTATTGTCTATTGTTAATTGATAATATAGCACGATATTAATTGATAACGTGGACATATTTTGATCACTATATTGATTGATAGAGTATGGCTTGTGTAGTTTGTTGCCTTGAGTTAATTTTGACCTTGACATTAGCAAGTGGATTTGTTGATCTGACAGCTTGAATTTATCTGTCAGCATGGTGAAAGGACATGAGTGGAATTACGTCCACTCATTGCGTGCTGGAAAGAATACATCTCGATTGAAATGCAAGACATGCGGCCATGAGTTCAGTGGTAATGAGACCAGAATAAAAGAGCATTTGTTTAAAGTCCCTAGTAATGTGTCCGAGTGTACGGCGCGGCCAAGAGATATTCATGCTAGATTGCCAAAGTACGCTCGCATTGCGCATAGCAAATTCTTGTAGCTAAAAAGAAAACTGTGAATGCTAAACAAGCTGGAATGGATGTTGAAATGTCATTTGTCAATGAGAGGATAGAGCATGTGCCTACGGAAGAAAATGTTCAGACTCCCCGGTCAACTCCTTTTCACAAACATGTTTCGACGTCAGCAACAACAAATCCTAGCTCAACTAAAGCTAGTAAAGCATCATCTAATGGTCAAACGTTGTATGAAGCGATAGATAAGCAATGGTTGCTTGAGTTGCACTTGAAATGGACGCAAGATTTTGTGGCGTGTGGTATACCATTCAATGCTATGCGCAACCCCATATTTCAAGATGCTTTCTTGAGCACGGCCAAAAAAGGGTTTGTACTTCCTAATTATAATAAGATGCACATAGAGTATCTAGATAAAGTGAAAGACAGTACTGAAGCCATCCTCAAGCGCACGGTGGTGGACTTTGTTCCTACATATGGTTGCATCATAATGTTGGATGGATGGACCAATGGGCAGAAGAAGCCACTCATTAATGTGATGCTTGTCAATCCTAGAGGGTCTATGTTCGTGGAAGCCATTGAAACTTCTTTAAAAGAGAAGACCAGTGATTATCTAGCAAGGATATATGAGTGCGCTATAGCAAAGGTAAGTGGACCAAAGAATATGATTGCAATTGTCACAGATAATGCATCCAATTACAAGGCTGTAGGAAGGGCTATCCAAGTTAAGTACCCAAAAATTACTTGGGTGCCATGTGGTGTGCAAACTCTTAATTTGCTACTATTAAAAAGATAGTGGAAAAATGCCTGTCATAAAGCAAACGCTGCTAGATGCTAATCATGTGGTGAAATTTATTAGAGAGCATCAATTTTTGTATGCCCTTTTTTGATTAAAATCACCCAAAAAAACTTTGCAGTTATTTTGTGCGACAAGGTTTGCAACCGTATTTTATGTTCTTGCCACCTTGCAAGAAGTGAAGCCTGCATTGATTGAAACAATAGCTGATAGACGTTGGGATGCATGGCTTATCAAGTATCCTAGCTGCCAAGAGGCAGCTGCAAGATGTGTACAGCTTGTGAACTCGCAAGGTTTTTGGCACAATGTAGAGAGAATTCTCACCCTGGCCAAACCATTTGTAGATCTTTTGCAAATAGTCGACAAAGACTCTTTTGTCTTTGGTCGAGTCTATTGGTATATGTCAGAGGCATTGCACAAAGTAAGAGAGCATGCTGGCTTTGGTGCAAAGGACAAAGCTTCCATAATTACAGTTGCCAATAAGCGATGGGTGCAATTGCATACGCCGTTGCATGATGCTGCATTTGTACTAGATCCCAAATTTCAAATGCCCCAACAATCAGCCAATAAAGAAGTCATAAGTGACTTCAAAACAGTGTGCTCTCAACTATTAGGACAAGAGATGGGAAGTCTGCTTTTCATCAGCAAGTTGATTATGCTAATAGAAATGTTCCAGGATCCATGGCATATAGATGCCATTGCACACACAAGTGCGTCTCTATGGTGGAAGGAGTATGGTGGGGAGACAATGGAGCTGCAACACATTGCTGTCAGGGTTCTATCTTTTGTAGCATCAAGTGGAAGTTGTGAGAGAAACTAGTCGGCTTTTGACTTTATGCATACTAAGAAACAAAACCGGCTTCATCCTCAACGTGCTGCTGATTTGGTTTATGTTTTTTGCAACATGAGACTCATTCATAAGCTGGTGAACATTACAACAAGAGCAACACAAAAGCACTATGGTCTTTTTCAAAAACATGAAGCTATAGCTGCGAAAGTAGACAATGACAATGATATGGAATGGGAGATAGCTTCAGAATGCTCTGATATGGATGAAATAGATGATATGGTTGGTGTGTTTGATGGAGACGAAGATGTATGACTTAAGGTCTATATGTTTTGCTCGCTATGACACATCACCATTTTAAACTAAAACATGTTCACCTCTCTCTCTCTCTCTCTCTCTCTCTCTCTCTCTCTCTCTCTCTCTCTCAAGTTACTTTTGCAATAAGAGTCATAATTACAGTTGGATACAATACGATACAAGGATTGCCAATCAAGAATACAAAAATGGCCAGCTAAGGGGATAAATGAAAAGTTGTCATTAATAAAAATGTAGCCCTTCACCAAAATAGACAGGGTAGGCATTGGATTATTGGCATGAGGCTTGCAGCCACTTTCTTTGCAATCCAACCATGCCCAACGCCAGAGTTCTTGGGGCGGTCTGACCAATCCATGTGTCTCCCAAGAATGTTGTGAACATAACATTGCTATATAAAGTAGAGTGCCATTTGATTGTTGTTTGGCATAACTCTCTCCCGGCGTATGAATCTTTGTAGCAACACTTGTGCAAGTCCTTTGTGTTGCAAATCTGATAGCTTTACAGGTCCTGATTCCTTGGCATTGCCACTGATTTGAAATAAATGTTGGTGCACAAAGTGTCTTGGACATAGCTTTCTGCACTCCTTAAGGCTGAGAGGCTCGCCTTGTAACCTGGACTCATCCTCTTCGATTCATGCAATAACTTTGAGATCTTTCTCCTAGCCATAATGCTCTCTCTCTTCTTTGTAGATGGCTTGTGCTTTGGGGTGGTTAATTTATTCTTCCATATCTGTCAATCAAGCGCACATGTCATCATGAGAAAGATTTGTCATAAAGTTAACAGGTCATCACTTTCAAATCTTCAAAGAAATAGACTGGATAACTTAATCTTGCAGCAATGAAGAGACATAATATTTATCACCATTTTGTTAGAAAGAGACAAGATAATTTGATCAATTATATAATTTAGAAGTGCAACTAAAGAGGACCATAAACAATTCATCACTTCAATCATCACTTGGTTGTAGACCAAAAATCATCACAATGTATAGCCCACTTTATGGGCACCATTTAGACATAGGGAAAGATAAAAAACGTTAGGTTGGGCTAAGGGATTGTTTCACATGCCACTCTCAAGGTGGGTAAGTGCATTGCCTAAAAAATCCCTTTTGTCTTGCTGTTGTGGCATTTCCATGCACTTCAAGAGTTGTTTACAAGTATGGCACATGGAGTAGATATCCATGGATTTATTCTCGGGAGGGGGATTGTAAATATGCATTCTGGGGAAGCCCATGGAAAATCTCTCTTGCTCTGCTTTCTAGTTTCTATTTGCAAGTTGCAGATTGGATGAAAGCATAACGTTGTTTTTGTTAAGTATGGAGCCTGATTTACCCTTGTAATTTTCTATGGTAAAAGCGCACATTTGTAAGGCCCCCATTATGAGGAGAAGCCATCGTGCGTGAAGGAAAATCACTCACTGGAAACCAAAATTTTCACGGACAAGAATCAGGGGAAACTTTAAAGGCCTCGGGGGCGGAGGCCCCCGAGACTTTTTTTTTTCCGCCGGAATATTATGGCGGGCTGGCGGCCGGAAAGTGGTCGGAAAACAACCGGTTGGTTGGCCGGTGGCCGGTAGTCGGAAGTCAATGGCCGGTGGCCGGTGGCCGAATTCAATGGCCGGTGGCCTAATTCAAAAGCGGACTTGTCTTCTCAAGGGCGGCCACACATGGGCGGATTGGAGGGTCCGATGTGGACTTATTCGCACAAGGGCGGCTACACATGGCTGTCTCTCATAAGTGAGGGCAGCCCTTTTGGCCTATAAAAGGAGGCCATTTCTACACACATTTCATAGTGTGAAGTTGATGCAACAAGGTGAGTGTGAGGTGGTGAGAGTGAAGCAAGGCGGGAGCTCCATTAAGGGTATAATCCCTTTGTAAACTACTTCTTGTTTTGAAGTACTAAAGCCATTGAGTGGCTGCTTTCCCGTGGACGTAGCCCACATTGGGTGAACCACGTATATCGTGTGTACTCTCTCTCTCTCTCTACTCTATAATCTCGTGTATATAAATCTGTCTCTCTCCATTAAGTAATCTACTCAATTATCTATTTAGCTATGTCTTATTTCCTAACAACTGGTATCAGAGCAAGGTTTGCTCGTAGCTAAATTATCTCAAGGAAAGGATTCCTTGAATTGAGTGGGAGTTATGGCGGAGGAAGGAAAGCTCAAGATTGAGAAGTTCAACGGCAAAAACTACCAACATTGGAAGATGCAGATTGAAGACTATCTCTACTAGAAGGACCTCTATTTGCCACTAGGCGGTCTTGCGAAGAAGCCCGCAACAATGGCAAATGAAGCATGGATTGTCCTTGATCGAAAGGCACTGGGAACAATCCGGTTAAGCTTGACGTCAACGGTGGCCTTAAATGTTTCGGAGATGAAGACCATGGAGGACTTGATGAAGTCACTTGACGACTTCTACGAGAAACCATCGGCATCCAATAAGGTATTTCTTATGAAGCGCTTGTTCAATCTAAAGATGGCAGAGAATGGTTCAGTTGCAGAACACCTAAATGACTTTAACACAAACATAAGTCAACTTCGATCAGTGAAAATCAATTTCGATGACGAAGTGCGAGCTCTCCTTATACTATCATCTCTACCGGATAGTTGGGACAGCCTTGTGATGGCTGTAAGTAATTCTATCTCTGGCACAAATACTCTTAAGTTTGATGATGTTGTGGGTGTTCTCCTAAGCGAGGAAATGCGAAGGAGAAGCACAGGAGAATCATCAAGTGCTGCACTATCAGTGGAAACAAGAGGAAGGCCTAAGGAGAGGTTCAAAAACCAAAAGGGTCGTGATCGCTCAAGGCGGAGCAAGTCACGCACAAAGTCAGTTCTTGAATGTTGGAACTGCGGCAAGAAGGGCCACGTCAAGAAGGATTGCTGGTCCAAGAAGAAGAAGGAGACAGAGTCTCAAGACAACAAGCCAACATCGGAGGCCAATGTGGCAGGTAAAGTAGAGCAAGATTCTCTAATTCTCTCATTAGACAATGTGTCTAATTCCTGGATAGTAGATTCCGGGGCTTCATTCCATGCGACACCACACAAGCAACATTTCCAAGACTACACCAAAGGTAATTTTGGGTATGTATACTTGGGAGATGATGAAGCTTGTGAGATTGTCGGCAAAGGTATAGTTTCTGTCAAAACTGCTAACGGAAATGAATGGAAGCTTAAAGATGTTAGGCATGTTCCTTCTCTTCGCAAAAAATTGATCTCTACAGGACAATTGGACGATGAAGGTCACAACATTGCATTCGGAAACAAACGGTGGAAGATCTCAAAGGGATCTTTGGTGGTTGCCAAGGGAGAAAAAGTCGGTACACTTTACTTGTGCACTGTTAGCACCCAACCTTCATCTTGTGCAGCAACTACAGAAGTTGACAGTGCGGTGTGGCACCACCGACTTGGGCATATGAGTGCCAAAGGAATGCAAATCCTTCAAACAAAGAAGCTTCTACCAGGTTTGAAAGAAGTGGACTTAGAGTTCTGTGAAGATTGTGTTTATGGTAAACAAAAGAGGGTAAAATTTCAAAAATCAGGAATCGAAAGAAAAAATTAAAAACTTGAGTTGGTTCATTCTGATGTTTGGGGTCCTGCAAGTACACCATCACTTGGTGGCTCATTGTACTATGTAAGATTCATAGGCGATGTGACTAGAAAAACATGGGTTTATGTCATGAAGAATAAATCCGATGTATTTTCCATATTTCAAAGGTGGAAAGCCTTTGTGGAGAATGAAACAGGTACCAAGGTTAAATGCCTCAGATCCGACAATGGAGGCGAATATTGCAGCCAATCTTTTGAAAGCTTTTGTGCTAGCAATGGCATTCGGAGGCAAAGGACAACCCCAAGGACACCTCAACAAAATGGGATTTCGGAAAGGATGAACATGACAATCATGGAACGAGCACGAAGCATGCGGCTACATGCAGGCCTACCGCTTGAGCTTTGGGCGGAAGCTATAAGTACGTCTGTGTACTTAATTAATCGGTCACCGTCAACGACATTGGATGGGGGAGCTCCAGAAGAGGCATGGAAGGGTAAACCGATGAATTATGCATTTCTCAAAGTGTTTGGGTGTGAGGCTTTCATGTACATAGATAGAAGCCTAAGATCAAAGCTAGATGCAAAGTCCAAAAAGTGTTTCTTCATTGGCTATGGAGAAGGAGACTTTGGGTATCGCCTATGGAATCCTGAAGATGGTAAAATCTTAAGGAGTAGGGATGTAATTTTTAACGAACAAAATATATACAAAGATTACTTGGAAAGAAAACAAACAAAAGAAACAGGTGATGAGTACATGGAGCTTGAGGACGGTGAAGACTCAAGGACTGCAAACGGTGACAATGTGCAACAACGTCAACCAAATGGGGAGCCTCAACCTATTCCCCGAAGATCTACAAGAGCAAGTAGACCTCCAGAAAGGTTTGTTCCTTCCTTCAACCATCTCTTGATCTCAGATTCTGGAGAGCCGGAATCATACGAAGAAGCTATGCAACATGAATCCAAAGAAGAATGGACGAAGAGCATGCAAGTGGAGATGGACTCACTACATCGCAACCAAACATGGGAGTTGGTTGAGTTGCCTAAAGGTAAGCGGGCACTTCAAAACAAATGGGTGTACAAGCTGAAGGAAGAAGAAGGTGGGAAGAAAAGGTACAAGTCTAGGCTTGTGGTAAATGGTTTTTCTCAAAAGAAAGGTATTGACTTCAATAAAATATTTTCTCCTGTTGTAAAAATGAACTCATTTAGGCTTGTCTTAAGCCTTGTGGCTGCTCATGATTTAAATCTCGAGCAAATGGATGTAAATACGGCATTCCCTCACGGTGACTTAGAGGAGGAAATCTACATGCTTCAACCAAAGGGGTATGAAGTAAAAGGTAAGGAGAAAATGGTTTGCAGATTAAAGAAGAGCTTGTATGGTTTAAAGCAAGCATCAAGACAATGGTACTTGAAGTTTGATCGATGGATGTTGGATCATGGATTCACAAGATGCAACTCGGATCACTGCGTCTACACGGAGAATTTGGGAGATGGGAAATTCATCATCCTAATGTTGTATGTTGATGACATGTTGATTGCAAGTGCTAACATGCAGGACATCAAAGACCTAAAAGAGGAGCTGTCCAAATCTTTTTCAATGAAAGATTTAGGTGCTGCAAAGAGGATACTGGTATGAAAATATCAAGGACAGGATGAAGAAGACAATAAAGCTATCTCAAGAAGATTACATCAAGAAGGTACTAGAAAGGTTTGCAATGCAAAATGCAAAACCAGTTTCTACACCTTTGGCTGGTCATTTTAAACTAACGAAGGATATGTGTCCAAAGACACAAGAGGAGATAGCATATATGTCTAAAGTTCCATATGCTGCAGCGGTAGGTTTCTCTAATGTATGCTATGGTCTGACAAGGCCAGACATTGCACATGCAGTGGGAGTTGTGAGTAGGTTCATGGACAACCCAGGTAAAGAGCATTGGCAAGCTGTGAAGTGGATACTTAGGTATCTAAAAGGGACAACAACAAATGCTTTGTATTTTGGAGGAACTGATATTTTTCTAGAAGGGTATGCTAATGCAGATATGGCAGGTGACAAAGATACTCGAAGGAGCACTACTGGCTATGTGTTCACGGTTGGAGGCACAGCAGTAAGCTGGGCTTCAAAGCTGCAGAAAGTGGTTTCACTTTCTACCACGGAAGCAGAGTATGTAGCAATGACGGAGGCAAGCAAAGAAATTTTGTGGCTTCACAGATTCTTAGAAGAGCTTGGATTCAAACAAGACAATTGTGTCTTATACAGTGATAGCCAAAGCGCTATCCATCTTGCAAAGAACACAGCCTTTCATTCAAGGACAAAGCACATTGAGGTGAGATATCACTTCATACGCACTCTTTTGGAAGAGGGACAACTAAAGCTAGGAAAGGTGCTTACAACTGAAAATCCTGCAGACATGTTTACAAAGGTGGTCAACAAGGAGAAGTTGAGCTTTTGCTCATCTTCAATCGGCATTCAAGGATAAGAAGCCAGAATGGAAAGCAGTCACAGGTTTGGTTTGGAGATCAGTCTCCAAGTGGGAGATTGTTAAGTATGGAGCCTGATTTACCCTTGTAATTTTCTATGGTAAAAGCGCACATTTGTAAGGCCCCCATTATGAGGAGAAGCCATCGTGCGTGAAGGAAAATCACTCACCGGAAATCAAAATTTTCACGGACAAGAATCAGGGGCAACTTTAAAGGCCTCGGGGGCGGAGGCCCCCGAGACTTTTTTTTCGTCGGAATATTCTTTTTCGCCGGAATATTATGGCCGGCCGGCGGTCGGAAAGTGGTCAAAAAACAACCGGTTGGTTGGCCGGTGGTCGGTAGTCAATGGCCGATGGCCGGTGGTCGGAAGTCAATGGCCGGTGGCCGAATTCAAAAGCGGACTTGTCTTCTCAAGGGCGGCCACACATGGGCGGATTGGAGGGTCCGATTTGGACTTATTCGCACAAGGGCGGCTACACATGGCTGTCTCTCATAAGAGAGGGCAACCCTTTTGGCCTATAAAACGAGGCCATTTCTACACACATTTCATAGTGTGAAGTTGATGCAACAAGGTGAGTGTGAGGTGGTGAGAGTGAAGCAAGGCGGGAGCTCCATTAAGGGTATAATCCCTTTGTAAACTACTTCTTGTTTTGAAGTACTAAAGCCATTGAGTGGCTGCTTTCCCGTGGACGTAGCCCACATTGGGTGAACCACGTATATCGTGTGTACTCTCTCTCTCTCTCTCTCTACTCTATAATCTCGTGTATATAAATCTGTCTCTCTCCATTAAGTAATCTACTCAATTATCTATTTAGCTACGTCTTATTTCCTAATAGTTTTGGTCTTTGTACACGACCCCCAATCCACAATGCCTGCATACACCCCCTTCTATCCAAAGTGAAGCATCATGTTGCGGGAGTGAAGATCATTGTGGAGATAGTCGTGTGCATGTAGATACTTCAAGGGTTTGAAGAAGAGTGTTTATTATCTACAAAATGTTATTTTGGAATAACTCTACTGTTCCTTTTGTGGTTACATAATTATGAATGGCAGGTTGACTGCCATGTGTAGTGCACTCTCTTATCCACTACTCAACATGGCTGCCATTCCAAAAACGTGAAATGAGCATTGGACACTCTGTGTGGCGGACCATGGCAAGTGGATAAATAATTCCATGATGAGCGATGCCCAAAGTTGTGGCTTCGTCCTTGACCTGCTGATCCACTATGGGTCCATGCGAGTGGATTTTGAAGATTTTCGCCGCATACAATGGCTCTTTAAAGGCAGGGTGTGTGACGCCTACATGCTTCACATTTGCCCATCTCCCTTCTCCCAACTTCTGAGCCTGTATGTTTAAGACTGCAAATTCTGGAAAAAGATATAATATAGGGGGGAGCTGAGACTGATAGAGTGTGAGAGTGGCACTAGCAGGAGTCTCTACTCTAACTCTAGTCTCTGGCTCTGCAGTAGCATCGAAAGAGCTGACTTCCACTCTCGTGCGCTTTACTGCACTTTCTTGCTTTCTCTTGCTCTTGAACTCAGTATACAACTGTTGCACAAGTTGTATGCAAGTAGCTATGCTTGGCAAAGTAATTATTTCAAGGTTTTTTAGATCTTGAAAAATCTTTACAATCTGTCCAATAGACTGCTTGACCATGTTCGATAATGAACCTGAGGTCATTAAAGATATGGCAAATGCATTCTGGGGCGTAAATGCGTGCTGAAGCTACTCATAGACAGTCTTTGATAAAGCCTCTATGAGCTGGTAATACTGTTTCGGAGCAGAGAGGTTTAGGCAACGATGAAGCTCAAGCTCTGACATGCGATGAAAGTGACTTATTATCGCTTCAAAGAAGATTTTTTTGTGATGTTTTTTTTAGCTTGATATCCGCCATATCTGCAAGATATAATTTTATAGCATATATGCTCTCAGACAAGAGGAAAAACTATTAAATTCATGTCATGTTTGTTAATCCAGATTTCATACAGAATTTGACTTAATTCATAGCAAATGACGATATATTATATGATTGCAATATATACATTGTACAATAGAGGAGAATACACAAAGAGAGAGATGGAGAGAGAGTTGTTCCCTACCTAGCGCGCCCAAAAAAAAGAGAATGAGAGGATAAATAGCAACGAGGGGAGAGAAACAAGGACCATAGAAGAGAGAGAATGATTTTGTGACTAGGAGGAGAGAAACAAAGGCTTAATAGAAGAGAGAGACATAGTCATAAAAATAAGAATGGCATAATCATAGCCGTATTGTGTAACAATTTGAATGAAAAGAGTAGCTAGTAATACTTAGTCTTGGAGCCTCTCTCCTCACACCTTAAAAGTCAAAAGCGTACCATAAGAAGGTCTTAAATAATTTTGAGTAAATGAACCATAACAATTAGCACATTCGTATAAGACAAACATTAATACACCTTCATCATCACTCTTGAGTCCGAAAGTAGCATGCCTACCAAGCATCGATTGTGAGGTCAAGAAACAACCACAACACGTTAGGCTTACCACGTAATAATCGCTTGCTCATGATAGCTATTTTTAACATCCTCGCTCATGTATTGCAACAAGAGCACTCTCTGTTTTTCCAGCATTAGCCCTAGAAACCTAGAGCAATGCTTATGCCACAATGCTTTATATTGCTTGCTGCTTTGTCACTCACAACATGGAAGGAATACAAAGCATGGCGGCTTAAGCATTGCTCTAGTCTTCTAAGGCTACGTGTTGGAAAAATAGAGATTGCTCTTGCTGCAATACATGCGTGAGGACGTTAGAAATAGCTATCACGAGCAAGCCGTTGTCACTTGGTAAGCCTAATATGTTGTGGTTGTTTGTTGACCCCACAATTGTCCACTTGGTAGGCATGATAATTTTTGTTGACTCACGAGTGATGCAAAAGGTGTATTAATGTTTTCCTTGCAAGAATGTGCTTATTGTTATGGTTCAATTACTCAAAAATGCTTGAGACCTTCTTATGGTAGGGCTACCCAACAAAACTATTGGAATTAAATTTTGATGAGACACGGATAACAATGAGGTTGCAAGTATAAAGGCATACCCTTTAAGAGGTTTATCTTGAGTTGTTTGTAATTTTAAAAATTTTCAAAATGCCCCTTAAATTCGGACAAATCTTCTCAAAATTTCTAATATTTTCAAAAGGTGGAAGCCGAAGATGCGAATTCGATCTAGAACACATGTAATGTTACATACATGAACCACAATGCTACATACATGAGCATGCACATGTGAAGAAGAGCGATCTCTGAGGTAGAAAGAGAAAAGACGTGTGTGTGTGTGTGTGTGTGTGTGTGAGAGAGAGAGAGAGAGAGAGAGAGAGAGAGAGAGAGAATATGGGAAAGGCTCTCCATGTTGATAACAAGCTGCTCATACAAATGACCAAGGGTGGTTCGACATAGAACTTACATGTCCCAATGGATAGACCCAAGGTACAGACAATTGTGATTGCTTCTGCGAGGGCTTCCCCTTAGGGTCACCCTGCACCGAAGGGTAATGTGTACATACACACTCTCCCACCAGTACCTCTGCCTTCCCTATATACCTACAGAGATTTGGTTCGTCCAACTGTTCAACAACCAATATGACCTCTAATAATAGGGAGTAATAGGAAAAATGATACTTGAAGCCCTCAAGGGTTGTGGGAATACCCCTAGCCTATTGGCCATGGAACAAAACCAAAATCGTGATTTAATATCTGTGAGTTCACGTCTGCACGAATGCATGCGTGCGCGGTGCGGTGCGATGCATGTGGGAAAAAGGAGTAGCATGAGAGTGTGGATGAAGCAACCTCTGGAAGTAACCTTAGTGAGGAGCTCCTTATTCTTCATATACAAAGAATAAGGGTATGTACACACGGTGGACGGGCGGTCAAACACCAGACGTCCCAGCCCTTGGCAAAGGCGCAATGCCTTTACCCCAACAAACTCCCACTTAAAGGCGATGCACCAATAAGTGAGACCTATTAGCTAGACTACTAGTATGTACAAGAAACGAGGTGAGAGATTCTCTCAACCTATGCCCACTGGCTCACTCATTCGATCTACATGCACCCATATCGACTCTAATGGTAGGCGAGCGTGTGTATCCACTCTAGAGCCTGTATGTAAATCTTGCAGACAACTCTATATGGTCTGCAAAGCTCCACAAAGAGTCATGCTAGAGTCAGTCATCGTATGACTGACAATCCTTGTTGCAAATGCTCTCATTGTAGCTGCTAGGTCGGGCCTCGACACTAGTAGGTCGTACACGAGACACCCAAACATTGATGATTTTTTTGTAAACATGGCTATCCTAGCCTCCCGTGCGCTATCTGCATGCATTGCATTATCAAAATACCCATTGCGTATGGATGTGTCAACGTCAACACTGGGATGGCTACGTCCCTCACACCCATAGGCGTGTGCCTTGGTAGAAACTCATCAACCTCTAGAATGAGCATATCAAAGAACTCTATGTCTGTCATCTGACCTATCTGTGTCTCTAGGGAGAAGAACTTCTCTACTTCTACCTGCACAAACTTTGACAACACCCGTTGTGTCTCACTAGAGAATTGCTGCTCTACCTCGGTCTCTACAGAGTCATTTGGCATGGCATGCATAGCTAAATGCTCTTTCTTATGAGCATGATGGAGCTCACTCGCGAAGGAGACATGTCTCGTCTCTCGCTCAAAACATGCCAGCACAACAAAACCAAGACTATGTTGTCTCGTACCTCAGACGCATGCATATGATATACCAAGACGCTATGGGATCCTTTGGAAATCACTAATGGACCGCAATGCATCTAGAAAGACTCCTCTCTAAGAAGTACCAAAATCTACTAACTCTCTCACTGAGGTCAAACACTGTCTGAGCTGAGAATCATAGCGCACATGTCATAGCGTGTATGATGCACCACTAGGCAAAGAAAAACAAACATATCCTGCACCCTCTATGTCACATGTTGATCTATCAGCAAGTCATACGCAACCAAGTCTCCCACTAGAGAATGTGATGAACATGGTGTGATGTGGAAAGGAGCATTACTATCTAGTAACCATTGTGGATAAAGTGTGCTATCCATCGACATATTTGCAAGAGGTACACTCTAAGAGGGCATGGTACAAGTACACAGGTGTACGCTTATAGGATATGCTATCCCTCTCTCTACGAGGGCGTGTAGTTGTACACTTAAAGGATAAGATACAACACAGACATGGTTTGCATGGGATCATATGCATTGGGCATACACGACATTTGCCCAAGGGGATTTCCTCAGCCTAGCATTATCTCTCTCTCTCTCTCTCTCTCTCTTTCCAACTTCTATGTGGGAACTAGGCATGATTTTATTGTAATCTTTCTATGTCAATACGGTAACATGAAGGGCTAAGAGCCATCTATTGACACCTATTTTGGAATGGCTAAGAGACATCTGTTGGTAATCCGTAAGTGATCCGTCTCAAGATCAAACAATTCTATTCAGTTGAGTATCTATCGATTATAATGGAAAAGCAAGAGTTAATGGACAAGCAAGAGTCTTGCCATTAGTGATGTTTTGGATGTTATTTAACACTCCACACTTTAAGTGTGAAAGTCAAGTTGAGTTTTGAACGTTTTAAACTCGTAAGGGCTTATCTCTACCAAGGTGTGTGGATGAAGCTAGCATTTTAGACCGCACGACTGTTCACACAAAACCCAGATTACGAGTTTTTGGGTGTGGTAAAGATCTAGTTGTGAATACAACTCCAACTTCAGTGGAGCTCCTCTTAGAACTAAGAGTGTCTATATGAGTACAGTTTTGGGGTAAGATCCGACTCATGATTACTAAATCACTTAGTAAGACCGGATGGTCCATTCTTGGCACCTTCACACTTTCATTTTCAAGGAAAGAAGTCCACCGAATGCCAAGGGGTAGTGTAATACCACGGGCAAACCCAAGGGGGGTCACGGACATAGGCCAAGGGACGACTGCTAGTTGAGTAGTTTTCCTACAAAGTTTAACCAAGGGGTTTGTCAATGTTTCTTTTAACCAAGGGGTCCGGATTACAAAGGCAACACCCAAGGTTACATGTGCAATACTACTTGCATTTCACTGTTTTTCAATTAGTGTTCCTTTGCGTTTGGAGGCCCAGGAACTTTGGGTTGGTGCCTTTTTCATTAGTGCACACTATGTTCAACCTTCAGGTACGCATCTGATTTGGTTTTGTTTCTTTTGCTTTTTCTACGTAGGATGCACAAACTCTGTTATCCTCCATTTTTTTCTCTTCAACAAAATGACAAGTTCATGTAAGAGCCAGGAAAATTGGGCTATTGTGCCCAAAATAAGTTTTGGCATTATGCAGTTATAGACCCACTTGTAGGGTTTATTTGACACATTTTGTCACATGGGATACAACATGGTCTAGGAACTCAAGGAGTTCGGTTTAGCCAGTGTGGAGCAAGGCTAATGAGGGTACCTCTCACTCCCATCGTAGAGTGTTTGCAGTTACCTCCATGCACAAGTACATCTTGTACTTGAAGGATGTTTTTTTAATAGACATCCTTACATGAGACATATTCCACATTTGGAGAATATGAGTCTCTGGGACTGACACTAGCACCCACTATTTCAATTTTGTGTCACGACAAAGTCCCTAGCTCGGTTTGGGTGCTTGTGGATTTTTCAAGTTAACCACGATGGTTATTCAGGAGATTGTTGTTTCCTCAGTAATATTGTATGATATTGTGATCCCCGTTTACTAGTCATCTAGGATGACTGTTTGTAAACCATGGGGGAAACACACCTCAGTAGTGTTAGTTATCCAATGGGATATGCAGATTACAAAGTGTAATCTTGTAATAAAAGATATGCTAAGTGTGTATATTAGCACCAAGCAATCCAATTAATAAGCATTTATTGCTCTACTTGGAGTTTGCTTACCATAAGCTTAAGCATGTTAGCGACTGGGCTTAGTCTTTTCATGTATCAAACAGATTCTCAACCATGAACACTAACTATGGTGGGGTTGTTTACTGATGAAATTTGAGAACAAGTCAAGGACTTAAACTTGGCCGATGAGTTACATCAGCAAGTTACTTTCAAGGAAAGTGAAAAGAGGTACTCTTTGGGTACATCTTAGTTGCGATTACTCATTTAACTACTCAAGTGAGTTCTACATGGAGTTTACATGCTATATTATCTATGTGATGGCTATACCAAGACGGTGGCAACAAGACAACAATATGGAAAATCAAGATGTTGCTCCTGGTTTCATTGAACCTCCTACTGAACCGTGTTTGGGTCAAGCAAACAGTTGCATCCCTGCAGGATGCCCCTGTGGAAAGCATTAGTGTATCATCACTCTTGTTTTCAAGGACGAAAATGCTTCTCCAAGGGGGGAGTAATGTCATGCCAAGGGCAATGCCCGGTGGTCAAGGACCAGGCCCAAGGGGCCGGCTGCAAGTGTGGATAGGGAATGAGGCCCAAGGGGCTATTTAATGGGAGGTTGGGAGGTTCATTCCAAGGAAGTCCCACCCAGGGCTTTACAAATGCATGCCAAATATCGTATGTATGTACATCCAACACAACACCAAGTCATCTAGTGATGAACAATGATGTGTCTTTGGAGTTCAAACCACAAGAGAAACTAGTGCATCACACAAAGATGAAGAGGGCATAGACTATGCATCTATCCATTCTGTTTGACGAACAAAAACTCTTGTGTGTACATGAAAAAAACGATAATTTGAGCTGATCTAAAATTGAGCAACCTATAGGCCACTTTGGAGTTAGGGGTGTAGCATCATGCCTATACACAGCAGAGTCGACCACTAAACCCTAAATTTATCCCTATGGTGGTGAGAGATAGACAACTACACCACACGAGTGAGAATCTAAGTCTGTCATAAAACCCTTCTCTGCAGTGAGCCAAGTGCCTGCACAACACAAGAAAAGTGACTACTTTCTACACACTTCTGGAGTGAGCCGGATGGCTACACGCCACAAAGTGGCCCATAACCTGCAAATCAACTCTGTGGTGCGAGTAAAACAACTACACAATATAAGTTGAAATTTTACCTCAAGCTCTGGCTGTCCCAAAACCCTCCTCAAACTCTGGCAATTTCAAGCTCTATCTGTCTCAAAAAACTCCTTAAGCTCTGCAACTGCTTTCGATCGAAACCGGCGACGGTTGCTTATATAAGATTTTTTTCGATCGAAAAAAATAAAATGGCAATACGGTGATTATACGAGATTTTGACGTATAATAGCATTTTAAACGTATAATTATTCCGGTATGTGCATATAAATGCAATACAAATTGTGACTTGGGCCTTGACTCTTTACTTGCCAATAGCGGCGTTTTCTCATCAAATAGCTGCAGTGACCATCTACTTCTCTACATATATCAAGTCCTTCAGGCTTGGAAGAAGCTTTTCTGAGAAGGCCAGAAGATTAAAGATCACAAACATCGTGCATATTGCAGAAACTTCTCGCATGCTGGAAGAGAGCGAGTGGGTGAGTGGATGCCATGTTATTGTCTATTAAAATTCTAATGTGTGTGTGTGTGTGTGTGTGTGTGTGTGTGTGTGTGTGTGTGTGTGTGAGAGAGAGAGAGAGAGAGAGAGTCGTTCCCTACCTAGCGCGCCCAAAAAAAAGAGAATGAGAGGACAAATAGCAACGAGGGGAGAGAAACAAGGACCATAGAAGAGAGAGAATGATTTTGTGACTAGGAGGAGAGAAACAAAGGCTTAATAGAAGAGAGAGACATAGTCATAAAAATAAGAATGGCATAATCATAGCCGTATTGTGTAACAATTTGAATGAAAAGAGTAGCTAGTAATACTTAGTCTTGGAGCCTCTCTCCTCACACCTTAAAAGTCAAAAGCTTTGTGCAAGATAAAGCCCTACCATAAGAAGGTCTTAAATAATTTTGAGTAAATGAACCATAACAATTAGCACATTCGTACAAGACAAACATTAATACACCTTCATCATCACTCTTGAGTCCGAAAGTAGCATGCCTACCAAGCATCGATTGTGAGGTCAAGAAACAACCACAACACGTTAGGCTTACCACGTAATAATCGCTTGCTCATGATAGCTATTTCTAACATCCTCGCTCATGTTTTGCAACAAGAGCACTCTCTGTTTTTCCAGCATTAGCCCTAGAAACCTAGAGCAATGCTTATGCCACAATGATTTATATTGCTTGCTGCTTTGTCACTCACAACATGGAAGGAATACAAAGCATGGCGGCTTAAGCATTGCTCTAGTCTTCTAGGGCTACGTGTTGGAAAAATAGAGATTGCTCTTGCTGCAATACATGCGTGAGGACGTTAGTAATAGCTATCACGAGCAAGCCGTTGTCACTTGGTAAGCCTAATATGTTGTGGTTTTTTGTTGACCCCACAATTGTCCACTTGGTAGGCATGATAATTTTTGTTGACTCACGAGTGATGCAAAAGGTGTATTAATGTTTTCCTTGCAAGAATGTGCTTATTGTTATGGTTCAATTACTCAAAATTGCTTGAGACCTTCTTATGGTAGGGCTACCCAACAAAACTATTGGAATTAAATTTTGATGAGACACGGATAACAATGAGGTTGCAAGTATAAAGGCATACCCTTTAAGAGGTTTCTCTTGCGTTGTTTGTAATTTTAAAAATTTTCAAAATGCCCCTTAAATTCGGACAAATCTTCTCAAAATTTCTAATATTTTCAAAAGGTGGAAGCCAAAGATGCGAATTCGATCTAGAACACATGTAATGTTACATACATGAACCACAATGCTACATACATGAGCATGCACATGTGAAGAAGAGCGATCTCTGAGGTAGAAAGAGAAAAGACGTGTGTGTGTGTGTGTGTGTGTGTGTGTGAGAGAGAGAGAGAGAGAGAGAATATGGGAAAGGCTCTCCATGTTGATAACAAGCTGCTCATACAAATGACCAAGGGTGGTTCGACATAGAACTTATATGTCCCAATGGATAGACCCAAGGTACAGACAATTGTGATTGCTTCTGCGAGGGCTTCCCCTTAGGGTCACCCTGCACCGAAGGGTAATGTGTACATACACACTCTCCCACCAGTACCTCTGCCTTCCCTATATACCTACAGAGATTTGGTTCGTCCAACTGTTCAACAACCAATATGACCTCTAATAATAGGGAGTAATAGGAAAAATGATACTTGAAGCCCTCAAGGGTTGTGGGAATACCCCTAGCCTATTGGCCATGGAACAAAACCAAAATCGTGATTTAATATCTGTGAGTTCACGTCTGCACGAATGCATGCGTGCGCGGTGCGGTGCGATGCATGTGGAAAAAAGGAGTAGCATGAGAGTGTGAATGAAACAACCTCTGGAAGTAACCTTAGTGAGGAGCTCCTTATTCTTCATATACAAAGAATGAGGGTATGTACACACGGTGGACGGGCGGTCAAACACCAGACGTCCCAGCCCTTGGCAAAGGCGCAATGCCTTTACCCCAACAAACTCCCACTTAAAGGCGATGCACCAATAAGTGAGACCTATTAGCTAGACTACTAGTATGTACAAGAAACGAGGTGAGAGATTCTCTCAACCTATGCCCACTGGCTCACTCATTCGATCTACATGCACCCATATCGACTCTAATGGTAGGCGAGCGTGTGTATCCACTCTAGAGCCTGTATGTAAATCTTGCAGACAACTCTATATGGTCTGCAAAGCTCCACAAAGAGTCATGCTAGAGTCAGTCATCGTATGACTGACAATCCTTGTTGCAAATGCTCTCATTGTAGCTGCTAGGTCGGGCCTCGATACTAGTAGGTCGTACACGAGACACCCAAACATTGATGATTTTTTTGTAAACATGGCTATCCTAGCCTCCCGTGCGCTATCTGCATGCATTGCATTATCAAAATACCCATTGCGTATGGATGTGTCAACGTCAACATGGGATGGCTACGTCCCTCACACCCATAGGCGTGTGCCTTGGTAGAAACTCATCAACCTCTAGAATGAGCATATCAAAGAACTCTATGTCTGTCATCTGACCTATCTGTGTCTCTAGGGAGAAGAACTTCTCTACTTCTACCTGCACAAACTTTGACAATACCCGTTGTGTCTCACTAGAGAATTGCTGCTCTACCTCGGTCTCTACAGAGTCATTTGGCATGGCATGCATAGCTAAATGCTCTTTCTTATGAGCATGATGGAGCTCACTCGCGAAGGAGACATGTCTCGTCTCTCGCTCAAAACATGCCAGCACAACAAAACCAAGACTATGTTGTCTCGTACCTCAGACGCATGCATATGATATACCAAGACGCTATGGGATCCTTTGGAAATCACTAATGGACCGCAATGCATCTAGAAAGACTCCTCTCTAAGAAGTACCAAAATCTACTAACTCTCTCACTGAGGTCAAACACTGTCTGAGCTGAGAATCATAGCGCACATGTCATAGCGTGTATGATGCACCACTAGGCAAAGAAAAACAAACATATCCTGCACCCTCTATGTCACATGTTGATCTATCAACAAGTCATACGCAACCAAGTCTCCCACTAGAGAATGTGATGAACATGGTGTGACGTGGAAAGGAGCATCACTATCTAGTAACCATTGTGGATAAAGTGTGCTATCCATCGACATATTTGCAAGAGGTACACTCGAGGCAAGCATGACATCACCGTCATTGGCATAGACTGCCGCAGTAGGTGCCTCTCTAACATGTGTTGAAGTTGTATTTGCATCACCCATATAGCTCCGATATGATGTCTCATATGTTTGAAACAACAACGCCTAATGTGTCTTATGTGACCAAGCATGACATCACCGTCACTGGAATAGACTGCCACAGTAAGTGCCTCTCTAACATGTGTTGAAGTTGTATTTGCATCACGCATACAGCTCCGATATGCTGTCTCATATGTTTGAAACAACAACGCCTAAAGTGTCTTATGTGACCACAATGCCAATATCGTACGTATTGGCAAGATTGAGCTTGTCATCTCTCATTGTGAGCTATACCAAGCTCAAGCTGTATCCACAAATGCATACATAGAATGAAATTGCACAAGACCGTGCCAAAAGCTCTCTGGAATGCTCCACACAATCGTACATGAGCACTACATGTGCTGCATAATCCACACTGGAAAGATTGTGCAACCTGTGAAAAAAACCGCTCGAAAATTGGCACACACTATCTCATCGATTGATAAACTCGTTGATCAAAAACACCTACCAAAATCTGAGCACGCTCGAGTGGAAAGCCCGTCGCTCCGGAATGGCCGGTCGAAGCCGAATGTGTCGTATGTGTGTCATCGAAGCCAAAAATTGAAGAAGATCGTCAAAGCCGCGATGGTTGAATCGAACTCGAAATGCTGAGGATACTGGGGGGTACTGTTAGAGAAAATCCCCTCCGAGATTGCGTGGAAGGGAACACGATTGCAAGGCTATGCCGGAGGAGATCCCTACCACTCTCGCTATGTAGAGGCCGAGAAAAAATGTTGTTGATGCCGTCTTCCACCGCCGGGCAGAAGCGCTGATGTTGTAGCCACCTGTGCTCGACGTCGAGAAAATGTTCAATGTTGCCTTCCGTCGTCAGATAGAAGCACTCATCAATGTCGAGAAAAGTGTCAAAGCTGAGAAAGAAATCATACGAGAGAAGCTCTCTCAACCGGAATGTCGTAGTCCAAGCCGAAGTCGAGGTCATCAAAGGGCTGCTCTCTCTCTCTCTCAAGCTCTCTAGCGGTGAGTCTCTCTCCCTCTCTCTCTCTCTCTCTCTCTCTCTCTCTATATATATATATATATATATATATATATATATATATATATATATCTTGATTCTTGTTGCCTTCTATGTCTTGCTCTCAAGAACACATTTGTCCTGCCTTTATTGGGTGTATCCGGCTGATCAATGTGCTCACTTCCATCCGCTCAAAGCTTTAAGCTTTGAACTGCCCAAAGCTTTCTTTCTCGGGTGTGGGAAGCCACCCTTACACAAGATATAAATGAAAATTTAATTCTCTGTTGATATGATGAGCCTGCAGACTCTGTTCCTACAAGCTGCTTTGAAGCTTGCTCGATTTGCCAGAAGCTGCTCCTCTCTCTTCCAAACTCCTTAATGCTTCAAGATCTTGGATTTGCCCGCTTCACCTGCTGTCTACTGCCCCAGAGCCGCTCGCGGGCCTTGGATCCAGTGCGCAGAATGGCGTACACCAGGTTTTCTATGCTTGCCCCCAATTCTCTCCTTTACTTGGTTCCGGCCTGCTAAGCCCGTTGCTTCTGCTCGCAATGCTCCTAACCTTTATGGCTTTCCCAATGCCCCCTGTATCCAACCTGCCTCGAGCTTCAGTTCCTGCACAATGGCATATTTCTCAGAGCATGGCTTTCTGCATTCCCCTTGCTTTGACCTGCCTGGTTCTAGCCTTTCAAGCTTTCAAATCTTCTCATGCTCTGCAGACTGCAGGCTTTTGCCCCATCCTCTGCAGATCCATTTCTTGCTAAGATTCTATGAGAATCATCAAGATCCCCCTCCAATTGGCTAAGCTCTCCAAGGCTCACCTTCCAGATTTTTAAGAACTCTCTGTTCCCTCTTCTTCGCCAGGGGAAGAAGAGCGCGCGCACATGCTGTAGAACCACCGAGATCCGAGATCTCCTCTGATCAAGCCTCAATCCATGTCAGATCTACTATCACCGCCAAGCACCCCCAAGCTCAAGCTGCCAGCTGAGCTCCATGCTTCCACGTCTCGTCGAGAAGCCATCGCGCGTGCTGTTTGTCGTTGTAGCTTTGATACCACTTGTGAGGGCGCGCGCGTATGCGTGGATGCGTGAGTGCGCCATGCATTGCGGTGTGTATGGGGAAGGGGAGAAGCATAAGAGTGTGGGTGGAGATACCTCAGGGAGTAATATGAGTGAAGAGCTCTTTATTTTTCATATATAAAAAATAAAGGTATGTACACACGGTGGACGGACGTTCGAACCCGAGAAAAACGCAACGCTTTTACCCCAACAACATGACTAAATACAACCCGACATGAGAAAAAAACCTCACACTAGTCTTCCCATAGCCATAAACAACCCTCACTACCTAAGACTTATCCGTTGTAGAAACTTGGACTAATTGGATGAATCCAAAGAGATGTCTCAACTCTTTTACTCCCTCTCACCTATTAGAAAGGAAGAAGGACCAAGAAACTAGAGTGAGCAATCTAAACCTGTATAGAGAAGGTTTCATGGACAAGGATATCTATAGAAAACTCTGTAGTAGAAAACTATCTCGTAGTATATGATTCAATTGCTACTCTTGAAAGACGTAGAAGTAGAATCTTGTCCACTGAAGTAGATCTAGTTGTATCAAGAATCTCCTCAAATAAATTGACTCACAAGTCACACAAGCAACATCTGCAGAGGGTACTATTACTGGATGCTTGAAGAGAATGAATCAAAATTAAGGGCTTAACTCTCAAGTGCTCCAACCTCAAGGACAAAGTCAATATTTTTCATCTTCGGTCATATACCATATGCCACAATCTCCAACCTACTACGAGAAGTCCAAAGAATGTGGACAATCAAGGCTATTAAGAAAACAATTGTCTGATGACAAAAAACTAAAGAACTGCACCAACTAGTATATAGAATGATAAATTGCAAAGTGTATCTAAAGGAACTTCATCAAAACTAGGAGTGAAATATTGCTATTGAGATCATTTGTATGGAACATATCCCACGAGAATATTACCTCACTCACAGAGTGAACCGGGATTACACATCAAACATACCTCCAACAAAAAGGAACCACATCAATATTGAGTCAACAACTAATACGGAAAGATCTAGAGACCTTGCACCCAAGCTCTACAAGAGAAGAACAAGGTACTATGGAAAGCCACCAAATAGGCTCTCAATCATGTCTTATGCTCATCGAACCACCAAAATTGAAAGAAATAGGCCTAGAAATTGACTCCCAAGTTGGCTCCACATCCCCCTCTAAAGAAAGAACATCCCCTCTAAAGAAAGAACATCCGGACAATGGATAACATCACAAATCTGCACAACAGTCTCTACTTGTGTGACTAAATCACCCAAGGTAGGTGAATATGAAAGAAAATATATATAGGGAATCTCGGAACCAAATAAAAAAGAATAGCTCCCCACTTTGGAGGATACCATGGCAAACTGTAATTAGTTCCCAGTCAGAGAAGGACCACTATCCACCTGTACAAAACAACCTCAATAACATTCTAACGTCTATTTGGGAATCCACTTTTGAGTGGAAAGCTTGAAAATAGCCCATGAGTAGCCACTTCTTGAAACGTCATACCAAGGGCATATACCAAGTGTTGATGCACGAGACTGATTGGGTCGCCTCTTTGGACAAAAAATGAAAGAAGCAATGATCAAAAGCTTGATGGTTCGAGGTCACGAAGAACATATGAAATCCACAGTGGCCTCATTTTATGAAGGTTATTCTCTGAAAGGTGTTTTGGGGGCTTTGCTGACAGGCATCAAGATTCAGGCATGTGGTATTGAGTGGGTGCAGATTGGCTAGTGAAGACCTTGCCCACCTCTTTATGGAATGCCCGACAATCAGAGGCTTGGCACGAAAGGTGTGCAAATGGATACAAAGAACATGGAAATAGGGTTTTTCAAGAAGGATTTGTGCCTTAGTGGGCAACAATTTCGAAGTCATGCAATACTAATATGTACTCAAATTATCAGATTTTGTTTCTTTAGTACGATATGGAAGGCTAGGAACTACTGGGTCTTTGATAGTGACCTCTCTATGGCTATATTTTTAGAGATTGTACAAGAAAGTAAGGAGCTAATATTTGTGGTAGGTAAAAGGCAAAACTCGGAGGATTGGCTTAGGATGACTCTCGCCATCCGGTCGAACCTTGCTGTGTAAAGGACTCGGCTTCTGTTTCTAGATATTTCTAGCGTATGATGTATTGGGTGTATGCAAGTTCAGGTGTACCCAGTTTTGGCAGTTAGGTGGAAAGTGTGACACTCAAGGTGTTCAACACATTTGTATACACCTTGTATGCTAGCATGGCCAACTAGGACTAAGATGCTATAATATACCCTTGGAGAATGAAAAAATGCCAATTTTTTAATCTTTGATAAATTTTGACCCTAAGATGTACACTAAAAATAATCCAAAGGTTGCACATAAGTAAAATGGATAAAAGATAAGCTTATGAAGCTTAAATGCACACAATATTTTTTCTATGACCTCCTTGTACCACAAACTATAATATATATCGAATCTATGAGAAAATAATTATTATTTTATTAATTAAATTTTTAGAAGAGTTGAATTTTATTTACTGATATTCTATGTAAATTTTCCAAGGAAGATCTATCAAAATTCAACTGTTAAAGTATTGTTTTTTTTTGTCTCACCACATTTCGCATAGCTATATGTATCAAATGACCGTAGCGTCTTGAGAAATTTGCCTTGCATCTATATATATCTTGTGTAGAAATAGTGATGTAAGAACTGCTAAAAACTTTCACAAAGATAATTACTAATAATCCAAAGAAATGAGCAAAAAAACTGCAATAATTCCAAATATTCTCTTTAAACATATGCAAGATTCATGTGAAAGTTTATTTCAAAATTAAGTAAATGATAAGAGATTTATATAAGAATCTATTTTTGGATCACAATGTTGTGAGATAGGGTGTGACAGGTCAAACGAAGAGATTCCTTACACACAAAAAGTACTATTTTCTCTAGTTTGGTTAAAAATCGATTCTGTTTAGTACTTATGCCTTTTATGTGGCCACCAATTCTTGGCTTTTAGAAATGAGTATAGCTAGGGTGTCATGCAATAACATTTGCATAAAAAGCTTGCTTTTTGGCAGTCTAAAGTGCATAAACTACCAAAACTGGGTACACTTGATCTTGCATACACCCTAATTACTTGCCCCATCAAGGCTCGGCACGAGCTTGAGGGTGTTTTGTATATTTCTTGGTGTCATTCTAATACAATCACTCAAAATTGTGAGTTTTACACAAAGAAAAGGAATTATTTGAACTCTCTTTAGTAATAAAAATTAGTTTTTCATTTCAGCTCTGGACGAATGTGATCAGATCTTTGTTTAAGTGCATCATACTTACATGCATAATACTATACATTTAGAATCAATGATGCTATAAAGACAATCTAGTTTCTCATTATAATAAAGAGATAAAAAAATAATAATAATGGCATAGTCATAGCCAGATAAGAGTAGCTAGTAATCTCCTTACTGCCTCAAAGCGTTGTGCAAGATAAGGCTCTACCATAAGGTCTCAAGCAATTTTGAGTGAATGAAACATAACAATAAGCACATTCTTACAAGACAAACATTATTACACCTTCTGTGTCATTATTGAGTTAGAAGTAGCATGCCTACCAAGTAGATGATTGTGGGGTCAAAAAACAAGCACAACACATTAAGCTCACGACGTTTGAATCGCTTGATCGTGATAGCTCTTTTTAATGTCCTCTCTCATATATTGGAGCAGAGAAATTTCTGTTTTTCTAGCATGTAGCCCTAGAAGACTGGAGTAATGCTTAAGCGGAAATGCTTTGTAATGCTTCTCATGCTATGAGCAACAAAAAGCAACAAGCTTGTAGATAATGAGAGTTGGGGACCTTCAAACCTGCCATGGACATATACCGACATGGAACAGCCATAGCCTCCCTCTCTCAAGAGGCTAGGTCTCTCTCTCTCTCTCTCTCTCTCTCTCTCTCTCTCTCTCTCTCTCTCTCTCATTCTTAGATGTCTAGTCTCTTTCCACCTTTGTGATGTCTCTTCTCCACAGGTGCCCTGTTCATGTTTTTGGTATTGCAGGTGTTCTAGATCGGAGTAGAGGTATTCATCGGATCGCAAGTTAATTCTTTTCTTCAATGCATATTCTACTGCCACCTTTAACATGGTATCAGATTTGGTGGATTCGATAACATTTGGAGTTGACTGAGAGAGAAGAAGCTTGCTATTTTTTCCTCATTTCTCTCTAGTTTGATGATTTGGGAAAATTGAGGCTATGGACCTCAGTTATGACTTCCCCATCTTTACCTTTGATTACTCCAACCTCTCTTCTCTAAGGTTTTCAGTTGTTGAATATATGAGAGAATGTACAAAGCTTAATTAATAAGATTTGATTTCTAAAAGTCGGAGAAAACTTACCTGATTCAAGCAAAGGTTGGTATTTTTGGAATCTTAAGCACGACAAACCCATAGCTAGGAACTCTTAAAACTAAACTTGGATAAAATATGACACTGCTATCCCCTTTGGAAGTTTTACTTCCACTTTAAATTCCAAAATTATTGAATAGTTTTAGTAATCATTAAAGCTTAAGACTTTCATTATAATCTCCTAGATATTTACCAAAAAAGTAGATATTTAAAGTGGGAAGGAGTTGGGGAAATCCATAACTGAACTACTAGGCACATATATAGCAATAGCTGGCACCATCTTGAGCCTGGTGGCTGCTTCGACTGCAAGAAATTATCAGATTTAGGCCATGTGACCCTGAAAAGCTATAAATAGGACCCTATATATGCTTACAAATTGGCTCACTTGGAGTCCTGGTCACAAATATCTCATGCTAAAGAGATACCTTCCAAAAATAACTTAGAGAGTAAAAACTCTAGTGATTAAGTGAGGTAACTAGTCTTAATCATAGTTAACTAGTGAATGACATTAATTTATGTCTAATTTTTCTAATCAACTTATTAATTACAGGAAATTAAGAAATTATCTACTATTAATTACACTTTTAAATATCATTGGATTGTTGATCACTTAATATTTAATTATGATAAAAAATATAATCAATCATTAAATCCTCTTAGGGCTTAAATTGATCAAAGGAAAACTATATCATTTAAACTTAGATAATTACACAATAATTATCAAATATTTCTTATACTATTAGAGAGTTGACAAAAGTATGTCATGTGCTTTTTTATTAATTTTTGTATTCAACTAGGCAAAAATAAGCCGTTTTTAACCTTAAAACTAATAGAAAACTTAGCAAACTAGCTTAATAAATCATAAGTTAATTATCAAAGATACAAAAATATTTTTAGAGACATGGGATAATTATATCATGATCAAAAAATTAGTTCAGCTAATTAATTAAGACAAAAGTGTTTTAGTTTAGCTCTAAATTGAAGAGGAAAACTAGTTAATTAGCTTAGATAATTTCATGGTAATTATCAGAGTTAAAAAACACTACTACAAAGATGGAATAATTATCTCATGATCAAAAAATTAGTTTAGCTAATGAATTAAGCTAATATTTTTATTTTAGCTATAACTTGAACAAAGAAATTAGTTAATTAGCTTAGACATTTACATGGTGATTATAAAAGCTAAACAATACTATTACCAAGCCAGGATATTTATATCATGATCATAAAATTAGTTTAGCTAATCAATTAAGCCAAAACTATATAATTTCAACTATAAATTGAAGGGAGAAATTAGTTAATTAGCTTAGATAGCTACATGGAAATTATCAAAGCTATAAAACACTATTATGAAGTTGGGATAATTATCTTATGATCTCAAAATTGTTGGAATTAGGGTTGCAGAGAAACACACACAGCTTGGAGAAGACAAAGGAAGCTCAAGGCACACAATAGAGAGTGTGTAACTTAGTGTGCAATGGAAAGATAGATAGCCCTAGAGTGATGGGCGTATATACAATGATGAAGAGAAGGATGGACTTAGGAGGAAATTCAAAATCAAAAGGTTATTATTATTTTTGATAGCATGCAGGAGTGACTTATAAGAGGTTAGAGATTGGGAATTCATACAAACTAATGGGTTTGTATGACCTGCACAATAGACCAAGCCGATCGCAAGGACGGTAGCAACTTTGAGGACCTTTGCCATTTGGCTGCAGTAGCAACCTCAAATTTGATGTCAAACGGGCAGCGCCATGCATGTGCAGCACATGCAAGGGCAAGTCATCTCATGAGCAAAAACAACAAGACCAACACATAACTGCTCCCACCCCTCAACATCTGCAACCACCTCGGGATGCCAGCAAAGCAAGAATACTTCTTTAACAGTGGTGCACTGAAGGAAACACTAGCAAAGGATGGAGATAGAAGCAGAGAGAAGCATGGAGAACACAACAAGAAGATGTAGCATAGGAAAGAGCTGATATCAGCAAGTTGTCATTAAGCTAGTGGCCCACGTCATCCTACATGCGGCAGTAAATGATGACCTAATCCATGCATCAACAACGATGACTATCCATGGCTACCATTTAGAGGATGTTTAGCTCACAACCAGAGCCAATGATAGTCGTGCATCTGAAGAATACCAGTTGTATGCAAGGGTGAGAAACTTCACTGTTGGTAACGCTCCACAAAAAGTGGCACCCACCTTACGCCACGTTTTTGAATGGAGCACAATATGCATGGCATGGCTTGTGAGTAGGGAAATACTTCCAGCGGTAGATAATAATAATAAAAAAACTTCATCAACGATGTCATTTGACTCTCATTGCAGGTTGCAAAGCTTTGAAGCCTCCATGCAAAGTGGGACATGACTAAAATCTTTTGCGTTGCCTTCGCTATCTCTCTCGTTGCCTCATTCTCCACTTACTTTAGGTTGTGCACAACTCAAATTTTCTTTTATTCTCTTATTAATTTTGAAGACTCCTGGTTCCGGTTGCATGCCACTAAGGAAGACCCTCTTACACACACACAGACACGCATCACTATACTGGTCATGGGCTGGGTCGTGTTTTCGGCTATGACCGTGGAACATTTGCTTGCGTGTGATACTCCTTTTTCGCCATGTGCAAACTTCAGCTCTTTGAATTTTTAGGTTCTCCTTTGACCATTAGGCAGTGTATTCAAGCTATCCGGGGACTTTCCTTTCCTGGAATACCGGTTCACGGTTTCTCTTCACTAGCAGGGATCTCTGCTACCCAGGCTGAATTAGGAGTAGGTATGTACGTGAGTAGGAAATGATAACACATCATGCATATTGGGATGGTCCTTTTGTTTTCAAAATACCACAACCCACTCAATTGGGCAAAGATCAAGGGAGATAGAGATTCCATTAATGTATTTGTACTAGACCTAGAACCACTATGGCTACTATGAGTTGGTGTGCAAATCTCCTCCCTCCCCTCTCTCACCCCCACAGGCATGAATAATTGCAGCCAAGGGACACCCACTGATCACTACAGTCACATGATATTGCTTCCTTGTAGCCCAATTGGCCAGAGTCCTTCACGTGTCTCCTTAGCTAGGAGCCTTCAACAGCTCTACAATATACATCTCGACCATAGGCATGTTACCAGACATTATGTGGACACAAAACTTGTGTGTCGAGCGTCACATGTATACTGATAGTGGCACTGTTTAAAACATACTATGAGGGACAGATAGAGAGAAAAATTCGTTCGGTTCTTATCTTATTTTATGTTTTTTTTCTTTTAATCGTAGTGGCTACATACTGGCACTAGTTTTCTATTTGTGGCTTACGACTTTTCAATGAAACTGATATTATTGGCCGATAATCCCTTCGTGATTTTTTTAAAAATATTTTTTTAGGGTCCCCACTAAGTGCCAGCCCCGTAGGTTTATAACCCAATGAACAACACATTTTAGAGTTGAAGGTTCGTCTATTCAATTATTGTGGCCTCTTTAGATTGTTAAGGGGTGTATGCATCTGTCCAAACTTATTAGAGTGATCATGGTGACTCTCATAGTTTATCATTGAGATTAACCAGAACATCCCCAAAAGGGTGCTTCTACTTCAGCCTATATTGGAAGCAAAGAAACAATACCACATACACGATAGAAAAAATGTGTGTGACAATCATCACGATGCCAAAAACTGCACACGAGATGATAACAAAGATCTAGGTAGTCACAATCCACATCAAATAACTTATAAAAGATAGAGTACAGACTAAATCTTGTGGCAGCTTGAGCCAAAACTCAAGGCATAGTCGAGTCCCCCTCCTATCTCTTGTGAACCGATAGACCCAAGCTCCCGATACTCTCTATTTAGAATGGAGAGCTTCTTAACATCCTTGCAGTTATGGATGCAACTGATGTTAGAGTGTTGTAGCTCACAATATTACACCCTTCAAATGGGTTCTTTTGCTTTATTATATCATTCACAACTCAATCTTCTAACACAATTTCATTAACCACTATACTCACCAAAGAATAATAATCTAATGCTATCTCTACCAAAATAATTTGAACTTTCATCTTCCACTAGTATATGTTTGCTCAAAGAATTAAGGCATGCTACATGAATAGTGTGCTAAGATAGAACTGTTTCCGCCGATACTCATTGAAAACTTAGCTGCTTCTTGTTTGAGGAGCATCAACTAGGTCAAGTTTGTATTTGTATAGAAAGAACAAAGACTCATGGACTTAGGAGGTACTATCTGAAACTAATCATAATATAATTTACAGTAGCTACCTTGTATAACTTAGAAGGACCTTCAAGCAAGCCTCTTACCTTCATTAACTCCAATCAATCTTTAGTTGATTTTTTTCTATGTACTATTATACCATTCTAGACGTTAAGTCACATTGCTATTCTTTTCTTTTTAACATAGTTTAATTGTCATGTATTGTTTTACCTTAAACAGGATGGCACATTGTTTTATTTCATGGTCAATTATTGATACAAAATTAGCACTTTTTGAAATTGTTACCTATACTTTAGTACAAGTTTGATATGGTACATACTTTTCAGATGCTCTATATCCTTCAATCATCTCTTGCATTGTGTCTTACACTTGTACTAAATGGACATTCTATTGACATCATTGATTATATTGAACTATAGCATTGTTAGCACCAAACTAACTCGAATCATTTTCAGAGCTTTCATTGAAAAAACATTTATTATTTTGATGAATCAAGAATATTGTAACTCCTACTTTCTAGAAAAATGTTGTAATTGATGAGCCGGGGCTACAAGCTTCCAGATTGTGTCAACCTGTCTTTAGTTGGAGCTCCCACATTATTAGTTTTGACCACCAAAAACCTTGGCTAAGGTATAAAAGCCAATTTTGTAAGTTTTTTATAAGTTTTGGATAAGAAATACACAGCGTGAGCTAATGGCGCTCACTTCTCTCCTTCTCGTGCTTCCTACTCCCTCCTCAGTTGTCACATTGCAGTCGCGTCTCTTGCGTTACAACCGCAGGTAAGAGCTCTATGCATTGACGTAAGCATTTCACGGTATTTCGTAGCTTTTGGCGTCGCCGACTCGCGGCCTAATTTCATCATAAATCCGAATTTAAGCTTCAATCATAAACTAAGTATAGGTGGGGTATTAGGGCATCATTGCTAAGCATTTAGATGCATTCAAGGTCAAAAACTCACTGCTATTAATAATCGTAATTTTTGCACTTGACCTAAAGTGAAATTTGAGACCATAAGCATGTGTGCTTAGGTCTTATAAACATATCCTAGAAGTTTCTTAACGTTTGGATGTCGTTTGATGCTGTAACGGGGATGTGGTTTGTTTATCGATGAGCAATTAGCTTTTGGTGATTTCAGTCATTTGAGTGTAGCATGAGTTATATGCGAGTTGTTTGTTGTTTTCCAAGAGATTGACAACCTCTTGTAGCCTTTATGTACTAGTTGAGTCAGCTTCGTCCCACGGATTGACAATTATATTCGTGGTTCTCGCTACTTCTACAATAAAATAGGAGTGAGGTTAGACACCCGTCCCACATTTGGCACCGTTGTCGGGGATCAAAGAGACCTAAACTAAGGAAAAACACGAGCGTCTTGTGAAGTTATCCTTTAACTTCCTCTAAGATTTCCTAGAGTCAAAACTTTCTTTTTAAAATCGCATAGCTTAAGATTGTCATCTTTTGTTGTGTAGAGGTAGCTTGGAAGTAGGTTGTACTTGCTAGGTACCTTTTAGAACTGTAGGATTGTAGAATTAGATCAGGATTTTAAGAATGATTGATGGACGAGACAAGTCTTAAGATCAAGACTTAGAAAACCATAAACCCAAGAAAACGAGTGTTTGTGGACACTTTCCACAACCCCGTTACAATAGAATCTAGGAGTAGGGTAAGTAGAATCCGAGGTGGGATTTCAGAACATTGCTCGCTCCAAAAGAATCAATTGTGAGTTGTTTATGTGAAGTTGCAGAATTTCAGGTCTACGCCTAGAAATAGCACCAGAAGACTGTCAACCACTCAATCCGACTAGATAAATGCTTTAAAAGTTGTATGAACCAGTGAGTAAGCTCAAGGACTCATTGAAGTAAAAATTTCAAGAGGTTGCAAAAACTCAAATTATTTATTTTTTCTTGACATTTTAGGCCAAATTAAGTTTTGACTTGACTCAGAGGCTTAAAATAGCTCATGAAAAGACTGTCCAGTGAAAAAGTTCAAAAAAGTACTCATTTAATCGCGATTATTTACTTTCAGCTAAAAAGTGACCAAGGTTGATACCAAAGACTCTATGTATATGTATAAACAACTTTTGTAAAGGCCCATAGAATTTGGATCACTAGACTAACCAAAAACTGAATTCTATACTGACTTTCGAGAACTTGAGTGTAAATTGGGAAACTTTTGTTCAAACCAAGTGAAACTTGACTTCTAGGCTTATATTCATGTGATAAACAAGGGTACATGCTCATTTGACCAAAAAGATACAAAAAATTGCCAGAAGTAAATAATCGTGATTATTTACTTTTGACCCTTTTTTTATCAAACCAGTATACCACTAGCTTTATCATGTTATAATAAGCCAACAAACCAAATTTGGTAACATTTGGATCATTGGATTGAAAATTGTGGCCAAAATTTGCAAAGTCAGTCTGCAGACACAAAATTGTTGACCATTTGAACAGAAATTATCCAAACTTAATGAAACTTGGCTAGGAAGCTTGAGTTGAGCTGCTTAACAGATCTGTGTCAAAATTGTGGCAAAAACTTACATGAAAATAGCAAGAGTAAATAATTATGATTATTTATATCTACTACAAAATTGGATATTTTTGCACATTTGAGTATACCACAAGGTTAAGCATATCAAGTAGACCACACAAATCAATTTTGATGAAATTTGGATCACAAAAGTGAGACTTAAGCTAGATTCTTGAAAACTGAGTTTGCGGACACAAAACAGTTTGATAACTTGAACAAATTTTGTTCAAACTTAGTGAAACTTGTCCAGAGACCTTAACAAGTTGCATACTTGGAAAATCAAGCCAAAAAGTGTAAAACACTGAGAAAAGTAAATAATCATGATTATTTACTACTTATACACAAAGACAGACTTTTTGACTTTTGAACTTGTACAGTGTTAGACCCACATAATACAAGGCCACCGGGAAATTTTGGGTTCAATTGGATCCAAATTGGTACATGTTCACTCAGTTTCCAGGTTGCAGATTAGTCCTTTGGCTTTTTGCAAAAGTAAAATTTGAAAGTCTCAATTGTTGACTCACTTAGCTCAATTTGAAGTGATACACATAGACCAGTCGCAATAGCTAGTCAAAATTGTACAGTCTTTGTGAAAGGATAGCTAACTTGATCAAAATTGATACAAGAATCAGGTTGCAGACAAGGAATTCAAAGCTTGAAAGGATTTGTAATCAAGTCACGTGAAAGAAGCTGATAACAAGTCAATCAGACGGTAAGTACTCTATCCAAGTCTTCACGAGTCTATATGAACCTTAGACCTGGTCGTATACTAGCAAATCAAGGCATATTTGGAGAGACCGCTAATAGAGTATCCACCGAAGACAGTGTGAATCAAGACGATCACTTGCACACTATCTTTGAAGAATTTTCATACACTTTTTCAGAATCAACATCTAAAATGTCTTCCTATTCGACTCATTCAGAAACCGGAACGATAGTGCGATATAAACACACACACTCTTTTTATAAGACTAATCGCCATGGAGCTCAGGTTTACATGGATCCTAATGAAGAGTCTGCCATTCGCATTGATGACCATAACATAGAGTTTGAAGAGGAAATCAAAGCAAACAAACAAGGAAAAATGTACGTGGATAAAAACGAAACTCGGTATTTAAAAGTTGAAAACCTTGACTTGATTGACAAATGGGGGCTAGAGGTAAATACCATAATTCCAGATATGGCAGGGAAAGAAGGACCACCGACTTTAGAATTCAAGGGATACGATCAAGTTAATTTGAAACCTTTGAAACGGCTTAGCATGGATAATCCTATGATCGGAGTCTATTGTTGGGAGGATAGAAATGTTAAAGATCTTCTATGGACTTCTCATGCCAAATCAGGACAGTTAACACCCATGAAGATCATCTATATCTTCAAAATCAAAGACAAGGGTTCAGCGGATCTACCAACCTACCTATTTGGGGATTGTTATAACAATAACTTTGTTAATGATGACTCATGAGGAGGTGGAACAAAACAAATACCAAGGGTACTCCATAAGGGATTGGATATTGGACCAAGGACCAGAAACTATTCCCAGAGATGAACTCCACAAGAGATCTTTTGAGAGCAATGTTAAGAAACTAGAAACTACCTCTCACAAAGAAAACCGGGTGACACTAAAGCCAGTCGAGGGCTACATGAGTCACTCTTTCCAACAGACTGGTTTGAAGGACTCAGAACAGGACCAACTGCCAGGAGACCGAGAGTTTAATCAAATAGACGTGTCAGACCAGCTGATTTTCAGAAATGGGTCAGAAAATACAGTGGATCTGGGGATCCATATGACCACTTAAGCAAGCTTTAAGCTTTAAGCAAGTGCTAAGAGCATAACGCATATTTGATTTCCATACTCAATTCTAGGGGTTTGGAATGACATTAAAAGGAAAAGTACTAACATGGTTCCAAAACATTCCACCAAGGTCAATCATGGACGGACTTAAATACATTAGCTCAAGGATTTGTATCTGCATGTTCCAAAACGGGGATCAAACATAATACAGTAGCTCAAATCTATAGCTTCAAACAAAAACAAGGTGAGTCTGTTAGGGATTGTGCAACTAGAATGAAGCAATACATTGCAAGATGCACAGAGCTAGAGATACCTGCAGAAGAAAGACTAGTATCATTGTTTCTAGAGGGACTGCTAAACAAAGAACTTCATGCTATATTGTATAGCAAGAAACATATGACCCTAGAAGAGTGTGTGTCAGATGCTATTAACTTAGGAGACAATTGTGATATTTTCAATGAAGAAGATGTCCCTAAGGATAACCAAAGTGAGAAAACAGCATCCACCAAACCACCACCAATGGGAACGGCTGCTGCAGCGCCGCTTACAGCCATAGAAGACATGCTCAAAAGGATGAATGAAATGATGAATAACATGCAAAAAACACCTATAAGGGACCAGGGCAAGGGATATCTCAACAAGGACAACCAATTAGGCCACAGGAATGGTGTGTAATCGAGGATAAATGGACCAACCATGAGACCAATGAGTGCTATTATCGACCAAAGTATGATGGGAAAGTTCAATACATGCCTATGAGGCCACAAGGACAACCCATGTATAGATATCAACCTAATATGGCCCCAGCTCAAAGACCACCGATGGGTATGGAAAAACCTCAACCTGTGTTGGGTCAACAACCTCCATATCTTGGACATAATGCAGTGCATGTAAAGTACATGCATTCAAAAGGAGTCATAGATGAACAAGCACTAGTTCCTGTTACACCCTATGCTGAGCCTAGCCCATCTACATTAATGGTAGAAGGAGATTGGTATAATCCACATCCACCACCAATGGAAGAACCTGTGACTTATACTACACTAGAGCTTGCTCCGATGTACTATGTAGCTAATCAAGGTGTTAGACCTCCTATGGTAAGACCCATGATTAAGCCAAGGACTCGAAACTGTCATAACTATGGTGCAAATGATCATTGGAAAAATGAATGTCCAGAGCCTATGTCCAGAGCCTGACAAGAACCTAAAGCCAGTTGAAGCTTATTGCATACAATGTTGTAAAAAGGGAGGACACTTTCCTGAAGATTGTTAAAAAAATCCTTTAAACAAGGATAAAACAGTAGTAAACGTAGTCCAAGTGATACCTAGTAGCTCATTCGAGAGTGAATCGATTGTTCCAATCAAGGTAATCAACAGAACCCAGGCTAAGAAAAAGAAACATAACTCCTCTGATGAGTCAAAAAATATCAAAATTTCCTCTCAAAAGACCAAAAGAAGCAGAAGCAAAAGGTATGAGATGAGAAAACAGAAACAAAGAGCTGAAATTGAGGAGAAAGAAAAGAAACTATTCCAGGAAAAAGTGAAAGAAACTGGGAGCAAAATCAAGGAAACCACCGTGAAGTCTGAAGGATCAAATTTGGTAGATAAAATTTTTGAGCCAATTAATGTAGCCTTAGAAGCTTACCAAGTGGGACTTAAAGCAGGCCAAAACATGGAAAACAAATGGAAAAACTATCCTTCTCTAGATATGGAAGGAGTTAAGCTTGAAGTTTACCAAAATTTGGTAAGAATTACTCAAGAGATGATGCTGGAAAAACAAAAACCCAAGCTCAAAAGTATGGCAAAACCTGAGGAGCTTGAGGTAGAAACCAGTAAAGAAAAATCCGAAGTGGTGGTAGAACCCCACCTTGAAACAAAAGAGCGAGAACTCATAGTGCCTGACAGCGAAGATGCCTTAGATGGAATTCCATTCGTAGAAGAAGAATAGCCGGGACACTTATGGAAAAAAGTTAGAGAGATTAATGATGGGCGCCTAACTTTGAAGTCAGATCCTATAGAGGAAGTTTGGTTTGTGAGGTCCCCACCCCGTCATCTCGAATGACGGTTCTGATGGTAAACCTGGTGGCCACTAGATCTATAGCGGAAGCAAACAAAGTGGTTTAAGGGATCATCTAGCGGACGAGCTCTCATCACCAAGTGAATTGAGTCGAACCTACTAGCAACGAGATCTAGTTCCACCCCGCAGGGGAAAGCGTGTCTAACCAATTATCAGTCCCAAGACTCACCTTCCAGAAGGAGAGAAGTCTCGAGTGCCTTTTTCCCCATTGCTTTCAGAGGCACGCACACTTGGGACTTCACTGCTTTTGGTGCAATGAGCAATTCTAACGTCATTTACCGTACTATGGGGACAGAGAGTTCTCGACCAATCGGGACCACCCTTCTCATAGGCATTGGCAATCCGAGCCAAGCCCCCACTTTCCACCCCCATACTCACACTTTGTCTTGTGTGTCCTAATTACTAACACATTTGTTGTTCAACATATATATTCATTGATTAATTCTGATTCACAGGTTGTGTTAAGACAGCCCTTCAAACAGTTTTTCAAAGCGGCACCAAAACAATCTTTCTAGTAAAAATTGACTCAATAACTCATTTCATTTAAACTTCCAATGTCCTGGAGGCACGAAATCCCCCAACGAGTGTTAACTCCACCCGTTGTCACCTAGTTGCCCATACAACTAGATTTGTCCACCGCATAAAAAGCACGACATGGACATCCCACCGCAAAGAACGCAAGTCATGGGTATCCACTGCAAAGAACGCAAGACGTGGATCAAAGCCCTAAGCTAGGTAATCCTAGCTACTGCGAGAACCTCGCGAGCTGCCCCATGTGATCAATAGGGGGATCATGACTAAATCAACATTGGAATTAAAAATGAACTGGCCGAGTTAATTTTTCCTAGCAAACAGTCTTTCCTATACCAAACAGTATATCCCAAAAACATTCTTTCCTACTTGAATTTAAATGCATCAATTAAAATTCCGTGGTCTCCGTTGGATCTTCCAACATGTTTTGGGGTAATGTTACTTTCCTACCTCACCGAATGCAATGTTATTAAACTGTACTTGAATTAAAATTAGACCTACCTCAATAATCTCCTCTTGGTTGCTTCGTGAGATGGCCGGAGCTTACTCGATGATAGGGGCCTTTCCCTTTCTGTTGGTGTTGCTTGTTCCGGCCTCATGGTCGTGAGATCCACCAAAATGGGTCCTCTTTGGAGCCATTATACTCACTACTAAAGATGATGAATTTGGAAAAGAACTAGTGTCCAATATTACCATAACAACCACAAACGGTACGGATACAACATGGTTAGCCTTATCAAGCAATTACTCTTATACGGAAAGATTAGATTAACTTCAAGTACGGTTATTACTCTTCTATCTATTTTTGGGTAAATTTGGGATAATATTAGGTGATCCAAGTCATAATTACATCAATTTAGGATAGCATCTTCTCCTGAACTTATGGAAATTGACTCTGAATTAAAGTTCTTAGCTTAGGCAATTGGAGAATTCAGTTCTTGTAGTTACTTGCTTAATTAGAGTGGTTGAATGATGATTTTAGTGTACTAATTCCTTCTCAAAAATGAACTGAAAGATGCAATTATGTCTTATGCATATGTGGAAGAAATTCTGTTCTCTAGTGACAATTAATTTTGGGAGGGGGATTTAACTCTTCTAATTACACATTAATCTCTTGTAATATGAGTTTAATCCTTTAATTAAACTCTTTCCTAATGGAATGATAGATTGGGGTTGTTTAATTAGTTACATTGCTAGAAATTGGGTCAATCTCCACTACTCAATCATTGAATTGACTAATTGGTGATTCCTTCTTACTAACCATGGATTAATTTGTGATTCGGAGGTTCACTTGATTCATAATTTAGCTAGTGGGATTAAGAAAGTGAAATAGACTAATCACATAGGTGATTTAGAGAGTATCTATTGAGTAGATTAGCTAGGATTATGCATAATATTAGCGGAATTAGGAGATTCATAGAGAGAATTGTAGCATAAGCATGAAATTAACTTTAATTTACCGTAGGTTGGGCTGAATTCGACTTGATTTGCTGATTCAATGGAGTTCTTGTGGCGAAATTTGGGCAGCACTTCCTTCCTTTGATCCTTCTCTAGAAGTTGTGTGTGCCGACAGCACCTCTTCAATGTGTGTGTGTGTGTGTGTGTAGGAGTATGTGTGTGTGTGTGTGTGTGTGTGTGTGTGTACTGAGTATGTGTGTGTGAGCATATGTACTTGTGTGTGTGTGAGAAGGTCCTTAAATAGTTTTCTCAAGCTAGAGAGGTCGACCCCTACTGCTAATTGCATCTGGAGGAGCACTAAGGTCATGCAAGGCAGCTCTAGTTGTATTGCTAGCAAGTGACAACTTGCTTTATAACTCACTTAGTCTCTCTCTCTCTTGCATGGATAGACCCCCACCAGCCCTAATGTGTGTGAGGGAGCCCTCTTCCTGCTATCTCAAGCATGCAGTGGCCTGGGCCTTCCCGCACAGCCCCCGAGTGCCGGTGCCTCCCGCACAACCCTTAGGAAAATTGATTTTAACTTTAGTCGGCCAATTCTAATTGGATTTTAATGTTGAAACTTGTTGTACTAAGCTGGAACTAAGGTGCATCATCCCGAGTACCTGTCATATTTAGCAGCCCCCGGCGTCCGGAAATGCATTTTTTTCAAATTCGGGGTACGGGTGCGGTTTGTCGAGACGGTTTGTTGAGACGGTCAAAACTAGACGGGTCGAATGACCAAAAACTTACTATTTTAGGAAGTTTTTCACAAAAAATATTTTAATTCATTTTTGAAAGCTCTATAAGATTCTAAACACCATGACACCGACAGATTTAGGAAAACTGCCAAAAATAGTAACTTTTTGCAGTAAGGTTATTTTGTGATACAAGGGTGCTCTTTAGCTCGGGGTCAGAGACCTTACATGGTTAGACAATCTATCTCCTAATATGGGCATGGATGTACAATCCTTGTATGGGGATTGCGGCTCTGAAGCTTCAGGAATGTCTAAACCATTAACTTTGAAAACATTACCCTCTTACTTAAGAGCTAACAAAGATGAATCCGTAGTGTGTAAAACCACTCAGATAAAAAGAGCAAAACATACCCTAGAAGTAGACAACATCCATTCAATCATGTCTACACCCATTCAATGCACTCTTACTTTAGGAGAACTATTAAAAATCAGACCATATCTATGGAATTATCTACAGAAAACTCTAAAAAAGGTGGGGATAACAGGGCTAATTGAAAAAAAATTTGGGAAAATTAAAACACGAATTGGATAACAAAGAGATTTGATATGTTCCAATGAACAAAGTCGGAGAATACTACGAAGGGGAAGAATTCGGAGAATACTACAAAGGGGAAGAAGGAAACACAATCCTTCCATTGAGATATAATGATATAGAAACCGTGGTAGTATTGGATAGTGGGGCAGGCATAGCCATAGCCACGAAAGCAATATGGGAATCATGGGGGCAACCAACTATTAGACAAACTCGAATGAAATTGCAATTGGCTGGTGGACACATCAAAAAACCCTTAGGATTGTTTGAAAAAGTAATAGTTAATTCCTGTAATTTTGATTATCAATACACTTTTGCAATAGTGGACTTTGGAAAGAAACTCAATTATGAAATCATCTTGGAAAGACCTTTCATGCGACAAGTACAACTCATCCAAGATTGGGGAAACAATTATCTATACTTGAAGCAAGTGGGATCAATATCAAGGGTTAATCTAAAAGATCTCACTTATAGAGATGTCATGAAAACACCCATCAAGAATTTGACTCAGTCTCTTCGGCTGAAACTAAGCTTCCATCTTGGTTGAACAAAGACACAACTATGGACGGAGCCTCAAAAAACGGAAGCTTAAAACAAGAAGAATTTATCTTAGAAAGGGACTGCACAGAAGAAGCCTATGTACCTAAACCCTTTCCGGAGCATTTGTTTGAGCCATTTGAATGGACTCAAATTTTGGCAACAATGGATGTATGTGTAAATACGTCTATGCCTACTCAATTTTTGCAATGAGGCCGGCTATGACATAATTCCCATCCAAATGATCTCAACCCTTCACATTGAAGACAAAATTCAAGAATCCAAAAACGTGATGAAAGCTCAACAAGTCTTTTCAGACCTCTACTATGATACAACATATGAGTTACAAGAATATTCAGCTACCTCAGATGATTCGGGGTCAGAAAAAGAACATGTGAGAGCTAAACTACTCATGAAAGGAGGTGAGGAAAAAAAAATTGATTTTCCAAACTAGAAACCGAGAAGACAGAAACGGTATAGAAGAAAAAGAGACACCAGAAACTTGGAAGCTAGACCTATGCCATCATTCTCCAGTAGAATTCAGTTTTTGATGCAAATAGACGCACATGATTGTGTCAAAGACAAAATCGCTGGTAGATATCCTTTAAACAAAACACAGAAAATATCAAAAACATCGAGACAAACGAGAAAGGAAGCTCAAGAAAAACCTAAATACGAGGACAAAGATTCAACCATGACATGAGTTGAACGGAGAAAGAAATATCAAGAGTTGAAAAAAGCTCTAAAGGAGATATATACAACTGAAATGGAAACCACCGAGGAGGATGGTAAGGATGTAATGAGTGTTCCATCCCATTACAAGAAATATACTCTCCAAGATCAAAAAATCATAGTTGAACAACCTATCAGGGAACTACGAAAATAGGGTGAGTCCTACGAAGGACCTAAAAACGCAAAAAAATAGATCTGGCCAAACCAGGAGAAGAGCCTAGACCTGCCTACATTGCAAATGACCTGACGGAAGACAAAGAAGAGCTTTTGTTAAGATTACTGAAAGAATACCGAGATATCTTTGCTTGGCCCTATAAGAATCTCAAGGGGGTTGATCGAGAAATTTGTCAACATACCATACCGATGAGAGATGATGCGAAACCAAGCAAACAAAGGCCATACACTTATAATGAAACATTTGCCAGGAAGATCAAAAAAGAGGCTAAAGGAAGCCGAATTTCTTTATGAAATTGAACACACAGATTGGGTGTCTCCAATTGTGGTAGTACCCAAGAAAAATAGAAAATTAAGAGTGTGTGCAAAACTCAAGAAAGTGAATGCATCTACCATTAGATACAACTTTCCTCTTCCAATCATTGAGCATGTTTTAGAGCGAGTTGCAGAAAAAGAAGCTTACAGGCTTTTAGATGTCTTTTTGGGATATAATCAACTTTTGGTTGACCCCAAAGATCAGCATAAAACTGCCTTTGCAACTAAATGGGATATTTTTGCCTATCGGATTATGCCTTTTGGGTTAACTAATGCTCCTGCCACCTTTCAAAGATTGATGAGCCATGCTTCTAAAGAATATCTTTGGAATTTCTTGGAGGTATATATGGATGATTTATGTATACATTCATCAATTCGGGCTGATCATTTTGAACAGCTCAAAAAGGTATTCAAAAAATATAGACTATATAGGATTTGCCTAAATCCTGAAAAGTGCACATTTATGGATAGACAAGGAAAAATTCTTGGACATATAGTGTCTAAAAATGGCATAGCTACCGATATGGATAACATTCATGTTATTGTTGATTTGCCTAGACTGACAACAGTCAAAGGAGTTCAAGCCTCATAGGACATTGTGGATATTACAGACGATTCATTTACATATACTCTATAATTGCAAAACCCATGTATAGCTTGATTACACACTTTGAATGGACTGATGAGTGTGAAGAATCCTTCATGAAGCTTAAGCAAGCTCTCACTTCAGCTCCAATATTGAAAGCACCAGATTGGAATAAGATATTCCACATACATGTAGATTCTTCCAATTTTTCCATTGGATGTATACTAGCTCAACCAGGAGACGGAAAAATTGAATTTTCTATTTCTTATGCTAGCAAACAGTTGAATATGGCAGAGAAAAACTACACAACCACCAAAAGAGAAGGATTAGGAATGACCTATGCCGTAAAAAAAGTATAGACATTACCTATTAGCTAACAAATTTTTGTTCTTTGTGGACCACCAAGCCTTATTGTACTTGGTCAACAAGCCATGCAACATGGGAAGAATAGTGAGATGGTTCATCATTCCTTTGGATTTGATTTCACTATAGTTGTGAAAAAGGGCACCACTCATCAAAGAGCAATCATTCTTCAAGGATTATTTTAGGAGAACCACCTAAGGAAGTAGACGATGATCTACCAGATGAATATCTGTTCTCCGTAGAAATAATACCTCGATGGTCGGAAAACATGGTATCATTGATGACCATAGCTCAAGTGGATTCACAAATACCACTTCCTATTACAACTGGATTAATTGAGCAATCGGCTATCTATCAGTTACTAGCTAGAAGGTTGTACAAAAGAAACCGAGATGGAATATTTCTTTTATGTATTAATCCTGAGGATAAAACCCAATACCTAAGTCAAGCACCGTAGTAGGACTTCACTTTACGGAAGACCAAACTATGTGCGACGAATCTTGAGACTTGGAGTATTTTGGCCAACTATCAGAAGTGATGTTCACTCATTTGTAAAACAATGTTCTCAATGCCAGAAACAATCACCCATACCTCATGTGACATTGTTCCAAATATCACTTGTTCCTAAGTGGAGTAATTATCTAGCTACTTACTTATCAAGCCAAACATTTCCTAAGGATACGAGTAAACGCCACCAAAGAGCAATTGAAACTGAAGCAAGAGACTATGCTCTTATTGGAAGACAATTGTATCAAAGAGGTAAAGATCAACATCTGCGTCTTTGTAAAAATGAAGACTAATATATTCCCATTATAGAATAAGCACATGTCGGATTAGCTGGAGTCCGTCACTTTTCTAGTGAGATCACTGCAAGAGCAATCTTAATGGCAAGCATATGGTGGCCAACACTTTTTGCAGATGCTAAAGAATATGTTTGTAGTGTGATGCATGTCAACGAGCAAAAATTCCAACTGGTGTAGATAGCATGCCCTTAAGACCAATGATGGGGGCTAGAGCTTTTGCAAAATGGGGTATAGACTTTGTTGGGCCAATACAACCACCTGCTTATAGAGCCCAAGCTCAATATATCGTTTTAGCTACGGACTATTTGACCAAGTGGACAGAGGCTAAAGCAACTCAAAGGAATGATGCCAGAACCACAGCCGCATTCTTATATGTGAATGTGCTCACAAGATATGGACTACCAATAGAAATTGTCAGTGATAAGGGAACACATTTCCTCAATGAGGTAGTTGGGTATCTGCTTAATGAATTTATGGTCATCCATAACAAATTGGCTCCCTATCATCCACAAGCAAATAGACAAGCTGAGCATACGAATAAAATTCTTAGCTCGATATTGACTAAAGTGGTTAGTTCAGGAAGGACAGATTGGGAAATGACTCTCCATGCTGCTCTATGGGCTTATAGAGTTTCATTCAAGGCATCTATAAATGCCACACCCTTTAACCTTGTTTATGGTCTTGATGCCATACTGCCAATAGAGTTTATGTTGCCGACACTAAGGTAGCTAAGGATCTTGAGTGGACCGGACATGAATTGTCAGAGAGACTTGAAGATTTAGAATAGCTTGATGAGCAAAGGCTAACTGCTGTAGCTCATACCTATGCACAAAAGCGGAAACAAAAACAGTTTTTTGATTCCCATTTAATTACAAAAATCTTCAAAAAAGGAGACTTAGTTTTAGTCTATTCCCTTAAGCAACACATTCCCAAGTTTAAGAAACAGGGAAACAGATCGCTTATCATTGAAGATGTATCCCCAAGTGGAGCAGTTAAGTTGTCCACCCTAGATGATGAATCAATAAGTGGATTAGTGGATGTCATTTAAAGAAGTACAATATGCCACTAACCAATGAATTGCTAGAAAGAATGCATGCAGCTAAGGAAAGAAAGATAAAACGACAACAAGTTATTAATGAAGCCCAAGAGGAAGCTCGACTTCGAGTACTCAAAAGGGAAGCTGCTCTCAAAAATCAACAAATATGTATTCCCATCAACACTCTAGAACTATATGAATGACTGTGGGAATTACAAAAAAATCCAGTGTCAACAGATGATGAAAGGTTAGATGGAATGGACCTTTGCATCAAAGTACAATTGAACAATCATAGCACAAATGCATTGGTCGATACAAGTGCTTGAGTAAATGTAGTCAGTTCTTCTACGTACAAGAAAGCAACAAGTCAATCTTTGATAGCAGTAATATCGACTATTAAAGGATGCAACAAGAACCCAACACCGACATTGGGAGTAGTCAACTTAAATGTGATAGTACACGGATGTTCATGCCCACATCAATTTGTATGCTTACCAGATGAACACATGAATGAAACAATGATTCTTGGAATCTCATGGATATGGACGTACAAGGCAGTACCAGATTGGGATACCAATCAGCTCAAGCTATCACCTAAAGGCGGACAACACGTTATTCCAATTGCACCGAGCAAAGAGGAATGAAAAGGAGGTTACCAGCAAAGCAATCAATCTTCTCTATCCTATAGAAAAGCAAATGCTACAAGTAGCATGCAAGGAGTCAGGCAAATTTGGGTACCAAAAGCACAGCTTAAGGACAAGTCGATTGCCCAAAACCTTATCTACTGTACCAAAGATGGTTCCAAAGTTTAAACACAAAGAGGAGCATCTTCGAGCAGGGAACCTACAACAAAATGTATTTGGAGAAAAAGGAGCAGTTATCTTCTCCGCAAATGGTAAAGCCGATAAAGCAATGGAGAGTTAAGTCTCAAAACAATCAACCACAACATTCTGACCACTATAAACCAAGATATCAATGGCGGGTAAAATCTCGACAACCATCATTATTGATACCGACAGCTCAGGAAATCAGTGTGCCAAAGCATCCTGATGGTACAATCAAGCAAAGAGCACACAAGCTATAAGATTTGCTCTTTGGAAGAAAGCAAAAAGAAACCTCGACATCCGAAACCCTTGAGTTAATTACTCAAGACCCAACTCTTGCACAGCATAATGGTTTTAACTCCATTGATCTTCAAAGCATGGTAAAGCCAACCAAGGCTATGTATAGACACGATTGTTCAACCCATGCACACAATCGTCCCGGAATACACCATCTAGGAGGGGTGGAAGGGAACTAAGTAATTAAGGGCAATGTTTGACGAGGGAGAAAAAAGTTTGATATTAACGTGTGGTTTTTTGCAAAATTACCTAAAAATACCCTTAACAAGTCATCAACAGGGAAATTTAACTAATAACATATCCCAAATAGTGTATATACCATGAGAAAATCATCAAAAAGTGGTCTTTTTTGTTATTTTTTATCATTTTTCTTGATATTGGGACTTAAAAATGGAGAAATCCACCAAAAAACCATAAAGTTGTGTTTTTCAATGGATTTTCTTAATTATGGGATTTTCACTTTGCTTTTTTAGCGAAATTTGTTATTTCCTTTGATTTTTTCAATAAACATGTCAAAAATTAATAATAAATAGCAAATGAGCTCAGATGGAAAATTTGAAGATACGCTGATGATCAGATAAACAAGGTGGACATGCACAAAAAAATTCATTCAAATTGGCAGATGGAAGCGGGAAGCCAAAATTAGGCGGCCAAGGCCTGCTTTCGCAAAATTCTTGCGGAATGAGCTATCGGAATCTGATTAATGAAATTTTTGAGTCTAACATAGATTTCACGGCCTAGTAAGAAGGGGAATTTGGAGAAAAACAGTTTGGAAAGTCCGAGTATAGATATCCAAGGTAGTCTAAAATCACCTCATTTCCACTAGTTGCCCTTGGAGAAGAGAGCTCTCGACCTTCTTTGCGCGCGGACTCCACAGTCGCCCGTTTACAGCGCCGTCTCTCACACGAGACATGAGGGGTAAGTTCTATGCTAACCATTGATCACTTCCGTATGGCTGGTAGCTAGTATGGCCGGTAGCTAGTCCAAGCTCAAGGAAAAAACCCTAGAAACCGAGTAGTGCGCGAAGTCCTACGACCAAAAATTGGCCATAGCGGCCTGTCAGCTCAACCAAATTGGACGAGACTTGAATTGTAGCATGCCCCTACATAATAGAACACTTCTATATCACCAGATGACCATTCGGCAGGGGTCGAGGGGGGTCCCAAGTTGAAAAGGTAGGTTTTTGCCAAATGCCAGAATTGGATTCTGACTCCACAGACAGCTTATAGACTGGGTTTATACACAATGTACATGGATGGTTTCATAAAAGTAGTCAAGGCAAGCTCTCGAAATGCAGAAAACAGCTTGAAGGCTACAAAGTGTCAAATTTGATACATGAAGTCAAACTGACTCCAAATGAGCCAAAACTAGATGGGTAGCTTCAAGACTATGTCGCGGACAATTCCATAGCCTCAAAAGTAACTAACCAACTCCACAGGCCATGTAGTCACAATAATCGGTGAATTCAGAGTCAATAAAGCACAAAGTGATGCCGACACAACAAAACTTTACCCAATTCAATTTAGGACTTGTTTTAGGTGTATTGAATATGTCTAGGTCAAAAATTGTCAAATTTAGCAAGAAAAATTGACTACTATAAATAATCGTGATTATTCACTTTTGTAATTTTTTGGCTTGAAAATGGTACCTCACCCCACCTATCACTTGTACACACCTATTACATGCCACATTTCAAGTATGAGTCAAAATGATCAAGGAAAAGTTGAAAATTTGTCAAAAAACGCAAAGAAGTCTTTCCAAACCAATTTGTGAGTTATATGTCACATTTTTTGATCCAAATCACCCTATATCTCATACACAGGGTCTACATCAAGCCTAAAACCAAGTTACACCAAGATTTGTACATTTTGATGAAAAAGTTAAGAATCGCGATTATTTACTTTTTTGCCAAGATGGGAGAAAATTGCAACTTTGACCTTATGGGACCAAAGTGCATGATGTCCCAAGCCCACTGACCAAGTTTGAGCAAATTTGGATCTCAAAATTTCAGAATTCCTTTATATCTATTTTTTCAGAGACGAAAAGCCTAAATCGGGCACCATTTCCACCCTGTGCACTCAATTGAGCCCACACTTCACTCAGAGCACCCAAATGCTATATACTTCAAGCCTATCATGTCAAAAATGCAAAAGGTTGGAAAAAATTCTCAGCTGTAAATAATCGCGATTATTCACTTTTGTTGCAAAATTTTTCTTGAACTTTATGATTTTGATCTTTACATGTTTTTATGCATCTGCATGTTCCAAAATTGATTTGAAGCAAATTGAACTCAATTTATCAGCAATTCAGACTCAAGGGCATTTTAGAGCATAATCTACATAATTTTCTAACTTTGGCACTGACTTCCAAGAGTAATGCAAGCTGTGGAGAAGGCCAAGAAAAGGGTATCCCAAAAAGAGAAGCTGCAAGAGCTGCCACCATACCAACTGGACCCAAGTTTAGTAAAGACGGCCAAGGCAACATACTTGTCAAGAGAACAACTTGAGGAAAACAATACAATGGTTTTCACAGGCAAGTTCAAGAGTGAAGAAGGACACCAAGTAGAGTTGCAACTACTACCGAAAGAGATCTATGATGTCGCTGCAAAGCCAAACACAAAGGAACCTAACAGAAGGCTGGGCCTCAGGGACTTCTACGACCAGGAACCATGCGGCGTAGATTTCTAGAAAGCCTATGAGTTGTTGTCTACAATTAAAGAAGACGGGTCAGCCCAAATCACTAACCAACAAGGACAGAAAGTCTAAATCATAATCACAAAGGAAATGTGGCTGAGGCACTAAAGTTGTCGACTGAAGGGATGACAATGTGGGCCCGAGACAGGCAGACAGCAAGCACGTTCACCAAGGAGACTGCTGATGTAACTTTTGTCGACCTCATCCAAAGGCAAGTGGAAGAACCAGCACACCTGTACCATCAACACTTCCACTTTCTAGCAAAGAGACCACCACACTACACCACCCCAAATCATGCAGTTGCTACTACCTTCACCCAAGTGTTGAAGTCAACAACCAATCAATCGATTGATCATGTGTAGCATGATCAATCGATTGATCATGTGTAGCATGATCAATCGATTGATCATGTGTAGCATGATTGATCATGTGTAGCATGATTGATCATGTGTAGCATGTGCTGACAGCACTGAAGGGCACCAAGAAAGAAGGTAAAATCACACATCTGGGCGCGCCTAAAGTACTGACAAGAATAGCATACCATGTTATTGGCATGGCCGACAATTCTTTGCCAGCCCCAAATCAGAACACATGGATTGTGTCTACACAACCTTCTCCCAGAATCACACGTTCGTCAAAGCGAGTTTATAAATCTCATGAAGAATCTTTTGAAAGCTTCCACGAAGCTCATAGCAGTGAGAGTTCAGACAATGAGGAGAGATGGGACAGAATTGAAGAGATGAAGAAGAAAGCAGTAGCTACACATCAAGAAGAACCTCAGCAAAAGAAAGTGAGGTTTGAAAGAGAAAAACAAACCTATGAAAGAAGCCGCCAAGCTGCAGGTGAGGACCCGGCAAGGTGGGTTCCAAGAGATATTAGAGGACCCCGAACCAAGAACCCTGGACCAGAAGATCCCAAGGATTCTCTTAAACGCATGTATGCAGAGGCAAAATCCCTCAAGTTAAAAGAATCTCAGGAAGCCAAGAGAAAAGCAAGAGAAGATGCAGCATAGCAACAAAGACAAGTGGAGGCTACGGAACAAGGAGAGACGCAGCACTATCAAGAGGAGATGTCTCCAAAGCCTACCTCACTCGCTACGAAACAAGCCGACCACCCAATGCCAAGCTCTTCCCCTTCACCAACAGTTAGACCCAATGAGGGCAAGGAAGCCAAAGAAAAGGAGTCTAAACTGCAAGAAGCCAGTTTTGAGCAGCCAAAAGCAACAGAAACAAAGGCCACACCATCTACAACCAACAAGAAACAGTAGAGGTATCCACGAATCCTCAAGAAGTAAAGGCGTCAAGGCAACTGCAATGCCTCAAGGAGAGGTAGAACCCCCACCACAACCACAAGCAGCCACCATAGAACCACCCAAGGAATTACAAGCTGAAAAGGCTGAAACATCTAGACAGCCTACAGATTTTGAAGAATGGGAGACAAATGACGAAGTCATCCTGCAAGTTAATGAATATGCCAAGCTGATGCAGGTGATGACCGAAAAAATGCGAACAACAACACTTAACCGCAGCGCTAAGGCTAAAGAGCTGGAAATGGTCATTGATGCTCTACAAGGAGAGCTAGAGGACAGGATAAATGTCATCTCAGATCTACAAAGACAAGTCCAAGAGCTAAAAGCTGAAGCTGAACAACACTAGCTAGCCAAAGAGAAGCAACAAAAAGAAATGGATGAGTTGGACGAACTTCTCACCAAGTTATCACATGCTTGCAAGACCAAAGACCTACAGCTGACAGAGGTAACCAATGAACTCCTAACCAAAACTCTGTCAGTACAGAAGATGCAAGTGCAGCTCGACGTAGCAAATGCCTCTCTGCAATACTCAAAGCAAAGGATCAATGATTAGGCAGCCTTTTTAAGACAGATTAGATAAAATCCTGTTGTCACCTCAATCAAAGGCACGAATGAATTCTATAAGGCTTTGGAAAAGAGGAATAGGGATCTTGAGCTAGAGCTAAAGCTAGAGCAATCTCAAAGAAGAGACCTTGCACTGATGCCGGTACAATGAGAAGAAAATAGCTAAGGGAGATAACCGAGCTCAAAAGAGTCAATTAGCTGCTGAGAGAGGGACAACCAGAGACCCAAGAAGAAGCTAGTACCTCTAAGCAACCAAGTATTGACATTCCATCAATCTCTTTTGCTGGATGGAAACACAGCCAACAGAAGAACTAGGAGGAGAAGAAGACTTTTAAGTACCACTCACAGACAAGTGCCCATGGTCCAGCTTTCTAAAGCTAAGGAAGATGCACTCAAGGAGCAGGTTGCCCAGGAGACAGATGCGAATGGAAAGCAGTGATGGATTGGGAGTTGAGAGTTCTCCACCCATGAAGTTGTGTCAAGGGACGACACAGTCGAGGAGGGGGGGAATGTTTGTAGCAAGCTAGCTCGGATATCATTTTTGGAGCTTTCATTGTAAAAACATTAGTTATTTTGATGAATCGAGAATATTATAACTCCTACTTTTTAGACAAACATTGTAATTGATGAGCCGGGGCTACAAGCTTCCAGATTGTATCAACCTGTCTTTAGTTAGAGCTCCCAGATTATTAGTTTTGATTACCAAAAACCTTGGCTAAGTATTAAATCCAATTTGTGTAAGTTTTATATAAGTTTTGGATAAGAAATACACAACGTGAGCTAATGACGCTCACATCTCTCCTTCTCGCGCTTCCTACTCCCACCCCGGTTGTCACATTGCAGTCGCGTCTGTTGCAACCGCAGGTAAGGGCTCTATGCATTGTCGTAAGCATTTCATGCTATTTCGTAGCTTTTGGCGTTGCCAAACCCATGGCCTAATTTCATCATAAATCGTAATTTAAGCTTCAAAATCATAAACTAAGTATAGGCGGGGTATTGGGGCATCATTGCTAAGCATTTAGATGCATTCAGTGTCGAAAACGACTAGGTCAAAAACTTACTGCTGTTAATAATTGTGATTTTTTCACTTGACCTAAAGTGAGATTTGAGACCATAAGCATGTGTGCTTAGGTCTTATAAACATGTCCTAGAAGTTTCATACCGTTTAAATGTCATTTGATGCTGTAACAAATGTGATTTGTTTGTTGATGAGCGATTAGCTTTTGGTGATTTTAGTCATTTGAGTGTAGCCTGATTTAGATGTGAATTGTTTGTTGTTTTCCAAGAGATTGACAACCTCTTGTAGCCTCTATACACTAGCCAAGTCAGCTTCATCCCATAGATTCACAATTATATTCGTGGTTCTCGCTACGTCTGCAAATAAGATAGGAGTGAGGTTAGACACCCGTCCCACAAGCATGAGTTCATTTGATTTGGGACGATCGTCAACATTTGGTATACACTTCAATATTCCAACCTATTATAATTTGGTGCCAGGTTAAATTTTTTTTATTTTTTATGCCTTGTCTAGTCCATTGGTCACATGCACACAGATTCGCCGATTTAGGCAGTGTGTAAATACTCATCATGGTGTAGATTCACCGATTTAGGCAACACCACTTGTACGTGCAAATTTGCGGTTTAGGTAGTATGAGTGCAGTTTTGCCGATTTAGGCAACACACCAAGAAACTACAGATTCATGATTTTTAACCATACCAAATGCAGATTCGTTGATCTAGGCAACATTAGTGCAGATTCGCTGATTTAGGCAACACCCATCACAAAATCATGCTGCAGTGGCTGGCCACCATTGTAACTAGTATGATTGTGTTACCCGGGTATAGAAAATGAAGGATATTTGGATTTGGATTTGCAATGGGTACATGTTGGCAAATATTTGGATCTGGTAATATATTTGAAATTAGATTTGGACTTGGTGTATGATATTTTCCTATCGCAGCAATATTTATGGAATTGACATTGACATTGATGAGAATTGACTTATTGAATGATGACTGTGGCCAATGCTATCCTGCTTCATAAGGGTATGACATATAGTACTTATTCTAGTGGTATGGGACACTAGAATAAGCGGTATGTGGATGACGGCAGGCAAATGTTATTTAGTTTCATTAGTTTTTTTCTTCTACTACGTGCTATTTTTGACACATTGAATAGGCACATGTTTTGATAGTCTCCCACTTGGCTCATCCTCTAGATGTCACGAGGAATCTCCAAGAGATCCCCCTTCCTCACCTTTATTCCTAAGCTAATCGACCAGCAGCAGGAGAATTCATCAGCAACTCAAAAGAGAGACTAGTGTTTGAACTCTCGCCAACCCGGATTCGCGAACACCAGCTATTGCTCTACACCATGCAGACGAATGTTCATGATGCACGTCTTGAGCCTTGTCTGGTTTTTAGCAAATCACCCCCCCCCCCCCCCCCCTCCCCCCGGGCAGCCCGCTCTCTCTTCTTTTGCATGTACAGATTCGGCACACGCGCGTTGCTGGCCCCTTTGCCTTGTTTGCATGGGATAAGCTGTCACGCATACGTCCGTCATCACTGCCTCACTTTGGTGGGTGTGTTTGCTGCCAGGGTATCGACTCAGATTTGGTTTTTTTAATGATTTTACGCCAGCTGGTCCCCCCTACTACATGCTATTTTTGACACAAATTTCTAATTGCTATTTTTTATAAGTATGGTTTTCATATTCTTATATTTACAACTGAGGACAATTGCTTTCCAATGGAAAGGTATGTAATGGTAATTGATAATCATCTATTTATTGCAGCTGACAGATGGAAAAAGAGTTAGCAACTAATGGATTATGCAAAAGGATATTACAATTTATGTATATTTGATTAGTCAAGTGCTCGTTATGAGCTTTGGCCATTTATGACCGGCCAGTCAGTTTGTACTCACTTTGACCATTCAAGAAATCTATAAAGTAAATACGTGCAAGAGGGAAATGGTCACTCTTGCACGGGGGGAGATTGCACCCAGTCTGTCTGCATTTTTCTTCTCTCCTCTTCCCTCTTCTCTCTCACAATGCCGATGTAGCACTCCGCTCTAGGAGGTGCACCTACACGTGCTCTCTCACTATGTCTCGCTCTCTATCCCTCTATGTTTGTATATATCATCAATTATGTGCTTGTGGAGGTTTCAAGTATGCAATTATATCTGTTTTATGGCTTGCACCGTGTTATTTTGGTATTTTGCAGGGCCATCGCGTTCTCCATTTGCAACACTCTCAAATTTCCCTTACTCACTGCTCTAGTGAAGAAGCTGTAAAAAGACCATCTAAAGTTTGTCTCCCAAAATTAACCTTCAATGCTCTGTGCACTACATTTTGACATTCTTAAGACCTTGAACAAATGGTCCCCAAACAAAAAAAAGATCATGTATCCCACCAGCTTACTTCCTCTTGCCAACTTTGACAGGTTGCATCTTCGTGCTCAAGGATCCAATCGTGAGCCATCACTTCTAGCTTGCTTCATATTCTACATATTATTCCATAAAACTTTGGTGAGATTGAAAAGAACTCTAACAGCACATTTCCCAAGGTGACCAAAATAGTGCAAACTTGATCCCTAGTGAAACTTCATTTGCTCATGACTTGGTTGTTTGAACTCTTATTTTGAACTCTTATTGAAATGAAAAAGACAAAAGTGTACAAAAAATTGAACACTTTAATCCTATAGCTTCAAATATCCCTTAATTCATTTTCGTATATGCACTAGCTGGCAAAAATTTGTCAACAAAATCGCCCTTCAAACTGCGATATCTTGCATGCATAGTCTCAATTGACAAGCCATTTAGACGAGATTTAAGAGAATTGTATGCACTTACAAACCTATTCTAGCACTTTTCCATACACCTATAAACATACATAGTTCTACTTTCCTCCATTTTGTCAATGACACTCTTTGGTTGTACCAACATAAATTTGTTAGTGCATCGGGGTGCTTCTATTTGGAAAAAATCCCCCTGCCCCTATGTGTGCAAGTGTTTTCTCCCATGTGTTGGTTACACCTCAAGCTTTCCATGGCAAACACACACACACAGAATGCCAAGCAACTCAAGAAATGCTCCATGAGCCTCCCTTTTCCTAGAACCTTGAGTTCTTTGATACCAATGTGTTGATACCAATGTGAGAATAGGAACTCTATAATATGCTCATCTCTACCCATCCGTACTCCTCTTATAGGTTGTGTTGCCCACCTTTAAGAGACTCCTTGCCTACACATGCTTAGAGGGCCTTATTAGGGTTGTGATTCCCCATCCCAACCTTGTCCTAACACATCAGCTCAAAAGAAACAACTTTTGGGTGAAGAAAACTGAACATGAGACTATATCCTCCACTCTGGTATGCACACTAGTACCATCAACCTTAGACCTATAGCCAGGAGTGGTTTCATCAAGAAAGTCACATCTTGTAATTTTTAGTTTGTAGTCACAATCAGCTTTCTTAGCTTATTGAATGGCTAGACCTTGTTTACTGGTTCAAACACTGGACAATTTTCTCAAAATCAGAGAAATCCAAGTGCTTACTTTTCTTCTCTATCTTTTGTAATCATACCCTAAAACTAGAGATTGAAAAGAAATTTGATAGGAGATCGACGTAAAATTTGAGCTTACCCTACACTTAATGGTTTTACCAATTTGAAAAATCTGTTTAGAACTCCCTTCCTTTCCGAGGACATCGTCCACTTTGATTGTTGGAAATCTTCTGCTCAACCACATAGTCATTGTCCTTTGCAAGTCCATAGATTTGAAACATGCCACAAAAACATGGGTTGATATAAACCATTGAATTTTGATCCTTCTTGACATCCTTCGTAATGTCATTTTTCTTTGTATATCATCTTTGATTTTATCTTTGAAGATATCTATGGTACATGTATCAAGGGCTTCTCAATCTAGTGATTTAAAATCAATATTGGTAGATCCTATAGCTCTCTATGTGTGCTTTCTCTAGTTGGAGCCTTATATTTAGTAAGATACACAAACAAATCAAAACAAAATTAAAACAAAGGTGAATTTTTTTCATGCCTAATAACTGCAATTCTTTTATGAATTGCTTTGAATGTGCCACAATCTTTCCACAAGTTGCCACTCTAGAGTTGAGGATGGACTAAGGTTTACAAACAGAAGAAAAGATAATTGAAAAACCCTTCTTGTTCATCAAATACAATATGAAATCATACTTCTTTTTATTTATAGAATGAACGTAGATCTGAGTTCAACACCATGTTCTTGTCCAAGTAAAAATGTTGTACTCTAGCTAGCCAGCCAATGTTTGTCATGAGACACCTCCTTCTCTTGCCATTGTTATTGAAGATTTCTTCAAAACCCACTTTGGCATGTCCGGAGTTGTGGTCTATGGAGCACATAGAGTGGGGAAGCAAGGAGCTCCTCGCTCGGGAGAACGGCCAATTGTATGCACCATGCCGGATGAGACCAAGCGAAAGATTATCCTTGATAATAGTTGGATCTATTTGAGGGATACAAAATGTTTTGTATGTGAAGATCGCACTATTAAGCAACAAAATATGCATCGCAAGGCATATGAGGAAAAGACTAATAAAAACAAGGAGATCTCTCATGAAGAAAATGTGATCAAGGAGGAGGCAAGTCTCTCAAGCAAATAGGGATGCGTGACCTATGAGACCGAGTTACAATTGAGAATATGCTTTTGGAATTGTAATGGATACCCATGGAATGCGGGGGTTGGCATTGATGAACTAACAAGCAAAGCCGATGTTGTACTTCTTGTTGAAACTTGGGAGCATGATACACAAAGGATTAACGGCTTGGAGGATTACAATGTACATTCATTGATGTGGTCAAAGAATCTCAAGCAACGAAGAGGACAAGGAGGGTTAGCATGTATGGTTAAGAAAGGATTGGAAGATTTTGTATCAATTGTGAAAGATGACAAGTACAAACGTTATGTATGGCTGAAAATTATGACACCAAAAAGAACACCCATTTTTGTAGCCGGTTGCTACATTCCTCATCATGATTCTCCCTTTTATGCTTGCATGGATAGAGATCAACCATTTTCTGATTTGGAAGAGGACATTGCTTATTTCAAAGGTGAAGGTGATGTTATTGTATTTGGGGATATGAATGCTCGCACAAAAACATTGCAACATGATACTCAACAATTTGATATGCCATACATTTCAAGGGAGTTGGAGGAAGTTCACTTGTATGATCGTACTTCAATGGATGAGAAAGAGCCGGATCACTATGGAAAGTTACTTTTACACATGTGTAATAGCACGGGTATGCTCATTGCCAATGGTGTATCTTTGTGGAGTGGAACCAATGGATTTACATGTAGGAGACATAATGGGGATAGTGTGATTGACTATATGCTACTCTCTGAAGCCATCATGTATCGCATAAAGAGTTTTATGTTTGGTCAATGGACCCTGGAATCCGACCATCACACCTTATGTATTGACCTTTCATGTGGAGAAGCAACTAAGCATGATAATCTCAGCCAAAGGAAAGAGAAGTTATCACTATGTATGGATTTCAAACGGGCACCAATGTACATTGAAATGGTTGAGCAAAAATTATGGATGACAAAGCTTCAATGTGATGCACCATTGGAAACTAAATGGGAAGCTTTCAAGAAAGCTATTTGTTCTCGTGCGGAAGAATGCTTTGTCATAAAGCATCTCCATGGTATCAACAAAGATAGATCACGCAAAAGGTGGTTTGATAAAGAATGTCAAGATGCTCGAAAGTCCTTGATAAAGCTTGATGCAACTATGGACAAAGACAACTATCAAAGTCATTTGCATACATACAAGGCATTGATTCAAAAGAAGAGAAGAAGATGGGAAGTAAAGCAACAAGAATTTCAAGTCCAAGAAAAGGCACATGCATGTGGAAGATTTTGGAGAAACTTGAGAGGCAAGCGGGTTGAGAATTTTGGTAACTTGAATCTAGTGGATATGTACACACATTGTAGGCAATTATATGAGCAACCAAATACTGAAAAAATGCCATTTTATGGTTCACTCCCATGTATGCCGTCTTTTTTTACTATTGAGGATGTATGCGGTGGGCTTGAAAAGTTGGCCACTCGCAAAGCGGGAGATCTTCAAGGTATCAAGCCGGAGATGATCAAATGGACGGGAGATTTTACCCATGAGTGGATGTGTGATATGTTCAACCTTGCACTTCAACATGGTATGCCTTATGATTGGAGTACTAATTGGGTTAAGCCTTTGCATAAAGGAGGGGATGTAAAGAATGTAAGCAACTACCGGACTATAATGATTGGGTCTCTTATGGCAAAGTTTTTTGGGTGCATAATGGAGATGAAATTGAGTGATTGGGCTGAAGAGAATGACAAGCGTGCAAAGGGACAAGCGGGTTTTCGTCGATGCCATAGCACCATTGATCATCTTGTCACTCTTCGTGTTCTCATGGAGGAAGTCGGTTGAAAGGCAAGCGATTGTATTGTTGTTTTGTGGACTTTAAGAAAGCCTTTGATATGATTCCACGTAACAATTTGTGGAGAAGGATGGAAGAACTCCAAGTGCCAAGTGAGTTTATGCTTGCGGTTTCTCGAATCTATGAGAAGGTGATTTGTCAATTGCGCATGGGAAGAGAAATTTCAGAAATTTTTGTAAGCACTATTGGGGTTAAACAAGGATGTCCATTGTCACCAACTCTCTTTGGTCTATGCATCGATCAATTGGAACAAATGGTACTTGACTTTATGCAAGAAGAAGGCATTGAAGAGGTCACTATTTGCAATGCGGTAATCATGCTTTTGTTGTATGCGGATGATGTAGTGCTTCTAGCACACACTTTAGAAGATGCACAAAAGCTTATGGTTGTCCTTGAGAACTTTTGCTTGCATAGTGGGCTGATTGTAAATGAATCCAAAACAAAGGTTATGCTTGTGAAAACCAACCATAAGGAGAAGCCATGCATTGTGTACAACAACGAGACACTTGAAGTTGTTGAGAGCTTTAAGTACCTTGGCCTTGAGGTTCCATCCAATCACAAGTGGCATGAATGTGCTATGCGTCGTTTGGGAGTGGGAAAGAGAGCATATTATGCATTTGAGAACATGTGTAATGCGGGAAACATCAAGTGTTGGGTTCTCAAGAAGTATCTTTTTGATGCATTGGTGACACCGGTTCTTCTTTATGGAGTTGAAGTGTGGGGCGAGAGCATCTCAAAGTCTACTTGGAAAGAGTTTGAGAATGTCCAAAAGCGTTTTCTTACAAACTTTCTCCAAGTTAAGACACAAACACCATATATGCTCCTACTTCTTGAGTCGGGATCTCTTCCAATTGAGGTTATGGGCATGGAAAGGGTTGTGGAGTACATGATAAAGATGCCTCAAAACCCCTCACATCGACTTCCTACAATTGCATGGGAAGCAAGAAAAAAAGTTCAAAAGACGCATAAAAGCAAGATCTTGAGCACGGGATGGATGCAAGACATAAAGAAGTGGTTTGGGAGATGGGATGCATTACACTTGCTACATGATGCTTCAATTGACTCTCAAGTGAATGAAGCTTTTCTACAACGCCAATGTATTACGGCTTGCGAGAAATCCGGTGGGTCACGCTTCATACATTACACCACCTATATTGCCCCCAACTACAAAACCATGTTCTTCGCTGAGAGAGGAAACCGTACTCACACTTACATGCTTGAGCCTATTCCCTTGTCCGCGATACGCACTATCGCAGCAATTCGGCTTAGCTCCCATTTCCTTCGATGCGAGATAGGGCGTTGGGGCAATGGAGAAGAGTCAAATCGATTGTGCACATTATGCTCACTGCAAGTTCGAGAGTCTAAGTACCACACACTACTAGAGTGCTCAGCTTTTGATCACATCCGAACTTTCTTCTCTCACATTTTCAGCCATAACTTAGACCTACACACTTTCGTCTCCCAGCCAAAGTGTGGGCTCTCCATTGCGACTCTCATCACTACAATTTTGGAGCATCGAGAGTCACTCATGAGCCATACACATACTACATCACATGTAACTTTGGTCCCATAGGTCATATTTGACCTCCGAGGACGATAATAAAATCTATCTATCTATCTATCTATCTCTATCTCTCTCTCTCTCTCTCTCTCTCTCTCTCTCTCTCTCTCTCTCTCTCTCTCTCTCTCTCTCTCTCTCTCTCTCTACTTTTCTATGATGTTAAAATTCTCCTCTTTCTCTTTCTCAAAAAAAAGCCCAAGACATTAGCGATTTTGCTAGTGCCTTCGGCTTTTCTTTAAATCATACCCTCTCACCCCTCCCCTCTCTCCCTCTCATGATCCCTCCAACCCATTCCCTCTCTTGCCCCTCTTCTCTCTCTCTCTCTCTCTCTCTCTCTCTCTCTCTCTCTCTCTCTCTCTCTCCCCCCCCCCCCCAGCCCCTTGCCACCCCTCTCCTCACCAGGGCCCTATTCCCTTTCTCTCTCTCTCTCTCTTCCCCCACCACACCGCCCCTTGACTCCCTCCAATCCTAGAGAGAAATGAAACAAAATGGAATGCACTGTTATATTAATTGAAATGGAATGAAATGCTATATTAAGATTTTTTATAAGACAAAAATGACCTATGAGACCAAACTGATACAATCTTGGTGGATCTAATACAATGCATGGGTACAAAGTGAAATGAGAGAGAGAGAGAGAGAGAGAGAGAGGGAGGGAGAGAGAGGGAAGGGAGGGGCCGGAGGCCGGAGAGGGAGAGATAAATAAATAGATTTAATTATCGTGCTCGAATGTCAAATATGACCTATGGGACCAGAGTTACATGTGATGTAGTATGTGTGTGGATGATGAGTGATTCTTGATTCTCCAAAATGTGGTAATGAGAGTCGCAATGAAAATACCACAATATGGCTGGGAGAGGAAAGTGTGTAGGTTTAGGTCATGGTTGAAAATGTGAAGGAACCAAGTTCGGATGTGACCAAAAGCTGAGCACTCTAGAAGAGTGTGGTACTCATACTCTCGAACTTGCAGTGAGCATGATGTGCACACTTGATTTGACTCTTCTCCATTGCCCCAACGCCCTTGCTCGCATCGAAGGGAGTGGGAGAAAATCGAAATGGCTATGATAGTGTGTATCGATGACAAGGGGGACGGCTCAATCATGTAAGGGTGAGTATGGTTTCCTCTTTTAGCAAAGACGATGGTTTTGTAGTTGGGGCCAATATGGGTGGTGTAATGTATGAAGTGTGACCCCCCAGATTTCTTTAAAGCCGTAATACATTGGCATTGTATAAAAGCTTCATTCACTTGGGAGTCTATTGAGGCATCATGTAGCAAGTGTGATGCATCCCATTTTTAAAACCACTTCTTATATCTTGACAAAGAGGGAGGGGGGAAGAGAAGGGTTGGTGGGGGGTAAAAATTGTGACACGGGTAGAGTGAAATGTAGTCGAGTTGGTAGTCACATAGAAGTGGTTTTGTGTAGTAGATGCCCAATTAGTGTAGTTGGCACATTTATGCGTATTTTGAGTTGAGTTTTGACTCTCATACAAAGGAGACTCTGTCGGATTTACTTTTCACAAGTCGTGACTTTCATTGTTGGCACTTTTGAGTCTATTCCGGGTGAGATTTTACTCCCGATACAAAGGTTACTCTACCCAAATTTCTATAGCTTCTCACCATAGTTTGGCACCTCTCAAACCCTCTTGTCAGCAATGGCTTCTTCTTCATAAAAGCAGTAGTATTTCATTTGCAAGTTCGATGGCAGCAACTTCACCATTTGGACAGAGCGCATGAAAGATGTTTTGATAAACAAAGGCCTCTCAGAGCCGTTGAAGGAGCGCGCAGAGGATGATGAATATACACAAGCTCAGTGGGAGCTTTTGGATGCAAAAGCCATGGCTACGATACGTCTACATCTAGTCGAGTCAGTGTTCTTCACTATCATTGGCAAGACAACAACCAAGGAACTTTGGGATAGCTTATGTTCAGCATGGGAGAGAAAAAGTGAGAAGGTAGCACAGTTTCTAGTCACTTAAATGAGTTCAACTCCTTGTTCAATCAGCTGACATCTCAGGGCTTTAAGGAGTTTGATGACGAACTCAAGTCTATATTCTTGTTATGCTCTCTACCCAGTTCATGGGATATCTTTTGCACAACCATTAGCAATTCGGCTCCGAATGGCAAGTTAGAGTTCAATGATGTCATAGATGTGTTGCTCACTGAAGAGATTCAACGTAAATCTCTCGATGGTGCTAGTCATGGAGATGCATATATGGCTGGTAGTTCAACAAAATCAAGAGGCCATGACAGGAAAAAATACAGAAGCAAAAGTAGAGAGCAAAATACTCGTAGTCCTAGTAGACACGGGAACCAAAGTAGAGACCACAATGCCAGAAATGTCAAGTGTTACTATTGCCACAAGAAGGGCAATTACAAAAAGGATTGTTGCAGTTTCCAAAGAGATCAGAAAAGCATGCAAAAGGATAGTTCTGGCAAAGGTAAAAGTACGATAAAGATTGAGGAGCTCAAGGTTGTTGAGTCTCCCATACCTACCATTGCAGTAGAGGATGCTCCTCCTCTAGTGATGATCATTATGCCCAAAGAGATTCATGTCCAGGTGATAGCATAACACTCAGATGTTCGCATTTTCACTCAAATCTCACTCCAGATGATTTGGTTGCATAGGATGAGGGTTATGCATAGAATTGGATTCTTAATTCTGATGCAAGTTTTCATGTCACACCGCATAGAGATTGGTTTTCCTCTTATGCATCCATGCATGGCATAGTCAAGCTTGGGGATTCCTATAAGCTTAACATTATTGGTATTGGTGATGTGAAACTTCAGATGCATAATGGAACTACTTTTGTGTTGCAGAATGTCAGACATGCACCCAAGCTTACAAAGAGCTTGCTTTCTATAGGGCAATTGGATGATCTTGGCTACACTACAATTTTTGGTAACCGTTCTTGGATGATCCGCAAGAACAACCTTATCATCATGAAAGGTAGTAAAAACGGATCCATGTACTCTTTCTTTGTTTTAAGTGTCGACAAATACTCTATCTATGTTGCCGAGCTGTCGTCTATTTTGTGGCATAGCCGGCTAGGTTATATTAGCCAAAAGGGAATGAAAACACTTCAGCATTTTGGCTACTTACCTGTGTTAGATTACGGAATTTCCATTGTGTGAGCATTGTCTATACGGCAAACAGACTAGGTTGACATCTTTGCCACTAAACAAGAAACTAGGTGAACCCCTTGACTTGGTGCACAGTGATTTGTGTGGTCCAATGCCACATAAAACTCTAGGGGGGGCAAACTACTCTCTGACGTTCATAGATGATTCTACTAGAAAGGTGTGGGTGTATCTCCTTAAGTGTAAGGAAGAGATCTTTTCAACGTTCTAGAAATTCCTTGCCATGGTTGAGAACCAATCAGGAAAAAAGCTCAAAGCTTTTCGCACGGAAAATGGTGGAGAATACGTCTCCACGCAGTTCAAGGATTTTTGCAATCAAAGAGGCATTCGGTGGCAGTTTACTGTTCCATACACACCTTCACAAAATGGGATAGCTAAAAGAATGAATCGCACGATTCAAGAGCAAATTGTCGCTATGATGTCTATGGCGAAGCTTACTCCAGAATTTTGAGGGGAAGTTGTTCTGACAGCAGTGCACATCATCAACAGGTCACCTAGTTCTCCTTTGAATTTTAAAATTCTAGAGGAAATATAAACTGGGAAAACACCAAGCTATGAGAATTTATGTGTATTTGGATGTGAGGCATATGCACATGTGCGCAAAGAACTTCGTTGCAAGTTAGGTCCCAGGTCACACAAATGCATTTTTATCGGCTCTGGTGCAAATGGAGAGATGGGCTATCATCTCTGGCACCCAGAATCCAACAAAGTCATTTGTAGCTCACATGTGATCTTCAATGAATCAAAAATGCACAAGAAGCCCATAAAGAAGTTGAGTATAGACGCGTTCATTTTGAGGATGTGGCCTCCGAACCAACTAAATTCAGTAGTGTTACACCTAATCCTCAAGTGCAAGATACTACTATTGCTCCGGACATAGTAGTAGTCAGGCACTGAGACGCTCTGAGAGAGTATCACGTGCACTCGAGCGGTTTGAGCCGGGTATACACCACATTTTGGTCACTGACAGTGGAGAGCCAACCTGCTACAAAGAAGTCATACAAATGGACGATAGTGTTAAGTGGGAGCAGGCTATGCAATCAGAATACAATTTGATTGTGGCTAATGAGACATGGGATTTTGTTGAATTACCAAAAGTCAAAAAAGCTTTACCTTGCAGTGTGTATACAAGAAGAAGTATACAGCAAATCCAGAGCCTCGATACAAGGCTCGTCTAGTTGCCAAGGGTTTCAAGCAGAAAAAAGGTGTGGATTTCAATGAGATTTTCTCTCCAGTAGCCAAGATGACTATACTTTGCATTGTGCTTGGCATGGTTGCTATCCAGGACATGGAACTTGTCCAAATGGACGGGAACACAGCATCTCTTCACAGGGATCTAGATGAAGATGTCTACATGAAACAAGCAAAGGGCTTTGTATGTGAAACCCAAAAGCCAACAAGGGCAAAATTGGTTTGTAGACATAAAAAGGCACTATGGCCTCAAGCAAGGTTCAAGGTAGTGGTATCAAAAATTTGACAAATTCATGTAGTCTCAGGGTTACATAAGAAGTCAAGAGGATCACTGCTTATACATAATGAGGTTGAATGATGGTTCTTTAATCATCTTGATCTTGTATGTAGATGATATGCTTATCGCAGGCAAATCAATTGATGAGATCATTCAATTGAAAAAGATGCTAAGCACTCAGTTTTCCATGAAGGATTTGGGAGATGCCAATCACTTTCTTGGTATGCACTTCAAGAGGAACATGCAACGTGGAATTCTTGAATTATCTCAAGAAAAGTATATCCACAAAGTCTTGCAACGTTTTAGTATGCAGGGGGGGAAGTCATTGAGTACCCCAACGCAAGCATACTCCAAACTTAGCAAGGAGGATTCTCCCAAGACACTGGCTGAGAAAGAGGAAATGGCAAAAGTGCCATATTCTTTAGCAGTTGGCAGTTTGATGTACGCTATGTAGCCACAAGACCAGACATTGCACATGCAGTGGTAGTGGTTAGTAGGTACATGGCAAACCCTGGCAAGAAGCACTGGGATGTAGTAAAGAAAATCCTCAAATATTTGAAAAGTACAGCTAGCAAGTGTTTACACTTCGGAAACAGTGATGCTTCTATTGTAAGTTACACAGATGTGGATTATGCAGGTTGCATGGATCATAGAAGAACCACATCTGGCTATGTGTTCATGTTTGCTGGAGTAGCTATCTCTTGGATATCATGTCTCCAATACTGCACGTCTTCATCCACCACTGAGGCAGAATATGTTGATGTGTCCGATGCCAGTAAGGAAGCCATATGGTTGGCTCGTCTAGTGGGAGATTTGGGCATTCACAAGGTTCCAATACTCCATTGTGATAGTGAGAGTGCCATTGCTTTGGCAAATAATCCGGTGTTTCACTCAAAGTTGAAACACATAGAGGTCAGATACCATGTCATACAAGATGCATTGGCTAGCAAGCGCATTGAGCTTGTCAAGGTTCACACTGATGACAACCTCGTAGAAGCTCTCACAAAGAGCCTAGCCTCGGAGTGATTATCACATTGTATAGAACTTATGGGTGTAGGAGGAAGCATCAGCAATGCTTCATCAACTTTGTATAGACTAACTATATTGATACCACTATTGGCCACCATGACCTTCAAGTGGGAGGTTTTTGGGATGTAGGCCAGGTGGCCGTGGGAAACTGCCCTTGTTTACACTTTCTACCTAAATGAACATAGGGAGAGAAAGTGAGAGAGTTGACCACTCTCTCACTTTCCTCTCTCCTAACCCAAACCTACTGTGTATCTCCAGCTTCATCCCCTTCCCCCTTCTCCTTCCCTCTCTTGCACACACCCCGTACATGCGCACTCTCTCACTTTCTTCTCCACTAACCGAAACCTACTATGTATCTCTTGCTTCATCTCCTTCTCCTTCCCTCTCTTGCACACACCCTTTACACGCGCACAACAAAAGGTGGGCAACTCTTTCAATAATGTCCCAACTCTACACATTCAAAGCATCGAACATCCAATCGTGGAGGATTTTGTGCATTAGTGGCATAAGCTCTTTGGGGTTGTCCATTACTGAAACTCTGCTTTTGTTCGACTCTTCTTCCAATCCATTGCTCTTCTACTAAAGGTTTAGCTCATAGTAAGGCATCTTGTATAGTGGTAGGTTTCAAGACTTCCAATTGCGAGCTAATTGGTTCTCTTAAACCTTGGCAGAAGTGGGCCACCTACTGTTCTATGGTCATTGGTGGTACATAACGTCTAAGCCTTACAAACTTTGAGTAGTACTCTTTGAGGGATAAATTGTATTGTTTCAAGCTAAAGAACTCATTCATGTTTATCGCTTCATGGGTAGGAGGTAAGTATCTTTCTTTCACTTCTTGTTTAATTTCCCTCCAATTCTGGAAGTTATCCAATACTTATGTTATGACAATGTTATTTCCATCATAATTTCACTTCCCCTGAGAGATAAAACATCCCTAATATTGTTTGATTTGTAGGTGTGGTCTTTGCAGCAAAGAAGTAATCATCCATAGCTTCGATCCATACTTTTGCATCCTTCTCAATATTGGGGATAGTTACGGAGCGAGCTCAACAAAGCGAGCTTTGGAGCGAGCTTTTTTTTTTTCATCCCACCACCACTACCTCCCATTGCCGCCCCTTAGCAACCATCACCACCACCACCCTAACCCACCATTGGTGGTTAGTGGTGCTAGCTTACTACCACCATGTGCCGCCCCTACTCCTACCACCACCACCCATTGCTGCCCCTCCCTCCAGTGGAGTAGCCAAGGACCTCCTCTCTCTCTCTCTCTCTCTCTCTCTCTCTCTCTCACATCCCTTCTTCTTCTCTCCCTCTCTCTCTCTCTCTCTCTCTCTCTCTCTCTCTCTCTCTCTCTCTCTCACACACACACACACACACACAAACAAAAGCCCAAGGCATTAACGATTTTGCTAATTCCTTCGATTTTTTTTTTTGCAAACCCCCTCACCCCTCCCCATATCTCTCTCCCATGATTCCTCCAACCCATTCCCTCTCTTGTTCCCTTGTGTGTGTGTGTGTGTGTGTGTGTGTGTGTGTGTGTGGCCCCCCACCTCTTTCTCTATGGCTGCCCCTCCATCTTCCCTCTCTCTAGCCCTTCCCCTCCCCCCCCCCCCCCCCCCCCCCCCCTCCTACAACCTGTTTATCACCCAAGTGTGGTAGATTGGTTATGCCATTTCCCTCTTGAATAATAGATCTTGAGTTCAACTCTCCTCGTCGGATAGATCTTTAAGGTCTCTTGGGATAGTTTCCTACGATGCTAAAATTCTCTTCTTCTTCTCTCCCAAAAAAAAGGCCCCAACGATATCGCTAGTGCCTCACTTTTTTTAATTGGCTCCCCCTCCCTCTCTCTTTCTCTCTCTCTCTCTCTCTCTCTCTCTCTCTCTCTCTCTCTCTCCACCACACCGCTCAATCCTAGAGAGAAATGAAATGAGATGGAATGAAATATTATATTGACTAAAATGGAATAAAATGTTCTATTAAGCGTTTTCATAAGGCCAAAATGACCTATGAGTCCAAGCTAGGTATAAAATAAAATGAGAAAGAAAGAGAGAAAAAGGGGGGGAGAGAGAGAGAGAGAGAGAGAGAGAGAAGGGAGCGGTTGGCAAGGGAGGGAGAGATAGAGAGATAGATTTTATTATTGTTTTTGAGCGTCAAATATGACCTATGACACCAAAGTTACATGTGATGTAGTATGTGTGTGATTGATGAGTGATTCTCGGTGCTCCAAAATTGTGGTGATGAGAGCCGCAATGGAGAGCCCACACTATGGTTGGGAGAGGAAAGTTTGCGCAGACTTGATTCGACTCTTCTCCATTGTCCCAACGCCCTTTCTTGCACTGAAGGGAGTGGGAGGTAATTGAAATGGATGCGATAGTGTGTATCACTGACAAGGGGATCATCTCAGGCATGTAAGGGTGAGTATAATTTCCTCTTTCGGCAAAGAGCATGGTTTTGTAGTTGGGGACAATATGGGTGGTGTAATGCATGAAGCGTAACCCCCCGAATTTCTCATGGGCCATAATACATTGGTGTTGTATAAAAGCTTCATTCAATAGGAAGTCTATTGAGGCATCATGTGACAAGTGTAATACATCCCATCTTCCAAACACGGTCTTCATATCATGCCGAGGCCGGGGGGGGGGGGGGGGGGGGGGGGGGAGCGGGGGGGCGGGGGCGGGACAAAAATTGTGAGAGGGAGAGAGGTGTGATAATGTTTTTTAAATAAGCTTCCTTGCACTCCCTTTCATTTCCTCTTAGGAATAAAAACATCACCTTCACTCTCCCCCTCTCACAATATTTGCCCCCCTCTCCCCCCCAACCAACCCTTTCCTTCCTTCCCTCTCTCTCTCTCTCTCTCTTACACACACACACACACACATACACACACATTTTATTTTGTACCCAGACATTGTATTAGATCCACCTATATTGTATAAGTTTGGTCTCATGGGTCATTTTGGTCTTTTGAAGACATTTAATATAACAGTTTTATTCCATTTCATTTCATTTCTCTTTGGGATTGAAGGGATTGAAGTGGCAGTGTGACGGGAAGCAGAGAGGGTCCCAATCCCGCCCCCCTTCTCTCTCCCTCCTGCTACGCTCTCTCTTTCTCTCCCTTGCTCTCCCTCTTTTACAGAAAAGGACAGGCACTAGCGATACTGCTAGTACTCTTTTTAAAAATTTCAATGGATACCTCCCCCCTCCCCCCCCCTCCCCGCCTCTCTGTTTGTGGGACGGGAGGGAAGGAAAGGGCATGGTGGCAAAGGTAGAGAGAGAGAGAGAGAGAGAGAGAGAGAGAGAGAGAGAGAGATGAGGGGTGGAGCTCACTCTGGGATGGGAGGGAAGGGAAGAGTGAGGAGGGGAGAGAGAGAGAGAGAGAGAGAGAGAGAGATCAATAGGGTGTGTGTGTGCGCATGTGTGTGTGTGTGTGTGTTTGAGAGAGAGAGAGAGAGAGAGAGAGAGAGAGAGAGAGAGAGAGAGAGAGAGAGGAAAGGGAGGGGCCAATGGGAGAGAGAAAAGGGGGCAACAAAAATTGTGAGAGGGAGAGATGGAGAGTGTCTTAATTTCTTTTAAAACAAACCAGAGGGAAAGAGAGCTAGTGGAGGGGAGATTTTTTTCTTTGAAAAAACTTATCAAAACTACTAATGGAAGGGCATGGTGGCAAGGGTAAAGAGCGAGAGAGAGAGAGAGAGAGAGAGAGAGAGAGAGAGAGAGAGGCGGCGGGGGGTGGATCTCACTCTAGGATGGGAGGGAAGGGAAGAGAGAGAGAGAGAGAGAGAGAGAGGTGGCGGGTGGGAGACACACACACACATGGAGAGAGGGAAGCCAATAAGAGAGAGGGGTGGTGGGGGAGAGAGATAGGAGGAAGAGGGGAGGGGGGAGAGAGAGAGAGAGAGAGAGAGAGAGAGAGAGGGAGGCAGAGGGATAGGGGTTATAGAGTGACAAGAAAAGAGAGAGGAAGAAGGGAGTAGGAGAAGAGGACTTTGGGGAAGGGATGGCGGTTGCTAGAGGAGGAGATGGAGAAAGGGAGGGCGGTTAGAGGAGTAGATGGAGAGAGGGGGTGGAGGAGATGGAGGATGTTGAAGGAGGAGGCTAAGGAGAAGGAGGAAGGGAAGAGGAGGAAGCACATGGGCGGCGAGAGGAGGAAGAGGAGGTAGGGAGGGCGGCCCTCCAAAAAAAAAAAAAAAAAAACTCGCTCCCTTGAGCTGGCTCGAAAACCTAACTCCTCAAATATCAGCACCTTCTCCTTTAAAAGAAGGTGGTTGCATTTGTTTGAGCAACCATTCCTTCTCCTAAATTTCCATGTAAATAGCATTTTTTCGAGGTTTTTTTAATATAGGAGTGATTTGAGGATTCCTCTGAGTGTATGCATATATTAACATTAATGTTTATAGTAACTCAAAACAATAAGGTATTTTCTAGACCTAGACTTATTTAGTCCACTAGAAACTCACCCACATGGCTTAACCAATCATGACTTATCCGTTCCATTAAAACTCAAATCACATGACTTAACCACTCTATCACATGAGTTACCCAGTCATGATTTACCTAACCCATTAAAACTTAATTACATGACTTAGCCAGTCAAACAATTTTTTGAAGAAAAACAACTTGATTCCCAATTACATGACTTAACCAGTCAAACAATTTTTTTGAAGAAAAACAACTTGATTCCAATATTCACAAAATCATCAAAATGTCATATAGGATAGTCTACAAAGATCTCTTCATGAGAAAGCACATTAGAGTATTCAACCATAAGTGTGATACACATCGGCTGGCATGTTGTAATATTTTCATGGGTCGGGTAATTGATATAGAAAACAATACACACAAGGTAGGCAATGAAAACTTTTGACCTATGTCTCTGATAACAAATGTGAGGTATCCAACCTGGAAGATTGGGGTGACTTGATAGTTAGCCTTTCTTTAATTGTCAAGTTCCATGGACGACACCCTACTCCAATTCCATGAAGCAAGGATACAAACAACAGAAGATAAGAAGACCTGTATCCATTGTGATTGTGGTTGTAAGGATCATACACCACAAGCCAAGTCAATAAATCAAGGGATTCTAATGGAACTAATTATTATATCATAAAGATAAAATCTCATTGACATACTTAGGATCTATATACAACGCCTTTTTTTCCACGTTTAAGAGGCATGGCCACCATTCATACATCCTAAATAGAATATGAGACTTATGCTTAACTAACTAATAGTCTTGTGAAAATTACCCGACTAATTGGGTCCACTCATTCATAGACATAGATCCGTATGGATACTAGTCTCCCACTTTCTACACCACACTCACCCATTCCTCTTGTTTTTTTAATTGCTACCACATTATTTTACATATACAAACAGGGTTCCTTCATCAATTCTGAGCACAGATTCTTTCATACATCCCTTCAAACATCACCAAAATATTTTTTCTCGAACATGGTCTAATAAAAATAATCCTATATTTCAACAAAGAGACTAATTTTCATACGAGTTTGCCGCTACCTACTACGGACTTTCTCTATCTAACCAATAGAGCCTTTGCATTATTTATTCGCTAACCGTGATTTGCGCAACTTTTCCACTTGCTAACCTCAAGGGCATCTCAATAACTATGAGGCATCTTGCTAATCGCAAGAGATCTGATAACCTCATCTTATTCTCCACTAACTGTGGGATCATTTTGATAATCGCGATGCATCTTGCTAACCGCAAGGAACAAAAGATGTTCTTTCAACAAGAAATTTTTTTATAAATTGACTCAATAGTAGATCAATTTGTTTCTTAATAGACTCAAACTTCTTTGAAAACTCCATCAATAGGTATGTAATAAGCCTATCACATTTTTATATTGCTTATATAAAGACTGACAACATTTACTACTCGCTTAAGTCAAGTAGTAAATTACAATTTTTTACGCAAAAAAGAAAAAATCTTTTTAGAAAAGTAAACATTTTATTTTTAGCACTTTTAACTCGAATTTGACTCTCACATTCTTAGAAACATCCTTAAAAAATGCTCAATAAGTTTCATGAATTTTTTATGTCATATGCAAAAGTTATGCTTAAAATATTAGAATCTAGACATGAGCCACTTTTGTGGCACATTACAAGACTAGTGATAAATTATATAAAACTCCCGCTAAAATTAATGTGGCTCCCAATATCCGGGGGGGGGGGGGGGGGGGGGGGCACTATGTATAAAACTCCTTATCTGTGAATTTTTGACAAATAAATATACCCTTTTCCTATTCAATTTGTAATTTTTTCCCCAATTTCATTTTATGATACCCTCTTGTATGTGAAAAACAAATTAATAACCCTTTATGTTTCCCTCACGTGATAGTCACATAATTATTAAATGATCCCCCCGAGCCCGCAATTAGCTTCATTCCTGGCATGAATCAGACATCCGATCCGGTCGTGCTATTTGTATTAATGCATCCCGCCCTTATCATGAGGCTCTGCAAACTGTCTATGTCCTTTGGTTCTACTACACATGGAATCTTTAATGCCCGCCTCCCCTCCTACAATGGACCACTAAAATCACCATGAAAGGTAAAGATTGCATATTCTTTACTGCTCTAATGCTATCATTCTGGATTTCTCTCAAAAGTAAAAGGATGGGCTTTCTCTCCCTTGCTCTTAGCTTTCATGTTATGGATAGGTTGTCCTCTTGCAATTTACATTATATTGATTGCATGGCTCAATACTCTTATACTGCATACATGGTGCTAGGCCAATATAGGTTTTGCCTTGATGGATTGTACACCCACTCTCATGCAGTAAGTACATAGGAATGCATTCTCTTGTAGAGCCTCTAGTTGGTAGCACTTAATTATTGCATGGTATCTTGCTCAAACTATTCTTACATGTGCATTTACTCAAGCAGATGGGATTACTCCTATGACCTAGTCACTACCTATGGAAGGAGGAGGATGGTGACTTGTCCTATTGCCCCTTTCTATGTAAAGGTGAGGGATTCAACCCCTCACTTAGACTTTGGTTACTTAAGCTTTGTGTCTTTCTTTAGAGAGAGAGAGAGAGAGAGAGAGAGAGTAATTTCAAGGGAAGGTGTTTGTGTCCGGAGACATTCAACTTTACCACTCTATTCTCAGAATAGAGTGTGTGGAGAATGCCTATTCTTACAAATTGCTATCTAAAGCCTACTTCCCAGTAAACTTAAACCACTTGACATCCCTCAAATGAAGTGGGAGTGTATAAGTATCAAATTTGTCCGAGGAGGATATAATTCACTTATGTGGTTGTTGATCTACTCCATGTAAGCTTATTGAAACTCTAGTATATTCCCATTGATGATCAACTCCTTAACGATGAATAAATTTTCATGCCCACTCAAAACATCTTGGGACTCCAACCCTCTAGAATTTTGGAGTCTTGAGAAAGAATTCTTTGAAATAGACTTCTCACATAACACCTTGTTCATTGGTAGGATTATCCTGAAGAACATGCAACATGGGAAGATGAAACCACCTTAGAGAAGGACTATGCTCACTTTTTCTCAAGACATCCTGAATCTCTAAGTTGGTGATATTATAGCATGCCCAAAAAATTCCAATAAAAACTACTTTAGTTACTTTGCAAAAGTATTCGCGGTTCACATTTTTGTTGAGTCACAAAGAGTTTTAATGAAACAATTGGACCAAAAATTAGACTCCAAAACTATTAATTATTGCCCTTACTCACTTGGGAACAATAGGTTGCAATGGAAAATTTAAGCCGTAAGCTTGAGGTGTCCACTAGGAAATATGTAAGCTAGCACGTACAAACAAAATAAGGGATTTATAATTAGGTATATTTAGAAAAAAATGTTCTTACATAAAGGGTTTTTTAATTAAGAACAGTGAAATTTTTTATACATAAGGGCTAGTTTTTTTACAAAAATGCATATATAAAGGGTGCATATAATACTTGAAAATATACAAATAAGGGACTGTTTAAATACCTCTTGTTCATACGTGCTATATGCAATATTTACATAGTGGACTCCTTGGGGGCTTAGAATTATGTTAAAAGATAAGAGTTGACCCTTAAGAAAGAAAGAGAAACTTCTGGCTAAGTTTTAGGGAAGAAGGAGTATTTTTAGCAAGGAAGGAGGCAATTAGAGGCTTTGCAGAGGTGTGCAAATGGATACAAAGAACATGGAAGGTCAGGTTTTTCAAGAAGGATCTGTGCCCTCGAGGGAAACAATTTTGCATTTCTACACTTTAATCTGTACTCAAGTTGTCAGATAATGTTTCTTCACCAATATATGGAAAGCCAAGAATTTTTGTGTCTTTGATAAAGACCTCTCTCTGGCTAACTTCTCAAAGATTGTACAAGAAAGTAAGGAGCTAATATTTTTTATAAGTAAAAGGCAAATGTTGTATGATTTGCTGAGCGCAAGGGGGGGCGGGAGAGAGAGAGAGAGAGAGAGAGAGAGATTCCTTGCCTATACAAAGGCTTTCGGGTTTGGTTTCTTCATTTATAGAATTTGTTTGAAGAGAAATTCTAGCAACATCAAGAAAAAAGGTACTTCTTGCTTGCACTCCCCGTATCTCGCACTCATCTCTCTCTCTCTCTCTCTCTCTCTCTCTCTCTCTCTCTCTCTCTCGCCCTTGCACTCAACGAAGGGTCAGCCCTTGCTGACCCTTCGTTGAGTGCAAGGGCGAGAGAGAGAGAGAGAGAGAGAGAGAGAGAGAGAGAGAGAGAGATGAGTGCGCTCCCCGACTCTCTCTCTCTCTCTCTCTCTCTCTCTCTCTCTCTCTCTCTCTCTCTCTCTCTCGCCCTTGCACTCAACGAAGGGTCAGCAAGGGCTGACCCTTCGTTGAGTGCAAGGGCGAGAGAGAGAGAGAGAGAGAGAGAGAGAGAGAGAGTCGGGGAGAGAGTTAATGAGAGAGGGAGGAAGAGTGAATGAGAGAGGTGGGGGGAGAGAGGAAGGAATGATAGAGAGAGAGAGAGAGAGAGAGAGAGAGAGAGAGAGAGAGAGAGAGAGAGAGAGGGTGATGGACGAAGGATGGGAGGTGAGAGGGAGGAATATAGAACAAGAGAAGGGGGGAGAGAGATAATGAGAGAGGGAAGAAGACAAAAAGAGAGAGGGGGAGACAGAGAGGGGGGGAAAGATATAACCCGGGGGGGGGAGGGGGGGGGGGGGAGAGAGGGGATAGAGAGAACGTGGAGATTCAAACTAGGAGAGAAATAGATAGAGGGAGAAGGGTAAAAGTGAGAGAGATAGGGATGGAGGCAGGGAGAGAAAGAGAGAACAAATGAGGGAGGGTGAGAGCATGGGACGATAGACGAGGGGATAGAGAGAGATAGAGGGTGAAGGGTATGTGAGCAAGACAGTGTGATGAAGGAATCCCTTAGACTAGAGAGATAGAGAGAGAAATAGAAAGAGCCAGGGGAGAGAGAGAGAGAGAGATAGAGAGAGAGAGAGAGAGAGAGATAATGGTGGGGTGGATTTAGTGGGCAGTCGAATTGATATTGTCATAATCAAAACACATCAAAGAGTAGCTATACATTGATGATAACTATATTATTTCTTTTGTTTTGATCTTGCAGAGAATTTGAACTTTATGTTGGAGGCTAAACGCTAAAGATGGCCAAAAAGACTCATCTTGGTGCCTATGTTGAGTTCATTTACGATGGAGAAGCAATTGGTGTTGGAAAAATAGAGAAGACTTTGAACTTGGCCAAGATTCATGGTAGTAGATTGCCTCCTAGATACTATTCTATTGTTGTGCTAGGAGTATACGCTGGCAAGGACACCCCTCTATTTCATGTTCCTTCCACGAATGAGGAAATGACTAATCTCAAGAAGGTGGAAAAAAGTCTAGTTGCATGGCCTAAAAGTGATCTGGTAATTTTTGGATTCATCTCGATTCAAGCTTAGCATTAAGCTCCATGGAATGTAGTATTAAATGTATAGCTAGTGTGAATTTATCTATTGAATGATCAATGCTATATTTTTTTATAAATAGCGGGTTACAAAGTCAGCAAGGACAGAGACACAAGAAATGTCACTAGCTGCTAATGTGTCTCTCTCTAAGAGCCACATAGTAAGTGCAATTCCATCTCCTTGGGTATCATCAAGTGAAAAATCTAAAGAAGCAGCAAAAGGAAAGTCAAACGTACAGGAAGGGACATCATTTGTGTTTGTGGCCGATGTTGTGAACTCGGATGAGGATATCGATGACAGAGAGGTGGAGGAATACATAACAACAGGGGCGAACGTGGGGTGGGTGGGGGGGGGGGAGTATATAATCAACAAAGATGTCAAGGTATGTCAAGATATGTTGTCCAAGCATCTCAAAGCTTTAAAGGTAAATGAAGGCTTGTATGTTTGAAACATACAAAACCATTTGTACAATGTCAGCTTTAAAATTAGTTGAACAATGTAGATAGAGCATGAAACTCCATTGCCCTGGGTTCCTCTATGCCACTTGTTGAAGCTCGAGAAAGCAAGGCAAGTTCGTTGGGACCCCAAATGCCTGTAATCGTTGGCAGATACATTTCTCTTGGAGGGATATTATGAGCCCAAGGAATGCTTCATATGCTCTATTGATGCACCCGGCCATCCTAGCATCAATGTTGCTGACTCTTGCGTGCAAACATGGGATCCATTGTGGCATATGGCTAATGAAGATTTGACTCTAAAATCAAAGATACATGTTGGGGTAACATGTGCGACAAAATGTTATATACTTGGGATGGAAACCATAGGCTAGCCACTTGGATGGAAGTTCTTAAACAAAGTAAGTATTGTGTTTTATGGTGTTGGCTTCATTGTGTATTTTTTATTGAGGTGATATGAGCCCCTCCCTTTGGTTGAAGGTGTTGCCTATGAAAAAGATGTTGATTTGCATCCAAGGGTTTGTGTGGAATATGTGCCAGTAGATTCTTTGAATGAGGCTGATATGTTGAGCATTGTGATGCGTATATACAAGTAGGTCCTTCGAGTCGGTTTGCTTCTATAGCTAGCTTTGGAAACATAACATCTTATCCTCCATAACCTCTTGATCTGGTGTAGATTGAATGAGATGAGATACGTGCAACCTCCTAAACAAACATGTTATGGATGGTGCGGGCAATGGGACTTGCTCCGAAGGAGACAATCATGGAGAAACTACCATGTTTTGTCTACAACTGGATGCAGGAAGACATTGACAAGAGGGTATGAAAGAAAATATGGTACAATGTGCTAGTGGCTCTGATGTTGCAACTTCTTCATCCCGTAAGTGGTATTGAAGCCTTCAACTGGTGATTAAGATTAATTTTTGAATCATGAATAAAGATATTTATCAATAGTGCATTATGTGCAAGACAATACACCATGCCTAAGAAGATCAATGTCTTCAAGAAGCAGCAGAAGTTTTTCTTTTGGAGTATTTTAATGATATTACCATTGTTGCTGCTCATCCTCACCGTGTGACAATAATGGACAAGGACACTGAGACTCTCAAGAGAGTGCGTTGGAGATACGATAAGCTCCTTATCCCTAATGAGTTTATTGATCCCAAAATGAAAGATATACTACTTGAGAAGGATAGAATTCTTTCTTCATAGTTTCAAGGCCAGTACAAAAAATCATTCTTTGAAGCAAACGCACCGTCTAAGAAAATTACAAGACATGCATTGGCCATTGTGGATCCAGCTCTGGGGGATGATTGGTGGAAGTATGTTATTTTGACCCTGACAAATTTTCTATAGGAACATATGTTTGTGGTACAAATTTTGAAATTGATCCTAGTGGGTTTCAATGCAGGACACTGTGCACAATCGAGTGGACCAACCATCCAAAGTGGTTGACAAAAGAGAGATTGTATGGATTCGCATGTGCAGATCTTCCACCTATCAAAAAAAACATTCATTCTTTGTGCGATGGCTTCAACTGATCAGGCATATGTTAAGACTTTGGACATCCCTCCAACTGGTAGATACATTCACTGTGAACATTTTCAATCTCTCTAAATTTAAGGGGAATTTAAGTGACATCAAATGTTTCTTTTTTACATAGGAGAATCAACTGTCTTTTGAGAGTGGTTGCGGGTTGAGGTTTTTTGGTCGTCTGTTGTAAAATAGGCGACGATTGTGCACAATAGTATATGAAGTATACATTTGAAATTGATCCCTAGTCTAGACCTTGATTCTTTCCTCGAGGATGCCAAGCTAGTCCATAGGGGAAAGACCTTCCCTTATGAGCTGGGTCTAATGAAAAGAGGATCACAATCAAAGGTGGCCAAAGCATTGGCGCACGCAAGCAAGAGATGTCTTTGTAGGTATGAGTACCATGTAATTTCATTACAAATAAACAAGTGGAATTTTGTTGCTTACAACACTATTACTTATGATAGATGGTTGCGAAAGCGCAAGTTCAACATCAAAACTGTTAAATGCTCGCAGACAATGCTAAAATCCATAAACCAAAGCAAGTTTTTAACCCTAAGCAGATAGCCTGCGACTTCAAGAAAAACGTTTACCGAGATTTTCCTTGGTTCTTGGAGTACGATGAGGGGTGCTTCCCTCCGAGCGAGGAGAAGGCGCACAACGATGTTGTTTGGGATAGAGAAGAGCGATCATGTGTAGGTACACAAATGTCCATAGCAATAAAGTCTAGTGTGAAAATGCCTCAAGGAGAGGTATTTGATACAACTTCACAGGTAACCTAGATGGTGACTTTGTGAGGCCTTTTGCCCACACCTTTGTGATTGTTAATTTCTACTAAGCAATTTGATTCTTTTGTGCAGCTAGAGCATTCTGATGAAGAGTCGGGCTCTCAACAAGCGGCTCATATGAAAGAGAAAAGTGAGTGCTACCAATTTTTAGAAGGTCAAAAAGGATGATTGTCTCTTTATTAATATGCTCTTACTATTCATGAGAAAGGAGGTGATTGACTTTGCCACGAGTCTAGAGATGAAAATTTTGCATGTCTCTATCCTTCCATTGGTTACATACTCATCCACTGGTGGTCTTACCGAATGACGTTTCATTAGGTGTTGCAAGGTCTTGATTACTAAGTTCAATGGTTTTTTTGGAGGTAGTGATGGCAACCATATTCAAATTGTGCATTTTGGCTTAGCGAAGTCGGAAGATTACTTGAAGAATGATGTGTTGAGCAGTGTCAGATCACACATCATAGAGAAGAACTTATATCCAATGCGTGATGGGTCAGCAGTTGACTCCTCAGTGAATGCTTCTATAGTATTCTCGCCATCCAATGTCCATGTATATGGGATATCTGATTCAGTAGTACCTAATTGGAATAAGATATAAGCATGCCATTTCGGACAACTCGCTTGACTAGCACTAGGAACAACTGCTGACAAATGTGTGTTCATGGTTGTCTGTACATCGGATAATTATGGGATGGTGTGTGATGTAGCAGCAGTTGTTGTGTGGCAAGAAGATCACCTGAATGTGGTGGTCTATAAGACACCAATGTGCAAGAATGAGAATAGAACTATGCGCACATTGCTGGTGTTTGCAATGAAAAAAGAACACAAGTGGGGATCAGAGGCCATTGACATACCATCAGACAACACCTAGCTCAATTCACTACTAGAGGATGATTGGACACGAGAGGAGGATAGGACACCTATGGGAGGTACAATCAATCAACTAACTTCATTGTTTAGAGTTTTTCTATTTGCTTATTCGGTATCCTTTGACATTGATTGTCGTTCAATTATTGTGTGGGGCTATGGAGCATGGCCATTGGTTCGTTTGGCAGTTGCTACCACATTACACAAATGAGAACGAGGTAGTTGGTCAGTATGGAGGTGACTGTGGAGTGTTGGCTTTGTTGAGTAGTCAGATGAGCCGTGTGATGACAATATTTGAAAGCAATGAGGACTTCTCCACAAAACTTTTTAGTGTTTTGGATATGCAATCCCGTCGACTAAGCGAGAGACAAGAGTGGGACAAGAGACAGGTAGTTGTATCAGGAAGGCAGCATCTCTTGTAGAGCCGGATCCTAAGATTGTGGAGTTGGATCCACCGGTTCATTTCTTGGAGTATATTTTCAAAAGAAGACCTCGTGTTGTGTGGACTCTTATCTATTTTGTTGGATGTTGTGCTCCAATGCTTTAGGCTTTCTTATGAACCGAGAGATGTTTTTTGTTTATTGGAAAGTAGACTAATATTGCTCATAAATGTGTTGTTTCTATCGTTATGAAGTTGTCCATTTGCTGTGTCGTTATTTTTCTAAGCACACACACAGATTTTTCTGAGCACATATATTTTGGACTTAATGAAGCTCTAGAAGATACATGCAGCCTCACCAAATGAACAAATTCAGACTCATAGTAGACTAATCTTGTACGTAAGTGTGTTGTTTCTATTGTTATGAAGTTGTTGGTTTGTTGCGTTGTCATTTTTCTGAGCATGCATGCAACAAGAAATAAAGTACGGTTACATGAAGGTAACACTAACAGTGGTTGCCAGCTGGGTGTAATTTTCTCTTTTGGGTTGTTTGAAGGTGAAAAATGTATTCCTTGTTTTGGGAAACCCATAGTCCTGTAATGCTACTTGTTTTGTGTTAGAAGTTCACAAAAGTCAGCTTTCCATCCTGTCTCACCACTATATAGCATTTCCTATTTTGAATATAGCACCCAAAGTGGGTTTGACGGAGGGAGAGAGCTTTTTGCATTGGTGGATGGATCCAACACAAATGTTGATGGAGGAAGGTTATTTCAAAAAAATTACCAATTGATCCATTTTCTAGGAAAAGCTTCCCCACAAACTTCCTCCAAAAGCTCTCGCGGTTCCCCTACCCTGTGCATATGAATTATGTGTGTCGTACAATTTTAACAGCATTCGCTTTTATGTGTTCTTAAGACTCTTGAATGATTTCACACTCGTGTCTATTGATGCAAAATCACTAGCAAACCTAACATTGTTTTTTTACCTTCAGTGATTTGGATACTTCACCAAATTCACGCAGGAATTGGTTGTTCAGAGGATCAATTTTAAGCTTTTCAGGTGGCTGTGCATCTTTATGTTGATTTTGAACTTGTTGTGCTTTTACTAATGCTTCTAATGGTAATGCATGAACATTTGATTGCACTAAAAATGGTGAGCACTTACATCAGGATTTGCATTTCCAATTTGCTCTCTGCTTTGCTTTGCAATTGCCATCTCCTTGTTGTTTGGATTTCTTAGAAAATCTTCTGGGAAATGTCCACCTTTCCTTTCACAATCTGAGCAATACACCATGACTGGTGGTATTTCGCTTGGTTCATTCATTTCTAGCTCTTGCTGAGAAGTTTCTACCTTGGTATTGGCTAAGTTATCAACATCTTCATTTAAAACATTGAGCATCAAGCTATAGACTGCTCCATCTTGACCTTTGTACCATTTTTGACTTGGTTCTCCAGTTAGACTGGCTTCTATTGGTTGATCTATTGGATCTTCCATTTCTAGCTCTTGATTGTAGATGCAACCATTATAATCCATGTACAATGATCCTGATTGCATATGCACCAACTTTATGGTTTGCTGGCTTGTGCAGACTCTTGGATAAACACTTGGGTCAATTTTTTGCACTTCTATCTGCACTTCATCTTTGAGCTTGCAATACCTGGCTCCACTGAAATCTCTAAACATTTGGGAGCTCACTAGATATGGCTTTACTCTGATCAATAGGATCTTGGCTCATGTGCTACATTTATTGCTCATTAGATACCTATGGCCTTCTAAATATGTGTATAAAACTTTGTATCCATCGTAGCTATATCTGTAAAATCTACATTATTGCATTTGTGCTTGTGTTACCACTGCTATTAGCTCTGGTTCTTGTGCCCTTGAACTTTTGGCTCGACTTGAATCCATGCTGCCTTGGTCTCTAAGAACTATCTCTTAGCAGATTCTAATGTTTCTCAAGGGAATTTTTTACTTCTCTGGGTTGACAAGACTGCTTGTGACAAAGAACTTTTGCACTTGACTGCTCTTCAGTTTCAAAAGAGTTGGGTGACTCTAGCTTGGATGTGTCAAAATTGACTGCGACCTTCGACACAATGAAAATATGGGCTCTAATTAGTTCAATTTGTACTCCAATATGAATTGTGTCGTTGGTCATCCAATTCTCAACCCAATCTACAATGCAATTACTTGCACTTGCCAATTCGTGTTAATCGACTGAATTGTGGCAACACTATCGACGATAATTGGCTTGAACAATGATGTTCTTGGACGAAATAATCAAGTACTGCTTCCCAAGGGTTTTCCTTGATTCTACGTCAAATTCTAAACTTTTGCAAGACTTACGACTCAAATTTTTTCCAACTTTTACCAAAGTCTACTAATTTTAGGCCCGATTTGCAATTTCGGCCCGTGAACATTGCCCTAACATCTCAATTTTATTCAAAATTCAGTTTCAAATTGAGCTTCATGTGAACTTTTCCTAACCGGTCAACTTTCGATGCAAATCCAATTTCTCTTCACTCGATTTTGTTTTCAGTTGTTTTTGACAAAGTTTGAAATTTTTGTGGTTCATGACTCGATTCAACTGTTTTCGCATTTCTCGGTTTTGCAGGTTTTTTTGGTTGCTTTACTCAGTTCTTGATAAATTTTTGAATTTTTTGTGATTGCTCGCGGTTCACTTCGGTCTATTTTTCTCGCTTTTTTTGTTGTTTCTGGATTTTTGGCTTTTTTTGCTTGCGGTATAAATTTCTAGCGGTGTTTTTTTCTTTTTGCCTTTTTTGGAACCTTTCTCGTTTTAGCTTTATTATTTTTTTGTGAAATTTTTAAATTTTCTATTTTTTGATATTTTTTATTTTTTTGAAAAAAAATGTCTTTTTGGATTTTTTGAAATGGAACTTTTTTACAATTTTTATGAATTTTATATTCTTGTGATCTATATGTACAATTTTATATTTTTTAATGAATTTTTTATGAAGTTTTGGTTTTTTGTTTGTGAAACTTTTGGAGCCTTTTCGGGTGAATTTGAGGCCTTTTTTGAATTTTTATGGATTTTCTGGTTTCTTATGATTTTTGTGAAATTTTTATGTGCTTTTTTCCTTTTTTTCTTGCTTTTTTTTGGTTTTTGAGTGATTTTCTTTTATTATTATTATTATTATTTCTTTTTAAAGTAACTTTTCTTCTCTATCTTTTTTAATTTTCAAATAATATTTTGATTTTTTTTTTCTAGGTTTGATTAAATAAAACTAAGAAAAAAATTTATCAAACCTATACTAAGCTAAACATGCTTACCTTCCAGGCGTGGCGTTGACGAACGCTGATGGCAACGGCTTGCTCCAAGGGACGTGCGAGGAGGAGGGTCACAGGAGAGAGAACGAGGACAGCAACGCAACGTGGCAACTTTGTCAGCGCTGATGGCAGGCAGTAGTCGAGTCAGGAAGGGATGAGAGAGAGGGAAACTCGGTGAGTCGGCGCTTAGCCAGAGGAGGGAGAGAGAGAGAGAGAGAGAGAGAGAGAGAGAGAGAGAGAGAGAGAGAGAGAGAGAGAGAGAGAGAGAGAGAGAGAGAGAGAGAGAGAGGTTGTATGCCCATGCGGCGGTCTAGCGGGTCCAGCAGGCAACGAGGAGGGAGAGAGAGAGAGAGAGAGAGAGAGAGAGAGAGAGAGAGAGAGAGAGAGAGAGAGAGAGAGAGAGAGGTTGTATGCCCATGCGGCGGTCTAGCGGGTCCAGCGGGCAACGAGGAGGGGGAGAGAGAGAGTAAACTCTGGCGCTGTCTGCGCACTATGGACAAGAGTGGGCGAGAAAAGTGGGGGGAGAGAGATTGACACCACCTCCTGCCCGGTTGGAGTATAGTGTGAGTGGGTGTGGGTGTGTGTGTGTGTGTGTGTGTGTGGGCCAATAAGACAAAGGGAGAGAGAATGTGGGAGAGAGAAAAGCCTTTTTTTGGCAGTGGGCAAAGAGAGAGAGCTTCTCAATTTGTTTGGCAGTGGGCGAAGAGAGAGAGAGAGAGAGAGAGAGAGAGAGAGAGAGAGAGAGAGAGAGAGATTAACTTTTGTTTTTAAAAAATTGAGCCTTAAGGTAGGTGAGAGAGAGGAGATAGAGTAAGGTGGAGATGAGAGAGAGTATCTTGTGCAGGCCTAAGATGGTTGGGGAGGCAGATTTTTTTATTATTATTTAAAGCTTAATAAATACAAGAGACGATTCTCACCTATATAAGCCTTCGAAGTTGATTTTTTTCGTCGAGGTCAAAATTTCACCACCACTTGTCGCGAATGCCTATGCCTTGCTGCATCACATAGCCAAAGCCTGTTAAAATTTCGGAGCTCACATCGAAGCAGGTTTTTAATTTTTATTTTTTTTTAAATGTCCAAAAATGCCAAAATTAGGCAAAAAATTAGGCAAAAACGCTAAATATCACTCGAAAATCCAAAAAATTATCATAAAAATCCAAAAAAAAATTGGAAAATTCTATGAATATCAAAAAATCATCGGCAATCACAATCAAACACTTTTGATATGCACAAGCACACCAAAAATAATAGTTTTTGCCAAAAACGCCAATTATGGAAAAATCATCAATTCGACCCCCAAAAAAAGCAAAACACACAAATCGACAAATGAGGGCACAAAAGCGCTCAAAATGATGCGGTAAACATGCACACAAAACAACTCATCAAAATCACATGTTATCAAATTTTTACATAATTAATTGGAAATTAATGCAAATATTAGTAAATATTTACCAAAAACTTGCAAAAAATACACTTTTTTAAAAACAAATCTCCACACATAGAGGATTATTCCATCTAAATCAAATCACAATAATCACATCAATTCAATTGGCAATAAATTTCACCAATAAAATCCAAAACTAGGCAATTAAATCAGCAATTTTAGGTCCAAAATTGTCGCAAATAGAGTGTGTAAATTCCTGTTTTGAGCTCAAAAATGCACAATTAACCACTACACACTTCAAATTTGCAATAAAACATCAAATTAATCATGCACAGGTGCACACACTAATAATTGGTAGTCTTTACCAATTTTTAAGTGCACACACACAAGTATTAATCATGTCAAATTTGCAAATTGAATTCACAAATCTCTAATTGGGCATGACCAACACAAATCAAACATCACATTTATAAAATCTTTATGCACACATTGACTTTTTTAGTGCACACACAAGGTCAAAATAGTATACACACACCTAAAATTAGTCGTACACACACTCAGCTAGAATGCGCACACACTTGATTTTGATGCACACACTTGCAATTGGCCATTCAAACATGCAATTACAAAAATTCACAATGCACATTAGCACATGAAACCATTAATTTGCACATTCAATTCTAGAAAAAATTTGGCATTACGATGGCATGCAAACGCACAAAATCAAAATTTCCAAATTACAAATTGACAACGACGAAGCATACCGCACAAATCTTGAATCCAATAGCACCATCCAACCGCAAATACACAATGTGTAGGTCGCGTTCGTCGATGCTCCAAATCCCTAATCTTGCATTCAAAAATCAACAAATTGTTCAGCGATTTAGCACAAACCCGCAATGTTAGAATGCAATCCAAGCCTCTAATTAGACAAACATCAAAGCATAAGCACAAAATGCTAGTCCAATTAGTAAAAAATTAGTGTGTAAGTTAGCAAAATTAGCAAAGGGTTAGTGTGAAATTAGAGTGTGTAGGCCACAATTAACAAGATATGGTGACAAATTAGGGGAAATTGAACACATTGCTTCATGCACACTCTTCCAAAATCCACAAAACTATTAACACACAAGTGAAATTAGTGAGGAAATCAGATTGATTATGCCACAATTACACTAGCGTAGGCCATCGCTCCCCGAAAATGGTGCCAAATGTTGGGGGTACCATCGTAGCATAGCTCCAATGACCAACAATAATTGTCAATCCGGAGGGATGAGCTACCCGGCTAGGGCATGGAAACACTCACCGGTTAGTGAGCTAATCACAGCAACACAAATGGCAACTCTATGAAGTGGGCTTCTCGGCCTATGGAGAAGCTAAGCCATGATGTCTGACAATCTCCACGTCCACTTCTCTTCACCTCAAATCAACCCAATCACACACATTAACGATTACAAAGACTCACACATCACTAATCCCATCATGCAACACACTAATCAGAAGCGCACACACATAGATCTATTGAGCACCCTTACTCCAATCAAACCTACATGTACAAACAAAGAATTAAGGGCAATAACACAAGATTAGAGTGGGATTAACTCATTAGTTACGATAATAGTATTCCTAATGGCTTCAAAAATATATATTCGCTACCCACATAGTGCAAAGACACTCTAAAGAGAAGAAAACATTGAAAGGAGAAGAGAAACACAGTTGTACTAATTTGCACTCGACCACCTCTCTTTATATGGACATAAAAAGTCTTTTGACTTTCCATCTTTATGTTTTTTTTCACTTCCTAAACTCGCCCTTCACTTATGCAATTAAGATGTTTTGAAAGGATTTTTATTTTTTTGAGATTGGGGTGCCCTAATCAAAGCATCATTAGCAATCATAAGAAGTATGAGAGAGGCATAGTATAAGAGAATTAAGCTTTGATTAGTGTTAACCAAGTCACGTGAGCAAAGAGAAGTTCAAGGACTCCATAGCCACACACCTCATGAACTCTCACCAAAAAGTGGTCTCAACAAATGAGGCTGAGAACCCTAATTCCATTTACACACTGCCTTATATCCCTATGGTAAAAATATGCAATGTCCGGGGTGGCCAAGGCCTTTAGGCTCCACAACTTACTGAATCTGCAACCTAGGCACACTAATGGACATATTCTTTACAGCTTGGAACTCTCATTGAGCCTGTAACCCATTACAAATATTACGATGGCGTAAAATAAATCAAAACTTTACAATACATGGCCATTTTGAGAAATTGAAAAATGTGTAATTCCAATCTTCACTGCTTCTTCGTATTCATCTTTGATGTGCATCCATAAGGCTTGGGCCTTTAGCAGCTTCTATTAACTGACATCGGCTCAGTTAACAAGATGTTGAGCAAGTGTCTCATCCAAACTTTCATCTTCCTTTGATAATGCAAGCAAAGGCAACCAATAAAGTCAAAATAATTATGCTAATTGGTTGCTCCTATTAAATATGCTAATTGGTTGCTAGTTAATTATGTTAATTGGTTGCTAATTAATTATGCTAATTGGTATCAATTAAGTTCTATACCAATGTCATAATGATATCACACCTATATGATATCAGTATAATATCCGTATGATATCGATTTTCATACTATATCACAGTGGTGTGATATTGGTATCATACAGATGTGACACCTATATGGACATTTTTCCAACTAGATACCAGTAAATGCTATCGTTATTTCACTTGTATAATCCCATAAATGTCTTGAACCTAACCTGATACTAGGGATTTCATTCACGTCTTCACGTGAAGTGTGAAGTGGTAATAACCCGTGTTATTAACACTCCATGGGAGTGTTAATAACATCATATTTACAATGACTGGCTAGAACCTGGCCTTCCAATTGCCTCGTTGGGCATCCTTCCTGGTCCGTCAGGCGAGCAGGGATGCCCTGCAAGCTCGGCTTTATTCCCTTCTCTCCCCCCATTTCTGGAGGTGGCTATATAAACCTTTCCATTTTGGCACACTCTGCAAAGCTTCCACCAAAATTTTTAGTTGATGTTTACCTTAGTTGAGGTATACCTGGTGGTTTTTGTCATGATGCTTTGATCACTATATTTTTTAAAATCCACAAACTGCTACCTCCCCTCGGTGTCTATCTACTTGGAAACAAGTTTGGGTAGGGAGCATCCTCGTAGAGGGTTTAGGTGGTTCATGTGCTTGGGGTTCATTTCTATGGTTGGAATGGATCACTCCTTATCACTACACCTACGTATTGTTCTTTTACATTTAGTTACCTTCCCTCGTGGAGGGTTTAGGTGGTGCTAGTGCCTGGGGCTCATTTCTATAGAGCTGGAATGGAGTGCTCCTTATCAGTACACCAATGTACTTGTTCGTTATGTTTAGTTACCTCCCTTGGGTGTCTATCCTCTTGAAAATAGGTTTGGATAAGGAGCATCCTCGTGAAGAGTTTAGATGGTGCAAGTGCCTAGGCTCATTTCTATTGCTGGAAGGTGTGCTCCTTATCACTACATGGGCATACTTATTTTTCATGTTTAGTTACCTTCCCTGGGTGTCTATCCGTCTGGAAACAAGTTTGGATAGGAAGCATCCTCATGAAGGGTTTAGATGGTGCAAGTGCCTGGGGCTCATTCCTATGGTTGGAATGGTGCGCTCCTCATCACTATACGAGCATTCTTGTCTACCCATTTCTATTGTTGGTATAGAGTGCTTCTCATTACCACGGATTTCACTTCTTCTTGTTTTATTATATATATTTTTTATTTTACTTTATTATACAATTGTTTACTTAAATATAATTTTTCAAAAACCTAATATCCTCATGAAGGGTTTAGATGGTGCAAGTGCCTGGGGCTCATTCCTATGGTTGGAATGGTGCGCTCCTCATCACTATACGAGCATTCTTGTCTACCCATTTCTATTGTTGGTATAGAGTGCTTCTCATTACCATGGATTTCACTTCTTCTTGTTTTATTATATATATTTTTTATTTTACTTTATTATACAATTGTTTACTTAAATATAATTTTTCAAAAACCTAATATTTTTGTGATTGTATGAATGCATAGGTGGCTTGTGAACTTGTCATGGATGCTACTGCTTGCTCCCAAAACATCAATGCAGCTACTTTTAGTTGCCCATTGACTGGTGGTGAAGGATCAAACAATGGAGCTTCCAATAAAGGGAAGCACAAGGCCGGTGGTAAGGTTCCAGGGCCTCAATGGAAATTTGTTGAGAATGTAAGATCGTTTATAGATTAGCACTGCAAATTATGTGGCAAAGAAAAATCAAGAGGTGCACCTTGCATTAGGGAACACTTCCTTGGATGAGTGACTGGAACAACTAACAGGTCAAATGGAGGAAAATGTAATGGCGTAGGTCACGAGAGTGCTACGAAATGCATGAAAGAGTTAGGAGGGTAGCCAATGCAAAGCAACCTAGAATACCGACTCCAAGCCTAGTGGCTTCAGAGCAGCAAGGCAGTGTTGCCTCAACACAAGGCGGACAAATAGTGGTGCACCCTCCATAGCGGCCGGCACACACACACAAAGAGCTAGCTGTCAAGATGGATTGCCCGAGTACCAGTTTGAAATTCACAAAATGAGACAAGTAAGTCTAGAGAAAATCTTTCAATCAACTGCTCTTGAAGAGGTACAATCTGCTCTTACACAAGCTATCTATTTTACAAGTGATTCTATGTTAATGGTCTTACGAGAGCTATGGAAGAAGATCGGTGAGTATGGTGTGAGTTTTTCCCCTCCATCATATCATCAGATGTGCATAATGTTCTTGGATAAATTTTTTGCAGACACCCAAAATTAAGTTGATAGATTGATCTTGAAATCAATTGATCAAACAAGTTGAGCTATAGTCAGTGATGGATGGTCAATGTCCAACATAGGCTGCTAATTAATGTGATGTTATTCAGTCCTTGAGGGGAGTTCTTTATTAAAGTGGTTGATAGCTCGGGTGAGATAAAGTCAGAGAGCTATATATTTGATATAATAATAGAGACAATTGATCAAATTGGTGTCCCCAATGTAGTACATATGATCATGGATAATGCCAAAAATTTCAGAGCAGCTGGTCATCTATTGGAGGAGCACTTTCCTAGTTTGCACATGTTTGGTTGCAATACGCACAGCTTGAATCTTGTGTTGTAGGATTGGTATAAAAAGATGACATTGCTTGGTTCAAAATCATTATAGATAAAGCAAGCTCGTGAAGTTTATTTTGAAGAGACAATGTGTGTTGAATATGTATCGGGAACGTATGTTCACAATATTAAAGCTTTCATGTAAAACAAGATTTTGCACTAGTTTGATCCTCTACCTTCTTAGAGGAGAATTAAACTTAAGTTGGAGCATTTAAGCAACCTCAAGGTAAGAGGCTTGAAGTTAAACTTGCAAAGGTAGGAACATGTGCTTCAATAAAAGCTCAAATTTAATTAGCTTGAGTCTTTACTATGGATTATCTAAGGTAGATGTTCACACTTAAGTTTGAGGCTTTGGAAGAATCTTGAACTTAAGTGGCTCATGGGTCTTGCTTAGTGGAGGTTGGAACTTAAATATGATCCTCTAACAAATCCTTGAGATGGAGATTTCAACTAACTTCCAAGCTTCTTCGTGATTGGAGACTCACATTTGTATGTTAACTTTAGACAATCATGTGGGGTCTTATACTTGCGTTTAAATATTCTTCCTTATTCCAAGACTCACATTCATATGCTAATTTAGGACAATCAATTGGGAATTGATACTTGAATTTCAAGGTTTTAGCAAGTGAGACTTGAACCTAAGTTCAACCCTTGCCTTGATATTCTTGTGTAGCACTCGAATGTGAGTCTAGTCTCATGAGCTCAATGTAGCTACTATAGCACATGTAAGTGAGGCTTATGCTAAAGCTTTGAGCCTCATATACTAAATATTTGAGCCTTGCCTCCATATAGTGGACATAGAGCATGTGAATTTCAGCTTGTGGATGAGCCTATACACTCTCCATTGGCTCCTAGAAAGCTACATACACACACACACACACACACACACACACACACACACACACACACACACACATAGAGCAAGAGAGAGGGCGCCTAGTAAAGGTGAGGCATGGCTATTTTTAGCCAAAGTCTTGTCCACCAAGCCTTTTCCCACTACTCTAGGACTCCTCTCATTTTTGGGTCAACCTCTCTCCTCAAGTTAACCTGAAGTGGTTTGCTTATTAGTATAGGTGGGTACGCATATTGGAAGCCCATTTTCACATGATGGAAATCTGTCTAGAATTCTTGTGCTACTCAAAAATACTAGAATTGAGGTTCGAAGGTCATTCTGAACTTGATTTGAGCCCACAAAATTATGCCACGTTCCTTAAATAGTTTTGTATAGTTAATGGATATTGTCTAAGCTTTTGATGTCCTCTACCCATTCTTCCATTTACCATGGCTTCTTGAATGTTAAAATTGCTATCTCAGGGTCATTTTTAAGTTTTTTTGTTCCCAACAAATCCTTTGAGGCCCTTTTACCAGACCTTAGTGATTTTTGAATGTTCTAAGGCTTATTTATCAGGTTAGCCCTATGTGTATCATCCCTGCTTACTCCATAACTCATTTAGAAAGAGAAAATTACTCGCCTATCATTAAATTTTTTCTTAGATCACTATAAATTATCTTTAAGCAATCAGAATGACCTTTTCTTATTTTTTTGAGTGATTTAAACTTGTCATAACTAAGATGTGATAACATTCTACATAGAATCAAAATAATATTCAGTTTTTGGCTTTAAAGAACACCTTCACTCCCTTGGTTCTACCATAAATCCTAGTGCTAGAAGAATATTTTTCTATATCCAAAAATCTCAAAGTGAATGGAGCTTCAACTAACTCACATTTATCTAAAAATTGCAAACTCTTCAGTACCTTAAGCCAACATTCCTATAATGATAGAGCACAAAGTCTAGCAAGAAATAACCACGTCTCCATCTAGATTGGAGCTAAGAAGCCTTTGTTAGGCAAGGTCCATATCTTATGATCCAACCCCAAGAACTAGACTAGCTAAACCTGTTTGATAGATATGAGAGAAAAAGACAAGGTCTAGGAGCGTTCCTTCACTCATAGAAACAAGGTGTGTTTTAAACTCTTTGATAGCTTCCAAAATTGTAGATCTTCAAGAGAAAATATTGACAGTACCACGCACACTAGGGACTACAAGGGAAATGACAAAAGAGGGATTGAGCCCGCATAACATTATTAAAAAGAAAGATGTGGTCTAGAGGAGGAGAAGGAATCCAACTCCTCTCTATTAAATTTAGCAAGAACAAGGATCTCAAATATGTAATGTGCCAATACTTTGTTTCCATCAGTAGCACCTATTTAGAGTAGCAAGAAGTTTACCCAATCATTGAATGAAAGAACCTAAAGTAATGAATTATGTGATTTTGCAACAGTGGAAGTCAAAATATTTCTAGATGCATTTTGTCATTAATAGATTTTAAAGCATAGGAGGTAGTTAGCAACAATTCTTTGTAGGAATATCCAGCCCTTTAAAGAGATTCAAGCTCTTGAACCAAAAATTCAAATCTTTCTAACTTCATTTTTTCATCAATAAATTTTAAAACATAGGAGGTAGCCAGTGGCAATTCTTTGCAAGAATATGCAGCCCTTGAAAAAGATTTAAGCTCTAGAACCAAAAAGGGTTACAACCACATGTTGGAAGAAGAATTCAAAGGATTCAATAGGGGATTTCTTGGCTGCCCAACAAGTAAGATCTAGTCCTGTTGAAAGGATTGAATGGGGCCAAAATGATCTAGAGAAAGTTCTTTCACAATCTTTTCAGTAACTTAACCCCTTTTAATAGGGTCAAAAATCACCTTCATGCAAGTGGTTTTTCTAAGCTGCCAAAAGCCTCACATAAATCAAAGGGGTTTAGCTTAGTGAAAATATTTAGAAAGGGTCCCCTATCCACCTTGAAACTGGTCAAGTCAAAAAAGACATAAGGATCGTGAGAGGGCACCCCATCTTTTGGCGCAACAGAAAGCCAACTAGACCCTAAGTAAGAACAAACCAAAGGGAAAGAGTCTAAGAGGAGAACCCAAAAACAAAAAGTGGTCTAAGTTAGTGTAATGGCTCTTACCAAAGGCAAGGTGCCATGTTCTTATTGTGTTTCTGCTTATTTACTTTTACAAAAATAACTACAGCTTAAGAGTGAAATGTTACAAATGACCACTAACTCCAAATGATCGCAAATAATTTGTACAAAAATCCAGCTAGCTATGATATCTTGCACAAGAGTGAAAAAATGAAATTTTATTCAAAACAAGATGTGTTTATCTATAAATTGAAGATATTTGATCTTCTTTGAATAGCGTTAACCAGTTATGGACACCCTATCACCTTTGACGGATGCCTTATCACTTTATTTGAGTCACGGACCAGGCTTATCAGTACTATAGGTGCGTAGGTGATTGCCAATGAGAAGCGCACCACTTGTCTCATTTTTATATTATTTTTGCTATGATCGGCCACTGTGGACGCCCATGTGTGAATGGGTCAGATTCATATAAAAGGTTCATTTTGGCCTAAAATTCTGATTCTGGAGGTGCATGCTAAAGAACTACTCTTGCTCTACCTCTACCTTCTTCTCCATCATGTGCTCACGTGTGTGTGTGTGTGTGTGTGTGTGTGTGTGTGTGTGTGTGCACACGTGCGCACGCACTCTCTCTCTCTCTCTCTCTCTCTCTCTCTCTCTCTCTCTGAGAGAGAGAGAGAGAGAGAGAGAGAGAGATCTCTCGAGAGGAGAGAGAGAGTGATTGAGCATTGTGGCTGCATCGGCAGAGGCGAGGCGATTGAGCACAGTGGCGGAGGCTCTCTCTTCCTTGCGGCATGTAATCCTTCACGATGGCAAGCATAGAGCGGTGAGTGACACACCATTGGCCCCTTTGAGCTTACTAGAATAGTCTAATTGTGTGCTTGCAGCCATTTGTGGCTTGCACATAGTGTTCGACAAGTCCCCAGCCTCCGACATGTGCGATAGAAGCACACATTTTTTGCATCATTGCCGGGGATTTCCCTGCACCAAGCTCGAGGAGCACTCAATGCTACCTCGAGAATCCATTCATTTCTTTTCTTTGTAAATTTTTTTAGTTTTGATTAGATATGTTAGTGCTACAATGTGCAGCTTTGTGCAGGTTTTGTTAGATGTGTTTAAGCTCTGTAATGTGCAGGTTTGAGCATTTCTGTTAGTGTTAGTAGCTCTGTAATGTGCAGGTTTTTTGCAGTGGGCAGTGTTGAGCAGGTTGTTAGTTATGTTTGTGTTGTAGTGTATAGTGTTTTGCCATGCGTGTTAATTAGTGTTGCAATGTGCAGTGTAGCTAGTTCTGATAGAGCTATAAGGTACAGTTGTGCGTGTTAGGCAAGCTCTGAGCGCCTGAGCTCGGCGCCAACGCAACACAACCTTATCTACAAAAAAGCTTTTTTGAAAAAAATGCTCGAAAAAATTTTAATTTAAAAAAAAAAGGAAAAAGAAAAAGCTTATATTAAAAGGAAGGGGTTGGGATCATTCCCAAAGCCCAAGCCCAGCAGGCCTAGGCCAAGGCCTCAGTCCTCAATCTTATGATATAGTATAGACACTACTATATATATATATATAGACTACCCCCTCAAGAGGAAGGGAGGGCATGTGGGACAAGTCCTTCAAGTCCTCCACCCTCCCCTTCACACTTACACCCTTGGGCTTACTAATTTTAGCCTTCTTTTCGACTAGAAAAATATTGTTTTTATGATTTTGAGGGCCTTAAGTAACCGAATTGGGGTTTGTAAAGCATGTAAAGTGTGAGCTTTGTCCTAAAGTGTGAGTCAAGGAGAGGAGAGTGGATTTATCCCAAATACTATGGAGCAAGGTTGTAGAGCTACTTAAAGCTCATTTCATGAATGAATAAACACAACTCTATTTTGCACTACATGCTTGTCTATGGTGAGCTTGTGCTAAGCTAAGTCAATACTCAAGATTGTGTTTATGAGTCCAAGCTAATTCTATCTTGGAACCTAATTCACTTGAGTGATAACCTTGCTTACACACACACTCACACATTGACGCTATGTTTCTCTTTCATCCACCATAGCTAGCTCGATCCCATTCCTAACATTTGGTATCAGAGCTTTAGGTAATGCTAGCTAGATTTGTCATCATGCATTAGTGTGTGTTAATCATTAGCATCTCCATTAGATCGATTAGCATTTCATTGTTACGGCCCATTGACATTTTCATAACTAGTTGCATCTCACTAATTAAGCACTAATCTAGTTATGTGTGGGCATGTCCTTGGCACACCCAAGAGGCCACTACCCTCCATGGCTAGATAGGCTTGATTAGGGAGAAGATAAGTATCCAATTTTTTGCATGCTCTAGTCATTTTTGTGTCCTAGTTTGCACCTTCAATTAATCTCTCCACCTTTGCAATCACCCAACAATATTGACCTCATCTTGAAGTGCTCGAGGCAAGCTCTCCGTAGAGCCTTATAGCTCTACAAGCTCGGGAGCCCCTTCATCTCTATGCCCAAACCTTTTCCTTAAAATAGGTGTGTGTGAGTATGGAAACCTGCTAAGCTCGAGTTTAACAGCTCATTTTTCGGAGCTTCCTCACAAGCAAGGCCCGTGGGCTTGTTGGCTAGCCCAACTTAGGCATTCTATTATTGACATTGAGGTCTCGGGGTCAAACACCCTTCCCTAAATTGGGGGAGAGCGGGCGGAATCGTAAAGTTGCATCAAACCAAGTTTTTTCGAGCGGGTCAGGTCCGCAATGGTTTGTTCCTGCCATTTTTTTTGCCCGCCTGCCCGACGCTCTGCCCCCGTGCTGCCCGGACTGCCCCCGCCTGCCCGGATGCGCTGCCCAGGAGTTGCCCTCACTGCCCGCGCCTGCCCGGTGTGCCCCTGCTTGCCCGGAACTGCCCGCCCGCCGTGCCACATCACACAACTTCTTGCAAAAGGTCCACTAGCCTTTTAAGCCCTTGCTCCCACGGACTGACTACCAGCAGCATCAAGCACTCTAAGAGGCCCAAAGCCCCCAATATCTTTACAAGGCCTTGTTCCCACTGTGTGGCCAGCTCTCCCGAGCACAAACAAAAAACTCAACTCATTTGTACTCAACACCCTCTCAAGTCTTGCTTATGTTGAATAACCCCCTCAAGCCAAAAGATCAAGGCCTCACCAACCAAAAGTGTATGGGAAGAGTGACTTCACCTCGAGTAAAGAGGTACTTCACATTAAGAGAATTTTATTAAGAAGACATTAAAATTGAAATCTTGCAACCAAGCACAATAACTTGCAAATAAATATCATTTTTCTTTATTGGTGCACCATGTAAAGAGGTAGACACTGGCTAAGAGAGTCTCCTAAGCTAAGACCCCTCTATTAGCACAAATGGGAGACAAGGGAATAGCAAAATTCAACGGGGAAGGGTTTCACACCTGACAAACGAAGTTAAGAGGTTACCTTATAAAAAAATGTTTGTGGTCTGTCATCAGCACTGCCTTAGAGCAACAAGCCGAACCCGATGGAGTGCACACTAGGGCATCTACACTCATAGCAAGTGCACAGAATTTTGCCAAAGAGGAATAAGCATTGGGAATTATCATCACCTCCTTGCATGACAACTACATGCATTTCATAGATGAATGTAAGCATGCACACGATGCTTGGCATGTCCTAGAAAGTAATTTTGGAGCCAGGGCCAGAAGAAGCAAAGTTAGTCTTAAAAGACAGCTTTACAAAATTACTATGATTGAAGGGGAGGACATTGCTAGCCTAGTGAATAGGCTTAAGAGCATTGTCACGCAGCTCACTTACATCCAGGTTGAAGTACCAGAAGATGACAAAGTGGCCATACTATTAAGTGCACTTCCACCTTCTTATGACCACTTAGTCACAATTCTTGAAGAAAAAGAACTAGCGCCACCATTCCAAGATGTCATCAACTCAGTCCAAGCAGAAGAAAGAAAGCAAAGAGGTTCATTAACCTCGTCATGAGGAGTTTTTATTGCAACATCCTCAAGGGGAAGGCATTCGCCATCGACATCAACAAACGGAAGAAAGTGTTATGAATGTGGAAGAATGGGACACGTAGCGAAAGACTGCTACACAAACAAACCTTGCAACAAATGTGGTAAGAAGAGACACCCTCCTTCTCGGTGCTACTCAAATGGAGGCAGTAGTAGTGGAGAAAGCAGCAGTAGTAGAAGCAACAGCAGAAGCAACGAAGTCAAGAGACCTAACAAAGGATCAGCTCACATAGTAGAAGACGAAGAAGACAAAGGAGAGACCAACCTTGTCTTTTATGAAGACTCACTTTGAAGATGCAACCTCTCTACTTGTAGGGGAGGATTTTCTTTTTCCTGTGTGGATTTTATCATCCTGTGTGGATATCACCATCCTTTGTGGGATTTTCCTGTGTGGATTTTATCATCCTGTGTGGACATCACCATCCTTTGTGGATTTTGTTAACCTATGTGGATATTACCATCCTGTGTGGATAGCAGCTTATGTGTGGATTCTGCATCTTCAGTATCTTGTCATAGTCCAAACCTCAAGGGGAGGATTGTAAAGTGTGAGCTTTGTCCTAAAGTGTGAGTCGAGGAGAGGAGAGTGGATTTATCCCACATACTGTGGAGCAAGGCTGTAGAGCTACTTAAAGCTCATTTCATGAATGAATAAACACAAATCTATTTTGCGCTACATGCTTGTCTATGGTGAGCTTGTGCTAAGCTAAGTCAATACTCAAGATTGTGTTTATGAGTTCAAGCTAATTCTATCTTGGAACCTAATTCACTTGAGTGATAACCTTGCTTACAGACACACTCACACATTGATGCTATGTTTCTCTTTCATCCACCATAGGTAGCTCGATCCCATTCCTAACAAAGCATAGCATGTCCCTCTAACCAAGATGCTCGTTTTGAGCTATCACACGCCATATTCTATGGATTGGTTTTTTTTTTTAAAGGACCAAAAAATTTAAAAATTGAGAGTAAATTTGGGTTGCAAAACACCCAAAAAACTAGGTGAACGGCCTTCATGAGCACTCACCAACACTTCTAGGGTGTTGAGGTCACATGCACCTATGCTATGGTCGTGTGCTAGAGGACAATCATATAGAGAGTGACTCCCTTTACGCGGGATCCCATTATTCCTCCACATTAGGCTTTAGGCCCTCAGCGGAATGCAAGGTAGTATCACTCAAGATCCACATATTGCATCTAGTGACTCTTTCTTGGACTTCGACATCATGGAAGGTTACCCGATGCCGAATCCTAATAGTTCAAGCTAAGACATGCATGCCATGGGCCCACGGTCCAAATCGAGCGTGTTTAGTCTCTTGAAAGAGACTTTTAGTAGAGCCACTCACTCCGAACATGGAGTTAGCGATGTAAATGAAGGGGGTGGGGAAGTAAATTCACCATTCATGACCAATGTAGACCCCATGCTCCTGAAGAGTGTGCATGTGAAGATTCCATCCACTGCAATCCTTGACTCTTTAGAGCTATTCCCCTCCCGAGGCTATATTACCTGATGGTAGAAGCCTTGTCAAAGTGCAAGAGATCGAGTGATATATCCTTGCAGCTAGGAAAAAGGAAATCAAAAGCTTACTCAAGGTAGAGCAATGGAGAGAGCTAAAATCGAAGGCCCCTATGTCAACATACATGCTAGTCGAGCAATTGAGTGCTCCTGAATTAGCAACCACTAAGGGCCACATTGCATCTATTTCAATGGACACCCTAGCACCTCAATCGTGGATGGAGCGTTTCTAATGAAAATTGGAAGTATGAACTACAAACAAAGACTTTAACCAATCTATACACAGGTCACATATATCACGTGGGTTGGTTAGACGTCCTACAATCCACATTGCATAGAGGAGCAACAACAAAGAGTTTGTGATGTCATCCATAGTGTTATTGAGTTGGAGAGACATAACAAAGGGATCCACATGTCTTCAACGGGTCTCATGAGATTCTTGGATACAGGGAAGGCTAAGCAACCAACTTTATCACAAATGGAGACTCCTTCGATAAGCCCGATGGATCCTCCATATGTTGTTTCACCAAGGGTCTCAGTACACTCTGAGCCCACAAACCATAGCTTTACCTTTCCAAGTTTAGATCATCTTTCTCTTGATGACACCATGGCTACCATGCCTACCCAGTGATGGGCATGACAAAAAGCACGACATGGACATCATTTATTAGTAAAGAACCGCTACATGGTGGCCTAATTCCTGCAAAAGTACCTACAAGTGTGTATCAATCATAGGCACTTATGGGCCCTCGTGCTCATGTACCTCCTACCCTTCCCATTGTTTCAACAACTTATGCTCCACGACCACAACGTCCAAGTCCTTATTTCAATGAGACCATACCAGCTAGCATTAGCATGTCACATCCCACTTCTTTTATGCCCAGGGCCACACTATGAACCTCAAGCCACTACAAGGTGCAACACCGTACCAAACTTGGAACCCAAGGGCTGCATATACGCCAAACCCAATACCAATCCCTACTCCGCATGTAGTCTCTGGAGCGCATGTCCCCACTATACCTGCTCACTTGGGTGACTTGGCAACATTTGCTCAAGCTATCCATCGATCTATTGCTGAAAATATGTGTAACACTCCTGATAGAGATCCTAGAAGCAAGACAGTACAAATAGCTAAGCTCACACAAAAATTTAGTGGAGATGGGGATGTGAGAAAGCATATCAAAGTATTTGAACAAATATGCGATTCCCTAGGAGAACACAATGAACTACATAAGAGTAATACTTTAAGCCTGACTTTGAGTGGGAAGGCTGGGGATTGGTATAGGACCCTAAGGATGGAAGAGAAAACAATTTACCCTACTCCTAGGAGACTGTTCTTGAAAGAGTACATACGAGAGGGAGTGCTTTGGGGTGTAGCATCTCAGCTCCAGAAAGCCCAATAAAAGGAAGGGGAATGCGTGAGAGACTTTATTAGTCGCTTGAAGCATTTGAATTCTTGTTGTAATCCAAATGAGCATTTTAACAATAACCAATTGCTCAGTAGATTCATTAGGGGACTACGACATGAGGATATCTATAATGGCCTAGTCATTAGAGGTATCACCACTTGGGAAGCAGTCACCACCAATGCAATCCAATTGGAGGACAATTTAATGATTCAAGGAGAAAGAGTGTCTGTTGAGCCTAAATCTACTAGCTCGCAAACAGTGTGGCTTGAGCCAATGACAATATTGTCAAAGATATCTGAGATGACTTTAGCAGACCTCACCAAGGCCATTCAAGAAAGTCTTAGACACAATCGTGCTCCACAAAAAAATCATATATATCCCAAATGGGAGCAACAATGGTGCTCAGTTTGCTTTGGTCCACATCGTACCAGTGAATGCCCTATGTTTAGAATTTAATGGGAATTGCAATGCATGTGGGAGATATGGTCATCAAACCAAGGATTATATAGTATTTAAATGCCTGATGTCCAATAGACCAACCTTAGCATGGACGGACACACCTCGAGTGCCTGCATTGATGCCGGCCCCACCTCTTGAACAACTGTTACAACACATAGTCCCTAGGGCCCAAAATGTTGTTCAAACAACACCATTACCACCTCCTGTGTTAGGACCGCAACCCCCACATCCGAGAATCACTTCTGTGAATCAAGTGGGTTGTGAGTCATCTATAGCTTGTGTGAATTGCAAGGATGAGTTAGACCCTAATATTGCCTACGGGATTGATGCACTTGAAGAAAGTCCATAATATTACATGGAGGGCTATTGGGGACAAGTTGAACCTATCTATCAGGTAGCTGCTCTTGTGGCAAGAGGCAAAAATATCAATTTCACTACCAAGAGACCACCTCTTCAATGCTATGAGTGTGGGGGTCCACATCGTGTAGCCAAGTGTCCTATTAGACTACAAAATAGTTGCACACTAATGCAAACCAATCAAGCGAGTACAACTACAATGCCGATACTCATGTGTACTCAATGTGACATAGATCATTTGATTGCCCAATGTCCTAATAAATCTAAATGCCTCAAAGATCAACTTAATCAAGGTTATTGAGGAGCCATCACAAAGTACACATGTGGTATCAGTAAATGTACTCACATGATCGATGCTCCAAAACCAAAATTATATTTTTGAAGAAAGAGACACAGCATCAATTGCCCAATCTCAGAAGAAGAAGAAAGAATAAAGGAAGAGATCACAAAAAGCTGTGAAGTCACACCCCAGTTCAAAGAACAACATAGGGACTGGTGATGACCCCGTGTATATGAACGACGTTGAAGAGGATTCTGATTCGGATGAGACCATGGAGACTAAAATGGTCACTAGGAAAGAAACAAACAAGGAAGATCATCATGAGCCACAATGGCCAGGACGCAACGAACCCAAGAAGAAGATAGGAACTTACCCAAACCCTATAGAGGAGATCGAGCGAATCAAGCAATTAATGAGTTTGGTGGACGAGACTGAAAGGGATCTAGAGCTGGCACCTAGGCAGTCTAGATTACAGACACAGTGTTCCCTATGCAAAATCAACCTCACAAAGACCATAGACCACTAGCAATACCTAGTGTCATCCAAGAAGAAAGTGACTTTAAGTCATCGGAAAGTGGGCGTACTCCCTTCTTGTTGGAGAGAATGTTTACAGAGGGATTACCTGACCCTATCCAAGAAATGGAGATCCCATCTTCTCCATGTCAAGGGATTGAAGCCCAAAAAGTACCGTTAAATATTGCCAAATTGATGGATTTCATGGCTTCAGAAGTTAGAACCACCATCATGTCTAAACTATATGGAGACCCCGAGCTATTCTTAGCTCTTTAAGCTTTCCTCAATGGAGAACTGAAAGTTGGGCTACCACAATTTGCACAGATGGATGGAGCTAGGGAGGTGCCAATAGAGGAGGAACACTTAGATCCACAACCCAACCTAGATGAGAAATCTATTGTTGAAATACCTGTTAACAAGCTGGGACAATACTTTGAAGGCGATGAATCCAATGCAACCATACCAATCACTACCAAGGGATTAACTTGAAGGGAATCCTTGATGGTGGCGCTGGGGTTAGCATTGTAGCTAAAATTTGATGGGAATCTATGGGAAGACCTCACCTTGGGACTACAAACATAGTGGTAAAGATGGCCAATGGGACTATTGTTAAACCTATTGGGATGCTAGAAGATCTCAAGATCAAGGTCCTTGGACACAAAATAAGGCATACCTTCATTGTTATGGATTTTTCCAAGTACACACTGTCATTTGAGATAATCTTAGGACGTTCTTTTATGAGAAAAGAAAAATGATGCATGATTGGTCTAAAAACCATGTCTCCTTGCAGTTCCAAGACTCTGTCATTCGAGTTGATCTTGTAACTGGTCTAGCACATCCTCTAGGAAGCAGATTTATAATTGATCATAGATCTGACACCACAATTCACTCGGCCCCATTGCAATATTGTTACACATGTAAAAAGGACACTGATATTGGTAAAGATTCCCCTTATATGGATGTCTACTGGGATGATTGAATCTGACAATGTGGATTGGGTCCACCTAGCAACAACCATACACACTTGGGGAAATAAGGGGACGACCTGGGTAACACCTGAGGGGGATGAAATTCCACAAATCGTACCTTTAAATATGATAAGAGCAATGCATATAACTTGTGGGGACCTACAAGGTGAAGGCTTGATTGACAATGAAACCAGTAGCGTCTCAAAAGACTATAGCTCACATGATTCGGATTTTGGATCATTAGTTGAACGCGACTCTGAGGATGAAGAATTTGAATTAAATATTGGTGCAAATATGGAAACGAGCCATACAAAGCCCAATAGTGTCCTAATTCACAATCTATCCTGGAGAGGAGAAGATACAAGAGCAATTCATCTAGTGACTCTTCACTAGAGGAAGGTCATAATCGAAAATTAGACAAGAGGAGTAAGCAATATAAGAGGCGACCATATCGAGCCAATGTATGTGCTAGGATAAATGAAAAAAAATCTAGCGCAGATGGATCGGTTATATGAGGGCATGTGATGCTCATCGGAAGTCGGTACATAATTGGGGTGAATGCCTTCAAAGCGTCATGTTGTGCAGTCCACAACCCATTGACATCGCACAACTAGAAGCTACAGAGAAGCCAAAGTTGAGCCGTATTGTAAGGAGACGACAAAAGCAAGGGCTAGCTCAACAACAAAAGGAAGCGGAAGAGAAAACACGGTCCATAGAACAACAAGATTGGAGTGTTTGCATTTCGTGTTATGGATTTTGGCTTAACTAATGCCCCTGCTACCTTCCAAAGATTAATTCACACTGTTTTTAGGAAATATTCGAGGGTGTTTTGCAAATGTTTCTTATTTGACCTTTGTGTTTGTTGAAGCCCCTACTGGAATCTATGATGAATTGCCCGATACTTCCCTGTTCCTAGTCGAGACCATGCCTGAATGGAGTGAGAATATTGTGACGGCAAGCCCACATGGATATAGCCGGAGGACATTTTTTAGGGGAACTAGCTGCTAGAAAGCAGGCTATTGGTGGCCTACCTTATTCAAGGATGCATCACTTTTTGCAAACGGGTGTGATGAATGCCAACGTTATAGGATCATACAACAAAAGGATAAGATGCCCTTACATGCTATTAAAGTGACTCAACCATTTGAAAAATGGGTTTAGACTTTGTAGGCCCAATTAGTCTGACAGCTCGTAACACTCCATCTTGATATATTATTGTTGCCACTGACTATGTGACAAAGTGGGTGAACGCCAAGGCAACATGCAAGGCTGATGCAAGGTCAATTGCTAAGTTTCTCTTTGAGAACATTATTACACGATTTGGTTGCCCCATTGAGATTGTGTGTGACAATGGTACTCGTTTCATAAATGGAGTGATAAAGGAACTCACGACATACTTCATGATAGCCCACCATAAGTCTACACCTTATTATCCACAAGCAACTGTCCAAGCTAAGAGCAATAACAAGACTTTAATTTCTATCTTGACCAAAACAAGAATCTCACCACACATATTGGGATTTGAAGCTGACATCAACTCTATGGGCTTATTTTACTGCTTACAAAGTGGCTATTGATTGTACACCATTCAAGATGGTATATGGCCAAGAAGCAGTTATGGCATGGGAGTTTGTAATTCCTAGTCTATGGGTAGCTTCACAAGAAGGTTGGGATGGTAACCCTTTAATTGAGCGTTTATATATCCTTGAGAGGTTAAATGAAGAAAGACAATTGGCTGTGCAAAATGCACTTGTGGAGAAAGATAGGAGAAAACAAAGGCTTCACCGTCATTTAAAGAACAAGGATATCAAGGTTGGGATAAAGTCCTTATGTATGGAGTTTGTAACGAGAAGAAAAAGTTGAAATATGTGAGAAAAGGACCATATAGAGTATGCGAAATCACCCCACAAGGTACCATTCGTGTGGAAACTCTTAATGAAGTTGAAACCATTTGATTCCTCAATGGGAGTAAATCTAAAAGATATTATGATCCTTTAAGCCAAGAGGAGCTACATTCCATCCATTTAAAAAAAGCAGCCAAGGAACAAGCAGTATTGAAAAAGATACAAGCTCAAGTTGAGGCCAAGGAGCTGCAGCAACATATAAGACGACTACGAGCAGCCAACCTTGGAGTTACATATGCATTTCAAGTTGAAACAGAGGATGATTGGTTGGACTATGGAACACCTCTACGATACTCTATTGAGTTAAATAACGCCTATGAGAAAGTGCTATATAATGACTTATTGGACACATACACGAAATATAATCTGTTGCCATATAGAGTGTGGTGTCAATTAGCAAAGCCATCTTTATTTGAGAGTACCATCCAAGTCAAGGGTATCAACAAGAAAAACACTATTGTTTTTGGAACCTGGCACACTTCTGTCAATTATGACAATGGGGTCGTAGCTCAAGACTTTTTGGTCATGCCTGCTAGAACTATGGAAGGCAATATAAACCTAGGACGCAAGTGGATGTTAGCGACCAAATGCACTATTGATTGGGGGACTGGGAGTGTCACAACACAGAAACCAACTCTTAGCCCTGCCACTCAAGCGATAGCCCCTGAGATATCACCTCCTAAGGGAGTACAACCCAAAACATTGCATATCCAAGAGGTTGAACCATCTGTATCTATAGACCAATCCTCTAGAGCTTCAACTTCTGTAGCTGAAACAAAGCACGAGACACACAAGAAAACATACAAATGGATCCCTAAAGCTTCTTTAGTGACCATTTTTTACACTAAAAAACAAAAAAGCCTTGTAAGAGACACTCCACTTGCTCCAAGAAATGTAAGAAAACATTGTGTTGGATTCCTAAACGACTATTGGAAATCCAAGGCTACTATGAAAGGAATGATCAAATCTAGGTGCCTCAATGTAAATTGTGTTCTTACCTGTCTATAGATCCATGTGAGTCAAATCCTATATCGATAAAGCCGATTGAAGACCGTGAGAAGGGAAAGATCACAAAATACTATACACCTGATTCGTAGCTAGTTTGGGTACCCAAGCGAGAACGACTTGTATCGCTCGACTCAAACATAGAAAAAAAAATGAAGCTTCTTGCTCTTCATGTAGTTCTTCTACCAGAACACAAACTTCTTCACAACTTCCACCCACCACCAAAAATGTACAAAAAAACAAGGAAAGAATAGCACCTCCCATTGTAAATTAATCACCTAAAACAACGTTTCAAGTAAAATCATGGGAGAGTACCTTACCACCCTTGCAACTAAATGAAACGCTTAGGGTGGTGAAAAACTATTGGTCAAAGTTTTCATCCATTACAGCTTGGAACAATTGGTTTCAAAGGTGACGATGTCGTTCCAAAAGGTATGATCTACCCAAAACAACGTTTCAAGTAAAATCATGGGAGAGTACCTTACCACCCTTGCAACTAAATGAAACGCTTAGGGTGGTGAAAAACTATTGGTCAAAGTTTTCATCCATTACAGCTTGGAACAATTGGTTTCAAAGGTGACGATGTCGTTCCAAAAGGTATGATCTACCCAAGGAAGGGGGAAGTGTTTGCTGACATCCATCATTCACTTTCTCCCCTCTTAACCTTCCTCCCTAACCTCTCAATCTCCCAATCTTGGGTAATGTATATATGTAGCCCTATACTAAAAGAAAAGTACAAGAGCAATAGCCACCAAACAAAAAGCTTGAAACCTACAAAACCTAGTACATGATCCAAAAATCATAATAACATACTATGCACAAGGACACGACCTTTTGACATGACCCTCATAATATTGGCACACTAACCATAATCTATCTGAGTATACAGATATGGCTAGTATGCTAGATTCATCCACTTCTACCTTGGGTGAGAAAAATTTTGAGGAATTAGAATGGTTGATACGTCTCTTGACCATGATTGATCCCTACTTAGTAGAGAACGTCTTTCTAATTGAAAAAGCTTACCCTTTTGAGCAAGATGACTATACACGCCTAGTGACATTCTTAGTGAACCTATGTGCATCTAATGATGAGGAAGATTTACATGATTACACGAATGGCGTGTATGGTCTCATTGATGATGACTTTATTGTTACCATATACATGTGGTAGTGATGTGTGTGAACACACTTAGGATCGCCAGGGCATTTTTCGCCTCTTTAGGAGGTTTTTTCCCCCGTGCATTGTATGTACGCCCATCATTCTAGGGCTATCTATCTTTCCACTGCACACTAAGTAACACATGTCTTGAACTTCCTTAGTCTTCTCCAAGCTGTTGTGTTTTCCTGCAACCCTAATTCTAACAATTGGTATCAGAGCAGGTTGCGTCCTCCTAAGCTTAGTTGCCAGCAGCTCTAGCACACGCTTGCTTACTTTCTCCAATTCCAATCTGCTCAAATTTTTTATTCTGGCTCATTTCGAGCTCCGTTTCCACTATATGCAGTACTGCGCAGGCTATTTTGTCATTTTGTGCAAAATTTATGTCAATGTCATTTTTTGCATAACAGGTCCCTTATAGTCTTCTACAGTTTGTGCTATATAGCACGTGTTGTTCCCGCTTTGTTTCTCCTCTTTTTGAGAAGTTTTCACATTAGGTGCAACGTTTACCATGGCTGACAATAGCACAGATGTGTTCAAGATGAAGGAGTACGAGCGGAAGTGCGACGCGAGAGAGAGTGCGAGAAGAAGAGCACAACGATATGGTGAACTCGCTCTACTGTAATGTGTAGAGCATAGTGAGTTCTTATTAGGTTTTTACAAAAGAATATGTGTACATACCTGGCAGCCCGCCCACTTACCTGGGCGACCACATTGGGCTTTATACCCCAACAACCTCCCACTTAAAGTCCAATGTGGTACTTTACGTGTGAGAGAAGCTACTATACAAGCTAATATACAAGAGATGTAGAGAAGTGATGTACTACCCTACACCTAACTGCTTGCGAAAATGCGCAAAGCTCTCTGAGGGAAGTCCTTTTGTAAGTAGATCAGCAGGATTTTCTATGGTGTGAACTTTGACAAGCTGAAGTTGCTTATCCTCGAGCATTTCCCCGATGAAATGATACTTCACATCCACATGCTTTGTCTTTGAGTGATAAACTGGATTGCCAGCCAATTGTATAGCACTTTGACTATCACAATATAACATAGGCATCTCTTCTTTGATTCCCAAATCTGTTACTAGTCGATTAAGCCAAATTGATTCTTTGCATGCCTCTGATGCTGCAACATATTCAGCCTCTGTAGTAGACTGAGTAACCCAATCTTGTAATCTAGAACGCCATGATACTGCTCCACCAGCCAATGTAAAAACATACCCTGACGTAGACCTTCGTTTGTCTAAGTCACCTGCATAATCTGAGTCTGTAAAACCCTTTACACTTAGCTCCTGACTCCCATAGCATATACGCATACTCTTTGTAGCTTTCAGGTATCTCAATATTCCTTTCACTGCCTCCCAATGTTTCTTGCCTTGGTTTGACATGTATCGACTTACTACTCCCACTGCAAATGCAATGTCTGGGCGAGTAGCAATCATTGCATACATCAAACTACCCACTGCAGACGCATATGGAATCTTATCCATTTCAGCCTTTTCTTCCTCAGACACAGGACAATCTTGTTTGCTAAGTTTCACATATGGTGGCAATGGAACACTCAATGCCTTTCCCTTCTCCATATTGAAACGTTGCAAAACCTTGTCAATATACTCTGTTTGAAATAACCAAATCAACTTCTTTGATCTATCTCTCTCAATGCGCATACCAAGTATATGACTTGCCTCACCCATGTCTTTCATGTCAAACGATTTTGCCATCTTTGACTTCAAAGCTGAAATTTCTTCCAAGTGCTTGCCAGCAATCAACATGTCATCCACATACAAAATAAGGATCAGCCAACTGCCATCCTTAGCCTTCTTTGTATATAGACAGTGATCGAACTCACTACGTTTGTAGCCTTGAGAAAGCATAAACTTGTGGAATTTATGGTACCATGCCCTCGGTGATTGTTTTAAGCCATAAAGACTCTTTAACAACTGGCATACCCAATCTTCCTTGCCTTTCTCAACAAACCCTTCTGGCTGCTGCATGTAAATTTCCACATCTAAATCACCATGCAAGAACGCTGTCTTGACATCCATTTGGTGCAACACCAAATCTAATATGGCAACCAATGCAAGAAAGCATCTCAATGTAGTCATCTTGACCACCGGAGAGAAGACTTCATCAAAGTCAATGCCTTGTTCTTGCTTAAAGCCCTTGGCAACAAGCCTTGCTTTGTACTTTGGCTGACTATCATGAGCGGTGATCTTATACCTGTAAAACCATTTACAAGGTAGAGCCTTTTTGCCCTGTGGTAATTTAACTAGCTTCCATGTCTTGTTTTTATGTAGAGCTGTCATCTCTGACTGCATGGCCAATTGCCAATTCCTGGAGTCCTTCATTTGCACTGCTTCCTTGTAACATGAAGGCTCATTGCAATCAGCCAACATGACATAGTTCATAGATGGAACAAACCTATCAGGAGGTCGCGTGATACATCCAGATCCACGCACAATAGGTGGCTCAGGCTCAGGCTCAGCCACAACCTGTGGTTCCACTCTATCCTGTCCTTGCTCCTCTTGAGCCCTGACATTTTGTCTTGCACGTGGAGGTCCATCTTCTTGGAAGACAACTCGTCTAATCTCCTCAACCCTCTCTGGTTTAGAATGATATTTGGATTCATTAAAGTGAACATCATTGCTGCGGACAACCTTTCTGGATTTGGGATCCCAAAGTCTGTACCCCATCTCACCAGAATTACCATAGCCTAGAAAGATGCACTTTCTACTCTTTGGCTCAAGTTTGTTCCTAAATTCCTTTGGAACGTGAGTATATGCCTCACAGCCAAAGACTCTGAGATGCTTGTATGAGGGCATTTTGCCTGACCATACCATCTCTGGCACTGAATCCTTCTGCAAAACCTTTCTAGGAGATCTATTTACAAGATGAACAGCTGTTGATACAGCTTCAGCCCAAAACCCATTTGGCAACTATGCATTAGACAACATACTTCTGACCTTCTCTTGTATGGTCCTATTCATCCTCTCAGCAACACCATTTTGAGGAGGATTGTAAGGAGCAGTAAGTTCACGTTTTATACCTTTTGACTCACAAAAGTCCTGAAAGGCCTTTGAAACATACTCTCCACCATTGTCAGTGCGTAAGCATTTAAGCTTCTTGCCACTCTGATTCTCCACAGGTGTCACAAACGTTTTGAAAACACTAAACGCTTCATCCTTGTGCTTGAGAAAGTAAACCCATACTTTCCTCGAGTAATCATCTATAAATGTCATAAAGTAAGAAGCTCCCCCTAGAGATAGGTTAGGCATAGGTCCACACAAATCACTATGAACAAGTGCCAACTGTGTATCTCTTCTACTGCTTCTATGCTTATGTGGCTGCTGTGTTTGCTTACCATACAGACAATGTTCACAGAATTCAAAATCATTAAATGAAAAGCCAGGAAAATAACCAGAACGAGACAAGATTTCCATTCCCTTCTTGGACATATGTCCTAACCGGCTATGCCACAAAGAAACGTTCGGCTGCTCGGTTACATTGATTACATTTTTAGAGACATTTGATACATAAATCATGTAAAGTCCTCCAGACTTTACTCCATGTGCTACTGTCATAGAGCCCTTGGATATCTTCCACATGTTCTATCCAAAAGTGGTGACGTAGCCAGCATCATCAAGTAAACCTGTGCTGATCAAGCTCTTTGTAATTGCGGGAACATGTCTCACATTCTTCAACGTGAAAGAAGAGCCATTCTGAAACTTCAATTGAACATCTCCAACACCTAAGATCTCACATGTCTGCCCATTGCCTAGCCGAACATGATCTTTAGTGGTCACATAAGAAGTAAACCACTCCTTGTTTGGAGACACATGAAGTGATGCTCCTAAGTCTATAATCCAGTCACTCAGTGCATTTCCATCAGATGTTGTAAGAAGAGCTGAGTCCATAGTATTCTTCAAGAAGTAGATGTCTCCTGACACTAGACTATCATCCTCTGCAACAGTGTTTGTCACATTTATTTCTTGAATCTTCACTAAGGACTTGTTCTTCTCACCATGGTCTTCAGCTTTCTCTTTGCCTTTTTCTGCTTTCCATTCTCTGCAGTCTCTTTTCATGTGACCCTTCTTGCCACAATGGTAGCATTCTATGTCACTCTTGCCTTTAGCACTGCGGGACTCGCTACGAGACTGATTCCTCTTTCCACCTTTGTACTTTTCTTTGGTCCTTCCCCTGACAACTAAGGCTGTTCCTTTGCCTTTGTCCATTGTCTTTCTATTGGTTTCTTCAGTAAGCAGACTTCCTTCTACACCTGCTATGTTCAAACCATCTGGAGGTGCAGAATTACTCAAAGCTGTGCGAAAAGTGTCCCAACTTTCCGGCAATGTGATCAACAGGAACATAGCTCTAACAGGTTCATCAAACTTGACACCTTGAGCTGACAACTGACTGTAGATGGTGTTGAATTCATTCAGATGATTGGACATAGGGGTCCCTTCTTTCATCTTCAAGTCAACAAGCTTCTTAAGCCAGTATACCTGTGAAGCTGCACTCTGCTTCTCATAAAGATCACTCAACTTTAACCATGCTTGATAAGCCGACATCTCGTCTGCTACATTGAAGTAAACGCTTTCTGCCAAAGTCAGCATAATGGTAGAAAGTGCCAATTCATCCATTTCGCTCCATTCCTCTTCGTCCATATCTTCTGGTTTTATCCCCTTGAGCTTTATAGGTTTTATCTGCTTCTTTTGTACCAACACGTGCCAAATATGCTGCTTCCACAATGGGAAATTGGTTCCATCCAGCTTCTTGATATTGTAAAGAGCAGTGTCTTGTGATCCAGCCATAGCTACGCTTCACAGTAGTTTACTTTTCTGGGAAAAATTCGGCAGAGTTTCCCCTGTAAACTGACCTCTGAACCAATATCAACCTGATGAACTAGTGGATGTTGCCTATAGTCTGTGTGTAGATGTGCCCGTGTCGTATGTGACATGCCTCCAAGAACTGTGAGCCGTCCTTCGATGTGTAGACAGCCACAAATCAACACTTTGGGAGTGTCGATATCCTCAGCACCTGCAGTCGTAGGCCGAAAACCCCAAATTTGCAGAGTCGGATCTGCACCCGCTGAGACCACGTAGTCGAAAATGGCTTGCGCAGACCTTTGTCGAAGCCGAACGGTGGCCGAGATGACCTCATAATGAAATTCTGACAACACCAAGCCCTACGGGCTTGCCCACGAGATTTGGGGCCGTGTCTTCGCCTGTCGAATTTCACTCCAATCTGAGTTGGTGACTCTAGCCTCCTGCAGTGCTGCCCCGAGCCTCGATCTGAGCTCTGATACCAGTTGAAGGAGTACGAGCGAAAGTGCGACGCGAGAGAGAGTGCGAGAAGAAGAGCACGACGATATGGTGAACTCGCTCTACTGTAATGTGTAGAGCATAGTGAGTTCTTATTAGGTTTTTACAAAAGAATATGTGTACATACCTGGCGGCCCGCCCACTTACCTGGGCGACCACATTGGGCTTTATACCCCAACACAAGATGTTTGCTGCTGAGGACAGATTGGATGGGGACAATTACCCTATGTGGGCTTACATGATGCAACATGTTCTTGTGTCAAAGGGCATCTAGAATATTGTGCAGGGCATTGATGTACGTCCTGGTTCTGAGGATATAGGCGATGTTGAGGATGTTGCAGGTCTTGCTGCAAGGATTGCTGTTGTTAGAGTTGTTTTGCCTATGGCAGAACAAGTTCATTGGGATGTAAAGGATGTGCAGGCTCATGTGTTGTCTGTGAAGCACACCATTACTTCTCACATTTGTCCAATGAAATCTGCAAAATAGGCTTGGGATATTCTGGTTTCTCTTTATGCAAGGCGCAATGAGGCAAAAATTGCATTGCTGCATAAAGAGCTGGAGTCAACGATTATGCATAAAGAAGATGATATGGACACTTTCCTTCGTGGTGTAAAGGATATCAATGAGAAACTTATTTTTATAGGTAAAGTCATTTCAGATAGTTCCCTTGTGCAGAATGATCTTGATGCCTTGCCAGACTCTTACCAGACTTTGCTAGTACTTGGAGACTCGTGACCCAAGGAAATCCTGAAGTTGTCAAGTTTGATACATTGTGCACATTGTTGTTGCAAGAGTCACTTTTCAGAAAAAACAGGACTAGACAGTGTGCGATTGAATAGGATTTTATTGCTGCTCAAAGAAAGGGTGGTAACAGCAATGCAATCACTTTTTATGGTTCTTTTATGAGTGGAAAATCACATGTTCCTCATGCTTCTATTGGCAACAATTCGTCTGGAAATTATGGTGATAAAGGCAAAAAGAAGATGCGTTGCCATTATTGTAAAGCTAATGATCACTTGATCAAGCAGTATCCTAAGTTGAAGGCCAAAGAAGCCAAGAAGAAAGAGGCTGGTTCCACTGTAAATGTTGGTTCCACTACAAATGTAGCTATTGTGGAGTCTTTTGTGAAAGGAGATTGTGATGTTGATGTTGATGCAGAATGGGATTTTAGTGCAAAGTGTACCTATAATCCTGATGTCCATGATGCATGCACGTCAATTGCTGTAGATTCACATGTGTGGTATTTTGATAGTGGTGCTACAAAGCACATTACCTCACATCGTGATTTGTTCACCTCTCTTGAGTCTGCCCCTCATGGCAATTCAGTTACTTGTGCCAACAATGCCTCTTATCCGGTTTAAGGAGTTGGAAAGATTGTGCATACTGCTGCAAATGGCAGTTCTTTCACACTTGTTGATGCACTTTATGTACCTGGGATCAAGAAGAATCTTTTGTCTATATTTGCACTTGCTACACTTGTTCGTGTAGTCAAATTTGTGGATGACAGATGTATAGTACATAATCTCAGTCTCGATGATGAAATTGTTGCATCTAGAATTTTATGTCGTGGGCTATATAAGGTCACTTTGTATGACAAGTGTGGGTAGAATTTTGCAAATGCAATTGTGGATTCAAAGGCTATTTCAGATACAAAACTTTGGCATGCACGTTTTGGTCATCTGAATTTTGCCAGTTTGCTGTGTTTGTAGAAATCTGATATGGTTGTTTCTTTGCCACCTCTTGAAGCACCTGTCAATACGTTTGTGAAGGATGTATTTTGGGTAAGATGGAGCGTTCTAAGTTTCCAAAGGATGGTTAAGTTAGGTCCACATGCAGGTTGCAGCTTCTGCATAGTGATGTTTGTGGGCCCATGAAACCTCCGTCCTTGGGCAATTACCTTTATTTCGTGACAATTTCCGGCTATGGCTGAAAATGTCTTGAAATGTACTATAGACACCCTTCGTTCTGATCAAGGGGGGGAATATATGTCTCATGAATTTAATGCATTTATGGCTAGTTGTGGGATAAAACACCACTGTACAGTGCCTTATACGCCTCAACAAAATGGTGTTGCTGAGAGGACCAACATGTCACTTATGGAAATGGCATGATGTACGGTCAAAACTTGAGCTTTGCCGCATTCTTTTTGGCTTGAGGCCATCATGTGTGCCCCTTATGTACTTAACAAGTGTCCTACGAAAGCATTGCAGTCCATTACTCCATATGAAGCATGGCATGATAGAAAGCCTTCTATTGAGCACACACGTGTTTTTAATTGTTTGGCATATGCTTTGGTGCCACAAACACAGCGCAAAAAATTGGATGATAAAACTATCAAATGTATTTTTGTTGGTTATAGTGTTGAAAGCAAAGGTTACAGGTTGTATCATCCCCAAACAAAGAGTATTCTGGTTTCCCGGGATGTAGTGTTTGTGGAAGATTCTGTTCAACCCTTGTTGTCATGTACTAGAGATAGGTATTGCAAGCTCACATGAAATTTATGACACTTTGTTGCCTCTTTTCAGTGGTGGAAGTTCGAATGTAAATTCCAATGAGGCAAATGTACAATCTATGGGGGTTTCTGAAAATGTTACAAATCAGCCTTTTATTGATGCAGATGTACATGATGTATTTGATGAGGAAAGGATTGAAAATAAGCAGGCTAAAGGTATGCCAAAATGGCTGGTGCATACATTGCGTGACAGTAAATTGGATGCACCTTTGTCTAGTCTCACTCATTCAGGCTCTTGCCATGCATCTTATGCATCGGATTATTATGCTTTGCCTATTTCTAGCTTACATGATGTTGAGGAACCTCTGTCTTTTGATGAAGCACAAAATTCAAAAAATTGAATGGCTGCCATGCAATCAAAATATGAGGCACTTATAGAAAATGACACATGGACTTTATGTGATTTGCCTCTTGGCAAAAAGGCCATTGGTACGAAGTGGGTTTACAAATTGAAATGGAAGCCGATGGTGAGATTGATCGCTATAAGGCTCGACTGGTTGCAAAGGGTTATGCACAACAAAAAGGCATAGACTATGAAGAGACTTTTGCTCCCACTTGTCGTATAACTATTGTGCGTTTTCTATGTGCATTGGCAGCTCACTTTGGTTGGGGTGTACATCAATTAGATATTGTTATTGCTTTCTTGAACGGTGACATATTTAAGGAAGTTCATGTAACGCAGCCTTCCGGTTTTGTCAAGAAAGGACACGAGGATAAGGTGTGTAAGGTGTGTTAAAGATGAATGTGACATCACCATCACTGACATATCAAGCCATCTCTCTAACATGTATCATACCCTCATCTGCATTAGGCATACATCTTCACCATTGCCTCATATTTCTAAAACAACGACACCTAATGTGCCCTATGTGACCGCAATGCTAACGACGCAAGTATCGACATGAATGAGACCTACGTCTCTCACGAGTCATCACTATCGACTTTGAAATGTCACATGTCTACTATATGGATGTCAAGAAACCAAACTATGGTGAGAAATCTTACAGAGTCCATTGGGAGGAATCTGACAGAGATTTTTGTCACACATCTCTGCTATATGAATGCCAAGAAACCAAATTATGGCGAGAAATCTTGGGAGAAATCTAACAGAGACTCTCTTGTAAATTGAGCAAAATCTCAATCATAAACCATGCCAAAGTGGCAACAAAGTGGGAGATCACTCAACCACTACATAATCATAACCATGATAAACGCATCAATCCAATGCTCACATATATGTAAATAGCTCTACAATAAGTATACAATGTAAAGTCCACAATTTGCAAGCATAAACGATGTCACTAAAGCAATTGATCCCAATCTAGGATAAACAACTCAACCAAGTGGTAAGCGCATAACCATATACGCAAGTACTGAGGAAACACGATGCTCAAAATGAATCCCATAAGAAAACTGCCTACAAAGATCTAACAATGGTTTAAAAACGAGCCTGTAATCTGTAGCCACACAAGCATATGCAACTCACACTCCTATGAGAGTGGATACAAGGAACATGAATTTGTGTCTGAAACTGACATGTCAAAGTAAAAGTTAAAACTCGATCACTGTCAAAGTGGAAGTCACACTTGACACTAAACCATTAGAGACTAAACTGCAAATAGACAAAAAGAATGGCAAGAAACTAGGAAAAAGCTAGGAGAGTTTCTCTTTTTGAACAAAATTTGAAAAATCTCACCAAAACCAAATAATTACTGAAAGCAGACACTAAGTGTCTCAATAGAAAAATCACATATGGTATACATAAAGTGCCAAAACCCTGCCAATGTAGCTCACTCTTGAACAAGCGGATCTATGGATAATTGTACATGTCCAATATACTTGTAAATTTGTGAATCTGATATCTACGAGTTGTATTAACTAGCTCACGTTGTATCGGCATTTGCATACATAGCATAAAACTACCCAAAACCGTGCTAGAAATGCCCTTTAAAGTAACCCACACCGTCATGTATGAGCACAATACTTGTGCCGCACAATTTGCAATAAAAAGAATGCAGTATGTGAGCAAAATGTTGTGATCTATCACACTACCTCGTCGATAAAAAAATCGGACACATAGAACAACCAGCCGCTTGTGGTCGTAAAGGTTATCTAGGAGCCGAAATCCCTCGTGCAAAATTGGCTCCAAAAGGGTATGTCGGAGCCATATGTGCCGGATGTATGCCACGAAGCAGAAAAGGGAGAATCTTCGAAGTCGAAATTGCCAAGGAGACAACGTTGGAGAGCCAATGCTGGTCTCTCTTTATGTGTCTCCTGCTAAGTCGAGCCTAGGATGCCGGGGAGAAATTGCTAGAGCAAAACCACTCCAAAATGGGTGTGAGAGGAGAGTTGTTTGGCAAGGCTATGTTGGAGGAAGGTAGCTGATGTCAAGGCTATGCAAGAGGAGAGCCAAAAATGTTGTCTCTCACTCTTGCTACATCAAAGTTGAGAAGAACGCTCGATGCTATCTTTCACTACTAGTGAAAGGGCGCCAAATCTCCAAGTCGGTGTCAAATCCAAGGAAAGATGGTCTTCAAAGCCAATCTGCTCCAAATATGCTGAGAGATGTATAAATCTCCCTAATGACAAAAAGAGCGTCAAAGGTCAAAAAACCAATAGTCGATGTCGTAGAGAGTGTCCTCACCGATGCCGGAACAGAGCCGAGAGTCGATGCCTCTCTCTCTCTCTCTCTCTCTCTCTCTCTCTCTCTCTCTCTCTCTCTCTCTCCCCCCCCCCCCCCCGCCCCATATGCCAAGGTCACCAAAAAGAGAAGTTGCCAAGAATCATAGAAGAGGCCAAAACTGAACGAACCCGAAGTCAGAAACCGAACAACGTCAATGTCGAGGAAGGTACATCGGAGGAGAGCCAAAAAAATGATATCTCTCAGTCTTGCTAGGTGGAGAGCCGCCGATGTCGGCTCCAAGAGTCTCTCTCTCTCTCTCTCTCTCTCTCTCTCTCTCTCTCTCTCTCTCTCTCTCTCTCTTTGATCCTCGCTCGCTCTATCTCACAAGTGTGTGTGTGTGTGTACCCTTGTCGAGAGCTCTCTTTCCGATGTCGAGAATCGGAGAGAAAACACACCCTTCTCCCAAGTTGTGCGTGTATGCGCGTGTGCACACACACTCCCTTTCTCTTCTTGTGTCGAGACTTTGTGTCATAAAATATAATATCTAATTAACCTAAATGATTTTCTCATATTAAATTGACCATTTAACGTGGGAGAATAAACGGGAACAAGAGTTAGAATATAGACATGTGCTTATGGATCTATCTTGACACGGGGCGAAAGTCAATGGGTCCAAATGAGAGATGGTATGTCAAAGAGCAATGCTAGCTAATGGAGCTTGAAAGACCTTAGAGTTAGCTTCATTAAAGACCTCCAAAGATTAGTGTTAAAAGTCCTTAGACCTAGGGCCTTAGGTTAAGCTAGGCCCATGCATTTGGTGTTTAATAATTAAGATGCTAGGCATGCTTGATGACTAAGGTCCTTGGCCAAGTTGACCCTCTACTTAAGTGTTCCAAAGTCAACAAGCAACCCTACAAAGGGGGGGGGGGGGAAGCCTACAAGCTAGGGGCATGAGAGAGAGAGAGAGAGAGAGAGAGAGAGAGAGAGAGAACCCATGCTCATGCTAAGCCTATACTTACTGACTAAGGTGCTTGAGAAGCTTCCCATGCTTGGAGGGTAAGGTACTTGAGGGGTTGAGTCAAAGAGATGCCCTACAAAGGAGGGGGTGAGCCCCAAAGCTAGGGGAAAGTTTGACCAACCTCTCAATCACCCAAAGGGAACCCCTTCCTCAAGGGCACAAGGACACATGTCAAGTTCCCCCTATGCTTAGCCACATGGGGTGGTTGAAAACTATTGGCTAGGCTAAAGAGGGGTCCAATGAGAATTTAGTTATTTAATTAATTGTCTAAATCATTTTCCAAGCCCTCTCTATCAAAGGGGAAAGGAGGTCACTTGTCCAAATGCTACCATGGTTGCTTGATATGCACTATGCATGTGATTGGCTAGGATTGCAAGGCTCCAATCAAATGCATGCTTTAGCTACAATGAGGGGTCGACCAAAGCAAGATGGGGGTATTCTTAGGGGGCTCTCTCTCTCTCTCTCACACACACACACACTCACATGCTCATTCTCACTTGGTGAAAGTGCAAGAACTCCATCTCCTTCTCCAAGCTTGCTGAGAAGTTGAGAGCCTACACCAGCACTCTTGGCTATGGAATGCAAATCCAACCAAGATCCATGCTTCAATGCGGCTCCCCCGTACAACTCCTTGATTCTATGAGTGTGCAGATGTGTGTGTGTGTGTGTGTGTGTGTGTGTGTGTGTGTGTTTGTGTGGTGCAAAAAAACGGAGAAAAGAAGATTCACAATGTGTGTGTGGAGCAAGCCTCTCGGGAGAAAAAGTGATAGTGCTCCTTATTTACGTATAAGGTAGAGGAGTCAGAAGCGAGACGGATGCCAGCAATATCACGCAACACCCCCCTAAAGAAGCACAATATTGCTTGGGTTGTTGGCTTACATAAGTTGATGTGGGGTCCTGCTATTCGTTGAAACCAAGGTTCAAACCCCGAGTGCGTGCGTCCCTGAATTGGCCTCATGCCCCCCCTAATGTCTTGACGATGTTTTTGCATTGAATAGCGTACCAATCTGTCACAAATGCTCTATGTGGCAGTAACTTTAGATCCACCTACATCATTTGAAACCTTGCTCATTGTGCATCTTTTGTGCCTCTTGCAACACAAAATTGACCATGGAGGGAGAAAATACAAGGTGCGCAAGTTGTTAGGGTAAGCCCAACTTGTGCACCACTATGGGAAAGCCCTCTAGCCACTTAGGAAAGGATAGATGATGACATGGCCCAATAGCAAAAGGATGAAACCCATTTAGCCAATGCTTGTAAAGCACCAAGCCTATAGTGGGGCTACTTTCTTATTAATCAATTGCACTTTGACTCTTATCAATTGTGTCTATACTCTCTCTCTCTATGCTTTTGATTTTGGCATAACATAACCCTAATCACCATCTCTCTAACCCTAACTCTAACACCATGGTTAAGCTAAGGCTTCATCCTCCATAGCCTAATGCTAATCATCGGTGATTAGGGAGTAAGCTTTCGAAACCACTAACCTATCAAGTGGTATCGATGGTTCATACCTAGGCCTAATCAATTTGCTCTCCTAGATCAGCGACATACTAATAATTACATTTCCGCACAAATTCAGTTATTGTCCCTCTTTATGCTCATTTTTCATCCCATTTTTGCATTAGCATTACTCTAGGTGCATTTCTCATTTGCTATTGGAACTTGTGTGTGTGTAAAGTGCTCATTGACACCATTTTGTAGAGCTATTGAATGCCCAAGGTTTGATCTTTCAATTTTATGTGTGAAATCTACATGTTTTTAGCCCCTAAATGAGTGAAGCTCTGCATTTTCTTTTTATTAGCACTTGATTCACCCCTCCAAAGTTAGGTGTGTGAGTGTGTATGAATCCCCGATAACTCAGACTTAATAATCTAATTTAGGAGGCCTCTCACAAGCAAACAAGCTTGCCTTGGTGGCTAGTGCACTATAAATAGTGTACTCATCGAAGTGGTGGAGGTTCAAAACATCGTGGCCTAATTTTGGTAACTAAGCATCTCGGGTGGACCTCACAATAGCAGTCAAACACGTTGTATACCTTGGCTGGGTCCGCAAAAGCCTATTTCCACGGCCATTGCCCACACGCGTGACATTGGACGCCAAAAGCTGCCTCCATTGTGCTTCATAACATCTTTCGGGTCTGGTGGGAATATAATCTTGCGAGCAAATCCCAAAGATTTAAAGCCCCCAAAGCGACAAGCCTCCGAAAAAAGGCCTCAGGTCAAGAGGGTCTTCCCACCACAACTTTCACTTTGAGCTTCACCTCTTTAGAGGTTATTCTCACGGACACTGTCTGCAGAATTCCTTAAGAAGAAACTCCCACACCTAGTGAGCAAAAAAAAATAAAAAAATTTGACAAAAGCTAAAGACTCTTTCCCATAGAAGTTTCCCCTGCCACTAATGTATATGCTTGCACACTTTCTCATGAATGAGACACATATGCACAATGCTCACTCCAAAACGTATGTAACACATGTGTATAAAGTCACTACACACACAATGTGAACCATTTTTGTAAAGTATGGAATGCATATGCACAAAAGCACAATGAGCACCGGATTAGACACTGCCATCAAAACAAATGGTAAGACCTTCCCGCACATGATGAGCACACACACTGGCATACACATGATGCACACCATTTTTGCAATGTATGTGTGCTTTGTACTATTGGAGATGGAGATTACATCCTCAACACAATGTACCAATGAAGATAAAGAAGAAGACAACAATGACATGAAGATAAAGACGACAACAACAAAATGAAGACAAAGCAAAATTTGATGATGACATTGACGAACAACTTTGCAGATTTGAAGAAGGAATCAATGACACGTTTGACCCTCTGACATGGAGGAAACTACATAAAAACCATTTGAAAGCACCTCATTTGTATTTTTACCTACCACCTAGTTGCCTACAAATCTCTAGAGGAGGTGCACACTTTGATCCTACACCCAACCGACAATTCTTTGGGGAGGATGTTGTGATTTTGGTCTTTCACCCAGTTGACAATTCTCTGAGGAGGACACCTTTGTATTTTGGGTGCTACATTTGACACTCACTGAAATGATGCCCATCTACACCAAAACACATGAAAGCTTTGTAAACCCCAAGTTTGGCTTAAGGGGGCGTATGCTAGGGTAAGCCCAACTTGTGGCACCACTATGGGAAAGCCCTCTAGCCACATGGGAAAGGATATATGATGACATGGTCCAATAGCAAAAGGAAAACGGACACCATGGTTAAGCTAAAGCTTCACCCTCCATAGCCTAATGCTAATCATGGATGATTAGGGAGTAAGCTTCAACAACCACTAACCCATCACAAGTTAGTCATCCTGCTCTACTGGCCCCTCTACGGTATGTATAATGAATAAGGGCAAGTGTGGTTAGTGGACAGTCGGACACCAGATGTCTGGCCTAAGCAAAGACACATCGCCTTTACCCCAACAAGGCTAGGTTTTGTCTTGGCAAGCTAAGGACTTTATGTTATCCTCTTGAATTGAGCGAGTGATAATTTTTTTTGATTGATTCGACAAAGGAATATGTTAACAATACCACTTGCATTCGACCTTTTCCAGTACACTTAATTATTCTTTAAAACGGATCACAAGAAAAGAAAGTTGAAGTGGTGCAAATAGAAGTCCACATTACCCACTAAAGTCTAAGTGAAAAGCAAAGTAGTTTCTATTTTTGGTACATACACACTACAAGTTTGACAGAGGAGAGAGAATACCAAAATTGGGTTGCTGTGAACACACACTATTGGTATCAATCACATTCTTGACATTCAAGGAGAAAGACGCTCCAAGAGCATCCTGACCCAAGTCTTGCCCCCTTTTAAAGCCAACGAATCAGCCAAAAACTTCATCAAAGCAAAGCTGCAAGGATATTTTGGCTCTTCAATTCTATACTTTGCTACGAATTCTCTTCTACACTACTTTTATTACTTCGCTCTAGCTTATTTATCTACTCATTGTCTTTCTACTAATGTATATCATATTCAATTGGCTAAAGAAAGAGGTGGAAGACAAATATTGAATCAAAATTGATCGATGGGGACCACTAGTACTTAGTATGGTGTCTCGTGCCGTTTCTTTGATCATTGTTTCAACCATTTACTTCATGTGTAATCATTTATTTATTGAATTGAGTTTTGTTGAAAATATTTGAGAAGGAACAAGGAGGCCAACAAATATCATAATTAGACTTACATAAGTGCATTTTTTTGTGAACACATCTCAAGGATCTCAATGGAGAGACTATGAGCACCACACTTGTAGATGCCCAATGTATTTTGAAGAAACAAGGGGGTGTTTCAATTTGTCTTTGAGAAGGGTTTATCTTCTTACCAGGGTGATGACAAGTGGTGCTCAAGACATTTACCCATAGAGCTTTGCCATCTAAGATAGAGGACTACCTGTAGACATAGAATACATGCAAGACCTACACAACAACCATTGGTCATGAGATTCCTGAGAGTTCCTACACAAGCGCCATCAATTTTTGAAGCACCCAGTAGGTCTCCCCAATCTCGGAAAAATAAAAATTCTTTCAAAACATCTCAAATGCATGAGTGAAAGGAGAGTCTAGGAAATGAAAAGCCTCGTGGAATTGGAAAGTCAAAGGACTTTTCATCTCTATATAAAGAAGTGTTCGACCCTAAAGTGTGAATTGATTCATTTATTTTTTTCTTCTTTACATTGCTTCTAGCGTTTTCTTTCCTTTAGAGCTTCTTTGCAGTATTCACTATCACAAGAAGATTTATAAATTTTCTCATGTAGGAAATCGAGGTCTTTTTCAGTGTTTTTCACTATCACAAGAAGATTTATAAATTTTCTCATGTAAGAAATCGAGGTCTTTTTCAGTGTTTTTCACTATCACAAGAAGATTTATAAATTTTCTCATGTAGGAAATCGAGGTCTTTTTCAGTGTTTTTTATACAATGCCTAACATCATAAGCTTCTGCTCGAGAGGCACTACATACCTAGCTAGGTATTATGCGTTGCCTCCCTCATAGAAGCTCATGATGTTGAGGTAAGTCACTATGAGAGAATTTGTCCAAAACTTCTTGTGTATGTAAATAGTGAATTTATTTCTTTTGAAACCATTAGGTATATTTGTGTTAGTAAGGAATAATTTTAATTTTATTGAGCTATTAGTAAGATAGTGGATGGGTATCTCCTAATTGCTCTAAAAAAAATAAAGTCAACCCATTTCTCATGAAGTGTCTTTGTAAGTTATTTTTACAAAGAATACAAATAAGAAACAAGAAAGAAGAGTATACAAAGAATGCATAGAAGAAACAAGAAAAGAAGAGAATGGAGCTTAGGCTTACCCTAAAGCCATCCCCTCATCAATATATCACACGTGCATGTTCAATGGAGCATACGCTTATCCTAAAGCCATCCCCTCATCACTATATCACACTCGCATGTTCAAATGCGATCAATGGTGGAGGAGACAAACGGGGGCAGGTCAATTGTTGGTTGTTAGAGCTGGCAGCAAGTAGGCATCCCCAATTCACAAATTTGCCTTGAATTTTCAAATCTGCCCGCATTTACATGACATACTCAAATCCTCTTCATTTCAATGAATGCAAGCGGGCATCGTGGTAAGAGCACATGGCTTATAGTGAGGAGGTCATGGGTTCAAGACGTGGGGCGCGGACCACCCCGTTTAACCTTGAATTTACATAATGTCTCAAATTTACAAATGTGCATCGGACGGCCTGAATTACTTAGGTGTAGATCCCATTTGAAATTGCCGATGTGAGATAGTGTGGAGGGGTCCCTTGACTCTCCAAGTACCACACAACTCTTGGGCTTTTATAAACTTCACACTTTGTAACCTTCACATTCATATTCAATTTTCCTTGTTTGCACAATTAAAAAGGATGAACATTTTTCCGAAATTGTGGAAACCTACTAGCACGGACATACTACTCTTATTTGGCTCGTTCCCCTTTTCATTTCATGGAATCTTTGGAGATTCCCCTTGCTCCATAAGGCAACAAAAATTGTATTCGAGGCCTAAGTAAAACCATTAGGCAACGATATTCGATCTCTAGTATTTGTAGATGCACTAAACCCATCTACGCTAACCAAGGCCCCCCCCCCCCCCCCCCCCCCCCCCCCCCCCAACACACACACACACACACACAGAGTCGCGCGTGAGAGATGACCGAGAAGTCTTCACGATAGTAAGCCGAGAGAGAGAAGAGAGCGAGAGGCAAGCATAGTAGGCACAGAGAGAGAGAGAGAGAGAGAGAGAGAGAGAGAGAGAGAGAGAGAGAGAGAGAACATAAAGAGAGGCCATATGGACTACCCCCTCCTACACACCTTCCTTCCCTTTTCTTTTGCTTATAAGCCCTTCCCCTTTTCTTTCCACACTAATACATCATTTTTTGAATTTTTATCTCGGCTGGTCAGCACATACTAGCTCCTTCATCTGTCATTAAATGCTACATCACTCCTCCGTTGGTGTTCTAACTTCTACGATCACTCCTATGACACATATTCTCACACATGAGGGCTTGTTTCCACGCTTCTCAAATGTGCACATTTGTGTGACGAGCCAAACATTTTCAACTCAAAACTTCACCCAAACCACAATGGGAAAAGTGCAGGCGTGAAATCAACATTTAAGATATGTCCAATCACCTATTTTGAGGCCTTTTATGTAGGGAGCATGGGACCTTGAGGCCTGAACGCTGATGGCCACAAATCTGAACATTTGGGCTTCGTGGAAACAGGCCCTGAGTTGCAGGTTTTTTTTGTTGTTGAAAAAAGTAGAAATTAAATTAGAATGAGCAGCATAAAATGATTTTAAAATTTACATTGATGGTTTTACATTTTACAATTCGTATATACGCTCGTCCCAGTCGCCTTCCCTCCAGTAGCAGTGTGTAGTACAGAACGGTACAGAGAATGGTGCTATTGAAGAAGCTTTAATGGGACAGCTGAGAGAGGGCACTGTTCTGTGCTAACCTCAGAGGCATCAAAATAACATGCGAGGTATGTTGTTTGTGTGCGTGTGCGTGCACAGAGAGAGAGAGAGAGAGAGAGAGAGAGAGAGAGAGCTCTGTTGGGCCAAACACTAATTTGCCGCAACGGGCAAGCAAACATACAGCAAAAATACTGAACAGTGGATAGGCCTCAGCAGGCAGCAAACAGTGCATAGCCTGTTGCCATGTTGCACTGCAAATAAGTTGAATCATGGCAAGGATTAGGGTTGCAAAGGCCGGTTCCGATACGACAGTGAACTAAAGCACTGGCAGTAAATTAATGACGTGGAGGTGGCTTGGCAGCAAGCGCCGGGCTATAGAAGCATCTGGGAGCAAGAAGTATGCGATAGGAGCAATAGAAGCTCGGCGTAGGGTTTCCCTCTCTACTCTCCCTCTCTCTCATTGTGTGTATGAGAGAGAGAGAGAGAGAGAGAGAGAGAGAGAGAGATTTCATTATTGTCCTCGGAGGTCAAATATGACCTATGGACCTCTTATTAGAAGAGTACATAGAGAATCATGACTAACGTGGATACAGCAAAATTGTGACATGTCACTTAGGGGAGGAAGAAGGTGAAGGTGGCTTGGGAGTTTTTGGAGCCTGAACTCAATGATGGCCTTGCCACCTTGATAGACAGCCCATTTATTGGCTGCTCGTGCTTCTCGAACCTTTTGAAGTTCTTGCTTGTCGACTTTGAGTTGGGCGGGGGTCAAGGTCTCACTTATCCATACTTAGCTGCCCTTGAGAAGTCATGCTTGTTGTAAAAGCGCTATACTCGCCTCTTTAGTCTTCAAGACCAAGATGCTTTGGTTGGTGCGTTTGTCATGGTGAACCTTCTCAATCGTGTCGGGGTCGAACTCGGTTGGGTGAATGGCCTAGTTGAGCTTGACTAGTGTCGAGGTGTAGTCGTCATTCTCTCCCCACCAAGTAGAGACCGATGCGCGGACAAAGAGTGCCAGTCCTTCCCGTCGGCGACGTTCTTGCATGCACTCTTCTACCTTGGAGGAGATGGCGACGGTTGCTTCATGAACTTGAGTGTCAAGGTTGGCCACGCTTGTGGTGAGGGTGTGTTCGACTTCCTTTGCCTTGGCGATAAGGTGGTCGTTATCGCTTGCTTTTCAGACTCCAAGGAGGAGAGACGCGTCTTTGGATCCACCCATGGGTGGGCACAAAAAGCCGTGTCCGCTTAATTGGAGAGAGAGAGCCGCCACTGCATCGCAACTTGGATAAGCCCAGGAAATGCCTTGTACTATGTAGGTCAAGAGAGCCAACACCGCTTGCTTGCTTGATGGGTGGACCGAATTCGTTTCTTGTGGGAAGAGACTCTTGTTTTCTTATTAGTGAATGGACGAAAGCCAGTGTCGAGCTTGACAAGGCAGGGCCGTCGAGGTCGGTGGCTGGAGTAGCGACACAGAACAAAGCCGTCCCTGCTCTACTTGTGGGAAAAGAGAGGATAATGGAAATATCCAGGGCAATGAAGAACAGAGCCTTTTGAGTCCGAGCCAAGGTGCATCGGAGCTGGGCTGGGCTCGAGGTCGCAGATCGTAGTAGAAGCAATGGAGCAAGAGCGCACATGAAGGGTGTGGCGTGGGAAAAGGTGGGCGGAGGCGGGGTTGTGAGGTGTTGAGGGCTCTCCCACAATGCTGCCTCCTCACCCCAGAAAGACTGATGAGATGATTAGAAAGTTCTGTCCGAGATCCACTGTATGAGGCCTTCTCTATTTTGGCAAAGTCGACGATGGAGAAGCGTAGAGTTAGGGAGAGAATATACGAGAGAGAACAAGAGAGAGTTTGCTGAACCAATAACTTGACAATGAACTAGATGATAATACAATGGAGGCAAAGGTGCACTTATATACTAATCTGGGATACCTCAAGTAACTCCCGTTACGAATTGCCCGACACACACCCATGTCAAATAAGTAAAATGAATACCGAAACGACAAAAAAACAATGGGATCACATCGGGCATTCACTTGAGATGCATAAACTTTAACACCCTCTCTGTAGCTCATAGTGGACATATGTAGGAAGACGAAGTCAATGAATAGGCTACCATGGAGACCCCAACAGAAGATCTCTGACTAGAAGGAGTATTGGATGCACCTTGGATTTGCTACCACCAACTTGTCATCTGAAAAGAATGCCATCTTTAGCACCGATTGCCCCATAGAAAGTTGAACATGTAGACCACACACTGTCCAAGAATACCCATTCAGGAACTGTGAACATATCACATCCAAGATTTTACAAGATAATGAACTTTTCAACACACGTTGTCTATAACCCGGCCAACAACAATGAATTGTGTGGTATATGTCATATTGATTCCTTGCCAGATGCAATGTGCTTTGAACTCCGACACATGGGTCCAAATCAAGTAATGGAAGCTCCAATTACCCCTCTCTGTTGCTCTTGTGCCTTTTTTTGGCTAAAGCATGTTGCAACCGTTGCCACATGTGCCATGCCAATTTGCTGGGTGCTCGTCCTCGTCAAGTTTGCCTTGCCTTTGTCCCTTCTCGACACTCGAGCCTTGCCCTTGGAGACTAGGACAACTTCCTCCTCCACGATAAAATAGATGAGGTTGTCAAAACCCAGCTTTTCCTTTGTGATTTGCAAGCGTAATGCCCTGGCTGTCGTCTCGTACTCCTCAACTTCATAACTAATAAGGCCGTTAACTGAGTACTAGTCAAAGCACTATTCATAAACGAGAGTTGATGTTGGATCACCCTAGCTGGTCGAGGCCATCGTCGAAACAATCTTCTGTCTTTGCCTTTGCTGCCAAAAACATTTCCCTTTGGCCTCTCATGGCAATGCGTTTCAAAACGACTTGCAAGTCCAAGACCACCAAACTGGTTCTGCTCTTGACATTTCAAAATCTAGTCCCCCCCCCCGCGGGCGTGCAGCGAACGTGGGAACATGCGTCTCAAGATGCAGTCGGGCTAGGCAGCAGGGTCTAGGCCGGTGGTCTGGCCGGAAGATGTCTCAAAATGCAAGAAGTAGAAGGCTCCAAGAGTTGCAACCGGCTGCAACAGATGGTGCGCCGAAGGGTAGGGCATTTCAAAACGTAAGGTGAAGTAGCTAGTTGACACTGCCCCGTTGAAATAGTGCTTTAAAACTGTGCCTAAAATACGTCAATGTGGAGGTCTCTGTTTCGTGAGAATTTTAAAATCCAGTTGTGGGAGGAACACAAGCACAATTCAATTACAGGGCGTCTAGAAAACACAATCTCCCAAAGCTCCTTCACTTCAACTGCTCCTCCTTTTCTTGTTGCTTCTTCTCCGCGTTAGTTCTTTCTCCCACTATTGAAGTGCACACTGCTATGATACCATGTTTGAGTCAACGAGTAAGGGAGAGAATACACGAGAGAGAGAGTTTGCTGAACCAACCAACTGGGCAATGAATTAGATGATAATCCAATGGAGGCAGATGTGCGATTATATACTAGAGTGGGGTACCTTAAGTACCCTTCTTAGAAATCGCCTGACCCATACCCATGTCAAATAAGCAAAATAAATACCTAAATGACAAAACAAATAATGGGATCACATTGGGTATTCACTTGAGATGCATATACTTTAACACAGTCTACCCTCTCAGTTTTTTAGGTCGGATTTTGGAGCTGTTTTTTCTTGACACAGGCTACTTCATGGTTCATCTATTTGATACCCAGTCGATGTAGGCATTACGGCAGCGTAGCTCCCATGAGCTCGGGTTCTCATATGGTGATCTTCACTCCCTTTGTAACAAACTTGGACACCCCAACTCTAGATTCTACCGCGATACATTAGAGATTCACTTTAAGACAGTTCACAAAAACGACATGGCCCGACGTAGTTCCATGCCCAGAGGTATTGGCCCCAAAGACTGGCGCCCCTTTCGGTATTTCTTTTTATATTAAGCCGTGTTCAAAGTACAAGAGAGAGTCGGCAGGCGCTCACTCTTAGACTCTGCGTCTAGATGCTCTGAGTAATGAGTGCCCAATCAACTTATTTATTGGTACAAGGGATGCCCAAAAGCAGAGCCCCAAAAATTTCATCTCAAACTCAAAAGCAGTAGTCTCCAAAAGCTTTAATGCTAAAAACGATAAATTCCATAAAGCAACTGGCTCCAAAAACTGCCAAAAAGCAGCCAGCGCAATTTCCGGAAATTTGTGCACTGCCACGTCAGCATGTCAGCACGTTTTGCGGAGAATGCCATGTTAGCAGTTAGCAAAATCTACGGGCATCCGTACAGTTTGCCTTGTCAGCCTGTCGGTGCATTTTACGGAATTGTGCCACATCAGTGGGGTATGTCCAGGTTGCCACGTCACCAGTTTGTGACATACCCCCTCTCGAAAGAATTGTAATTGCCTTCGATTACGCCTGCAAAAAACATACAGAGGCCATAAACTGTCTTAGTAGATACTGACTGTTAGTACCGACGCACGAGAGACAACACATCTAGCACATGTACCAATCGACAATCACATCACTTGACATCACAGAACATCACATGACAAATCACATTTAAATTCATGCCAAATCTTAGACCATGATTAATCGGCAACGTATTTAGTAATCACATCTAGATCCAGTTGGGACCTGACAGATGTCCGATTAAGTAATCCTTATTGCAATCATGTCTACAGAGATTTATGAGACCAAAATGCTGCAATCATTTCGTCTTTCAGTTCTTGCACTCAAACAAGACAAGTACAAATCAATTAGTATCATTTTCATTTTTGGGAATTCCAGTTCATAAAGCCATACAACAGAATATTGTCAGCCCAACAGTATCACTAAAACTTAAAGGGACATCAGTGACTCTATATCAAAAATTGGGGTAATCAGCGGAGCGATTCCCCTCTTGTGCAAGCCCGCTGCACCAGATTCACCCATGCTGAAATCGGGGTTTTATCATAGTAGACTATGCTGAACCAAATGCTTCAAGGTAAAGTTCCAAAATTTGAGGAGTATCTGCTAGGTCCTCCTCCACCATCCACTTCGCATCCAATGCAAGATAGTTCTTGAATTTAACCAAGAACCGCCTTATCACTTTACCTTTTATCTTTCTATCCTTGTGTGCCAAATATCTGCTCTAGAACGTGTATCTCCTCGCTTTCCTCCACTTTGGGTTGCTCATCTGGCTCCCCAATCATCGGGCACATCACCTTTAAAAGGCTTCAAGAGACTCACATGAAAAGCATTGTGAATCCTCCAAGTATCGGGCAGCTTCAGTCTAAAGAAGACATCATTTATCTTTTCTTTTATCTGGAAAGGGCCATAGTATCTTATGCTTAGCTTTGGAAAAAGCCACTCCTCGCAACTTATAAGTTGGTGGGTACTAGGAAATTAACTCAAAAGAGGCAAACTGGACACATGGCGGCTCCAGATGCATTTTGCAGATTTGCATGAAGAGGGGGCGTCCATTTCAAGACAGGGGGCTGATTAAGTGCTACAGTGTGTGTGAGTAGTGGGTGCATGTGATCACAGCTTTAATGGAAAGCTTGCCTTCTCCGTTGATCTATGTAGCGCGATGATTTGCTCTCGCGTATCTCTCTCCCCCCTTTGCACATATGGTAATGCCCCACTAGTTGGGCTTCTCAGATGACCATGTACGGTTCTGGGGGTTTTATGCGCGTTTGCCAAGGCAAGAGCCTTTTGTATAGGAACCTGATTAGCTAACTGCTAATCCCCTTCAGGTACGCACAGTTCCATCGCGAAGGAATGCGAAAACAAAGAGTTTTCTCGTGTGAAAACTCGTCCGATTTACAAGGGAACTGTCCCATTGCATGCGGGAGCACCTGAGACATGCGTAGGCGTGCTCGTTCCGCTCGAAACGGTCCAAAACAGAGAATTACAGCCTGATGTGTTTTTCTGCAGGTTTAGGGTTTTGTACCTAAACTGTAGGGAATCTCTAGGGGAGCCTCGAAAAGGCCTTGGGATGCGTCTACAGCGCAGGAGGCACCTAAAAGTGGCAAAACAGAAAATTACAGCATACTGAAATTGACCTGCAGCTCACTGGAAGCTTCCATACTGCAAGGGAAATTGTCCTTGACGTGTACTTTTGACCTATAGGGATATTTGGGTCGTTATGTTGGCGACATTGGGTCAAAAACCTGCGATTACAGCCATGGACAGGTTTGGACAGCTTGATGAGGGCTAGGTGCAAGGATTCGGATCGTTTATTTTGTTAGGGGAGCCTTGGGAAAGCATTGGGTGCTTGTACAGGCCATTTTGGAGAGATTTCCCGTGAGGAATCTTGTCTAATTCAAGGGGCAAGTGACCCTACAGGTGTGAGAGCTCTAGGCTACCCAGAAAAGTGATCGGCACGCAGATCGGAGCGCGAAACAAAGAATTCAACGAGCTGCAATTTCTCGCCAGGTTTTGCAAAGCGCTCTAAAGTGCGTGGAAAGTCAATGTTTGCTTGGGATTTTGTCCGTGGAGACTTCTACTGTGGTTATGTTGCCGAAATCGGGTTGGAGTAGAGGACTTTCAGCCCGATAAAAGTGCGACATCTTGTGGAAGTTTACAGGTTTTTCTCAAGTATAATAAGAATAAAGAAATACCGAAAGGGGCTCCAATCTTTGGAGCCAACAGGGTGTGGTTGTCTGCTTGGTAGCGCTCTAGTTGCCAGGCCGTGGTTTGTCTTGAAGTGTTGAATTATAATCACAGGCTTATTCGTGAAGTTTCTTAGTGCGTCTAAAGTAAAGTAAAGAATTTCGGGTGAAAGCCTGTAAGGTGCAGCGGAAGTGAATGTTGAACTTTGCTCAAGATGAGTGATCCGATCGTGCTCAAGGTTCCTTCTACTTATGGAAGGGAGATGCCTTCCGTTCTTTAATGAGAGAGTGCAATGGACACAAACAAAGTGAATGGACACTGTGCGTGAAGGTGCATGAGACTGAGAGATAGAGAGAGAAGAGAATACGACACCGGGAAGTTGTCAAACCCTCCTCTGAAGGCCCCACTCTCGATGGCGAGAATGGTCTACTATTGATTGCACAATTTGATACAATGGCTGATGCTATGAGTCTAGATGCTTGCTATGTCGAGGTCGACGGTGTGGACGACGACGATGAGACTAGGGCTGAAAACTGAATGCTTCGAATCGGTAACTGTTGCACCAAGTCGGGGGCTGATCTGCCACCTTGATGGCTGAAAAAAACGCTGCTTCCTATGGCTGAAAACGCTATTTCTTGTGGCTTGAAAACGCTGTTTCTTATGGCTTGAAAATGCTGGACAGCAAGCCTTTTTCCTGTCATTGATTCGCTGTCCAAAAACACTGATTTGCGGCCCCTTTTCCTTGCTGAATTAGCCTGCTGAAAAACGCCGGAAGTGCTGCTATAAAATGCTGGCAGAATTGCTCCTGGAAGCGCCTAGTGCAGGCTGAATTCGCTGATGCAAAAACACTTGTATGGCTGAAAAACGCCAGTCTGGATGGCTGAATCTGCAAGTTGTAAAAACGCTGATCTGGTTGATCAAAACGCTGGTCTTAGGGGATTCTTGTTCTTGCTGAGAATTGGCCTGTTGAGCAATGCTCCTGCTGCCTCTTCTGCTAGAAAGTGCTAACTTTGGTTTGCTCTTATATTATCTTAGCAAAATTGCCCTACCTAGTTCCCAACAAAAGTCACTTAATAAATAAGTGAAAAATGTCAAAAATAGGAAAAATAGTTTTAATGCACTGAAAATTCCCTTGATGGATTCTGATGGGAATGCTGACGATCATGCTGTGTGAAACTGAAGGATATGCATTTAATCTAAGTGTCTGGACATGCACGGTCTGCGAACAGACTCACAAAAGTGCCAGATCAATTCCTATTCTAGACTGACTTGACTGAACTGAACCCTAGTCATGCTGTAGCTTGTCCACGGACACATAGGGTTGGATGTGTCACGTGACATCTCCTCCTTTTCAAAGTGAGGTACTGGTAGTGAACTGTATGGCGTCGAGGGAATCGCCAACAACATCCGAAATCCTGGAAAGGACTCGTCGTCAGCCCGCTCTAATGTGTGGGTTGTGCGATACTTGAACTTCATAAAGGTCTGCAACGCTTGCTTCTTTGGGCCGCGCCGAAAGCGACACAAAATCATCTGTAGCTCCTTCAATGCTTCAACCTTGTCTATGGACGTAGGTCCACCTTCTTCAAGAATCTCCAAGGCTGAAAATTCCTGAAACCACTTCCAACACAAAAACATGAACATACCCATTCCAAGTAAAGTGGCTGGAAAAAATCTGGTCTTCTCAGAAGACTGTGCATGCAATGTAGATGAACAAATAGACGGAGTGCTAACCCGTTCACCACACACACACAAACAATGAGATCGAATCTTGTGTTTCTGATCTAAATCAATCACCTGTTGCAATTCACAACGGAAATGCCCATGCTTGGTGCTCATACTTTCATGTGCTCTTTCTACAACTGTGTCGTGCCAAGGAAGAGACATGGAATGTGACTTCCTTGAATGCATACTTTTTAGCTTTTCATGAACAATCCGCACACGTCCATGTTCATTCATGAGTGAAACGTGCTCAACGTACAATATGTCATGCCTAGGAAAAGGGATCACATAACGACGCTGACTAAAATACAGGAAACGATCACAAATGAAACACTCGAACAATGCGTGTTGACGAATGATTCGAACACATAGTACTTCCTGTAAGGGTTCTTTGGACCTAGGCTCGAGAGCCAAGATCGGTTCATCGTGTTTGATCGAATCTGCCTTGGGGAGGGGGGGTGTGGTGGACCTCGACTCGAAAGCCAAGATTGGTTCTTCGTGATTGATTGAATCTGCAACGAGGTTAGCTACACCAGAGAAGGTATCAACTAACACATCATCCTTGTGAACAATCACATCGTGGTCATACAAATCATCATGCTCGTGAGTAATCACATCTCGATCATGCAAATCATCATGCTTGTCATTGTTATCCAATTCATCATGCTCATCATTATTAATTAAATCATCATGCTTATCATCATCATGCAATTCGTGTGATCATGCTTTGGAGAAGACGAGATAGAGAGAGTCTCCTTCTCTTGAATTCGTTCAATCTTCACCTGCACATTAGAAATGAGAGATGGAGAATGAACAACTTGCTCTCCACGAATGACAATGGGAGAGTCACTTTTGGCATTGAAAGTGAACGTATTTTTCGCCCAACCAATGAGAGGGTTATGCTCACGAAACCATCGAATGCCCAAAATCATATCACATCCTGAGAGAGGAGAGACTAAAAATTTTCTACGGAAAGCAGCTTGTTGAATTGTAAAAACACATCAAGGCACTCTTTCGTGATGAGAGAGTCCATACCGGGAGCGAAGCCAGAGACCTCGAGAGGAGATTTTTGTCTAACCTCTAGGCGGGCTTTCTCAACAAGAGAGGGACTGATCACATCATGCATACTGCCTGGGAAAAACGTTGCCCCGTCATATGACAATAACATTTAATGAGAGGCTTATCAATGGGAGGGTCATGAGAAACTTGGGGCACACTCGTGTTCTCATTTATTGCATTGACAGAGGAAGTGGATTCTGTGGATTCTTTAGATTCATTCGATTCAAGTGTGACAATGAAAACAACGACCTTCCTTAGAATAAGTGCTTTGCTCTTTCGACGTGATGTATCCTCCTAAAATTCCATGTGCTACCTTTTCATCTGGAGTGAGCTTAGGTGTAGCAATTGTGTTAGCTTTACCCTTAGGTTCACTTTGAGAGTTCTTTTCTGAGAGACTATTGGAAGATTGGTTAGAAGAGTTACTGTTCTTACAATTTTACCGTTCTTACCGTTCTGAGGGTTCTGAGAAGTCTGAGAGGTACTTGTGGAAATCTTGTTTTCCTTAGGCTTTTCCTTGTTGTGCTTCATCTCCTGTGCGAGAGCAAACGCTACCGCCTTGTTGAGGTCGATTGGATCAAGCACCTTGACATCATACTTGATATACTCGTCCAATCCATAAAGGAATGCCTCCTTGCGCTCCGCATCCGATTTGCGTGATTGAGTGCCGAGCTGCAAAACACGATTAGAAAAAGACATAACTGGCATACCATTTTGCTCGAGACCGCGCCAATCGTCCTTCAATCGTGCTAGGTACTGTGGGGGCATAAACCGCGCCTTGAGCTTGTCATGGAAATCAGCCCAATTGAAGGAAAGGGGCGTGAATTCGTCGGCTTCCTCTATGTGCGCGGCTAATTGGGCCTCTTGCCATGCGTGGTACCAATTGATGGCATCACCGGCAAGGTACATAGCTGCCGTCAAAACCTTGCTATTTCTTGTCTTCTTAGTTGTCGCAAAATAAGCATTAAATTGATGCAACCAAGAATGAATAACCGTAGCATCCATCTTACCGTCATACTTACTGAACTGGAGCTTCTCTGTGACTGGGTTGTTGGAGTCCGAATCTCAGCTTGCGCCACTTGATGAGTTACCAACATCTTTTGCTGGCTCGGACTTCGAGGTGAGAGCCTCTTGGACCAGCTCTTTCATGCGTAGGTCCCTTTGCACTTCGCGTCTTTCTTCGGCTTCCAAGCGCGCTTGCTCAAGCCGCCTTTCTTTCTGCTTTTCTTTCTTTGCGTTCATCGCGCTTGCGTTCCAAGGCAATGGGAGTTGCTTCTTGTCGTGCCATCATGTCCATCATTGATTTCATCAAAGCCTCCATAGGATTTCGTGCAATCCCTGACGTAGATGGCGTAGGGGGAGGGTCAGGAAAACCTCCATGGTGAGGAAATTCTTCTTCACTACTCTCATGCCCATCACCTCCATGCGAAGTATCGATTCCGCTTTGGGTGATGACCATACACTGTGATCTTGGTTCTTAAGTTCACGAGGAACTTGGGTTCTTGTGGGTCTTGGGTTCTTGAGGTTCTTGAGGGTCTTGAGGTGCTTGAGAATCTTGAGGTTCTTCTTTCGCTTGCAATCTGTGTTAGAGAAGGATCTTCTCTTCACCCGAGTTCTGCTCTCTTCCGCGGGCGCACCCCTTGGCGGCCTTGCGCTCACACCAAGGTTGCTTTTTCCCACCTCACGTCGATTGGCCGGCCGCTAAGTGCACGGTCCGCTCTCAATGAGTGAAAAGAGGCACAAGGGGAGGCTGGACAAGCCCTTCTTTCTTGGGTTTCCTGTCACTCTTCAAAAACACGAATAGGAATCGACACGCCCAAGTGAACTTGGGTTCGTGCGACCTCAACAAGCAAAAAAAATTATGTGGTTCTTGTGGTTCTTTCCTTGAGTGATACAGAACACTGCCTAAGCTCTGATACCAATGTAAGGTGCAGCGGAAGTGAATGTTGAACTTTGCTCAAGATGAGTGATCTGATCGTTCTCAAGGTTCCTTTTACTTATGGAAGGGGGATGCCTTCCATTCTTTAATGAGAGAGTGCAATGGACACAAACAAAAGTGAATGGACACTGTGCATGAAGGTGCATGAGACTGAGAGATAGAGAGAGAAGAGAATACGACACCGGGAAGTTGTCAACCCTCCTCTGAAGGCCCCACTCTCGATGGCGAGAATGGTCTACTATTGATTGCACAATCTGATACAATGGCTGATGCTATGAGTCTAAATGCTTGCTATGTCGAGGTTGACGGTGTGGATGACGATGACGAGACTAGGGCTGAAAACTGAATGCTTCGAATCGGTAACTGTTGCACCAAGTCGGGGGCTGATCTGCTAACTTGATGGCTGAAAAAAACGCTGCTTCCTATGGCTGAAAACGCTGTTTCTTGTGGCTTGAAAAGGTTGACAGCAGGCCTTTTTCCCGTCGCTGATTTGCTGCCCAAAAACGCTGATTTGCTGCCCCTTTTCCTTGCTGAATTAGCCTGCTGAAAAACGTTGGAAGTGCTGTTGTAAAACGCTGGCAGAATTGCTCATGGAAGCGCCTAGTGCAGGCTAAATTCGTTGGTGCAAAAACACAGGTATGGCTGAAAAACGCCAAGCTGGATGGCTAAATCTGCAAGCTGTAAAAACACTGATCTGGTTGATCAAAACGCTGGTCTTAGGGGGTTCTTGTTCTTGCTGAGAATTGGCATGTTGAGCAATGCTCCTGCTACCTCTTCTGCCAGAAAGTGCTAACTCTGGTTTGCTCTTATATTATCTTAGCCAAATTGCCCTACCTAGTTCCCAACAAAAGTCACTTAATAAATAAGTGAAAAATGTCAAAAATAGGGAAAATAGCACTGGAAAATTCCCCCGATGGATTCTGATGGGAATGTTGATGATCATGTTGATGGTCATGCTGTGTGCAACCGGAGGATATGCATCTAATTTAAGTGTCTGGACATGCACGGTCTGCAAACAGACTCACAAAAGTGCCAGATCACTTCCTATTCGAGACTGACTTGACTGAACTGAACCCTGGTTTGTCCACGGACACATAGGGTTGGATGTGTCACGTGACAAAGCCAAAGCCCACCGGCGCACGGGTTGGTTTCATGGTTCCATTGCCGGGATATCAATCACTTTTTCCTCAAGAAGTGAGCCTCGGTTGTTTTGGGTAAAGACACAGAGTACAGGAATGCAGGATTACACTATGGCCGACAAAGGGAAGGGCATTATGGAAGAGGGTTTCTCTTCACAGGACATATAGGAAATTCCGCATGTTCGCCCTGCCAAAAATTGGTCAAATTAGGGCTGATTTTATGCTGCGTTTTAGGGTTTGCAAGTATGAACCAAGATGAGATAGGGAGAGGTCTCACGATGGTAGATTGGCCACTAGATCTCCTGCGGGAGTGATGTGGGTCTGCCAGGTGACACGCTGCTTGCGGATTCTCTGAGTCGATTGCTTGGATTCTTTGACGCATCGGTAAATCATATTGAAATTTGAGCTTACTTGGTCGTGGGTGGTACGTCACAGTGTTGTGGAATTATGCTCGTTTTGCGGAGGCAGCAGCCTTTTGCACACGTAAAAGTTAAGGGACTGGTTGCAAAGATGCTACTTGGTGAAGTTCAAGAACTCTCCATCTATGGATGCAAACTGGATGGAAGAGCATGAACTGTCAGAGTCACCAAATGTATTGCACCTTTACCTTGAGGCCTTTGGGTTACAGCCTATGTATGCCCCAACCCAACGTCTGCAAAGGAGGGGTAATGATAGAGCAAGCACATCAAATGTACTCATGGATTCAGTGCAATAGCAGTGTACATTGTTTGACAAAAGTATGAAGGTCTCATTAAGTCATTTGTACACATGTTTTGACAGTCATTCTTGCGGATACATGCGATGATTAAAGGGTGCTTACCACACAAGATCATCTATGGCATGTATATATGGCACGCAATCGAGGACGTTTGCGATTTTAAGAGGGTGGTATGTCACGAAGACGTGGCAATGGCTAACTTGAGTTGTTGGTTTCTTTCTGATGATTTTTGTTTAATTTTTGGGATCCTCTTTTTGAAGTTGCAAATGACTGGACATTGCGTGGCCAGTATGAAATGGCCAACGACCGAGAGTTTCACCTGCAGTCGGGAAGGGCAGGTCACCACAAGTTGGTCGGCTATTCGGCACTGGAATTCGAGTAGTAAAAGGGTGTCTAGGCTCTGTTCAAAGTCATTTAGGCCCCTCGCGACACTTATAAGTTGGTGGGTACTAGGAAATTAACTCAAAAGAGGCAAACTGGACACATGGCGGCTCCAGATGCATTTGCGAGATGCGCCCATTTCAAGAGAGGGGGCTGATTTCAGCCCATTAAGTGCTACAGTGTGTGTGAGTAGTGGGTGCAGGTGATTACAGCTTTAATGGAAAGCTTGCCTTCTCCCTTGCTCCATGTAGCGCGATGATTTGCTCTCGCGCGTCTCTCTCTCCCCTTTTCACATATGGTAATGCCCCACTAGTTGGGCTTCTCAGATGACCATGTACAGTTCTGGGGGTTTTATGCGCGTTTGCCAAGGCAAGAGCCTTTTGTACAGGAACCGGATTAGCTAATTGCTAATCCCCTTCAGGTACGCACAGTTCCATCGCAAAGGAATGTGAAAGCGGAGAGTTTTCTCACGTGAAAACTCGTCCGACTTACAGGGGAACTGTCCCATTGCATGCAAAGCACCTGAGACACGCGTAGGCGTGCTCGCTCCGCTCGAAACGGTCCAAAACAGAGAATTACAGCCTGCTGTGTTTTTCTGCAGGTTTAGGGCTTCGCACCTAAACTGTAGGGAATCGCTAGGGGAGCCTCGAGAAGGCCTTGGGATGCGTATACAGGGCAGGAGGCACCTAAAAGTGGCAAAACAGAAAATTACAGCATGCTGAAATTGACTTGCAGCTCACCGGAAAGCTTCCATACCGCAAGGGAAAGTGTCCTTGACGTGTACTTTTGACCTACAGGGATATTTGCGTCGTTATGTTGGCGAAATTGGGTCAAAAACGTGCAATTACAGCCATGGACAGGTTTGGACAGCTTGGTGAGGGCTAGGTGCAAGGGTTCGGATCGTTTATTTTGTCAGGGGAGCCTCGGGAAAGCAGTGGGGGCTTGTACAGGCCATTTTGGAGAGATTTCCCGCGAGGAATCTCGTCTCATTCAAGGGGCAAGTGACCCTACAAGTGCAAGAGCTCGAAAGCTACCCAGAAAAGTGATCGGCACGCAGATCAGAGTGCAAAACAGAGAATTCAGCAAGCTGCAATTTCTCGCTAGGTTTTGCAAAGCGCTCTAAAGTGCGTGGAAAGTCAATGTTTGCATGGGATTTTGTCTGTGGAGACGTCTACTGTGGTTATGTTGTCGAAATCGGGTTGGAGTAGAGGATTTTCAGCCCGATAAAAGTGGGACATCTTGTGGAAGTTTACAGGGTTTTCTCAAGTATAATAAGAATAAAGAAATACCGAAAGGGCGCCAGTCTTTGGGGCCAACAGGGTGTCGTCTGCTTGGTAGCATCTAGTTGCCAGGCAGTGGTTTGTCTTGAAGTGTTGAATTCCAATCACAGGCTTATTCGTGAAGTTTCTCTGTGTGTCTAAAGTAAAGTAAAGAATTTCGGGTGAAAGCGAAAGCCCATCGCCCCACGGGCCGGTTTCAATTTGTGCAATGAACAGTCTTGCTAAATGATCCGGCTTGACTGTTTTCTTCATTGGAATGAAGTGAGCTTGCTTGCTAAATCTATCGATGACAGTCCAAATGCCATCATGCCCATTCTGTGTCTTCGGGAGATAAAAAATGAAATACATAGCAATACTTTCCCAGGGGCGGGTGGGGATGGGTAAAGCCTGTAACAATCCTTGTGCTGTTAAACTTGACCTTCTAGCATACCAAGCAACTGCGTACAAAATCGTCCACATCCTTCTTGAGTCTCGGCCATAACAAGTAACGCTCCACACCTTTCAAGGTGGTGTCAATGCCGCGGTGACCGGTAAAAGGTGGACAATGGCATTCAGTTAGAACCTTTTCCCTCAACGGCTGTGTAACGCACAACATCGTTTTCTTGATCAAGTAGCCATCCCGTATGGAATATCCCGCTACTATCTCCCCATTCTGTATTCTAGTGAATACATCAGAAAAATCTGGATCTGTGGCGTATTGATCGACCATGTCCTTGAAGCTTCTATGGTCAATCGCGGAAATAGCCAAGACTAACGGCTTCCGGGACAAAGCATCTGTCACCAAGTTCTTCTGTCCTTGTACATGGACAATCTGGAAGTGAAACTGTGACAAGATGTTAGCTCACTGCATCTGCTTTTCCGAAAGCTGCTTCTGTGACAAGAAGTAGTGTAAACTCTGATGATCAGTGAAGATCGTAAAATTGGCTCCGAGTAGGTAATGTTGCCACTGAGTAAGAGCATGGATAACTGCCAAAAGCTCTTTCTCATAAATCTGTGCTGTCAATTTCGGCCTTGAAAACAATCGGCTCTCATAGGCAATGACATGGCTTTCTTGCGTTAAGACCGCACCCAGACTACGACCACAAGCATCACAATATACTTCGAATGACTTCTGCAAATCCGACAAAGTCAATATCAATCCCGTAGTCAATTTCTCTTTCAATGTCTGAAAGGCAGTCACCTCTGTGGGTCCCCACGAGAAGGGACTCCTTTCGGTGTCAAAATGTGCAAAGGAGAAGCGACCTTCGCAAATTTTCTAATGAACCGTGGGTAGTAAGAACATAAGCCCAAGAAGCTTCTAACTTCGTGAACATTCTTCAAATCGAGCCAATCACGTATAGTGTCAATCTTGACCATGTCCATCCATACTCCTGCTGCTGAGACGATGTGTCCCAAAAAGTGTATCTCCGGCAGGAAAAATTCGCTCTTCTTAGCATTGATAACTAACTTGTGATCTCGCAATGCCTGAAAGACCTGAAGCAGATGGTGTCTATGTTCTGCCTCATCCGTGGAGAAGACTATAACGTCATTAAAGAAAGTGCCAACAAAAGATCTGTACTCTCTGAAAATCCTATCCATCATTAGGTTGAAAGTCACTGGAGTATTGGTAAGGCCAAAAGGCATCACCAAAAATTCATATAAACTGAAATTTGTCCGAAAAGTTGTCTTGTAGACATCTCCTGGCGCGATTCTGATTTGATGATATCCGCTTTTCAAATCAATCCTGTTGAAACAAAAGGATCCTTGTAGTCGGTCAAGAATATCATTGATCCTCGGAATTGGAAATCTATTCTTGATGGTGATTTTATTGAGAGCTCTATAATCAATGCACATTCTCCAAGATCCGTCTTTCTTTAAAACCAACAACCACGGAGAGCAGTAAGGTGAAGTACTCGGCTGGATAAGACCCTTTTCCAAAAGATCTTTCACTTGGTTCATAATCTCTTTATTCTGGGCTTGGCTAACACGGTAAGGTGGCCGGTTCGGTGGTGTGCTTCCAGGTATCAGATCAATGGTATGATCCTCAAGACGAGATGGTGGCAACTCGCCTGGCAGGCCCTCAGAAAAGCAATCGGCATGAGTGTGGAGAAAATCTTGGCGTTCTTTTTCGAGGTCAAAACATATTCGACCTTCAATCATCATTCAGTTCTCTCCAGAAAATCGAGTAAAGAAACTAAATTTCATCAAGTACAATCTCTTTGTCCTTCATTTGTCAAAGTCGCTTTCTCAGCCCAATAGTCAACCACAGCGTGAGGAGGATGTCACAACCTTTGTAGAAGCCCTCGTGCCCTAAATACCCCTGACATTGCAAACAAAATTTGCCAATGATCGGTGTAATGGCAACATCCCATCCGGGTGCCGCTAGAACTGCCTTCGCTTGTGGCCGCAGCCTGTCGGGCGTAATTCCAAGTCGAGCAGCCAATTCAAGTGAAAAGAAGTTGGCCTTGGCTCCATCAAAGAAAAATGAGGGCTTTCTGATCTTTCACTTTGCCCCAAGGGCGACAAAGTTTTGTACTTTCGTTCATCTGATTTGATTCGGGCCCCACTCAATGTGGTACCAATTCTGCTTTCATCTGTCTTTTCTGTCACGTTCCTTTGCTGCTCTAAAACTCTCTAGCTTGTCTTCAGTCTGTTCTTGTTGTGCCTTTTTGGGGCACTTTGAGAAGATGTATCCAAGTTCCCTGCAACCAAAACACTTCCCCTCTTTGTAAGGTGCAACGGAAGGGAATGTTGAACTTTGCTCAAGATGAGTGCTCCGAACTGTGCTCAAGGGTTCCTTTTACTTACAGAAGGGAGAGCCTTCCGTTTCCTTTAATGAGAGAGTGCAATGGAAACAAACAAGTGGTGAACATTGTGAATGAAGGTGCTGAGACTGAGAGATAGAGAGAGAAGAATACGACACCAGAACGTTGTCAAACCCTCCTCCAAGGGCCCTTCTCTCGATGGTGAGAGAAGTCTATTCTATTGATTGCACAATCTGGTACAAGATGCTGATGCAAACGTAAGTGATGCTATGTCGATGTCGATGGTGAGGACGAGGATGATGACGCTAAGGCTGAAAACTGAATGCTGCGAATCTGCAATTGTGGCACCAAGGCGGGGCTGATTTGCGGTGGATGCCAAGGGCGGTAACTGCATGCAAAATACTGGGCTGAACTGAGGCTAAATCTGGAAATGAGTGGCTGTAGTGATGGCTGAAATTTGTTGCTTGAAAACGCTGGCTTACAGCTGTCTTCAAAACGCTGGCTGCTGTCTTCAAAAACGCTGCAATGCAAGGGCTGCAAAACGCTGAAGTTATGGCTTGCAATTGCTGAATTTAGGGTTGCAAGATCGCTGTCCAAGGCTGCTGAGAAAACGCTGAAATGCAGTGTTGAAACCGCTAGATTGTTGGCTGTGGAATCGCTGATGTCAAGCTATGAAAGCGCTGGCTGTAAAAATGCTGGTCTTAGGGGGGACTGAAAACGCTGGCTTCTTGCTGAAAAACGCCGGGCTTTCTGGTTCTTGCTCGAGAAGTTACCGGTTGAGCAATGCTCCTGCTGCCTCTTCTGCCAGAAAGTGCTAGCGCTAGGTTTCTATATATACAAACTTAGTAAATTTGCCCTACCTAGTTCCCAACAAAAGTAATTTAAAACATAATAAGTGAAAAATGTCAAAAATAGGGAAAATAGGTCTATGCAATGTAAAAATGCTCTTGATGGGTTTTGATGGAAATCTGATGATCATGCTGTGTGCAGAAAGAGGATATGCATCTATTCTAAGTGTTTGGACATGCACAGTCTGCGAACAAACTCACAAAAGTGCCAGATCACTTCCTAATCTAGGCTGACTGTCCCGGGACTCTTTCTCTTTCTACTTACATTGTGAGAGGTCTGTTGGGTTCTCTGAGTCAAGATCTCATCAATGGGGTAGGTCAAATTTCCCAAATGTATCGCGAAGCCCTGTTTCGCATGACCCATCAATTCTTGAATAGAATTCTACTTTTGTTCCAGGCAATAGTCTCGGATCTCTGTAGGGAGTCCGCAGCAAAACCACTCAATTTGTTCCTTAAAAGAGACCCTCTTAAACGAAGAGGTTGGTAGAGAAGAGTTCCAAAATCTCTCGCAACAAGCGTACAAAGAATCTCCCTTGGTCATCCGAAGATAATTCCAAGCGGTTTGTATATTTCGTTCGTACTCCTGAGTTAGCTAAGAAGAAATAAAGAGCCTTTTGAATTTCAACCATTTAAGTGGAGCTTCCTTTATCAGAAGAAGAGTGGACCACCATGTTCAAGCATTTCCCTTGAAGAAAGATGTAGCCCTCCTAATCTTGGAGTGTTCTGAGTAATGCCCTCCAGAGAAAGCTATGTCAAACTGCTGAATGAAGGCTAAAGCCCTCGGAGCATCGCGGAACCCAGAAAAGGATTCAAACTTAATCGATTGTCCACCTTCTTTGAATTCTTTTACTTTCTTGCTTTTATCTTCGAGAAAGTCATACGGGTTGGCTTTGTAAAAATGCTTCTTTTTTTGCATAAAACATGTGATCGTCGGAGTCCAAACTGTCCGAGGACGACTCCTTTGTAGAACTATCAGAAACTGGGCGAAATATGGGCTTCTTTGCCTTTTTCTTGTCCTTTCCAAAGCTTTGCTTTTTGCTTCGCTTTTTGCCTTTTCTGTCTTCCTCGCTCGAGTCAGAAGAGCTAGAAGAACTATAAGAAGAAGAAGAAGAAGAAGAACAGCAACAACAACTGGGTAGCTCTTCAAATCGTACACGCTTCTTCTGCTTTCTCGCCGATGCAAAAGAAGATTGATGACCCAAATAACCCGGGAAGTCAGTCTTCTTCTTGTGCTTTTTATCTTGCTTTTTGGATTTATTGTTTGCGTCCATAAGCCGGCTGACCTGTGTCTGAACCACCTCTTGTAATTCTTGCTCTGTAAACATCCTCGGAGAAGGAGGTTTCTTGATTGCAGTTTGATGGGTGGATTGTTGAGACAAAAAAATTGCAAATTTTGGATCCTTCGCAATTTTAATCATCTGCTTTGTTGCCTCATCAACATGCTGTCGATGGTCCATCTCTTCAATTTCGAACTGAGTAGGCCGAGGTGGCCCGTACTCTTCCTCTGTTTGATCATGCAAATCTTCTTCGTGATCTTTTTCCGCATTAGCAGATGTAGCAGAAGTAGATTGATTCTTGTTTTGGAATCCATAAATGCCGCGAGAAAAGGATTGGATTTCCCGGTAAAAGAGAAATCGGCCGCGCTCTGATACCACTGTAACAAACTTGGACACCCCAAGTCTAGATTCTACCACGACACACCAGAGATTCATTTTAAAACAGTTCACAAAAACAACACGCCCGGCGTAGTTCCATGCCCAAAGGTATTGGCCCCAAAGACTGGCACCCCTTTCGGTATTTCTTTTTATATTAATCTGTGTTCAAAGTACAAGAGAGAGTCGGCAAGCGCTCACTCTCGGACTCTGCGTCCAGATGCCCTGAGTAATGAGTGCCCAACCAACTTATTTATTGGTACAAGGGATGCCCATAAGCAGAGCCCCAAAAATCTCATCTCAAAATTAAAAAACAGTAGTCTCCAAAAGCTTTAATGCTAAAAACAATAATCCCCATAAAGCAACTGGCTCCAAAAACTGCCAAAAAGCAGTCAGCGCAATTTCCGGGAATCCGTACGTTGCCATGTCAGCATGTCAGCGTGTTTTGCGGAGAATGCCACGTCAGTAGTCAGCGGAATTTGCAGGCATCCATACAGTTTGCCACGTAAGCATATGGGCACATTTTATGGAGCTGTGCCACATCAGCAGGGTGTGTCCGGGCTGCCACGGGACCAGTTTGTGACACCCTTGGTATCTAGCATTCAATGTTGTTGAGTTTGAGCAGAGCCATGAGATCTTAGCTACCTTCTCTTTCCCTGCCATATGGCTTGAGTATCGTCCTTTATGACGCGAGCGCCATGCAGGTCAAGTTCTACGTTCTAGGATTCGAAGAGTTTCCAGATACCTTTGGTATGGTGTCTATTTGATAGACCCCTGTTACACACAACTGTCACTGCCATATGCTCTTGTGCACGAGACTGCTCACTTGGCTGTTGGGTGCGGACTCTAACATGCTGTCAGAGCATAGATCTGGTGCATTGTCTCCTGACAAGAGAATTGATATGGATTTCGGATGAGAAACTCTGCCACCGCATGATCACAAAGCATACGTAAGGCTTTTCTGAGGAGGGAACTGCACTCTAGAGAGGTCACCCAACATTGCCCTTGCTGCCCAGAAAAAACGCTAGGCGTGATCTGAAAAACGCCATGTAGCTGAGCAAAAACGCTACAAAGGGATCTCCTAGATGTCTGCCAGCCGTGGCGGATTAGCCCCCGAAGGGTGCCCCATGAGGGCACCGCTGGCTGGGTAAATTGCAGTGTCAAAGAGAGGTACCCCACCTGCTCCCTATATAGGGTATTAAGCTGGCTGCCCGACCCACTCCTCTAGCCCACGAAAATAGGAAGAAAAATAGAGGAAACATAGGGGAAGGGCACAAGATGCCCATAGGGCTCAAGGGAAAACTAGGGCATTGTTGGGAAAATGTACTTTGAGCCTGCACGAGCCCACATGGGCATGGAGTGAAAGCTACACATGACTGGAAGACCTCGACATGAGAAAACCTCCTCACTCTAGCCGGGCACAGCCACGAAATAGCCCTCACTCCCTACTACTTGTCTTTGGGATATATCGGGATTGACTTGACGAATCCAGAGAGATGTTATAACTCTAACAAACTGTTTGAATAGTCGTTATCGTTGCAATTAGTGCAAAGGTCTGGTCATAGTCTACTCCTAGTCTCTGAGAAAATTTCTTGGCATCAAGACGTCCCGTGTGCTTATCCAAAGACCAATCTATTATGTACTTTGTCTTGTAGACACACTTGGCCGCGAAACCCACTCCCATGTGTTATTCATCTTGATGGAATCAAGCTCTGCTTGCATGGCCTCCTTCCATTGCGGTTGTGCAAGGGCCTGTCACAAATTGCTGACTTGTCGACCATTGAAGACGAGAAGGGGGTTAGGAGAACTTAGGACATCCTGATCCTAACCCTAGCCAACCCGCAGATCCCGTCCAAGGGCCTAAAACCCTAGCAGAAGCAGAGGAAGAAGAAGAACTTACCAACTTACTAGAGATCGGCCGAGTGGCCTAATGATAAAATGGGTTAGGATTTTTACTTGCAGATCTTGGCCAAGGGGCCTAAAATCGTGGCACAAGGATTGTAAGAACTTACCAACTTACTGAAGATCAACAGAGTGGCCTAAAGACAACATGGATTAGAATTAAAAATCCTAAGCCTAACAACTTATAGATCATTGGCTGAGGGGCCTATACCCTAAATAATGTAGATTACACACACAAAGGCCAACTTTGCATAGCAAATGATGACATTGCAACGTTGTACAGACAGCCTTATGGGCGCTTGCTTTTGGACCAATAGCTTTTAGAAGTAGTGCTTTTAAAGTGAGATGCTTTTAGCAAGCCAAGGGTCTTTAAATAACTGTGTTGAGCACTCTCTGTGGCATTCTACCTTGTGGAGAAGCAGAGCGGAGCCAACCAGTTGTACCTTGTTGAAGCAATGTAAAGAAATATCGAAAGGGGTGCGAGAGTGTGGGGTCGTTGCAGTTTGGGAGTGGAACTCCGCCACTCCGTGTCGTGTGGATTCTCTCTCTCTTTTAGTTCAGTTCTTTGAAGTGCTAAAAGTAAGTTCTTTTTAGATGGCACGCGGTGCCGTCCCGTTACAGTGGTATCAGAGCTCCAGGTGTGTGCTTTTCTGAAAGCATATGAGTCCCACCAAGAAGACATAGAACAAGATGGTGCTTCTAGATTCTAGATAATTTTTTTTCCCCTTTTTAGGAGAGAAACCGGTCCTACATCAACCTATAGATGGAAGCTTTGGAGCGGGATGAAGAAGAAATGACAAAAGAAAAGGGAGTTGAAGAAACAGGAGTTCGGTTTTTACCTAAACAGCTCTAAAAACATGCTTATTGCAGATGCCTCTAATAATCTTTTCAACGATTGAGAATTTGGATATGCAACATAAGTTAAAGTTGATCTTCTTAACGACCCATAGTCATTGTGTCACGTGCACATGGCTCTGTGTGCCATGTGGACATGCATCGACTTCGAGAACCAATTTTCCACTTATCCCTAGATAGGAGTGTCTAGAATCCTAGGAGGATTAGTACCGGCAATTTTGTGAGCCTGTTCACAAGTCCGGACGAGTCCATTAGATTAGGTTTTCCAGTTTTGGAACCCTCTTGCATAAATGGATTGTACAAGTGTTTTGATAGGTGTTGATGGTCTGGTAGCAGAGCACTTCATCCATGCTAGAGATATGCTTGCAGCTCTCCTGGTTATGATGTTTAATCGAGTCATGTATGAAGGCTTTGCGAAGACTTGGAGTTTGTCTATGATTGTGCCTATTTTCAAGTCAGGAGCTCCCATGATTCCCACGAATTATCGCACCATCATGGTTGGTCACACATTAGCTAGGTTGTATACATCCGTTCTTGAGCTTGAGCTGAGTAGATGGGCAGAGCGAGAGGGCATAGGGGCACCAGGGCAAGCAGGTTTCAGGAGAGGTTTCTCCACTCTTGACCAGATTCTGACACTCAGAGCTATTATTGAGGATGGTAGACACCATGGCAAGAGGATCTATTGTAGCTTTGTGGATTTCTGCAAAGCTTTTGACACAGTGCCCAGAGCCAGACTTATACGCAGACTACAGGACGTGTGTGCCTACAGAGCTGATATGGGGGATTCTGACTCTATACAGGACAGTGATGGGGCGGGTACGCACCACTGAGGGAATGTCTGACATGGTCCACTCCACTATTGGAGTAAAGCAGGGATGCCCCCTATCCCGACTCTTTTTGCGATGTATGTGGATGGGACTATGTAGAGTGTCAAGGGGATAGGGGGGGAGAGCTAGCAGGGACATGGATTCTGTTGTTACTATACACTGATGATATTGTGCTGATTTCTGACTCTCTAGAGGGGATGCAACGTCATTTGGATGCTCTGCATACATTTGCTCGTGACAGTGGATTGTCTGTCAATCTAGGGAAAACCAAGGTTATGGTGTTTAACACCACACCACAGTGGGTCAGGAGGTCGGCACCCACATTTATGTATGGCTAGGAGACCGTGGAGTACACAGATGCATATACTTATCTTGGAGTAGTCTTCGGTGGACCGGTGTTTCACAAAGGAGAGCATGAGAGACTAGGCTGACAAGAGCATATGCAGCTTTGGGGGGACTGGAGAGGATGTGTTTGCAGGTTTAGTTTCAGGAACCACGAACAAAGCTTTGGATTTTTGACACTCTGGTGACTCCAGCTATGCTCTATGGAGTTCAGGTATGGGGACCCTCAGTAGACCACCATGGGAGATCTGGCAACATAGATGGATGGAGATATATGGAGAGGCCTCTGGTCTTTATGATCGCTCGGATGATTCGGGCTAAGGCCTCAGTACCACATGAGATAATCCGAGCCGAGCTAGCCGCCCCCCCCTCGTGGTGGAGGCATTGACGAGATCAGTATCCTTTATGCACGGTCTATGGGATCTCCTCAGAGACAGATACGCTCGGCTTGCCCTGGAGTCATCTCGACAACTAGCTCTACAAGGCGATGTAGCATGTTGGTATGGACAGATGACAACATGGTTTCAGTCGCATGGTCTCAACATGGATAGATTACCTCCGCTTCAATACTCCCTGGATGCACCCTCCCTGTGTCTCACACGGACAGAGATCACTAGACTCCTACGTTAGGATTTGATTCAGCTAAATACCAAGAGCACATGGATATAGCCAACACAGGAGTTGGGCACAAAGATGGCCTTCTACAGAGAGCATCTTCTCCAACTCACGGAGGACGGCTTTGTAACTAGGCCTGCATACATGGATACACATTTATCTCATGGGATAAGATGCGCTATTGGACAGATACGCACATCCTCATATGAGCTCCAGATCGAGACCGGTCGATTTCGAGGGGTGCCGGCAAGAGCTAGGATATGCCACCTATGTGACTTAGAGCCAGAGACAGAGTTGCACTACACGTCACTGTTGGACGTACTATGAGATAGGCGGCCGCTTCCACTGCCTGTTCAGAGAAGGGTTCGGACCTTTTTCTAGAGTCATGAGATACAAGGATCAGAGGTGTCTCGGATTGTTTGTGCTAGAGCTGCGTAGACTTAGGGAGAGCTTGCTGAGGACATCAGGGGAAAGACAGCCTCAGAGACGCATCACAGATTTCTTTACACTAGCCAGAGGAGAGCCAACGGAGCAGTCATTACAGCAGATCTTAGAGCCTACTCATACTAGAGGTACACTGCTTGAGCGAGCCACTGAGCTTGGCAGATCTAGACGTCCACGACCTCGGGGGGTCTCCCACTACCGACGAAGGCTGCAACAGAAGATACAGATCACTCTAGCTCGACATGCAAGACGCCCAACCAGAGTACTGACCATGGAGGAGGTCGATGAGATCCGACAGCGACCGATGAGAGATTTCATCTGAACCCACAAACCCCCCCCCCCCCCCCCCCCCCCCCCATTTCCCTTCTCCTTAGTGTCTTAGTGTTAGTTCTTTGTAACTTTCGAATTTCCGTACTCAGACATGGTATCAGATTCACCAATTGTAACTTTTTTGGTCTCATAGGTCATTTTGGCCTCTTGAAGACGTTAATATAACATTTCATTTCATTTCATTTCTCTCTCTTTGGTGTCTCATAGGTCATTTTGCAAAGCCTTTGAAGACGTTTAATATAACATTTCATTTCATTTCATTTGTGTGTGTGTGTGTGTGTGTGTGTGTGTGTGTGTGTGTTTGTCACCATGTATCGTCTTATTGTTGACAAACATGACTCTATAACGTGCACTTGTTTTTTTAATAGGTTGTAATTTTGGATCCCTAAATTAAATACAAAGTATGATATAGTGAAGTTTTTGTTCGAGTTGCAACCACGTTAATAATCTAGAGTTTTTATAGTGTTGCATATGCCCTATAACCTTGTAGTGTATTGAAATTTTCCCTAATGCTATTGTTTAGTGTCAGACTTCTGTATGGCTGAGCCTAACTTCGCATCTCCGGAGTCGGGGCAGAAACTTAGCATGCAGACCTCTGTGCTGAGGCAGGCTCACATGTATGTGTATGTGTGTTTGAACTTTGGTGGTGTTGAGTGCATTTGTTCATACCTGATTCTGCACCCACAATGGAGCAATGCTGACGCTAGTGGTGATGTAGTAGTGCTAATTATTTAGTCAATAATATGCATGACGGAGCTGATGCTAGTAGTCTCTCTGCATATTGCTCAATCCTAATGGTTCAATAGAGCAGAGAAATTGCTCATAGTTGATGGTGCTCACATAACCAAGATGAACTAATGACTCATTTAGGCCTGTGCACAATTATAAGCAGTTAATGAAAGATTTTCTGTTTTCAGGATGTAGGACGGTGTTATCAGCACGACATCAACTTCTTGTAAGGAAGTTTTCAGCTCCTACCGCTTCAGTAAACTTGGATTGGCATGAACTTTTTGAAGGACTTTTTGGAAAGTCCTTGCCAACCAGATCAAATGAAAAGCAGCCAATAGGGTCTGCAACATTTTTAACTGACATATTCAAAAAAGCAGTGCATAATAAAGCAGCCAAGAACAAATCCTCACAGCAGAGGCTTTCAATAGAAGATTTACAACTTTTTGATGATGTTGGACTGCCTCCAGTTTTTCAACATCTGATCAAAGACTTGAGCGTGGATCATGCTGTTCTGTTGTGCACTAAACTCCCTGCTAACTATCTCAACGCGGGAATCAACACGCTTATAAGTCTTTTATTAGAAAGGGTACAGCAAAATGATGCTGATGTCACAGATCAAGGTGTGCTTACAGATAGGATTTTTAAACTTGTTGAGCTCTCAAAAGGCAGGAACTGTTCTCTGTCAGAGGAAACAAGGCAAAGACTCCTGAAATGGCTTCCAAACAGTGGAAATACGCTGATGTGCCATAACATTTTGCAGGATTTGCCTCAAGCCAAGGACAGAGAGAAAATAACAAATGACCTTTCTATTGCTTTCGATTTAGTCGATCGAAATTACGTTCTTGGTAATGAACACATGCTTGATACGGTTTCATTTTTACTAGTTTTCCACCTTTTTACAAGTTCAAAGAGTTTTTTTATCAAGGAATTTCCTCGTGAATTATCAGTGACTATGCATGTTCAACAACACCCTCTTTCTGTCTTACAGACGCCGAATGCAGAAAAATAAGGGGGTTGCCCAACACTTTTGACAAGGTTGATTCTACAGACTTTACTACTAAAACAAGGCTGCTAGGTGTATTCTATGCGCTTGGAAAGTCTGCTTCTACAGGAAAAGGCAAAGACACTTTTATTGTGCTTGAGAAGCTTCAGCTGAAAGGTAGCAATCCTGTACATTGGCGATGATGCCAAATATTTTGCTTAGACTTTTAAGTAACTGTTAGTTTGTTCATGTGTTCGCTAAATATTTTTTATTGTTGAAAATAACTCTCCCCTTCTTGGTATAACAAACATGTTAAAGTTAATGTTTAGCACCTTCAAAACATTGCAATAGCCACTTATCTGAGCATTATGCAGCTTTCAGGTTTTCTGAAGACTAGACTGAAATATTTCAAAAAATTAAAACATGCCTTTTTCCCATAGCATTGTGGATTTCTTAAGGACTATACTGATTTTTGATCATGTTTGTACACATACCTTCAGCAGCTTTGAACCATGCCATTTTAAGTTGCACTTTGTCTAAAATGATATGTTGGATTTGATGCTTAGTGTCTTCAAAACATTGCAATAGCCACTTATCTGAGCATTATGCAACTTTCAGGTTTTTTGAAGCGCAGATTGAATTTTTTCAAAAGATTAAGACATGCCTTTTCCCCATGTATTCGGGATTTCTCAAGGACTAACTGATTTTTGATCATGCTTGTGTATATACCGTCAGCAGTTGCACTTTGTTCTAAAATGAAATGCTGGGTTTGAAGCATGTCATTTGCAGTTGCATTTTGTTGCAAACTGAAATGTTGGGTTTGAATATTGTAAAATTATCTTCAAATTTGTTTTGGACCTATCTTGTGCCAAACTGCTGGCTTCTGACAATGGCACTGCACCGAATTCAACAAATAATTAGGGTGGAAACTCCTAGTAATTGAAAGAGTTCAAAGCCACATGCGGAGGAGCAGGTTACAAAGTTACACTGAATGCAACAAATAATTATTTGTCGCACCGAATGCAACAAATAATTAGGGCGGAAACTCTGAGTAATTGAAAGAGTTCAAACCCACATGCAGAGGAGCAGGTTACAAAGTTGTCGATGCAGGGCTTAAAATCTGACTTATAAGCTAAAAGTGAAGCAATCAATCATATTCTCACCTTCTGAGCCCCAGAATTAGGTAATTTTAGTAGACATTGTGTGTGTAGTCAAAAGAGGGGGAAGTGCGGGTGCAAAGTGATTGAGTTAACTACAGTCTGTAGTGTCACACTTTTCCGATCAGAAGTTGCCCGCTAGATATGGAAAAAGAGGGAGAAGGGTATTTGGGGTCTGTATGGTATGCGATGTGGCACAGTCACGCTAACCGTTTTACTTCCCCACTGCCACCCATGCTACATGCATCACAGGTGAATTCGCAGTGTGCATCTTAGTGGAAGGCAGTGGTCCGCATTTAATGCTGAAGATTGCACAAGCAATCTTTCCCGTCCCCCACCTGCCCTGCAGGCCTCAGTCTTCCATGGTACTACCTCAACCAGCTGCTGCTTCTGTCTTCAAGCTCTACCTGCACAATAGTGATTCTATGGTATGGCGGCAGTTTCCTGATGCTTTGTGATTTATTCACGATTCAGTGACAAGTCTTGAGGCTTGCTGCATTGTGTGCAAGGTTGTTTACATTTTGCTGCAGATTTTCTGAAAGGGAACGCAGAGACTACCTCCAAGCATCATACTGTACTGTCTCCTTTTTAGGGAAGGCTGCTTTAGGGTTCAGTTAGAGACATCAGAATCTTGGAGCAAGTGAAAGAGGCACTTGCAGATAGAACCCTTTCGAGTGACACAGGGCATTCTGCTATTTGCACATACGGAGACATGATATAGAGCTCACTTGCTTGGGCGAGGGTCTTGCAGGGGCAGTGAAATTATGTGGAGTTCTCATTTGCTAGAGATTGGTAGGAGTGTTGGAGTTCTTTTAGGTGCGGGTGAGTGTCTGATGGTGACCACTACTCTTAAAAGGTTTTGTTCTTCATTTGGCTCTCAGGCTGCTGCTTTATCTGTTGGGAAGGAGGACATATGGCAGCTGCATGCACCCACTGCTCAGTACTCTAGGTACGTCAAAAAAGAAACGAGTGGGTGTCAAGTGCAGCGGAATTTGAGAATAAGGAGCCTGTGCTAAAATGGCCATAGAGGCCCCTTTTTCAACAAGGTCTTGTACAGGCACCAATCAGAGAGGGAGAACTCCAGGTGTGACAAACTAATAATGTGGCGGATGTACGGATGCATGCTGACGGGGTAGGCTGTACAGATGTGTCCTGACATGGTAGTTTGTACGGGTGCACTGCTGGCATGCACCTATATGACTGGGCAGCAGTGTATGGATGCTGGAGTGCTGATGTGGCAGCATCATCGCAGGTGCTTTTGGTGTGTGCCACCGTGGGACAAAGTCAACAAGTTGCATTTGCTGATTGAGTTGTTTGAGCAGTGAACTATAAATTAAAGGCCTAGGTGCTAGTTGTAACGAGATTCTGAGTGTGGTATCTGCAAGCAGAGCAGTTGTATTTTGTTAATCAATATGATAACATCATACTGCCAAGGGCGCCCAACTTGAGGGCCAATCTTTTTTGAGAGGAACTCAACATTTTGCAGTTTCAAGTCGCGTTTCAAGCCTTTTTTAGTTGATCACTGCTTGGCATGTGGAGCTCGCTCATCAACACTTGTCTTGTTCTCACATTACCAAGCAATCCAATCCAGCGACTGTTTTGGCTTTGCCCAATAGCGGAGTTCCGGAACCAGCATCTTGCAGACAAAGAAGAAGATCATAAATGGATAAAGAAGATGAAGACGATTTCTATGTGACAACGTGAAAGAGCGAGAGAAGAAGAAGACCTAAGAGATTTCTACAAAAGAATACCGTATTTTTGATACATATGCGATAGCAGATGATGAAGAACGAGAGTAGGAAGGATGTTTTACCATGTTATGATGGGTTTGGTTAGCGGTGACCACATGTCACCACATGCTGACCAGTGATAAAAGTGCATGATTGCGCGTGTAGAGCCATAGAAAATCATCTACAAATTGTTTCATGGTTAATTGTGTTTTCTTTAAATAGCATAACAAGCAAGCATTTTATTGCTTTTAAAAAAATAAATATTTTTCAAAAATCTCTCAAATGATTGAGAATTTGAAAAAGCTGCAGAAGCCATGTGATTCCCTCATTGAGCCCTATGCTTTATCGCGAATAGATCTCAATTTTTGGTCTCTTGAAGATTTAGGGTTTTCAACTGTAGAGTTTTCAGCATATGTTATACTTGCCATTTCTTGACACTTTTTGTTTGAAGCATATTTGTCAAGTGCACCGGAAGGGTTTAAGGATTTGAACTCAGATCTAGTACTTAGCACAAACACAAGGCTACTTTAATTCAGAGAACTGAATTAAACACAATGAGAGAGAGAGAGAGAAGAGAGATGAGTCATGACACCGCATGTTGGTTCCCAATCATTGAAACCGGCCTATAGACTCACTAAAGGGCGGTAGACTTTGGCTTTCACGCGATCTTTACTTTGATTAACTCTACCTACTTAATGACACAAAGGAACTTCGCGAATAAACGTGGAAATGGAATTCAACACTTCAAACAAACCACGGCTTGGCAGCTAGAGTGCTCCCAAGGAGACAGTGACACCGCATTGGCCCCAAAGGTTGGCGCCCTTTTTAGTATTTCGTCCAATTTCGGCAGCATAACTGCCGAAGGAGGCTTCACATCCAAAATCCCCATACCCTAGGTGACTTCCCGCGCGCATTAGAGCTCTTTGACAAACTTGGCGAGAAAATGCAGCACTCTGTTTTTCGCCTCTAAAATGCACCGGATCACTTGTTTTGCAGTTCCCTAGCTTCCACGAGGCTCTCGGGACTATTAGGGATTAAAAAGGGTCGAAACCCTAAACTTGCAAAAATACACAACAGGATGTAATTCACTGTTTCGGGCTCCGTTTTGCGTGCCGGTCGCATCCGTAGCAAGCCCTCGAGGTCCCGCACATGTAGGGCTACTTGCCCTTTGATTTGGATGAGATTTCTCGCGTGAAATCTCTCGAATCAACTGGTACCTACAGGGAACTAGAAACTAACTAATTCAGTACCTTCACAAGAGGCTCTTACCTCGACAATCGCGCATAAACCCACACAACTTTACATACAGATGACCTTGAGCTGGGTATCACGTTTCTGTATTCAAAAGGGGAGAGAGGTGCACGAGGGTGGAATCATCGTGCTACATAAAACAGAGGAGAAGGCAAGCTTTCCATTAAAGCTGTGGACTTGCACCCACTACTCACACACACACACACACACACACTGTAAGCTCACAATGAGGAAGAAGGCAGCCCCAATCAGCCCCAATCGATTTGGGCGTCCCCTCCCAACTGAGGTGTCTTGCAGATTTGATCCGGAGCTGCCATGTGTCCAGCTTGCCGTGTTGAGTTAAATTCCTAGCACCACCAACTTATAAAGTGTCGCGTGGGGCAGAAATGATCCCAGCCATCCTTTTACTATTTGGATTTGAGAGCTCGATTGGCTGGAGCAACTCGTGGCAACTTGACCTTCAGAGCTGCTGGGTGGAACTCTTGTAGCAGGGCTACAATGTCACTTCATAGGACAGGCAGACAGTTGGACAGTTAGTACAGTTGGTCTAGGCTGTTTCACACTGGACGGACCCTCTGGGCTGGGAGTGACACGTGGCAGTGGCAGGGTACCGACGGTGGTCTAGTGGACATCGTGGCCAGGTCACCACATGGCTGACATTTATGAGCCGTTGGTGGCCCTTTATGGTGGTACATATGAGTAGTCGTTTTGGGCCATTTCGATTATCTGGTACGTAGTCGTCTAGAGAGAGTCTTACATAGAGCACTGCTTCACCATCCCCGCACATCTGAGCCTCGACACCCCATTTGTACCTGTGAGTCCTGGGCTGGAGCTGAGTGTGCTGCCACGCCAGAATCTGTACATGGTTCTTTGAGCTAGTCGAGTCCACATGTTCTGGTCCACTGTTGTGTCTCTGTTGTTATCCATTGTTCCTGTGTTTCATTCTGTTTGAGAGAGTTTCCATTTGTTTGAGTGAGATTGTCACGCACATTGCACTGAGGGACACCCACACGGTAGAGAGCACGACACATTATCCGCGCTACAGGTGCTCTCATTTTGGCGATCACGGTGGGACCTCAACTGAAGTCTCACTCTGTTGAGTAGCTGGTTTCTTCGCTTCGCCTGTGCAGCCTGTTGGTCTGGTCCAGTTTCACCCTTGGCAGCTTAATCTAGCTGGTCTAGTCTCCCGCCTTGTTGGTCTGGTCCTCTCTCGCCCTGGTCCACCCAGTCCTAGTCCTGGTCTAGTCCTTCCTCGTCCTGGTCCATGCCAGTTGGTCTAGTCACTCGCCCTGGTCTAGTAGAGTCTAGACCAATGTTCAGCCAACTGAAGGTTGTCTTGCCCAAGTGAAGGTCTTCTTGCCCAAAGCTTGGTGGGGTTGGCGGTTACTGCATGACACATACAAGGAGGTCATTGGAGCGTCAGTGCACTACTGAGTCCTCTGAAGTACTACCACAGACGGCGTCAACCCTTGGTGCCCAGTAGAAGCATATTAACCCCATCACCTATACTTACTCATACGGCTACCTCCATTCCTTCGACCGGTTCTACATCCTCCAGGTCACCTTCTCCTGTAAGGCTCTCCCCCATTTTGTTACAGCAAGCTAGTGAACAACAGACTCAGGAGCAAGAGGCCATGGAGGAGCTCACAAGTGTTCTGGCAAAGGTGAACATCAAGTTCCCTATCTTTAAAGGTCTCTCCACAGAAGATGCAGACGACCATGCTCGGAGGTTTGTCTCTCTTTGCATAGGTCGTGGCCTCAACAGAGAAGACGCATACCTGGTGCTCTTTCCGTCCACCTTGGATGGTCTTGCAGATAAATGGTACAGTCAGTTTGTTGAAAACCACTTTACTACTTGGACCATGTGAAGACAGCAGTTCTGTGAAGCTTTCCGACCGGGGGATTATCAAGAGAAGATTCTAGATGAGTCGGCCAACCTGTTGCTCCAGCCCAAGGAGACATTTGCAGAGCTCATGACCAAAACAAAGTCCCTGGTCGCCAAGCTGCCTCAGCAACCAGGGGAATTCATGGTGAAGAAGTGGGTAGAGAAGGCTCTGCCTAAGACTTCGCAACAAAAGCTCAGAGAAAGTCTCCGTCCTGAAGCCAGTCTGGAGGACTTTGTTGCTACTGCTACTAGAATAGAGGGAGCAAGAAGGCAGTTCACTGACTCTCCTCAGTTAGATACTGCCCCTGTACTCGTGGACAGTCCATCAGACCCCTTGACTTCTTTACGAAGGGAACTGGAAGCCCTAAAGTTACAGCGGGCCCTTCAAGAAGAGAGATCCTTCTCTCTTAGACAGGAGAAGTCTCCACATCAAGAGGCTTATGATCAACTTAAAAGAGAGTTAGAAGAGCTCAGGTTTCAGCAGGAGACTAAGGCTATGGTATGGTGTAGTTCATGCCGCTCTCCAGGACACCCTCCACAAGACTGTCCCCTTCGCTCTTATTGCCACTTCTGCGAAAAATCGGGTCATGAAGATAAGGATTGCTACTATCTAAAGGGATTGCACAAAATACAGCAAAGTCTTGGTCCTACTCTCCAACAGGGATTAGCACTAGCATCTAACATGGTTTCCCACTACGGCCATCCCAACTACATGCCACCTTTGCTCAATACCCCTGCTGTCCAAGGTATGTCAAGTACTTTCCCGACTCAAAAGTTTTTATAATGCTAATGCCACCTCAACCCCTCAGAGCTTCTACACTTCAGCCTCCAACTCCATGCAGCAACCACCTCGTCCCCCGTTTCGTCCTTCCAATCGGCCCATACTCTGCTACAGATGCGGAGAATACGGGCATTATCAGAGCAAGTGTCCTTTACCTGAGGGGTCTCCTCTTTGTCGTCATTGCCCTGATTCGAAGGATTACTACAGTAAGGATTGTCCCACGCAAAGGGAATCCACGTCTTCAGGCTCGACTCAGAACCAACAAGAATTCACCTTCCCGAAGATAAACTTGATTACTGTGAACACCGTGCCTCAACCATCACCTGCTACTCATGTGGTTAAGCCACTGCAAGTGGAGGAGCCTGCTGGTGTCCTTACTCGGGCACAAAGAGCAGCTCTTGGTCTCAGTTTGTCCACAGGTCCACCTCACCAGTCCCCACTTCCTCAATCTGGTCTACCTGACCCAAAGGACGAGTCCTTCAAAATTGCTCAGAGCAAACCAACTTCTGTGTTATCTGACATTGATGGAGCCTTCTTGGAAGCAGTGGCTGACTTGGAATAGATTAAGGTCCCAAAGGGAGCCCAATTCGAAGGTGCCAAGCCCACAGCAGAAGCCATTTTGAAGAATCCTTTTCAGCAGGTGTCACTATACGACATGCTAAGGCTCGACGCAACACTCAGAAGTGACACCCTGTCAGTCATTCAGTCTCTGTACCCGGGGGTTGGGCCTAGTGGCGGGCACCTCCCTGTACAGCGCTCAAAGTCTTATTTGATTTCCTATCCAACTGCTCACCTCATCGATTATAAAAGTCCTCGTCTCACTGTATCTATTCTTGGGCACCGGCTATCCGGCGTCATCGTTGATGGTGGATCTGGAATCAATTTGATGCCCCAATTCACTATGATGTCCTTAGGTCTACAGCCTACCCGACCTGCTCCTTTCACTGTTACATTGGCCGATCAGAGAACAGTCTACCCAGTGGGCATAGTCGACAAGGTGCCTTTGAAGGTACAAGATTTCACTTTTAACTTGGATTTTGTTGTGGTTCGTCTTCCCCAGGTTGAGGGCGGATTTCCTTTGCTCATTGGAAGGCCATGGCTGCGACACACTAAAGCACTCCATGATTGGGGAAACGATGCAATGTGGATACATACTTCTGGCTCCCCGATGCAACCGATTCTTTTAGAAGGAGGTATGGATCCCGTGGTGCAGCAAGTTTCTTTGTCAATGGAAACCAACCTTGAACAAGAACAACCTACTACACCTGAAGGGTCAGACGAAGATCTGCTGGAGTGGTTAGAAGCTACCAAATCTATGCCGTGCTATGGAGTCTCTATTCACTCCTTGCCTAGAGGTACACCCTCTTCCATTGTTTCCACAGGAACTAACCCCAATGAGCCACCTGAGCCAGCTCAAAGGTTGAAGGCCATAGAAGTTACTCTGGATGCGCCCTCGGGGGAAGTCTTTGAATTTGGTGAGCCTATGGAGGAAAATAGAAGTGGGAAGAAATCTCCTCGATAGAAGTTCACCCAACATCAAAAATCAACCCCATTGGTGTCTGCTTCTCCCACAACAAAGCTCCCTTCACAGAGCTCGTCCTGCCTGATGAATTCCATTCTCTTTATAGTTGTCCTGCTCATGGTGGCTGCGCTCTGTAGCATCTCCTCTTTCAACTAGGGGACCATGGATTTCATCTACTGCCCTAGCCCCCCTACCCACCCCCTCTCTTACCTTCGCCCCTACCCTCCCCCTCTCTTACCCTCGCCCCTACCCACCCCCTTCACCCTCGCCCCTACCCTCCCCCCCTCGCCCCTACCCCTCTTCACCCTCGCCCCTACCCACCCCCTCCCCCCTTGCCCCTACCCTCCCCCTCCCTCGCCCCTACCCTCCCCACTCTCGCCCCTACCCACCCCCACCCCCTTCACCCTCGCCCCTACCCTCCCTCGCCCCTACCCATTCCTCACACACACTCGCCCCTATCCACCCCCTCCCTTCCACTTGCTCCTAACCAGCCCCCTATCTATGCTTCCCCACCCTCTCAGCCTCAGCATGTTTCCCCCCCACCCCGCAATTTTTCCCTCCCCACTCCGCATCATAGCTGACTCTCAACTTTCACTTGGTTGCCATCCTGGAGCAAGTTTTTCCTCACCCCACCCTGCATGATAAGATGGCTCGATGGTTGCCATCCTGTTGCTGTGAAGGCCTTTCTGTTCTGCCATCGTGATGGAGCTTAACCTTGTTTGCGGTGTTACTCGGGCTTATGGTCATCCCTCCTTTCGAGAAGAGTGTTGTTGCAAAAAGTGTGGCAAGGTTCATTTGCAACGGCAAGCATGGACCAGATCATTTTCCTATCACTATGGTTAGGGTAGATAAAGATGCGCTGGTATCTGAGCTTATCTCTTTGCTATAGAGTATCATTTTTTGCCAATTGGGATTCTTGGATTATGCAATCATACGGAGTCCCGCCTATTCAAAGCTGTAAACGTTTGCAAGCAGTGCAGTGTGTCTAAAGTCCACTTTTGGGCCTAGAACCTATTTCAAGAAAGATGTACAGATGCAGTACCTAATGTTTTCTTTCACAGTTTACTTCAGTATTCCTCTCACCGGGACGGTGAGCGGTCTTGTGGCGGGCAACCTGTAGTAGGGCTACAGTGTCACTTCACAGGACAGGCAGACAGTTGGACAGTTAGTACAGTTGGTCTAGGATGTTTCACACTAGACGGACCCTCTGGGCTGGGAGTGACACGTGGTAGTGGCAGGGTACCGACGGTGGTCTAGTGGACATCGTAGCTTGGTCACCACATGGCTGACATTTATGAGCCGTTGGTGGCCCTTTATGGTGGTACATATGAGTAGTCGTTTTGGGCCATTTCGATTATCTGGTACGTAGTCGTCTAGAGAGAGTCTTACATAGAGCACTGCTTCACCATCCCCGCACATCTGAGCCTCGACACCCCATTTGTACCTGTGAGTCCTGGGCTGGAGCTGAGTGTGCTGCCACGCCAGAATCTGTACATGGTTCTTTGAGCTAGTCGAGTCCACATGTTCTGGTCCACTGTTGTGTCTCTGTTGTTATCCATTGTTCCTGTGTTTCATTCTGTTTGAGAGAGTTTCCATTTGTTTGAGTGAGATTGTCACGCACATTGCACTGAGGGACACCCACACTGTAGAGAGCACGACACATTATCCGCGCTACAACTCTCGGCCATTGTACGTTTCACACTAGTTATACAATGTCCGACCATTTGTGACTTCAACAAGAGGGTTCAAAAATTAAATAAAAATCAAGGGAAAGAAACCAACAACTAAGGTTAGTGGTTGTCACAGCCTCGTCCCCTCTTGAAATCGTAATCATCCTCGATTACATACCAGATATACATGCCGTAGATGATTTAGTGTGGTTAGCACGCTTTTATCATCACATGTATCCACAAGAAAGGTCATGAAACATAGATACAAATGACTTAATGAAACCTCATACTTTTGTCATTTCTGTCTATTATAGAAGTGAGCATTATACCTTTAGCGTTTGTCGAGCAACGTACACTCCTATTGCACTTGTCACATGCACATCTAACCCTATCTGCATGTGGACAAGCTGTATCTATTTCTAGGGTTTAGGAAGCCTAGGAAGTGTTCTGGCACCTTTGTGAGCTTGTATGCGGGACGTGCATGTCCAGGCACTTAGAGTAGCTGCATACCCTTTGATTGCACAACCCATATCATTGGCATCAGTACCCAATATTCAGCATGACCATTTTCCACTGCAGGAACCCTTTTTTCCCAACTTTATGTGAAACACCTCTTATAGTCATTTATTTAATAAGTGACTTTTTGGCAATTATAAATCGTGGAGCCTCACAGATGCTGCTCGACCCAGCTTTATTCACGTATGTAGGTGACCCAGGGGGCGCCAATAGAAGCAGAAGACACGGAGGAGCACGAACCTCAGCGGTACCAAGCAGTACCTGCATGACCCAGATTTCTGCAGTGTTTTTCTCAACAAGAACATTACCGTTTTTGGATTTCAGCGATTTCAACCATCAGCTTTTTCAGATTTCAGTGATAGCCTCGCAGATTCCGCACCTGATACTTGTAGCAGAACCTCACCGGTCACCCCGTCACGGCAGATCCATCAGCGGTTTTCTGTTTTCAGCCCATAAAACGGCCAACGTTTTCAGTTTTCAGCCACCCTCGACTTCCTTAGCAACTGATCAGTCCGCACGATTCCGACCGCATTAGCTTACCTAGCGTTTTCAGATTTCCGGAGTTCAGCCCTTAGCCTCGTCGTCGTCGTCGTCGTTTTCATCGTCATCGTCGTCGACATCAACGTCGTCAAGTACCACAACATCTAGAACCATTGTACCAGACTTGTGCAATCTAAAGCAAATACCTCTCTAGCAATAGAGAGGGGGCTCCTTGGAGGGGGGTTTGGGACCCCATCTGGTGTCGTCTCTCTCTCTCTCTCTCTCTCTCTCTCTCTCTCTCTCGTAGCACTCTTATGCACTTTGCACTTACAGTTTTCCACTCTGTTTTGGTCATTGCACATTCTCTCTCTAAGTAGGGAAGGCTCTCCCTTCCGCTAAGTAAAAGGAACCTTGAGCACTCACCGATCACTCATCCTGAGCTTACACCATCATTCACTTCCATTGCACATTACATTGGTATCAGAGCTCCTTGGGAGTGTTCGGTATCATCACTCAAGGAAAGAAGCACAAAGAACCACAATTTGTTTTTTGCTTGTTGTGATCGCACGTAACCCAAGACTCCTTGGGCGTGTCGATCCCAGAAAAGAAGGGCTTGTCCAGCTTCCCCTCGTTCCTCTTTTTCACTCATTGAGAATGAACCTTGCACTTAGCGGCGAGCCAATCAACATGAGCTGGGAAAAAACAACCTTGGTGTGAGCGCAAGGCTGCCAAGGGGTACACCTGCAGGAAGGAGTTGAGCTTGGGTAAGAGAAAAGCCTTCTTAAACACAGATTGCAAGCCAAGAACCGCGAGTGCTCAAGAACCCTTAGAGCCCATAGTCGAGTACTCAAGAACCCCAAGACCCTGAGTAGTCAAGAACCTCAAGGACCCTCAAGAACCCAAGTACTCAAGAACCTTAAGAACCCCAGCACCCAAGAAACCCAAGTACCCAAAACCTCAGTGCATGGGCATCACCCGAAGTGGAATGGATAATTTGCGTGAAGGTGATGAGAGTGGAGTTGGAGTTGACGAAGTTTCTACACACGGAGGATTGTTCCCTGATCCTCCCCCATCCCCATCTACGCCACGGATTGCACCAAATTCTATGGAGGCTTTGGTCAATTTGATGATGGAGATGATGCTACAACAAGAGGCACAACGCGCCGCCATGGAAGAAAGAAGGGCAGCTATGGAATGCTGATGTTGAACCAACTCCCACCAGCTGTATGCAATGCTGATGTTGAGCCTTAGCAAGACTCTTGGTGAGGACATCTGCAGGGTTATCCTGTGTATGGATATTAGTCAAGGTGACTAGACCATCCTCCAATACCTGACGTATGAAGTGGTACCTCACATCTATGTGTTTGGTACACGCATGAAACATGGCAATTTTGGCTAAGTAGACAGCACTCTGGCTATCACAACCCAACACGGGTGTATGAGCAGGCATGCCAAGTTCTTTTGCAAGTCTGCCCAACTAAATGGCCTCCTTTGAAGCCTCGCTCAATGCCACAATTTTCTGCAACCTAGAACACCAAGAGACTGCACCACCAGCAATAGAAAATACATATCCATTGATAGATTTCTTGGTATCCATGTCACCTGCCATGTCGGCATCACAATATCCATGCAACTTTTAAGTCACTTTTTCCATAACAAATACACTTTGATTGTGTACCTTTCAAATGTCTCAGAATGCATTTGACAGCTTCCCAATGCGCTTTGCCAGGATTCGACATGTATCGACTAACAACTCCCATTGCATAAGCAATGTCGGAACGAGTGGCAACCATAGCATACATAAGAGAACCACAAGCTGATGCATAAGGGCTTCCCTTCATTGCTTTCAATGCCACCTAATCCTTTGGGCAATCTGCTTTGCTAAGCTTAGTGTATGAAGGTAAAGGTACTCCAAGAGGCTTAGCATCGGCCATATTTAATCTGTCAAGTACTTTTGCAATGTATCTTTCTTGAGATAAAAGCATCAATTTCAGCTTTCTATCTCTTTTAATACGCATGCCCAAAATATGCTCTGCATCACCCAAATCCTTCATAGCAAATGCTGAATTTAGCTTATGTTTCAGAGCATCAAGACTAGTCTTATGTTTCCCGGCAAGCAGCATGTCGTCAACATAGAGAACAAGTATGATGGGACTACCATCTTCATCCCTTTTCGTATACAAACAATGATCTACATGGCTGCGTTTAAAGCCTTGAGACAACATAAAAGTGTCAAACTTGTTATTCCACTGTCGTGATGATTGTCTCAAACCATACAGAGCCCTTTTCAGTTTGCATACAAATTCCTCACGTGTAGGAACTACAAAACCTTCAAGTTGTTTCATGTATATATCCTCTTCAATGTCACCATGCAAAAACACACTCTTTACATCCATTTGATTCAATTCCAAATCAAGCATCGCAACGAGAGCAAAAAGGACACGTAAAGTTGTAAGCTTTACAACAAGATAAAAGATTTCTTGAAAATCAATTCCTTCTTTCTGTGCATATTCTTTTGCAACCAATCTTGCCTTGTACTTGGGTTTTTCATCCACAATCTTAATCTTGTACACCCATCTGTTAGGAAGAGCCTTTCTCCCTTTAGGCAATGGCACAAGACCCCAAGTATCATTTACATACAAGGATTTCATTTCCTCTTGCATTGCAAGCTCCCACTTACTGCTTGTCTCACATGACTTAGCCTCTTTATAAGTAAGAGGTTCACCCTCATCTGTCAACATTACATGATCCAAAGAGGGGTTAAATCTCTGCAGATGCCTTCTCAAACGAGTTGACTTGCGTACCCAATGATCTACATTCTCAGGTAACGGTTCTACATCATAAGGCAACTCATTTTCAGCTCTATCATGTTGTTGAAAATCATTCAGCCAATTCAGGTGGCTGTCCATCTCATTAGGAGCATCAATATCATGTCCTACCTCTTCTGACTCAAGGTTAACCGGCTGATTATCAATTTCAGCTTGCGGTAATGCATCATGAGGCTCTTTTTCAACATCAATGGGTGACACGGAAGGCTGAAATTTGATTGTTTTCTTGTCAGCATCAGATTTTGTAGCATTCTTAAGCAATTTTGCCTCATTGAACACTACATCTCGGCTGCAAATTACCTTTCCAAACTTTGGTAACGACACTCTATAGCCCATTTCACCTTCTTCCCCATAGTTCTCAAGTCATTGCGTACATGAACGAAAGCTTTGCAGCCAAATACTCTCAAATGATCATAAGAGGCAGGTTTGCCAGACCAAACCTCCTCTGGAATGTCTTTTTTTAGCGTACTATTGTGAGAGCGATTGCAAATATGAACTGGAGTTTTCAATGCCTCCCCCCAAAACTCCTGGGAAAGATTAACGGTGGACAACATGCAACGCACTCTCACATAAAGAACGATTATACCTCTCAGCCACACCATTAGAAGACGGATTATAAGGGGCTGTCAACTCCCTTTTAATCCCATTTTCATCACAAAAATGCTGAAATTCAGCAGATACATGTTCTCCTCCATTGTCCGATTTGAGACATTTAAGCTTAGCACTCTTTTGAGTAGTGACAAAAGCATTGAAACTTCTTAAAGCATTTAAAGTCTCACTCTTACTTTTTAACAAATGCACCCATCCTTTCCTAGTACAGTCATCAATGAATGTAACAAAATACAATGCACCACCAAAAGACTTAACAGGTATAGTGCATACATCGGAGTGAATAAGATCAAGAGGATTAGCTTTGCGGGAGACATCAGAGTAATAAGAAGATTTCTTTTGCTTTCCATAAAGACAATCGTTACAAAAATCCAAGTTTTTTCCTTTTACATCAACCCTCTTCAGAGAGGAAAGCACATCAATACCCTTTTGGCTCATATGGCCAAGTCTCTTATGCCACAATTCCGTGTGTGAAGCAACTTCAGCAACAGCAAGAAACATACCAGGCAAAGCTTTGCATCGAAGATGGTACAGAGTACCTCTTTTAGACCCTTTTGAACAAGCATAGAGCCCTTAAGCAACTTCCATGAACCCCCAACAAAGATGGTAGTATAACGATGTGCACCTAACTGACAAACAGATAGTAAACTTTTCTTTATGCTTGGTACAAACCTGACATCATTCAACACAAGCTCTTGACCATTGTTAAGAGCCAAACGCATGGTACCCATTCCCTCAATGGTGCAAGCAAAATTATCAGCAAGGTACACCTTGTCATAATTGCCTGCAGCATATGTAGCAAAACACTCCAAAGATGGAGTCAGATTGAATGAAGCACCAGAGTCTACTATCCAAGATTGGGATAGGCCATCATTAGCACTAAGCAATGCATCAATGACATCTTTCTTCGAGATAAGCATGTCTTCTGCATTAGCTATCACCAAATCTGAGGGGCATGAAGCTGCAACCAAAATTTCCTCAACGTCTGACAACTTCTCAATGACCACACTAGAGGATACATTTGCATTCTCAGCATCCCTGGAGGAATCACCTGCTGATTTTTTTCCTTTTTTCTCATCTTTCTTCTTCTCTTGCGTTTCCTTCTTCCTTTTCTGCTCTTTCTTGAAATACCTGCAATCAGGTTTCTTGTGACCCTACGTTGATAACAAGCGACATCCTTATCCTTTTTCTTGCTCTTACTTCTATTTTGAGTCGTGTTGCCCGCATCACGCTTTTGATTTCTACCTCTTGCAGTAGTGTAGGCAGAATTTCCGTCTTCCCCAGTAGACTTGCATCTAATCTCTTCATTGAGAATAGACCCTCTCACACCGTCATACGTGAGGTGAGGCTGTTGCTCAAGGAGACAACCAATGTTTCCCAAGTATCTGGCAATGTCATAAGCAAGAAAATAGCTTTCAGCTTATCATCGAATTGCTGAAGCCCACTGTCCTCTGCAACTAACTCAACACACTTGTGAAAGCACTCAAATGCTCAGAAGCTGACTTCGAGTCATCAAGTTGCATATTCACAAACTTTCGCATCAAATGCACCTGGTTCACAGGCGTGGTGTTTTCATAATTGGACTTTAGCTTTTGCCATATTGCATAAGCAGAGTCCAAACGCTTGATGTCCGTCAAAATGTCATCATTGATAGCCATTTTGATGTAGGCCATAGCCTTTTCATTTAACCTGGCCCACTCTTCGTTAAACAAACGTGGTGGCTTATTCTATTGCAATGCATCTTCACAATCCTTCAAGAAAAGGATACCTTACATGCGTTCTTGCCAAAGATCGAAGCCTTGACCATCGAACCGTTTGATTTCCATCAAGCTTTTAGTGTCAGATGTAGAAGAGGAAGAAGCCATCTTAATTCAACCACAAGTGTGTATACAAGAGAGATGCAATAGGCTGAAAATTTTAACAATTAGTAGTAACCACAAAACTTTGCATACAAAGAGCCACAGTTTCTTTACATGAAACAATCCAAATCAAATTTCAGTTGAAATGTGAAATTTCAAGCACCTGTACTCAGCTTTTCACTCAATTTGTTGCGACAAACATCAATACATGTGATCCCACAACTTTGGTACACGTGCGTATTGCTGTTTTGACCTGTAATAACTTGTAAATCACCTGTTTTGACCTAAAAACAACCTGTTTTGGTAGTTTTGGTGACCTTTTCGACCTCGGAAGCAAGGGGCTTCGCGATGGAAGTGAAATTGATCGCGGGAGAGCAATTCCTTGATTGGTTAAAAGATGATTGACGTGGTCTTAAGCAAAATGGATCTCTTGTTATGTCTTTTTCTAACTGTATTTTGCAGATTGGCGTTCATTGCGCAAGTCGGATGCCAAACAAAACGAGGCTTTTTGGGTTAGATGAGTACCAAGGTCGACACGTACGATCGCGTACGACGGGTACACGTATGAAGACGTGCGGTACTAATCGAACTAAAAAAATTTAGATGTACGTTGACGTAACGTACGATGAAAAAAAAAATCATACGTCTTTTACACTACGAGAGAGACTAAACCAAGAAGTTTTCAAACTCACAAGTTAGAACATGATAGATCATATGAGTCATGACATAGATGTTAGTACTTAGTACTAAGTGCTTGCAACTTAACTCTTACAAGTTAGAACATAAAAGATCTGTACATGGACATTGGAAACGGCAATGTCCGAAAAAAAAGAATCATGATCTCCAAGTGCTGGCGGCCATAGTAGATCCGCTACCCGAGCCTCACCGCACATTGGTCATGGTTGTTTGAGCCAATGCAGCCACGGAACGTACGAGTCGTACGGTGTGGTACGGAACGTACGAATCGTTTCGTACGTCGTACGAGGACAACCCTGACGAGTACATCAAGTTTGATGTGCAAGTTTTCAACGTGATGGACTACGACGCCCTCAAAATTGCTCTGGCACAAGAAATGAAGCACAACAAAGGTAAGCCGAAGGAGAACAAGTCGAGTACCTCTCAAAATCAACCGAATGGTAAAACCATTGGTAAGCATGACGGTAATTCTTCTTCTCAATCTTCTTCTACACCTAGAGCACAAAACTCTCACAATGATGATAAAGGAAAGGCTTAAACTCGAGAAACCCCTAAGTTAACACCTGATGAAAAGCTGCTCAAGGTATTTTAGGAGGCAGGTTAACTTTTGAAGAACGAGCTGTCTGTCCAAAAGAAGAAAGATGTTTTGAATGTCACACTAAAGGTCACATTAAAAGAGTTTGTCCTAAGAAAGCACCAAAAGAACCCACAGAATCTCCTAAGAAGGGCAGCTAATGGAGCTTGAGCGTGAGCAAGCACGCATAGCGGCTGAAGAAAGAAGGGCAGCTAAAAACATTTTAAAGTTAATAATGTTTTGTTTTATTTAGTTTTGTTTCGTAGCAAACAAAGTGATTTAGTTAGTTTGTTTGTTTGTTTTTGTTTTTCTTTCTTTTCTTGTGTCCCTTGCTTTTATAGTTCTATGAGTGCTTTATTCCCTCTTATAATTCATGAGTTCAGACTTTTCTGAACTTATGAAGCTATATATATATATATATATATATATATATATATATATATATATATATAGAGCTTGAGCGTGAGCAAGCACGCGAGGCTCAACGCATAGCGGCCGAAGAAAAGCGGGACCCACAAAAGCACAAAGTGAATGTCCCCAGTTTCTCATGGTCACGTAGATAAGTCTCTCATGCAGTGTTATGGTCATTTGAATGGTCAACGCATTGTGATCTTGTTTGATGCGGGTAGTATGCATGATGTGATTAGTGACTCACTCGTGAAGAGCGCATCTTTAGAAGCTCTTCCCATAGATCCGATTGTGATCTCTGGATTTGCTCCTGGCATGCAGTCTTCTTTCACGTATGAATGTCATGATGTGACAGTGTTAGTTCAAAATGTCGGTTTTCGTCATAGATTTGTGGTTTCTCCTCTTAAAGGATGTAGTTTGATTTTTGGCATAAGTGGTCCATAGACTGATTGGAAAGAAAATACTCTCTCTCTCTCTCTCTGTCACAACAGAAGGAGCACCTCCCGTGGTTCTTCGCTGTGACAAGAACATTCCGTCTTTGCTTTTAATCTCTCACTCTCATGTTTTGACAGAGAATAAAACATGTAGTCTCATAGTTTCTCTCAGTACAGAGTCCCACAGTCTAGAAAAGAATGAGTCATTGCATGAAAAGAAATCTTTTGTTGTCATTCCTTCTCCAAAGTACGACACACATTTTTTGCATGATAGAACTGTGATTGTTCGTAAGGGTTATCAAGTCTCCAGTCTGTACTGAGTACACCTTGGGGTGACCATCAAGCTAGATGGTTCCAGTCTTGTGAGCAATTTGGTGGTTTGGATGATTGTGTTTCTAGTAAAGATAACCTCATTGCAAATACGATCAGTCACGCAGGACCGATCTTGGCTCTCGAGTCAAGGTCCAAAGAACCCATTCAGGAAGTATTTTTTCTTCACATGGTTAGTCAGTATGCATCGTTCGTGTTTTTCATTCGTGACTGTCTCTTGTATTTTCGCCACCGTCTTTATGCATGCCATATTGCACGATGCACATGATTCCATTACGGATGCGCATGGATGTATGCAAATCATTCTATAAAGATTAAGAGTTTGCATTCAAGGAATTCTCAATGTTTCACGATTTCCGTTTTGTCAGTCGGTTTTGCATGTTCATTCCTTGGCATGACATAGTTACACAAAAAGCGCGAGCATGATTGTCCATCAAGCATTGGCATTTCCGTATTGGGTTGCCACAATTGATAGCTTTATGTCAAAAAGTCAAGTTTTGATCGCACTTTTGGTATGTGTTTGGTGAATGGTTTGACACTCCGTCACATTGTTCATCTGCATGTCATGCATAGTCACTTAAGAATAGTCTTTTTTCAGTCACTCGATAAGGAACAAATATGTTTATGATTTTGTGTTTGAAGCGATTTCAGGAATAAATCCTCAATGGAGATTTCTGAAGAAGATGAACCGGAGATCATAGACGAAGTTGAAGCATAGGAGCTGTAGCAGATTATTCTGTATCGCTTTCCTTGCGGGCCAAAGAAGCAAGCATTGCAGACTTTCCTGAAGTTCAAGTATCGCGGGACCCACACGGTGGACCGGGCCGACGAAGACTTCTGCGCAGACTCCCAACAATTGTTGGTGGACAATATGGAAGCCATGCAGCTCGGTATCAATACCTCACCTTGAAAAGGGGGGATTCCACGTGCATATCTAACCGTATGTGCATGTGGACAAGTTGTATCTATTTCTAGGGTTTAGGAAGCCTAGGAAGTGTTCTAGCACCTTTGTGAGCCTGTATGTAGGACGTGCATGTCAAGGCACTTAGAGTAGTTGCATACCCTCTAATTGCACAACCCATGTCATTAGCATCAGTACCCAGTACTCAGCATGAGCATTTTCCACTGCAGGAACCCGTTTTTCTCAACTGCATATGAAACGCTAATAAGTGAGTTTTTGGCAATTATAAATCGTGGAACCTCATCAACCCAGCTTTATTCTCCTATATAGGTGACCTAGGGTGCGTCGGTAGAATCAAAAGACATGGAGGTGCACGAACCCCAGCGGTACCAAGCAGTACCCGCATGACCCAGATTCCTCCAACGTTTTTCTCAGCAAGAATCTTAGCGTTTTTGGATTTCAGCTATTTCAGCCATCAGTGTTTTCAGATTTCAGCGATAGCCTTGTAGATCCTGCACCAGATCCTCGTAGCAGAACCTCGCCGCAGTCATCCCGTCGCGGTAGACTCCAGATCCATCAGTGATTTCCGTTTTCAGCCCATGTATAAGGCTCTCTAGAAGTGGCTGGATCCTCAAACTCAGAGCATTGGTATGAATTTTGGTAGGCTGAGTTGAGGATGGTTATGGGGCGCCACTGTCGAATCTCATCCAAGGAGCCACCCTCCTTGGGAATGAGGTAGATCAGACCCTCACTCATGCTGTCATGCATCTCTCCTGTTTGCAAGATGTACTGAAAAGCACTATAGAGATCTGGGCCAAGCAAGTCCTAGTACTTCAAGAAAAAACTGGGAGTCAAGCCATCCTCATCTGGATAGCTACCACGGGGAAGTGCACCAGAGTTACCGGGGAACGCCCCCTAGCCCCCGTTCCGGCGTTCCGGGGGGCAGTTCCCTTCCCGAACGTTCCGAAACATCCCGGAACGTCTAACGTTCCAGGTGGCCAGTGCAAACCGGAATGGTCGTTCCGGAACGCCCCTGGAATGTTCCGGAATTCCCCTGGAACGGCCAACGGCTACAAACAAATTTGGCAAAAATTGAAAAAATTGAGGTAAATGTTTGGGCTTCTTTTTGAAGTGTGCAAGGCCTCAAGGATTCATAAAATGCACCCCCCTCCCCCTTTCTTTCCACAAGCTAATCCTCAAGGGTCAAGCTCTCTCCCTCTCACACTCTCAAGATCTCTCCCTCTCAAGACTCACTCTCTCAAGGCTCAAGGCTTCAAGCCTTCAAGCTCTCTTCCTCTCCCTCCCACTCTCTCAAATCTCTCCCTCTCCCTCTCACTCTCTCGAGTCTCTCCCTCTCACTCTCTCAAGCTCTCTCTCTCTCTCATCTTCATCTAGTCATAGCAAGGTTGAATGGTCTTCAAAATGAGTTTTTTGTGAGTATTAGAGTCAAAGCACTCTAATACTCCTTGTGTTTAAAGGAGCTAAAAAATGCACTATTTGGGTGTTTTTTAACCTCCCATTCCGCGCCGTTCCCGTTCCGGACCCCTAGCCGTTCCCCCGTTCCGCAGGGATCCCGTCGCCGTTCCCGTTCCGCGTTCCGGGTGAGCTGTGTGCAACTCCTCAAGCTAAAGTGGCAGCTCAAGCCTCTGACACATCTCCTTAGTCACAAGGCAAGGCATTTGTGTCCACACCTGCTCCCTGCATGCATCCTGATGCTCTGACTAAGGCTCTGCAGACAGTAGCTCACGGTAAAAGTCAGTAGCAACTGCACGCATGTCCTCTGGCTCAGAAGCAACTGACTCGTCGAGCCTCCTCAACTGACTGACCTTGGCATACGTATGCCGAGGTCCCACTGCCTCGAAGAAAGCACCAGTCACTTTGTCACCCACGTGTGTCCACTGAGATGCCTGTCGATAGAAAGCAAACTCATGGCACTGCTCCTCTGTGCTAACAAGCTTCTGGCGAGCCTGTTGTAGCTGCTCCTCCAACCAAGGAGTGTCTGGATGCTGCTCTTGCATCCTCTGCAAGGAAGCAACGTCCCGTTTGAGACGCTGCTGCTCCTCTCTCGCTGCAGCCAGGTGAGCCAAAGATTCATGGAGAAAGAAACGACTAATCTGAGCTAGTCCTAAGGCTACTCTGTCAGCACGAGAATCCTGCATGTCCAAGCTCTCTGTCCAAAGAGCCTCTACTCGCTCTCTGAATGCAAAGTCCAGCAAGACCCTCTCAGGGATGCGAAGCATCATGCTCCCCCTCCTCTGCTTGTCTGCCACTGTGAGGATCAGTGGTGCATGGTCCGAGAAGGAAGTCCCTGCCAGAATGCCAACTATCCCACCCGTCACTGAAATGGTCTCTAGTGTAGAAGCGATCTATCCGCGATAGATTCACTCCTCCCACTTTGCAGTCCGAACGAGAGAAGGCCAGGCTGTCTGGGGGCCTCAAAAAACTAGAGTACTGCCACACATCCGAGACCGTCAGAGTCATACAAAACCTCGCCCAAGCTACCAGGTTAACTCCATGCATAGTAGCATGGCTACACCAATCCTGTTAGAAGGGTCCTCCAACATGTTGAAGTCACCCCCTATGCACCAATGTTCTGCTTGCGGCAGAGACTCAGCAATCTGTGACCAAAACTCTGCTCGTGCACTCGCCACATTGGGCTGTCCCTCTCTCGCCAAGCAACTTGTGGCAAAGGCGTTGCCAAGAGATCTCCTAGCAGCCGGAGATGGCCCTGCCTCTTGGGTCGACTGTGGAACTGGAGCGGGAGGGGGGGGTGTAGGAGCAAGGGGAAGAGGGGGAGAAGAGGGGCGGGGGGGGGAGCAGCAAAGGTAGAGGGGCGAGGGGAAGAAGCGGCGGGAGCAGGAGGCGGGGGGGGGGATGATGAGGAGGGGGGGAACTCTGAGGGAGGAGGGGCTGTCGAGGGTGAAGCTGAGGTGGGGGCTGGAGCGAGGACCTCATCCTGCTCAAGAGGACCGAAACGGTTTCCCGTGGGAACCCACTGCTGCTAGGCAGGCTCCTGAGGACCACTCTGAGTGCCAGGCTGTCGTTGTGGCCCCTGCCGTCGTCGACCACGAACCTGCTGCCACCCCTCCTCCGTTGGAGCCCCGGGCTCGGAGGGTGGCTCTGCATGTGTGCTCTGTGTCTTTGCCTGTGGTTGCTGGCCAGCCCTTGTAGGCTGGGGCTGAGTCTGTGGTGTACGTCGAGGCCTCCTCCGTGGACAGGCCTTCGCAAGATGGCCCATCTGTCGACAAATGAAGCATTGGTTCGGGAGGCTCGAATACTCCACGCTCTGTCTAAACCAACCCCCACTCATCCGAGGCAGAAGAATGACCTTTGGGAGAGTGTGAGTGTCCCTAACCAGAACGCGAACTGAGGGAATGCTAGCCGTTGGCAGCTACTGAGGCTGTTGTGCGAGGTGTCTCCAGGACAGTCTCAATTGCTGAGCCTATCCTGGACAAAAGTGGTAGGTACTCCCTTTGCAAACCAGGAAAGCAGACGGAGATGGGGATGTCTGCCTCCTCTACCAGAACATCTGAAGTAGGGTCAAAACCATGTCTCCACTGTCGAAAGTGGGCTCGAGCTGCTCGGATGGTCAATGGACTCACGGTGATGACCTTGGACGCCATCTCGGGGGTCTCAAACTCAATCTGGAAAAAGAGTGGGTAAAGCAATTTCTCTGCAAAAGGACCCCAGCAAGCACTGTCAAAGAACCAGCACTGCCAGAGCCAATCGACAGAAGAACCTTGGCGTGAGAAAGGCAGAACGAAATGAGCCGGGGGGGGGGGGGGGGGGGGGGGGGGGGTTTCAGAGAGCAAAGAGAGGTGGGGGAAGGCGGGATAGGAAGCGCAGCGGGTGTGGGAGAGGGCAGCGGGTGACGGCAGCGAAAAGGGGGGCAGCGGGTGAAGTGGCAGCGGGTTGAGACCTCTTTCTTTGCATAGAGATATGGGCCGTCACACATGGTCATCTCCATCTTCGATGGAGAAGCCTCTTAAAGACGGGAACTTGATGTTGACCTTGGCCAAAAATTGTATGCAAGTAATCATCCGTAGGTGAGGGGGGTGAGGTGGGAGTCGGGGAGAGAGAGGCTGCAATAGGTCGTGGAGAGGGGGTTGGAGGTGGAGAGCTAGCACATGGACCCTCAGGTTATTGGGGTGGCAATTAGCTGTCATTGGGGGAGGAACGGCGAGCTGAGATGAGAGGAATGAGAGGTAATTGGGAATTTTGACTACCTTCTGTAACTACAGACCCATTTGCATATTAGCATGAGATGTCGCCTATAGTGGCTAGCTATCAAGAGGACACAAGAGCTAGCTACACGGATGGTGATACAAACGTTCCCTCTAATTGTGTATGAAGGACGCTCATCCTGTGAGTGCTTCTACTACAAACAAAATAGTTCCAACCTCAGCTCTTATGCTCAATTGTGGCTACTTGGGCGAGCTCTTCATGGTCCTGCTGATGTCTAAGTGGCTCATCATGGAGGATATACTGAAAAGTTTGTCCATATTAATTTCTAAAAATAGTAGCTCAAAATAAAGAAGACCCATTTGCATAATAGCATGAACTGTCACCCATAGTGGCTAGCCATCAAAAGGAGTAAGGGCCAGCCATATAGATGATGAGGCAAACGTTCCCTCTTGACTGTGTATGAAAACACTGATCCTGTGAATGCTTTTGCTACAAGCAAAAGAGTTCCAAACTCAACTCCAATGCTCACTTGTGGCACTGGAGCCGTACTCTTGATCATACTGCATATCATTGACGCTAGTGCTCTCCATGAATCTTCAGCCATCATAAGTATGATTCAACCTACAGGCTACTGTGCAATCTAGGTAAGTCCTCGTATTGGGACTGCATGTGGCGATGTAGATGTGACCAAAACATGGAACGACCACTCCTGCAACTGCATGAGTGAGCATATCCTCTATCGGTTCCCTAGACCTGTACATCTTCATGTCAGGCTGACGTTTCTGTCCTCTCTCATGGAGGACATGGCTCCAGTACTACCTCCTCCAAATTGATTTACAGGATCCGTTGAATTTAGAAGTTTTTTTTGGCATATATTGATCTGTGTGAGACAGACGTGTACACACATGCTTCTTCAGTTGTATCTACTTGGTGAATAATGTTTTAAGTTTTTATGCAGAGAGTTGTGTTATCTGCCTTAATTTTGTGTTGATTGAACATTTGAAGAAAACTTCTTTGCTAGCTGATGCCTGGTGAAGTTATTTCTTTTAGTGGCTTGTTGAACACTTTAACATGTTGTAGGAATGCCAGAGGATGATTTGAGGGAAATGATAGATTCATTCACAAAAGGATTTATGGAAATACATCCAGTATGATCTCAAAATTTGCATTTAAGTCAGCTTTTCTTTTTTTCCCTTCATTTCTGTCTTTTCGTTCTAACAGAGTTGCCTTCCAGAATTCTAGGGATATCAGGAGGGGTGTTGAAGTTTTTAAGAGGATTACCCAGTCACTAAAGTTAAACACGGTTGCTTCTTACAATATGCTGATTTCTCATTGTGCGAATCATGGGGAGGTAATTGATTGGCTAAGAAATCTCTAAAAGTTCAAAGTTTGATTGTTTGTTGAAAACACTCGTAGTTATTTCATTACCCTCTTTGAAGAACATAATCACTTTGAGGAGCAGCCTGATTTGAGCACTCTCAGAGAAGTAACATATGTCATCTCACATCACTTATTTATCTTTCAAATCCATCGCAAGGGTTCCTAATGGTTCACTCTGAGCAAGATGCTTTTCTGTCTGTCTTTGGCTGTTGTATTTAAATTCCAATTCTTAAAAAGCAGAAATTACTCCTGGTGCAACCAAGATAAGCAAGACCAAAGCAGTTCAGACACACGGATCTAGGTTTCAAGTATTCCACCTATTTACACATAAGTACAACCTCGTCCAGTTGTAAGTAGTGTTATTTGATTGTAAAGCCAAATAAGAACTTCTGTGAGGGAAATTCCTGTTAAGATCATCATTCCTCAGCTAGCAAATTTTAGTACACGGGCGAGGTATCTAAAAAGAGTGTTTTCTCATTTTCTGAAAGAAAACGTTTATTTAAACAATGTGACCAAATACTATCTAGGTGGAAAACTTCTGTTGAGGGACGTGACTGCACATTGTGCACAAAGGCATCATCCATTAATACCAAGACTATTTCCTCCTAGTGCATACCTGCAAAAGGTGTCTCTGTTTCAAACAAACCAAGTACTATTACCTGTGTCTTAATGTTGTTCTATTCTATAAAAGTCTTGTTTTCGGTTACATATTATAAGCTTAGAGTTTGATAAGAGTAAGCAGTATGCCAACCATGCAAAGACAGGTCAATTACCCATTTTTGCACTGTTGTCTAGTTTGGCTGTCTGTTAAGAGTTCCTGCTCTGCTGATGTTCTTCTTCTTGACCTGATTGCTCTTTATTTTGGCCTTTTGACTAGATTGACCTTTGCATAGATCTTATTCAGACCATGAAAGTTCGTGGATTGGAACCTTGTGCCTCAAGTTATGAACCGTTGATAATGTTTTTTGCCAAAACGCTTGAGATCTTCAAGGTGTGCCTTTTGAACCCATTCATGAAATATTTTTTGCCTTGCCACCATGGCTGAAATCAGTAACTTGTATAAGGTGGTGATGCACACTCCCGGTATGCATTAATGCCTGCTTGTCTTGATCAAAAAAATATGGATGGGTGAAATTTTTTCTATTCTATTTGGTATGCAGGCTCCTTTATTTGATCTGAGACATTAAGTAACAGAAAAGATTTGACAGAGTGAATAGATTGTAGTATTAATGTCTACATAATGCTAAATGGTCAAAAGCTACAAAATATCTGAATCATGATACAACTGTCTGACTAAAAGTACAGAGAAAATAGAAAGCCTATAAGTAGCACTCCAGAAAAAGTACTAATAAAGTTGGGATACAACTTAAGGCTGGGAAGTGAGGTTACAGAACCGGGAAGTAGAAAGAAAGGAAAAAAGAAAGCTTTATTAACGTCTATTTGAGGCCAAGGTTGGCCTATGAGACAAAATCCATAAATGTGTGTATCCTCTGGATATCCAAAAAAGGATAAAAATGCTGGAAAAAATTGATACAAACTGCTGGAGGTGGCTATGATAATCTCATCAGAGATGGAATGAGTACATGTGCATGTATAAGGAGGGGATGGAGCTCTATTTTTAGTGGATGTGAAAAACCTATATGCTAAGAGAGTACAACCATGATATGCAAAACTAGCTCCATCCGGTACCAAATTAGGGGCTAGTATATAACGCATAGGTGGGGTCGGAGAATGCTCGCTGTAGAGAGGATAGGGCTTGCTCTCTCTCTCTCTCTCTCTCTCTCTCTCTCTCTCTCTCTCTCTCTCTCGTTGAGCGACCCCAACATTCTTGTCCTTGCTAGCTCTTCCCAATATTTTGGCACAAGTTATGCAATGTAAGACACTTTGTCGATGATCTTTTTGTTCCTAACATTCCTTCTTTTCAAATTTCTATGTACTTGAATTCAAGTTCTGTAGGTGGAGGAATTTATCCTAAGGAGTTTTGTGAACGTTAGTTGTACCTCAAATAGTGATTGTTATGCCTTTTTAGACCTTGAGATATTTCAAATTCCCTTGGGTTTGGAAGTAGATATCTATGATAAACGCCGTGAACCAATGTAAATATCATCCGTATGCCTAACATTTCTTCGAACATCTCTTGTTCTGCTAAATATGGTGTCATTTGTTCTCAACTATTTAGATTTTCTCGTCTTCGTTCTAGTGAATGTGATTTTGTTGTTCAATCATGCCATCTTATCTCTTTACTTGTTGCAAAGGGTACTCATTCAAAGAATCATGAAAAATGTTCTTTCGTTTTTGCATCGTAGTAAAGTTATTTTCGATGTTTCTTCCTTTGGTATGTTCAAAACAATTAGTAGTGGGGAGCTTAAAAGGCCACTTAATTTTTAACTTAGTAACACACTAATTTGCTGTTTTGATCTTTAGTGATTTTAATATTTTTGCTCTTACTTGAGAATTACGATGGTTGAGTATGCCTATCACCCTCCAGAGGGTGATAGAAACTCAATTCGTTGGTTTTATAGAGTAAGGTCAAATCATGAATGAACTCTATGCAAATCTATACCTACTCTTGGGCAATGATGACTTGAGTAGGGATTTCATAAAAGTGGGGAGTTTTAAAGCCCACTTAAACATGGGCTTTTAAGCTCACGTAAATTTAATAAAAGTGGGGAGCTTAAAACACTCATTGTTTAACGTAGTAACACACTAGTTTGTTGTTTTGATCTTTAGTGCTTTTAGTATTTTCGCTCTTACTTGAGAAATACTAGCCTTTATTAATGTTGAGTATTCCCAACACCTCCAGAGGGTGATAGAAACTCAGTTTGTTGGTTTTATAGAGTATGTTCAAATCATGAATGAACTCTATGCAAACCTATACCTACTCTTGGGCAGTGATGACTTGAGTAGGGATGTCATAAAAGTGGGGAGCTTAAAAGCCCACTCATTGTTTAACTTAGTAACACACTAGTTTGTTGTTTTCATCTTGAGTGCTTTTACCATTTTCGCTCTTAGTTGTGAATTACTAGCCTTTATGATGGTTGAGCATGCCCATCACCTCTAGAGGGTAATAGAACTCAGTTCGTTGGCTTTATGGAGAACATTCAAATCATGAATGAACTCTATGGAAACCTACACATACTCTTGGGCACTGATCATGTGAGTAATAAGGATGCCATAGTTGCTATCAAGGGTATGCATGATAAAGGTGATAATCTTATTCTTCTTATTTGGAGAAGCAGCAAAGTTAAGGTTGCATATTGTGAAGTTTTGATCTTTGTACTACTTTGGTTATGTTTTGCATCTTCTAGGTAGGTTCGTAGTATTCAATTCTAGTATTTAGCTTACATTAGTATTTAAGATTTTTTTCTTTTAGAAGTTGTCCTGTGGAGTTTGTTTTCTAGGATTAAGTCTTTCTGATGTAGGCTAGTAAGCTTCTTTATTTTATTTTTCTTATTTTGTTTTCATTTAGTTTTGTTCAATAACAAATAAAGTGACTTAGTTTTTCCTTTTTGTGTTTTCTTGTTGTCCCTTGCTTTTGTATTTTTGTGAGTGTTTTATCCCATCTTGTAATTCGTAGTTTCAATCTATTCTAACCTTATGAAGCTATATTCAATGATCTAAGACACAGAGGAAAATTTTTTGCTATCCGCTATCTGCAATGGTTCAAAAAGATCCGTCTAGGGAAAGCGCTAGCCTTGATGAAGACATCCAATTTTGACTTTTTGTGAGAAAATAACAAGGATTAAAAAATCCCATGTTTGGACACTATATATGCTCTAAGTTCTACCTTGTCAAACTGTGAAACTCACGTTTTTGGGTTCAAGAAAATACTATATACCTGATGCTTCTCAAAGACCTTTTGTAGATAATCAAAATGATTCTCAATGCAAACAAGTACTTGGTTTCCTCTGGCTTGCACATGTTGTCTCACCCACACACATGTACAAGTGTTGGAGTAACTCAGCTGTCTGCGTGCGGCCCCAAAGGCCTTACAATGAACACACAACAGATTGTCTTTGTCACAAAATATTGACATGTCAAGCGACTGAAGACTTGAGCCGACTTGCAAATACTGGCTGAGGGGTCTAAAACCTAAGAGAAGAAGTAGAAGCAACAGAAGAAGTTTCACCAACTTAAAAAGTCTTGCAGTGGCCTTATTTTTCAAGAAGTTCCCACCAACTTATGGGACCCCGTCCGATGAAGTGCCTAGGGCTAATAAAATAAAGCAAGACCCACTCACACACAAAGAACACTTGCGTAGCAGCTGACGATGTTACAGGATAGTACAGACAACTCGGTTGTTCCGTTGACATGCGAACGTGGAAATTCCGTGATTTGCGCCGTTGATTGCTCACGTGGCAGGTGTACGGATTTTAGTAAGTTGCGTTGGCAGCTTTTCAACGCCAGCTTTTGGATCAGAAGCTTTGGAGTTTGAAGTTTTTCATTTAATCTGCATGCTTCCGCGTGAAGGTGCAGAGGACGGAGTACCGGCGTTGTACTGAGTTCAAGCAATATAAAGAAATACTGAAAGGGACGCCAAGGTTTGGGGCAAGTGATCTCTTGGGGTGGAACTCGGCCACTCCTCGTCTCATCTGTCGTGCATCTCTTGTAGTTTAGTTGTTTTGGAGCGTCTAAAGTCTGTTGAGTCTAATCTTTTCCGTTGGCATGTGGTGCCCTCCCGTTACAGTCTTCTTCGACGCTTCGAATGTGTGGTAGTGGAGTCCTTTGATGTTGAAAATTCAACAATAGTCTTTAAAAGCTCGCCTTCTCGTGAACAAGTCAACAACACTTTGTCATGTGTCTGTTTAGAGTGTTGACAACCTTCAATCCTTCATGGGAGCTTGCTTGGTCTCTCTCTTCACTAGAGAGACTAGAATGAGAGGGGAGAACTTCTTTGTTATAGGGACAGGCTCGCCATGGTTGAAAATGGAGAGATAGTAAGATGATGTTATAACTTGAGTTTAAGTAAGAATATGAGCTTCTACTAAAAGTAAAAATTTCTGAGCCATTCAGGGCGAGCAGACCGATCGCCATCTCATCATGGGATTGGGATTTCTGGCCTGCCCAAAGGACTGAGGCCTTAATGATACCTTCCCTTTTCCCTAATAAAAACGAAGAAGTTAATTTTCAAAAAATGTACAATTTTTTGATTGGTTGGTTGAAAGAGAAGACACTTATTACAAAGATAGACCTCAGAAGATACTCATTACAAGGATGGAAGACTTCAAGATTGCTAGTTTGTTGTAATAGTATCATGAATCATGATGAATACTTCATTATTTTTTTCCTCCGATTCGATTCGGATATCTTTGCATCCATCGGCTTCTCCATGTATCCCTGTGTCTCGCTCCACTGCTCTGCGCATCTCCCACATCTCAGCTCTGTGTGCATCCCCCAGCTCTCTCGCGAACAACCCTACGTCTCCTCCCATACTTACCCCTGGACCTTCGCCATGCGCTTGATACCCCCCTGCAGCCCCTTTGCTCACGACATCTCTGCCCGTCTTCTCTGTCACACCCTGCGCCGTCACTCGAGGCCTCTCCTGCAAACGATGTGCTCCTCTCCCACTATCATGAGGATGTGGCAACCACTAACCTTAGTTGCTGGTTTCTTTCCCTTGATCTTTCTTTAATTTTTGGGACTCTCTTTTTGAAGTCACAAATGGCCGAACATTGTGTGGCCAGTGTGAAACGGCCGACGGTCAAGAGTTTCACCCGTAGTTGGGAAGGCCAGGTGGTCACGAGATGGTCGGCGGGCCAGTCGTGTACACTAATCTCGAAGCCCTTTAGGCAACCCACAAGAATACTTCTTAATCTGCTATGTCACTGGCACAAACCTGTAGGAGGTTACTGAGAGCAATGCTTTACAAAATCTCCAATTGTACTCATGTAGGCTCTTGCAAGTAGCCACAGTGAGTTGGTTCCAATCCGTCATGACATCGGCTGCAAATTCATTTGAGAGCCACGCAGATGCAAACATTTTCTTGAAGTATACCCTTGTGGCGGGTGCCTATATCAACAGTGTCCTCCACCATGTAAGCGCATTGCCTTGCAAGAAAGTGGCAACTTTCCTAACCTTGGAGGCCTCTGTAAAATTCCCCCCTGCATAAGCTGTATCAAACTGCTAAAGGAAAGTAAGAGCCTTTGCCTTATCCTCAATGCCATTGAAAGTATCAAACTTTACAGTTGCACCACCTTCTTTGTAGGCTTTTGGCGTTTCCACTGCTCCCAAATTGTCATAGGGAATTGTTTGCAACATGGGCAATGTATAGGGATCATTGGTGCCCCTTGGCCATTGACATTTTGTGTCATTGGTGCCATATGTGGCTGCTGGTCGGACAACCAGCCATGCGAAAACTTCCTTGCGGCACCCCAAACTGGTCTGATTGCATTGAAACCCTTGATGCATGCCAATATTTCCATACATGGGGTTTGGCATCATGCCTTGCATACACCCGAACACTGTTCCTGGCATATATTGCTGGTTTCCAGGCGCATAATCAGTCATGCTCCAAGACACTGATCCACCCTCGAAATACCCAGGATGTACTGTGGGTGGTAAGAAAACATGTTGCATAGCTTGAAAATTGGTTCCCTGTCCATTTAATGCAACATGCGGACTCTGAAAGGTGGCTGGCTGAATTGGTAAAGCCTGTGGAATAGGCGTCCTAACCACTTGTGCGTGGACAAAAGGAACTTGTCTTGGAGCCCCACGTTACTCCGCAACATGTGAGTGCACTCCGGCCGGCTAGGACGCACAAGGGACCTAGGCTTGAGCCTCAAGAGTCTCAGCTGCATGAGAGAGTTGCCTTGTCTGTTGTGACACTGGTAGCGCTTGCAGAAATTCCATAAACCTAGGATTCTACACCAACCAAGAAAAGACATTCACAACGGCAACCAATTGTGTCTTGAATGCATCCTTGTCTAGTAGCCCAGTCATATACCCTTGACCTTGTGGAGCATTCAAATCAACAAAAGATAAAGACAGGGGTGCCCGTGAACTCTTGCCACGCTCAAACACTCCAGAAGGAACACCCTGTCTGTCCTGCGAAGAGGAACCCTCTTCCTTGGCATGGTTTGTCCTGCCAACCATAGTGTAATTCCAAATACTTGTGCTCTGTGTCTTCGCCGCAAACCAACCAAGACACTCTTTAAGGAAAAAGTGATGCTGTCTTGACGACGAAACTATGAAACCGGCCCATAGGGCCGTAGACTTTAGCTTTCACCCGATTCTTTACTTGAAAAACCTTACTCGAACTTTACGACAGAGGAACTTCACGAATTAACTTGTGACTAGAATTAATATTTCAAACAAACCATGGCTTGGCAGCTAGAGTGCTACCAAGCAAGCAGGGACACCCTATAGGCCCCAAAGAATGGCGCCCTTTTCGGTATTTCTTTATTTTTATAAAACATGAGATAAAACCTACAAAATCCTACAAGTTGTCCCACTTTTACCGGGCTGAAAATGGCCTACTCTATCCTGATTTCCGTAGCATAACCACATTAGGAGGCTTCAGAGATAAAATCCCCATGCCAAAGGTGACTTCTCCAGCACATACGAGCACTTTCCCAAAATTGGCGAGAATCTGCAGCACACTGAATTCTCTGTTTTCCGCCCCGAAAATGCACCAAATCACCCATACAACAATCCCATCGCTTCCCCGAAGCTCCTCGGGGTATTAGGGATCAATTAGGGTCAAAACCCTAAATCTGGAAAAATACTTAGCAGGTTGTATTTTACTGTTTTGGGCTCCGTTACGCGTGGCAGTCGCATCCGTAGCAGGACCTCATCCTCTCGCACCTGTAGGGCTACTTACCCTTTGGATCGAACGAGATTTCTCGTGTGAAATCTCTTCGAATTCACTTGTACCTGCGGGGGATTAGGAATTAGCTAATCCAGTACGTGGACAAGAGGGTATTGCCTCAGCATACGTGCATGAATCCACACAACTGTATATACAGATGGAAATCCCTTGAGCTAGGCATTACGATTTTGTATTCAAAGGGGAAGAGAGGTGCGCGAGAGCGGAATCATCAAGCTACATAAGACAAGGGAGAAGGCAAGCTTTCCATTAAAGCTGTGAGACCTGCATGCACTACTCACCCACACATTGTAAAGCACTTAATTATGCGTACGTGCAAGCGCGGTGCGGTGTGTGTGGGGAAGGGGAAGAGCACGAGATGTGGGTGGCGCAACCGTTGGAAATGACTCAAGTGAGTGAGGTGCTCCTTATTCTTATGTTTAGAAAGAATAAGGAAGTGTGTATACACAATGGGCAGGCGGCCGGACATCGGACATTCGGCCCCGGGCAAAGGCGTAGCATCTTTACCCCAACAATCTCCCACTTAAAGGCGATGCGCCAATGAGTGAGACCTACTAGCTAAACTACTAGTATGTACAAGAAACTAGGTGAGAGACTCTCTCAACCTATGCCCATTGGCTCACTGTCGATCTACACATAATCGTATCGGCTCTGGTGGTAGGCTAGTGTGCGTACCCACGCCAGAGCCTGCATGTCAATCCCGCAGAGTGAGCCAGTGGACATAGATTGAAAGAGTCTCTCACCTAGTTTCTTGCACATACTACTGTATGGTCTGCAAAGCTCCGCGAAGCGTCATGCTAGTGTCAGCCACCGTACGACTGACTATCCCTGTTGCAAATGCTCCCATTGCAGTTGCTAGGTTGGGTCTCGACACAAGTAGGTCGTACATGAGACGCCCGAACGCTGAAGAAATCTGCGCAAACATGGTTATCCTAGCCTCTCCTAGGCCATGTGCATGTACTGCATCATCAGGACTACTCATCACGTATGGATGTGTCACTCCCGACACAGGGGTAGCTACGTCCCTCTCATCCATAGGCAGAATTGTGTATCCTAGCATCAACTCTACAGCCTCTAGCATGAGCATGTCAAAAAACTCCATATCTGTCATCTGTATCTGTGTCTCTAGGAAGCAGATATGCTCTACCTCTAACTGCACCAACTCTGACAACATCTGTTGTCTCGTGCTAGAGCACTGCCGCTCTACCTCTGTCTCTATAGAGTCTACTTGTACGTCCTGCACAACTATATGCTCTGTCTCCGGAGCACGATGGAGATCACTGGCAAAAGAGACACGTCTCGTCTCTTGGTGAACGTATGCCAGCAACAAAACTGAGACTACGCCGTCTCGAACCTCAGACACATGCATAGGATGTACCAGGCCGTTGCGGGCTCCTTTGGCAATCACTAGTGATCCGCAGTGCATCTGGAAAGATTGCTCGATAAGCAGTATTTGACGCCAAAAGCTGCTAACTACCTCACTGAGATCAAACTCTATCTCAGCTCAGGAGCATAACGCACATGTTGTAGCGTGTAAGATGCACCACTGGGATAAGACAAACAAACGTCTTCTGCACCCTCTATGTCAAATGCCGAGAACCATCAGCAAGTGGCACACAACCAATCTCCCACTAGAAAAAGTGCTAAACCACTCACGACATGGTGTGACGTGGAAAGCAGGATTGCTATCTAGTAACCACTGTAGAGAAAGTGTGCTACCCATAGGCATATCTGTAAGAGGTACATCCGAGGCAAACATGACATCACCATCACTGGCATAGACTGCCACTGGAATTGCCTCTCTAAACTGTGTCAAAGCCGTATTTGCATGACGTATACAAATCCGTTGCTGTCTCATACGTCTGAAACAACGGTGCCTAATGTGCCCTGTGTGACCACAATGCCAACATTATACATATCGAAAAGAACGAGACCACCGTCTCTCACTGTCACGCTTATGTGCTGCCATAAGTGAATGCCAAAATGGCAACAAAAGTGAGAGGTAACTCCACCACTACACAATGCTCAAAAGCATCAATCGCATCAAAACTCGCGCTCACATATGCCTAAAAGCAACTCCACAATCTGCAAACTCTGCAAGCAAAACAACCTGGGACAAACTGCTCAACCGAGCGTAAATCGCATAACCATATACGGAAGTAGAGAGCAAACTAGCTCAAAACGCATCCCACAAGAGAAACTGTCTGCAAAAACTGCAAAAAACCTGTGAAACCTAAGATTAACAAAGTCTGTAGCCACACAAGCATACATAATCCTCACTCCTGCGAGAGTGGGTACAAAGAACATCAAACTGTGTCCAAACTGAGAAAACTTGTTAAAGTGAGAGTAAACACTTTGATCACTTTCAAAGTGGGAATATATCGACCACTGTACAAGATGGCATAACACTGCAAAATTTTATGGCGAGAAGACGGGGAAAAACGAACAGAATTTCCTTTGCAAAATGAGTCAAACTCAACGCAAATTGCAAGCCAAAAAATTGCAGATAACTGTCAGACTAGGAGTCAACTCGACCACTAAACTATCAGAGAGTAAACTGAGAATACGTGCAAACCATGGCGAGAATCTGGAAAAAGTCCGGTAGAATTTTTCCTAAAAACTGAGAAAAAACTCAAAAAATCTCACCAAATCGCATAAAGACAGACACTCAGTGTCTCAGTAAACAGATCCACAAAATGGTCTACATGCAATGCCAAAAAAGCATGGCAAACTGACTCACTCCTAACTGAGTGGCTCTATGGATGTGTACATCTCCAAAAACGCTGCAAACCTGTAAACAAAATGCATACATAGCATGAAATTGCACGAAACTATGCTAAAAAATCTCTCTAGAATGCCCCACATAGTCATACAATGCGCATAAAAGCGCATCCGGATGTGTAAAGATCCGAAAATCACATCCAAATCATCACTTGCATATGCAAAACAAGGTGATTTCTCTCTCAAATAGCACCACATTGTGCCATACATAGCCAAAGATGCAAACCGCATCACTCTCTACAATGTAGGAATCAAACTGCGAAAGTTTGATATGTCGAGATTTTTGACAGGCTGCTGCAGAAAATTCAGCGCTCAGAAATTGAAAATTTTGATATGACTAGCGCGTCGAGAACGTGCCAAAACCCAAGGTAGACTCTTGCATCACATATATTCGAGTCCGGGTGTGAGAAATATGCCAAAACCATCCGTTTTCGGTCCAATAATACAGCATAAACTTGCTGCTATTTCACATGCTGTAATTTTGATCAAAATTTCAGAAATTGGACATCACCATCGTGTCCGGAATGTGCCAAAACCCCAACCTAGACTTCTGGATCATATTCATCCGACTCTGTGTGACGGAGATATGCAAAAAACACTGTTTCGGGAGCCAAAAACAGCAAAAACGATCTGCAACACTTCTTGTTCCTGCTCTTTCTCTGCAAAATTCAGCAATGGCTTGCTGCACAAGCTCTATACAAGCTGAATATACATAACTAAGCTGAGATTTGACACCGTCGAGCCGTATCTACCGCCGCTGACCTCAAACCGCCATAGCCGAGCTTCGTCGCTTCCGTCTCATTCGGAAGCGGTCACGCATGTCGTTTGCCACCGTAGCTTTGATACCACTTGTGAGTGCGTGCGTGCGCGGTGAGGTGCATGCGGGGAAGGGAAAGAGCACAAGATCTGGGTGGAGCAACCTCTCGAAGTGACTCAAGTGAGTGAGGTGCTCCTTATTTTTATGTATAGAAAGAATAAGGAAGTGTATATGCACAGTGGGCGGGCGGGGCGTGCATCGGACGTCCGGCCCCGGGCAAAGGTGTAGCACCTTTACCCCAACATTAATGAAGAAGAGGTAGCCCCAAATCAGCCTTTTCTCTCCCAACTGAGTTGGCTTACGAATGGTCCCTGGTGCCGCCATGTGTCCAGTTAGCCTCTTTTGGTTTCATTCCTAGTACCCACCAACTTATAAAGTGTAGCTAGGGGCCTAAATGACTTTCAACTGAGTCTAGACACCCTTTTATTGTTGAGATTCCAGTGCACAATCAGCTTGAACTTGCAAAAAGTCTTGTCGTTCCTTCTCAAGATCGGACAAATTTGACGTTTTCTCATCTAACTCATGTAAGTAGATCGAGTCGCCCTTTAAATTACATCAAGAATTATATCTCTACCCTTTTTATTCTTCAAGGTTGCTTCCTTGGCTTGTACTCGACCACCACATTGTTCTTGTGGAACCAGGGGATTCCCAAAAGGATGTCACACGCCTCCAAAGGCATGATGTAAAAGTCCTCGTGCCCTAAATACCCTCGACAATGTAACCGAAGTTTTTCTATGACAGGTGTAATGGAAACATCCTATCCTGGTGCCCCTAGAGCTGCTCCAGCCGGTGGTCCCATTTTCTCTTCGCATAATTCCAAGTCGAGCGGGCAATTCAATCGAGATGAAGTTGGCCTTGGCTCCTCCGTCGAAGAAGATGAGGGCATCTTGATCCCGTACTTTGCCCCATGCTCCGTAGAGCTCAATACTTTCGTCCATTTGTTTAGGGTCGATCCCCACAAAATCTGCTATGAGCCTTACTTTTGTCTTCCTTTCTTTGCTCACTCTTCCAGTGCTTTGGAACTCTCTGGCTTGTCCTCATACTGTTCTTTAGGTGTTTTGTTGGGGAACCTTGCAAGTACATGCCTCTGTTCCTCACAACTGCAACATTCACCCTCTTTGTAATATTCGGCGCACTGCTCCACTGACAATTGAGAGCATGAAAGTTTCGTTTTCTATTGTTTTCCCTTCCTTTTGTTATCGTTGTTCGATTCTTGTACGGTCCAAATTGTTATTAATTTGTCTGTAGGGTACGTAAGAGTGCCTCCGTGCATTGCAAACCCTTGCTTGGCATGTCCCATTAGTTATTGCATGGACCCAAACTTCTGTAGCACACAATCTTGTATCTCTTTAGGTAGTCCACGACAAAATCGCTCAATTTACTGCTTGAAGGTTATTTTCTTGAAAGCAGAGGCCGGTAGAAAAGTGTCCCAAAGTCTTTGACAATAGGTATCTAGTGTGTCCTCCTTGGTGATCCTTAGATGATTCCAAGCTGTGATCATGTCGCGTGCGTATTCATGGGTGAGCCACAAGGGAGTAAAAACTCGCTTGAACCGTAGCCACTTCGTTGGTGCTTCCCACCGTAGAAGTAGGGTAGACCACCAAGTTTAGCGCTCCCCTTAAGGTAAGATGCCGCTCTCCGGACCTTGGAATGCTCTGAGTAGTGTCCTCCGCATTAAGCTATGTCAAACTATTGGATAAAAGCGAGGGCCTTGTGGGTATCTTTAAAGCCAAAAAATGTATCAACTTTATTGCTTGCCGGCCCATCCTCCTTGAAATCCTTGGGCTTCTTGTCCATATCCTCGAGAAAATAGTACTGGTAAGAAGAGAGTGGCTACCCTCACTGAGCTTATGGAAGTTGCCAACATTGGTCTTGCCTTGTTGAAGGGAGAGGACACTGGGTTTTCAGGCAACGTGAAAGGGGGTCAACAAAAGAAAAATTCCGCAAAGAAGCCATTTGTGAAAGTAACTCCTGAAGCGTCCCAGGGGTCAGAAAAGGCAAACAAAGGCAAATACTTAGTCGAGACGTGTCAAGGACATGCTAAGAAAAAGAAAAAGGAGCCTTTTGTGCGCAAGTTGCTCGAGGAAAAGAAGGCTTTAATGGCTGAGAACAAATGTTTCATATGTGAGCAGCCCGGTCACTTTGCTATACATTATCCACAAAGAAGAAGACCAGCTGATTCGGATGACAAAGAGGAGCCCAAACCCACGGCAGGTCTAGTGCCAAATATGGTGGGTGATAGGCCAAGTTCAGATGCCAGTGAGTTATGCAGAGCATGGGGTAAAGTTAGGGAAGAGATAACACTTATCTTCTTTGATCCAGGTGCTAAAGCAAACTTTGTCTCACTAGAATTGGCCATCAAAAGCTGAAGAGATGGGGTGCACAACAGCGGCAGAGTTGGCATGTCTTGGCTACTGAGAATGTGTTACACCTACCATTGGAAAGTTGCATGTGCATATCCAATCACATGTGGACATAGAGGAATTTTATATGATGTCACCGGAACCAAGTTTTTCAGCTATCGGGTCGCGAGTACAAGTAAACCTTTTTTTATATATATATATATATAGAGAGAGAGAGAGAGAGAAGAGAAGAGAAGAGAGCAGAAGAGAGAAGAGAGGAGAGAGGAGAGAGGAGAGAGAAGAGGAGAGGAGAGGAGGGGAGAGGAGAGGAGAGGAGAGGAGAAGAGAAGAGAAGAGAAGGGAAGAGAAGCGAAGAGAAGGGAAGAGAAGAGAAGAGGAAGAGGAGAGAAGAGAGAGAGAAGAGAAGAGAAGAGAAGAGGAAGAGGAAAGGAAGAGAAGAGAAGAGAAGAGAAGAGAAGAGAGAAGAGAAGAGAAGAGAAGAGGAGAGGAGAGGAGAGAAGAGAAGAGAAGAGAAGAGAGAAGAGAAGAGAAGAGAAGAGGAGAGGAGAGGAGAGAAGAGAAGAGAAGAGTTTGCTGTACTCTGCAACGATCTTTGTTGAAGGGATGTTGAATACTTTGTGGATATAGTAAGTGACTCTTGACTTTGAGAGAGAGAGAGAGAGAGAGAGAGAGAGAGAGAGAGAGAGAAATGAAATGAAATGTTATATTAACGTCTTCAAAAGGCCAAAGTGACCTATGAGACTAGGAAGTTACAATGCGGTGTATCTGATATCAAGTCAGATTAACAAAATAAATTAAAGTAGACTAGGGATAACAAGATATAAATACTGCGGAATCCTAAACTAAGCTGATAGGTGTGCAAGGCGAGAGGCGTGAAACGTGTGGATTGAGCTATACAATGTGTAGAGAATTTGGGAGGGAAGTAGAGATCTATCTGCATAGAGATCCATCTTCATCTGCACTCTGGACGACGAAAAAGTATGGCTCGAATCCTTTGCTGTAGCCTTCTTCGAAACTGTGTAGCTCCTCTTCTCCATCGGGGTCGTCTAGATCTCCCTAGCTCCAATGCACGGTCTATGAGAATGCCAGTAGTGCGGATAGACCTCTCCACTGTTGGTTGCTCCTCTGTCTGTTCTTCTGGGTGTTCAGTATCTAGTGTAAAGAAATCTGTGATCTGTCTCTGGGGTTGTCTCTCTTCAGCTCTCCTCAGTAAAGTTTCTCTATGCCTGTGTAGCTCAAGTAGATATAGCCCAAGACATCTCTGATCCTCATAACTCATGACCCTAGATAGTGGCCCGAAACCTTCTCTGAATAGACAATGAAAACGGCCTCGTATCTCATAGTACACTGTGCAATGACATATGTAATGTACCTCTTTCTCTGGCTCTAGATGGCATAAGCGGCATATCCTACTATCTGCTGGTGTCCCTCTGAATCTGCCAGTCTCAATCTCGAGCTGATGTGAGGACGTGCGTATCTGGCAAATGGCACATCGGACACCATGAGAAAGATGCTTGTCCATATAACTAGGTCGAATCACAAACCCATCCCCTGTGAGGTGGAGAAAATGCTCTCTATAGAACGCCGTCTTTGTGCCCAACTCATGTATCGGCTCTATCTATGTCCTCTTGGTGTCTAGCTGAATCAGATCCTTACGAATGAGTCTATTAATCTCTACCCGCGTCAAAGACCTCAAGGGTGCCTGTAGAGAGTATTGAAAAGGAGGCAACCTGTCCATGGTGAAGCCATGTGTCTGAAACCATGATGCCATCTTTGCATACCAGCATGATGTATCCCCATTAAGAGCTAATTGTCTGGAGGACTCTAGAGCCACCCTGGCATATCTGTCTCTGGTAGTATCCCACAGACTGTGTACAAAAGAAACTGATCTAGTAAGTGCCTCAATCACCATAGGGGGAGCAGCTAATTCCGCTCGAATGATATCATGTGGTACGGAAGCCTTGGCTCTAATAAGCCGAGAGATCATAGATACCAGGGGCTTCTCCATACGCCTCCAACCCTCCTGGCCTACAGAAGGTCCCCAAACCTGCACCCCATATAACATAGTAGAGGCAACCACAGTATCAAAGAGCCATAACTTTGTCCTAGGTTCCTGGAACTGAACCTGCGAACACATCCTCTCCATTCCTCCCAGAGCCGCACAAGCTCTGGTTAGTCTAGTCTCTGCCGCTCTTCTCAAGGAAAATCTCGGCCCAGTAAAGACTACCCCCAGGTAAGTGTATGCATCTGTATACTCCACCATCTCCTGACCATATTTGAAAGTAGGTACTGATCTCCTGACCCATTGCGGTGTGGTGCTAAACACCATAACCTTGGTTTTACCTAGGTTTACACACAATCCACTATCCTTTGCAAAACTGTGTAGTGCATCCAACTGTCGTTGCATACTTCTGGTGAGTCGGATATCAGCACAATATCATCAGCATATAGCAACAATGGGATCCACGTCCCTGCCAGCTGTGCACCTCTGTCACCCTTTCTGTCGATGTAATTAGACACCTCATCAACATACATACCAAAAAGAGTAGGAGACAATGGGCAGCCCTGTTTCACTCCAATAGTAGAGTGAACTAGATCAGATACCCCTTCCGGAGTGCGTACATGTCCTATCACTGATCTGTACAAAGCCATAATCCCCCAAATAACCTCTATGGGCACCCCCATCTCTTGTAATCTGCGCATCAATCGAGCTTTTGGTACCATGTCAAATGCTTTACGAAAATCCACAAAGCTACAGTAGATCCGTCTCCCATGTGCTCTGCTCTCCTCAATGATGGCCCTGAGTTTTAGAATATGATCAAGAGTGGAGAAACCCCTTCTGAAGCCGGCTTGACCTTTCGCTCGTACCCCCTCGCCCTCTGCCCAATTACTCAAGTGTTGCTCCAGGATAGATGCATACAACCGTGCCAATGTGTGTCCAACCATAATAGTGCGGTAGTTCCCGGGCTCTGTAGGGTCACCAGCCTTGAAGATGGGCACAATAGTAGACAACCTCCAAGTCTCAGGTAATCCCTCACACATGGCATGATTGAACAACACTGCGAGAACCTCCATCAGCATATCCCTGGCATGTATAAAGTGCTCCGGTACTAGACCGTCATGATCATATGCCTTTCCGGTCTTCATCCTGTCAATGGCCCTTTGTACCATCTCAGGAGTAAAGAAAGTGCTCGTAGCTGGGCAATGCTTGGTAGGGTCTGGAAGGGGTTCCTGTCTAAGGACCGTATATAATGATGTCGCATATTGGCCCCACATCTCAGGTGAAGTAATCACTGGGGGAGGGGAGCGTTAATGGAAGAGTCTCCATGCCTCTCCCGAGTCCCTGCTCAACAACATCTGATACAAGTCTCGCTCCATCTGAGCTAGGTAAGCTCGCTTCTTCCGTCGCATAAGGCGTCGGAAAGGAATCCGAGACTGTCTGTAAGTGATGCCTCCTAAAAGAAGACCCCTCTGAAGCTGGGCTCTCATCTCTCTGCACTCCTCATCATACCAACTATTCTGGGGCATGCTCCCAGAATGTCGTCTCTTGCCCGGCTGAGTGTGTGGGTATGCCACTGATGCAGCCCCATGCAGTGTCTTAGTCAGTAGAGTGGTGCACTCTTCCACTGAGAGGCATGTATCATTCGTGCCAGCTGTGCCTTCCAATAGACGATCCCAGATCTCCTCTGAATAAATGAAATCAGTCTCTGGTGTAAATGTATAGCGGGTGTGTGACCTGCCTCCTGATGTCTGGGTTGTACTATACTGAAATTTAACGGATAGTGTCAAGAGAGCATGATCTACTGCTATGCCCACTGGCCTGGCTCCCACTGTGAAGTCCTGAATGCAAGGGACAAAGCTCTGTTGTGTTAAGAGAGCATGATCTACTGCTATGCCCACTGGCCTGGCTCCCACTGTGAAGTCTCACCCGCATATAACTAGCATGATCATCTCTTCGTACAATATGCAGTAATGGTTGTAGTTCCTCTCTGAATAGCACTGCTACTCCTCCTGAGCCTCTACTCCCATGCTCAGATCTCGCATTTGTCCTGTGAGCTGTTTCCCATCTGTATCCCACCACATGTGGCATTACCTGTCCAGTGGCCTGATGAGTCTCTGAGAAGAACACAATATCCTTGTCTTTGAAACTCTCTTCAAATGCACCCACGTCCAATCTCATAGACCCATTACAATTCCAGGTAGCCATCTTCAGTGTGGTCCCATATGTCTCGCACCGTCATGCAGTACGCCGCTCTAAAATCACCACCCGTCCATCTCTGTAGAAGGCTATCTTTCCCTTCTCCCTTGCCGCTGTAATCTCTGGCATTACCTCTCTCAAATGTGCGAGCTGTGAGAGAGTCAGATCATCATCGAGGAAAATACCTGTCTTTTTGAGAGTAGGCCTCTTCCTCAAGAATTCCTTCTTCTCTTCCAACGAGGGGAAGCGTAGTATGAGAGCTCTCCCCTTTGAAGACTCTCTCGTGCCATCACTTTTCTTACCTACCCTCCATGCCTTTGTGTGCAAAGGCTTCTCCATCCCCATCATGGATGTAAGGCTTGTGACCTCTTTCTCCACATTGTTTATGTCCTTGAGACCGGTCACTCTCACATGCAATGTTCGCATCCGCCTTCTTTGTTCCTCTTCGAGAGTCATGTTGATAATCGTCGGTGTACAAGGAGTTTCTTGACCTTTCCCTTTCTTGGCGACCTCAATCCATTTTTCAGCCTCGTCCGCCTTTTTCTGTGTCCTTGTTATCATCTCCGCCCATGAAGATGTCTTTGCCACACTCAGTTTCTCTTCCTTTGTGATCATCCTTACTTGTTCCTTAATTTCCTTGATTTCATCTATTACCGAGGGTTGAAATTCGCCTTCCTCTAGTCCATTGCTTACTCTCTTAGCAAACTCCTGTTTAAGGGCTGAGACTTCTTTTTTGAGTGCCCGTATCTCGGCGTTTGGGTTCTCCTCTTTGAGGGCTAAGACTTCTTCTTTGAGTGTCCGTATTTCTGCTTTAAGGCTCTCTTTCTCCTTCTTCCATTGTGCGCCTTCATTGAAGACCATCTGAAGGAGGTTGGCCTTCTCCTTCCACCATCCTTCCATCTCTGTTTTCCACTCCTTCATTTCCCTCTCCATCAGCGCCATCCGCTTATTCGTGAGCATGAAGGTTGCCTTTGCTCTTGGCTTGCAAACAAGTGAGACATTGGCGGCTTCCGTGTCCTGTGCAGGGTCTTCTTCAAGTGTGACAGTTTGTGCAACATCCATCAAGCATTCATGGCCTTGACGTTGATCCATTACGGTGTGGCTCAGAGAATCATTTTCCATTATAAAATTATAAAATTCAAGCTGACCTGCCGGGGCTGCGCGCTCTGTACGTCCTCAGTCATTGCAGTCCGCCATGTGTTCAAAGATGGGTGCGCTGCTGCACAAAGAGAGGGATTAAAGTCCTGACCTTGCTCTTGCTGTGGTGCCGCGCGAACAGAGGGAGGCGGGGCTGCTGCTACAGTCCCGCGAGGGAGGTTGGGCTTGCTGCTACAGTCCCGAGAGAGAGAGAGAGAGAGAGAGAGAGAGAGAGAGAGAGAGAGAGAGAGAGAGAGAGAGAGAGAGAGAGAGCAGCCCCGGGGGGGGGCACGAGGGGTGGGGTGGGGGGGGGGGGGGGGGGGGGGGGGGGGCGGTTTGGGGGGGAGCGATAGGGGGGGGGGGGAGCGATAGGCGATAGAGTGAGGTGGGGGGGGCGAAATTTTGAAAAATTTAAAAAGTGGGGGGGGGGGGGGTGGGGGGGGGGGGGTGGGGGGGCGGGGGAAGTGGGCGATAGACTAAAGGCAATAAATCAAAACTTAAAAGGCTGAAAATTAGCCCGCGATAGACAAAAAGGGGGGGGGGGGGGGGGGGGGGGGGGGGGGGGATAGCGGGGGGGGGGGCGCGGGGGGGGGGGGGGGGGGGGGGGGGGGGGGGGGGCGGACAGCGCGAGAGATGAAATGAAATGAAATGTTAGCGGGAGCGTAGGGGAGGGGGGGCGATAGACAAAGCGGGGGGCAGTGCGAGAGAGAGAGAGAGAGAGAGAGAGAGAGAGAGAGAGAGAGAGAGAGAGAGAGAGAGTATGTTGGGTCCTAAGGGCTCCCTTGCTTTGTTGCCCGAGCAAGTACTTTCTTTCTTCTTGCACAATGCTGATACAATGATTCTAAATGTTGAGATGCTGATGCTAATGGGTACTAATGCTGGGTAGTGCTAATACTGAAGGGCACTGCTGTAGTGGAGGTATTGATGGGTACTGAGCGGTATTGCGAGGTACTGAGGTATTGATGGGTATTGCGGTACTGATGGGTTCTGTGTCGACGACGAGGTACTAATGGGTTCTATGTTTATGACAACGAGGAGGAGGAGGAGGTATTGTTGGGTTTTGTGGCTTATGCTGTGCTAGGCAAGGGCCGAGCCAAAGTACAAGGGGTGCTAGGTGTTGGGGTTCTGTGTCAATGACGAAGCTATGACTAAATGCCGGAAATGCTAGCGATGTCAATGGCTTGGTTTTGCAACGATGACGAGGCAAGGGGTTGAAATCTGATGGCGATCATGGCCTGAAAATGCTAGTTGTGTTGGGCTGAAAGCGCTCGTCCTTCTGGGCTGAAAACGCTGGTGAGAAAATGCCAAGGGCTGAATGCTGCTGCATGTGCTGCTTGGTACTTCTGCTACCCTGGGTCTTCAGCCTTTCATTGGCGCCCATAGGCTGCCTTTATAGGTGCTGAAAGCTGGGTCGAGCAAGGTCAAATCAGTCCCCCACGAGCAAGGAAATAATAGGCTGAAAATAACTTATTAGTAAATGGCATGCTAGTAGGTGGTACATGCCTACATGCTTTAGTGTTGTAGTGTGCAAAAGAGAGTATGTCACGAGGACGTGGCAAATGCTAACCTTAGTTGTTGGTTTCTTTCCAATGATTTTTGTTTTATTTTTGAGACCCTCTTTTTGAAGTTGCAAATGGTCGGACATTGCATGACCAATGTGAACGGTAGTTTCACCCGCAGATGGGAAGTTGGTCGGCATTGGAATTCGTATAGTAAGAGGGTGTCTAGGCTCAGTCAAGGTCCTCCCGTCGCACTTAGCAAGTTGGTGGATACTAGGAAGTGAATTCAATAAAGGCACAAAGCCAAGGTGGGATCACCAAAGGAAAGTATCTACCAGTTGGGTCACATTGCAATGCGGTCTCAATGGGGATAGATGGTCAGAAGACCAGTGGGAGCCCAACGGAAGCATCTCCTAAAATTTAGGGAACTGCTATTTTGGGCCACGAAATGTGTTCGCGTCATAAACTTCGGAATGACAAGGGGAACATTTTACAACTCTGCCGCAAAGTCAACTGGCCAACCAGTTGGGAGATTTTTAGGTGGCAACCCCGAAACGGGAAAATGCTTGTAATCGTGCCAAGTGGCACATTCCTGTGCACTTTCCTCATGTAGAAAAATGGGCGCTGAATTTTGTAGCTGGGGGGCTCATTTGTGAAACCGGTCACAGGTTAAGAGCTATGGAGTGCTTGCTTTTCTCTCTATGTACAATGTGGTGCTAGGAGTGATAACCTACACACTACACACTGCTCTCTCTCTCCCCCACGTGCAGTTATGTCATGCCCCACAAGAGGGCTCCTCATTTGACTGATGTACAACTGTGTGGTTTCATGCTTTTGTGCTGAGGCAAGAGCCTCCTTGAGCAGGAACAGGAGTAGCTAATTGCTACTCCAAAGCAGGCACCGGTGAGAGTCATAACCTCACCAAACAGGTGCGTTTTCAGTGCTGTGTACGTGCTATTTTTGGATTGTTTTGCAGCCGCCATGATGCCAGAATCATTGGGAACCGTGTCCCATTGTTAGACGACAGTTCGGGGGCTGTTTAGGGCTGAAAACAGAGGAAAAACCAGTAAATACAGCGTGCTGAATTTACTGGTTTTTGGGCAGGAATCAGAGGGTTTATGCTAGTAGAAGAGAGTCTTGGCAAGGGAATTGGTTTCGGGCAGGTTTTGGGATTGTTATGCTGCCGAAATTTTTCCAGAACAAGTGGTATCTAGCGGGATACAATTAAAGGATTCCTAGGACTCTTCTTTGCAATTTACCATCCTAAAGAAAAAAGAAATACTGAAAGGGACGCCAATTTTGGGGCCTACAGGTTGTCGGCATCTGCTCGGAGCATTCTAGCTTCCGAGTCGTGTGTGTACTTAAGTGTTAATTCCCGTCGCAGGTTCCTTTTGCAAAGTGCTCTGTGTGTGTGTCTAAAGTAAAGAATTTCGGGTGAAAGCCAAAGCCTACCGCCCCACGGACAGGTTTCATGGTTCCGTTGCCGGGCCATTCACTTTTCCTCAAAGAGTGAGCCTCGGTTGTTTTGGGTAAAGACACAGAGTACAGGAATGCGGGATTACACTATGGCCGACAAAGGGAAGGGCATTATGGAAGAGGGTTCCTCTTCGAAGGACAGACAAGAAACTCCTATGGTCTTCGAGATTGGCGAGAGCTCACGGCCACGTCAGTCTGTACCTCCTGTTGATGTGAATGTCCCTCCAATATAGGGCTTTATAATTGGGCAAGTTGAGGATGATGCGTTCAGGACTCAGTTAGTTGCCGCGGTGAATGTGTTTTCGCAATTGGTGCAGAACCCAAGGTTTATGGAGTTCTTGCAAGTGCCACCAGTGGAACGGCAAAATAGGCAACCCACAGCGCGAACAGAGCGTGTTGAGGCTCAAGCCCAAGTACTTCATGCGACTCAACAGGATAGGGAACACTCGCAAAGGATGGTGTTTGAATGGATCTCGCAAAGGTTGAAGCTATCAAAACATGGCCAGACTTGAAGACTGTGCACGATGTCAGAAGCTTCTTGGGATTGTGCTCCTACTATAAAAGGGTTATGAGGAATCTTGCAGAGATAGCATCACCACTTCATGCTTTGCAAAAGAAAGAGGTCACTTTCAGATGGACCCAAAAAGAGATTTCAGCTTTTAGCCTCTTAAAGGAAAAGTTGACTTCAGATCCAGTAATTGTTTTGCGAGATCTCAGGAAGTCATTTGTGGTCCAGTGTGACGCGCGTGTGGCAGTAGCATTGGAGCAGTGCTAATGCAAGATGGACGGGTAGTAGCTTACGAAAGCCAAATTTTGCAAGAGAGGACTATGCAAGTCTATGAGAAAGAGCTCTTGGCCGTGATTCATGCGCTTTCTAGCTGGAAGCACTACCTCTTAGGTACTGATTTTGTTGTCCAAACAGACCATCAGACCTTGTAATACTTCTTGACACAGTCAAAGTTATCCGAAAAGCATATGTGATGGGCAAACATTCTTTCTATGTTCCACTTCCAGATTATGCATGTGGAAGGCAAGAAGAATGTCGTGGCTGATGCGTTATCAAGGAAGCCACAAATTTCAGCTGTGTCAATTCCTTATCATCATCAGTTAGATGAAATGAAGGAACAGTATGCTACTGATGTAGATTTTGCAAGGATCTTTGAACAGTTGCAAGAGGGGCAACATCATGAGCTCTACCTCCTCAGAGATGGTTTTATGATGATGCATGGCAGACTTTGTGTCACTAGGCCATTGCGACATAAGGTCATTGAAGAGAGTCATGTCCCACCGTATGCAGGGCATCGTGGTATTGATGCGACAGTTAAAGCGGTAGAGACATTTTGCTATTGGCCTACCCTGAGGAGAGATGTGGATGCCTTTGTGCAAGCATGCATAATTTGCCAAAAGGTCAAGTTTGACAGGCAAAAGGCAACATGGTTGCTACAACCACTGCCGATTCCGGATAAGCCATGGGAAAGCATTGCTATGGACTTTATCTTTGATCTTCCAAGAACGCCAACAGGGAATGAAGGTATATGGACCATTATTAGTAGGTTCAGCAAGCAGGCCCATTTTATCCCTATCAAGAAGAAGATAAAATATGATCAAATGGCAACGTTATATATGTACAATGTGTTCAAGTACCATGGTATGCCACAATCGATTATCAGTGATCGTGATCCTCGGATGACAAGTTTGTTTTCGAGAGGAATGTTTGAGAACATGGGTACTACGCTCAAGTTCTCGTCTTCGTTTCATCCACAAACTGATGGACAGTCAGAAGAGGCTAGTTCTACTGTCTTAGATCTGTTGAAATGCTATGTGTCAGATAATAAGGGCAAGTGAGAACAGTATTTACCTATGCTTGAGTATGCGTACAATTATCAATAATATAGTGCATTCGTCGACTGGCAAGGCACCTTTCAAGATTGTTGAAGGCAGCAAAAAAGTTCATCCCAATTTGCATACAAAGGACAAGATCTTTGAGGCAGATCGATATGTTGAGAATATGGATGAAATGTATAAGAAAATTAAAGTTGCCTTCGAGAAGACTTAGGCAAAATAGAAAAAGGCTGCTGATTGTCACCGTCGTGAATTGTTGTTATCACCTGGTGATTGGGTTCTCTTAAGGTTCGAAAAGGCAAGGTTAAAGAAGATGAAGGGCAAGGAACGGCTGTTTCCTAAGCTCAGCATGCGTTACTATGGACCTTTTCAAGTGCTTGACAAGATCAGCGATGTGGCTTACAGGTTGAAATTGCCTGATGCATGGAAGATTCATAATGCGTTCCATGTGAGTCTTCTAAGACCCTTCGTGGGTGATGTGCTTGAAGATATGCCAGATGAGGATCAGTCAAAAGTTGAGGTACATGATGAGATCCTGGCACCTGAGCAAATTTTGGCACATAAGGACAGAAAAGTTAAAGGACAGGTTGCAAGACGCTACTTGGTGAAGTTCAAGAACTATACCCCTATGGATGCAAAGTGGATGGAAGAGCATGAACTGTCAGAGTCACCAAATGTATTGCAGCTATACCTTGAAGCCTTTGAGTTACAGCCTACCGATGCCCCAACCCAACATGTGCAAAGGAGGGGTAATGATAGGGCTAGCACATCAAATGTACATATGAATTCAGTGTAATAGATGGAAATGACAAAAGTATGAAGGCCTCATCAAGTCATTTGTATCTATATGTTACGACCTTTCTTGCGGATACATGCGATGATAAAAAACTGCTAACAACACAAGATCATCAGTGGCGTGTATTTATGGTATGCAATTGAGGACATTTGCGATTTCAAGAGGGGGGTATGTCACGAGGACGTGGCAACTGCTAACCTTAGTTGTTGGTTTCTTTCCAATGATTTTTGGTTTATTTTTGAGACCCTCTTTTTGAAGTTGCAAATGGTCGGACATTGCATGGCCAATGTGAACGGTAGTTTCACCCGCAGACGGGAAGTTGGTCGGCACTAGAAATCGTATAGTAAGAGGGTGTCTAGGCTCAGTCGAGATCATGTAGGTCCCTCCGTCGCACTTAGCAAGTTGGTGGATACTAGGAAGTGAACTCAATAAAGGCACAAAGCCAAGGTGAGATCACCAAAGGAAAGTATCTGATAGTTGGGCCACATTGCACTTTTTGATGCGGTCCCAATGGGGATAGATGGTCAGAAGACCAATGGGAGCCCAACGGAAGCATCTCCTAAAATTTAGGAAACTGCTATTTTGGGCCATGAAATGTGTTGGTGTCATTACCTTCGGAATGACAAGGGGAACATTTTACAACTTTGCTGCAAAGTCAATTGGCCAACCAGTCGGGAGATTTTTAGGCGGCAACCCCGAAATGGGAAAATGAATGTGATCGCGCCAAGTGGCACATTTCTGTGCACTTTCCTCTTATGGGCGCTGAATTTTGTAGCTGGGAGGGCTCATTTGTGAAACCGGTCACAGGTTAAGAGCTATGGAGTGCTTGCTTTCCTCTCTATGTATAGTGTGGTGCTAGGAGTGATGACTTGCACACTACACACTACTCTCTCTCCCCTACGTGCAGTTATGTCATGCCCCACAAGAGGGCTCCTCATTTGATTGATGTACAGCTCTGTGGTTTATGCTTTTGTGCTGCGGCAAGAACCTCCTTGAGCAGGAACAGGAGTAGCTAATTGCTACTCCAAAGTAGGCACCGGTGAGGGTCATAACCTCACCAAACAGGTGCATTTTCAGCACTGTACGTGCTGTTTTTGGACTGTTTTGCAGCCGCCATGATGCCAGAATTATTGGGAACCGTGCCCCACTATTAGACGACAGTTCGGGGGACTGTTTAGGGCTGAAAACAGAGGAAAAACCAGTAAATACAGCGTGCTGATTTTACTGGTTTTTGGCAGGAATCAGAGTGTTTATGCCGGTAGAAGCGAGTTCCAGCAAGGGAATTGGTTTCGGGCAGGTTTGGGGCTGTTATGTTGCTGAAATTTTACCAGAACAGGTCGTATCTAGTGGGATACAGTTAAAGGATTCCTAGGACTCTTCTTTGCAATTTACCCTCCTAAAGATAGCATGATCATCAACATTACCATCAGAAGTCGGCTCGTTGCTGCTCCTGCGCGTCCCCCTCCCCCCCCCGCCTGCTCCTGCTCCCCCGCGCCATAGCCCCCCCTTCGCCCTCGCCCTCGCGCTGCCCCTGTTGCGCGCTGCCCCCTGCCTGCGCGCTGTTGAGCTTACACCCAGCCTGTGCGCAACCCAGCCAGAGTGCAGCCCCGCCCGCTGCCCCCCCTATTGTTCGCTGCCCGCTGCCCTCGCCGCTCCGGCCCCTTATCCTCCCCTCCCCCCCCCCCTCTCCCCTCCGAAGGCCTCGTTTGAATTGCCTGGCAGTGAATTCTCAGTTGGTTTCTCCTTGCCGAGCTCTCAAGCGTTAGCCTTCTCGTCCGCCCTTCTCCTTCATAGCAGCAGACACTAATGGAGGCTCATGCTCCACCCCAGAGGGACTCCTCCGAAGCCCCCTCGCCCGACACCGCTGAGCCCACCATTCGTCTTGCTCTTTCACCGACAGAGCAAGCGAGCCTAGCCGCAGAGGTAGAGCGTCTGCAAGCGACCTCGGTCATTTGCAAGATTCTCGGCACCTGACCCAGCAGAGGAGAGGTGCGTGACCTTCTCCAGGCCCGCCTTCTCGCAGAGGTGGGCAAGATCTTGGATGTCCAGATTCTCGGACGGGGGTACTACCAGATCGAGTTCGAGACCTCCGAGATGGCTTCCAAGGTCATAGCTATGAGTCCACTGGCCATCCGAGCATCACGCGCCCACTTTCGACAGTGGCGACATGGTTTTGACCCGACTTTGGATGTGCTAGTAGAGGAGGCAGACATTCCCATCTCAGTCTGCTTTCCGGGGTTACGGAGGGATTGGCTCCGCCATCGGGACTGTCTTGGAGACACCTCGTACGGCAACATCAGTAGCTGCCAAGGCGGCTGGCATCCCCTCAGTTCGAGTTTTGGTCAGAGATATCCACACGCTCCCGAAGGTCATCCTTCTGCCTCGGGTGAGTGGGGGTTGGTTTAGACAGAGTGTGGAGTACTCGGGTCTTCCGAACCAGTGCTTCATTTGCAGACAGATGGGCCACCTAGCGAAGGCCTGTCCACGAAGGAGGCCACGACCTGCACCTCCGCCTCAGCCCCAGCCTGCCAAGGCTGGGCCACAGCCACAGCCAGCGGCACAGCGCACAGATTCAGAGTCACCCTCCGAGCCTGGGGCTCCAGCAGAGGAGGGGTGGCAGGAGGCCCGTGGCCGTCGACGCCAGGGGCCACAGCGAGAGCCTGACACTCAGAGTGGCCCTCAGGTGCCTACTCAGCAGCAGTGGGTTCCCACGGGGAACTGCTTTGGTCCTCTTGAGCAGGAGGAGCCCCCTACGCTAGCCTCCACCTCCGCTTCACCCTTGCCAGCCGCCCCCCCTTCAGAGTTCCCCTCCTCCTCCTCATCCCCCCCCCCGCCCTCTGCTCCCGTCCACTCCCCACCTCGCCCCTCCTCCTCTTTCGCCCCACCCCGCTTTTCCTCCCCCCCGCCCCCTCCAGCTTCCTACCCCCCCCCCCTTCCTGCTCCAATTCCAGAGTCGACTCAGGAGACTGGTCCCTCGCCGGCGGCTAGGAGATCTCTTGGCAGCGCCTTTGCCACGAGTCGCCTAGCGAGAGAGGGTCAGCCCTTCTTGCGGCCCCCTCTCCAGATTCAGACATCTTCCCTTACAGCTATCCCTCGTGGTCTGACGAGCATTGACCTCCGACGCCACTGGGATTTCTTCGACTACGGGTTCACTCGCTTTCTCGGCAATTCCGCAGCAGACCACGAGGCAACCTGCTTCAGGGTCCATGCTTTGTTCCTCGCCGCTAGGGGGACAGAGGCCTTGGACTCAGCAGTTGGTTTCTCCTTCCCCCTCTGTGGTAGGACCGAGACAGAGTGGTCCCTCGATTCAGTGGTGGGATGGTTGCATACACAGGTTCTCGAGTTCTCTCACCACATGGGAGAACTTGGCGTTACAAATTTACTGCAGACGTTGTGGCCACTGGCCAAGTTTGCGGTGACACCCCCAGACTCAGCAGGATGTAGGCACATTGTGGTGTAGTTTTTTGATGATACGCAGTGTTTGCCTTGCTATGTATACATTCATGAGGACTCCTGGACAGAGGAGGTTGCTTTACGCACGGCTCGCTCTGCTTGGGCTTTGACTAGGCACTCACTACAGTCTCGCCTATCTAGAGGACGCTCGAATGCGGATTACTCCCCATCCAAGCCAACCTCGAAGATAGCCCGTCTTGCTGCTGCGGCAGCATCTGTTCTCTCTCGCTCCCCATGAGGATCGTCTCGTGGAACGTGCAGGGACTAGGTGGGCCTCAGTTTCAGCGACAGTGGGGCCGATTGCGTCAGGAGCTTCAACGTTGCCTTGTGGGAGGAGAGATTGATCTCCTTATGCTACAGGAGCACCATCTGTCTGAGAGCCGCATTCGGCGATGTGGTCAGATTTTGCGTGGACGATATGATACCTTTTGGTCAGCTGCTTTTGGACCTGGAGGCATCCAGGATGGGGTATGTATGACTATTGCGGACTCATTGCAGCAGGCCATTGTGGGCAGAGGGATTATTGTGCTAGGCAGGGCTCAGTGGATTACTACGCAGGTTCAGGGTGGCCTTGTGGGCTTGCTGAACATCTATGCGCCCAATGTGGCGAGTTCTCGTGCAGAGTTTTGGTCACAGATTGTTGAGTCTTTGCCACAGGCTGACCATTGGTGTGTAGGGGGGGACTTCAACATGTTGGAGGACCCTTCTGACAGGATTGGAGGCAGCCATGCTACTGTGCATGGAGTCGAGCTAGCAGCTTGGGAGAGGTTGTGTATGACTTTGAGGATCTCGGATACATGGCAGCACTCTGGCTTTGTGAGGCATCCAGAGAGTCTTGCCTTCTCTAGGTCGGACCGCAGAGTGCGTGGAGTGAATCTATCGCGGATAGATCGCTTCTACACTAGTGACCACTTCAGTGAATTGGGGGGATCAGTGGGCATCCTGGCAGGGACATCCTTCTCGGACCATGCACGAGTGATCCTGACAGTGGCAGACAGGCAGAGGAGTGTGAGCACGATGCTTCGCATCCCAGAGTGGGTCTTGTTGGACTCAACACTCAGAGAGAGGGTAGAGGCTCTTTGGACAGAGGGCATGGACAGCCAGGCTCTACCTACAGACAGAGTGGCCTTAGGCCTAGCTCAGCTTAGCCACTTTTTTCTCCAGGAGTCTCTGGCTCGACGGGCTGCAGCGAGAGAGGAGGAGCAGCGTCTCAGACGAGGCATTGCTTCACTACAGAGGATGCAGGAGCAGCATCCAGACAGTCCATGGTTGGAGGACCAGTTACAGCAGGCTCGACAGGAGCTTGCTTGCACAGAGGAGAGGCGTCATGAGTTCGCCTTTCACCGACAGGTATCTCAGTGGACTCAGGTGGGTGACAGAGTGACAGGTGCTCTTTTTGAGAGAGTGGGACTTCGGCACTCACATGCCAAGGTCAATCAGTTGAGGAGACCCGATGGGTCAGTTGTTTGTGAGCCAGAGGATATGCGTGCAGTTGCTACTGACTTTTACCGTGAGTTACTGTCGGTTGAGCCCGAGTCAGAGCGGTAGGATGCATGCAGAGAGCAGGTTTGGGCACAGATGCCTTGTCTTGTGACTGAGGAGATGCGCCAGGGACTAGAGATGTCTCTTCAGCTTGAGGAGCTGCACACGGCTCTTAGGGCCCTACCTCGTGGTAGCTGTCCAGGTGAGGATGGGCTGACTCCCAGTTTCTTCTTGGAGTACTGGGACCTGCTTGGCCCAGATCTTTGTAGTGCCTTTCAGTACATTCTGCACACAAGAGTGATGCCGGATAGCATGAGTGAGGGCTTGATTTACCTCATTCCAAAGGAGGGTGGCTCCTTGGATGAGATTCGACAGTGGCGCTCCATCACCATCCTCAACTCAGCCTACAAAATTCTTGCCAAGGCTCTGAGTTTGAGGATTCAGCCACTTTTGGAGAGCCTTATACATAGGACTCAGACAGGTTTTTTCAAGGAACGCAGTAGTCTTGACAACATCTTCACTTTCTTGGAGGCTTCTGCCGTGGCACGGCTCCGTGAGGAGGACCTTGTGATTCTTCTTCTCGATTTTGAGAAGGCATACGACAGAGTTGATTGGGACTTTCTAGAGGGCACTCTACGCAAGATGGGTTTCTCAGATGCTTGGATCAGAGGGGTGTCAGCTTTGTACAGACAGGCTCACAGTCAGGTGCTTTTGGCAGGAGGTAGAGGTGAGCGCTTCATGCTCACACGATCTGTCAAACAGGGTTGTCCTCTTGCCCCCTTTCTCTTTCTGTTCTATGCGGAGGCGATGAGCAGATTTTTGGTGTCACAGCAGGTTGGTCCGAGGGGCTTAGCACTCCCTATACGGGGAGATGAGCTTCTGGACGCTGAGTTTGCCGACGACTCAGCCTTGTACTTAGAGGGCCAGGAGGCCAATCTACACAGATGTGAGCAGGCTTTGGAGACCTTCTGCTGTGCATCGGGCGCACTGATCAACTGGAGAAAGACAGTGGCTTTCTCGGTTGGCAGTGCTCCTGTGCCAGATTGGATGCCAGGAGAGGGTTTCAGGTGGATTCCTCCAGGGACTGCAGTTCGGTACTTGGGTTGTCAGGCTGGTTTGGACTTGTCCTCCGAGCAGCAGATTGCTCCTCTTCTCCTGTCCATCAAGAGAAAGCTATAACATTGGAGCTCAGCACGACTTTCGCTGGCTGGTAGAGTAGTAGTTGCCAACCAGGTGTTGTTGGCGACTATGTGGTACATCACTTCTTGCTGGATCTTCTGGAGTTCTTGTATCAGCCAGGTAGAGAGGTTGATCAGGAACTTCCTTTGGTCAGGTCGTGACACTCAGATTGCCCGAGCCAAGGTGGCTTGGTCGGTCATCACACTTCCTTGTTCTCAGGGAGGGCTTGGGATCATTGATCCAGCACAGTAGAGCAGAGCCCTTCTTGGGAAGTTCGTCGTCAGAGGACTTCTTCCAGGCGACTAGCCTTGGAAGGAGTTCTTGCTACAGAGGCTTCGTGCGAGGGTGCCTCAGTCAGGAGGCCCTTGGCAACCTTCGGCCAGATGGATCTTTACAGAGTTGCGCTGAGTTGGTTTGAGCAGGAGACTGGAGGACCGATTCGCTGTGAGTCTGCTTCGATCTTGGGAGCTCTTACGGCGTGGCCTAGAGCAGAGACAACCGACGTGCACGGAGGAGCGTCTACGGCAGCCCCTCGTCTGGAACCCCATGGTTAGCACTCAGAGAGGCCACTTGGTTGGGAGTCGGCCTCATGTTTCTTGGGGTCCCATGGCAGCAGGTCCAGCGCGTTCTCTAGGTGACTGGCTTGAGTTCACAGGTTTGTCTGAGGAGGTGCAGGGTCCAGCTACAGGGCATGAGAGGGGTGCAGAGCATGTGTCAGGACATCTCAGAGTCAGTTCTAGCAGAGTGGCTCACGTCTCTCAAGCAAGTAGCACCCCGGTGGATGGGAGCCTTCACACGACTGGAGGTTCTCATTTCAGTCAGGGCCTGCTCAGAGATTGTCCCAGCCCTGTTCTTCGAGCTTCAGGGTGGGGGACGATTACAGCGAGTTGCAGTAGAGGCCCCGCAGGTAGCAGAGTGTTGTTTTCAGAGGATCCTAGTTGTGGGCATCTGTGGGAGGACTTGCGTCATAGACCCTGACCCAACAGCTCTTGAGATTGGACACTGGAGGCTATGGGCTTGGGAGTGTTGTCCACTGGCACGAGTACAATGGGATCCTAGTGAGTGGCTATGGAGGGACCCTTTCTCTTCTGCAGACCGCCCAGGAGGCCCCTTCTTTCAGTACACTGTTCGGCTTGGACGTCATATACTTGCAGCACAGAGAGAGCCCCCCCCCCGCTGCAGCACGTCATTGGCAGGAGAAGGGCCTCACAGTCGAGTTCTTGGCAGCCTTTTGGCAGAGGCTGTGGGACGCCAGACAGCCGAGGCGCGTCACTTTGTTCCAGTGGCTAGTTGCACACAGAGCCACATCAGTAGGGAGCTGGCTTGTGCATAGTGGTCTCTCGGCCGCATGTGCAGCCTGTGACCAGTTGGTGGAGAGTCAGCGTCACTGTCTTTGGGACTGTCCCTCGGCCCAGCAGGTGTGGCTACGAGTTCTTCGGCTGATGCCTGCCCTCTCGACGGCTCGACAGTACACTTGGGGGGCAGCGGCTTGGTCCACCCTCACGGGCCCGACACTTCAGTTTGAGCTATCTTCCACCAGCAGGATGATAGTGATGCAGGGGGGACGACCTACACTCCAGCCTGCTACAGAGCTTACTCCACAGGAGTGGTGTAGCGAGAGAGAGAGGAGTGTTGGGAGCTCATCAGTGGCCTAGCTCTCTAGTTCATCTGGCGGGCCCGTTGTTTCCGCATCTTTGAGGCTCGCCTTGTGCCACCAGCAGAGACTGTTCGTGACTTTTGGCTAGAGCTGATCCATACTCTGAGAGGACAGCTCGAGGGACTACAAGGCAGCTCCAACCGCATGCGGGAGCGCCGCGAGGCTTTCCTTCGAATCTGGCGCCCTGGGCCTTTCTACACCATAGTCCAGGGGGTGCTTAGATGGCACTACTGTCCACCTGTGTGGCTCTTCCCTTCTCCCATTTCTTGATTTAGCCTCATTGTATATATGCTGTTTTTTCATTGGGAGAGTCTCCCCATCATGCTTGCTGTAGCCCTCTCCTGCAGAGGTGGATGTAGCCCTATGGGCAGTTTTCAGTAACTAATAGAAGGATCTTTTTCTCGAAAAAAAATAAAATTTACCCTCCTAAAGAATAAAGAAATACTGAAAGGGGCGCCCATTTTGGGGCCTACATGTTGTCGGCGTCTGCTCGAAGCATTCTAGCTTCCGAGCCCGTGTGTGTACTTAAGTGTTAATTCCCGTCGCAGGTTCCTTTTGCAAAGTGCTCTCTGTGTGTGTCTAAAGTAAAGAATTTTGGGTGAAAGCCAAAGCCTACCGCCCCACGGGCTGGTTTCAGAGTATGCAACTATAACCGGCCAGGACATGCACGTTTTGCTAGACGCTCACAATGTGCCAGGCTAGGTCCTAAGCTAAGACTCATGCTAGACTGTAGCAGAAGCATGTCTACGTAGCGCAAGTGAAGTGCGCACGTGACATCCCCTCTTGTTAAAGGTGAGGCACAATTGCCACACTTCTATCTTTGGATGCTTTTTGAACTTCTGATGCTTGTGGATGCATAAGTCGATGAAAACTTTTCCACACCTGTGTATACTGCGGATGTAGGTCTACTGCGATGTAGGTAGCCTTATTACGGTCGTAAAATACCATCCTTGATATTGGCTATGCCTTGCGAGCAAGTATTGACCACTTGAATAGTCCTCTTGTGCAAACATTGCGGGTGAAGCTGAAAGGTAAGGTTGCTCGAAGGTATTTTTAAGGGTTACATGTGGACGAGAGTGGATGCACGCTACATGCGAATGCGAATGCAAATGCTAATGAGGGCTATGGATCCTGTCTCCAACTCCTTCCATATCCGCCTAGGAGGCAAGTAGACCTTGGTACTAATGATCTGGATTTTCGTGTATCCGATGTTGATCTTCCTTCAAAGACATAGCGATGAAGACCGGAGCTAATAAGTCCGAGATCGGGACTGAAAGCTTCTTTGAGAAAAAATTTGAGAGGTTCTTTTGGGTTCCTTGGGTAATTTGGTTCTTGTGGTTGTGCTTGGGTCCTCTAGGTTCTTTCCTTGAGTTCGCGAAGCCGAAGCGTGCACGACGAACAGAGTCTTGATACCAATGTCAACTGCGGCGGAAGTGTTTAGGAATTTAACCCGGATCTAGTACTCGGCACAAACACAGGGACACTTAACTTCACTTGAAAGAATTGAATTGAATTGAGAGAGAGAGAGAGAGAGAGAGAGAGAGAGAGAGAGAGAGAGAGAGAGAGAGTATGTTGGGTCCCAAACCCTCAAGGGCCCCCTTGCTCTGTTGCTAGAGCAAGTACTTTCTTTATTCTTGCACAATGCTGATACAATGATGCTAAATGCTGAGATGCTGATGCTATGGGTAGTGATGCTATTGATGCTGGGTACTGCTAGTAGTGAAGGGCATTGTGTGGGTACAAGGGTTGTGGAAGTAGTGATGGGTAACTGATGGATACTGAGGGGTACAGCGGGTACTGAGGTACTGCAGTACTGATGGGTTTTGTGTCGATGACAATGAAGACGAGGAGGAGGTACTGATGGGTTCTGTGCTGACGATGATGACGAGGTACTGATGGGTTCTATGTTGACGAGGCGATGACAACGATGAGGTACTGATGGGTTCTGTGGATCCTTATGAGGTACGAAGTACAAGGGGTGCTAGGTGCTAGGTGCTAGGTACGGACGATGGCGATGTCGATGATGACGGCAGCGACGAAGCTATGGCTAGATGCCAGAAATGCTAGCGATGTCAATGGCTTGGTTTTGCAACCATGACGAGGCTAGGAGCTGAAATCTGATGGCGATCATGGCCTGAAAACGCTGGCTGTTCTGGGCTGAAAGCGCTGGTCCTTCTGGGCTGAAAACTCTGGTGAGAAAACGCCAAGGGTTGAATGGTGCTGCAGTTCCTGCTTGATACTTCTGCTGCCTTGGGTCTTCTGCCTTCCATTGGCATCCATAGGCTTCCTTTATAGGTGCTGAAAGCTGGTTTGAGCAGGGTCAAATCAGTCCCCCACGAGCAAGGAAATAATAGGCTGAAAACTACAGAGTTACATTATGGTGAATCTGATACAAGGTCTAGATAAAAAGAAAGAAAGAAAGAAACTAACTAAACAGGAACACTACTAGAGTTGTAAAAGGCGGGTATCAAGAGCTTGAGAGATACATATACAAAAAGTGGGTGTATATCACAGAGTACAGATACAAAATGGTGGATATGTGTATCAAAATCTAGAGATGGCTCGCATCGGTCGCTGCATAATCATGTCCATGTCCTCCATGGTGAGAGTCCGCACATGGCATCTCCCATGTCTCGCCAACATAGATCTAATCCTTTGTTGGAGCCTCCTCCATTGATGGGAGCATCCCCTCATCTTGGGCCTCCTACCATGCCTTCGTTTCTACATGGATTTGTTAGGCGAATAGGATGAACAAAGATTTCTCTCACCCTTGTAGGGGAAGAGTTCCAAGCAGTACTCTTTGGGAACTCACATGTAGATGGCAAGCATGTACGGGCTTGGATACACTTCTGACTATAGCTACAGAGCTCTATTCAAACTTGCCCACTGGATTGCTGATTTCTAAGGTTATGCGTGAATTTTCAGAGTAGATTTGTTCATGGACTAACTCAAGATGTACTCCTCTCATGAGCGGTACGCGGTTGGCACCAGTTGCAATTGAGGAGGTACGTAATTCTTTAAGTGGTACTAATGGTGCTTCTCGTCCTAGGCATGATGGTAGGAAGTTCTTTCTTGAACATGGGGATGTATTGCACATGCCTGTACTACCAGATTTTTAACACGTATTTGGCACTTGCCAGATGCCCTTCTCACTTACATCGGGCCTCATTGCTCTATCGCTCTTCTCTTTTCTATGTATACGGTCATTGCTTGGATGATGACTGCATGATTGCGACCTTCTTGCCAGACGTACTACATGCATCTCATACATGCTTTGGGGATTGTCGTATTCTGGTATATTTACCACTTTTTTATAAAACAATAGAGTGGGCTTGGCAGTTTTGACAGACTTTGCCGATTCTCCCTGTGGATTTTGAGAAGGCACATGATAGAGTTGATTCGGGATTTTTTAGAGAGCACCTTGCTTAGGATGGGCTTTCGTGTTAAAGGGCTTACAGGTTTTCAGCTTTTGGAGTGTAGACATGATCCGGATTTTGTGGGACCTTCCTTTCATTTTCTACTCTCTGTATGGCCGTCCATCGTCTTTTTGTGGTCCCGGTGAGCTTGGTCTTGAGCTGCTCAAGCTCCTATTGACGCCTTGGGTGCCATCCGCCCATCACAATTCAAGCTGGTTCTCTTGGGGTATTTTCGAGGAGGAAAAGTGTGAACACAAGTCCCATTTTTTCACAAAAAAGGGTAGGGCCGTTAATTGGTGCGATGTTTTTCTGGGGGAGGGGAGGTGATCACATCTCGTGACATGTTTGTGGTAGTAGATTTTGTAGTAGTGGTGGTGGTGGTGGCGGCACAACATAAGCATTTGTTGGCAGCCTGTTATGTGTCTTTCTTGTAAAACCTTTTAACAAACATCTATGTATCCTTTTAACAAAATTTATGTTGATAATTTGACATGAAAATCATTTCATGGTTTTAAACTACGACAATGTTTTTATTGTTGTACAGGCAGAGGATATTTTACACGTTATGAAGCTTAGTGGTATGCAGCCCAGTGTTAAATCATATGAATCTCTTATTGGAGCCCATGCAAAAGCAGACAATGTACTCCATTTGATTCTTGTACATCTTAGTTTTTTTGGGTGAAATATTTTTGCTTGTTTGTTGTGTTTGATTATGAAGGATGATGCTTGTTGTTTTGCTTAGTCTTTCCCTTGATATTGATGAGTTTATACTGGGCACAGTTTGTACGAGCATTCAACTTAATTGAAGACATACCTTGCGAGGATCTAACAGCACAGGCCTACACACCAATTATCCATGCATATGGGATGAAGGTACTTTCGATTAACTTGAAGGTATCAAGGCAATAGAGGGATTTTGTAGCTGTCAATGATTGTGTGGTTGCAAGGGAAGAACAGTGCAACAGACATTTGTTTTAATGCATCTTGTAAATTTGCAAAAAAGAGTCGAGCATTTGTGTTGTATTGTGATGTACCAACCATTGAATATTTTTTATTGGATGAGATACTTCTCGGAAACCAATGACCGAGGATATGAATGAGAAAACTAATTGTCCCTTCGAATGTTCCTCGGAATGACCCTCGGAAATTTTTGAGCTAACTTGAGTTGTTTTGCAGATATGCTGTAATCGTGAACAATTACTGTCTTTCAAGAAGGGGGATGTCACAAACTGCTCCCAAGTCACTAAAGAATGGAGCCAACGTTCAGATTCCGGCCGAGGGGCCTAAACCCCAAGTGAAGAAGCAGAAGCAACATAAAAAGTTTAACCAAATTGCAAAGTCTTGCCGAGAGGCTTATTTTTTAAAGAGAAGTTCCCGCCAACCTATGGGACCCCCTTCCGATGGGGCCCAAGTGACCCAAAGACATTAAAGTAAAGCGTGCGCGCGCACGCACACACACACACACACACACTCAATTGCTTGGCGAGTTGACGTGGCAGCAATTCGAAGTCCCAAATTTTGCGCTGACATAGTTGTACGGATTTCCGGATTTTACGCTGACATGTTGACCTCACAAACTTGTACGGATTTTCGCATTTTACGTTCAGTGCTAGCGTGCCAGAGCTGTACGGATTTTTGCTTTTGCGTTGGCAAGTTTTGGGCATCTGCTTTCTGACCAGATGCTTATGAGTTTATAGCTTTCATGTAAACCGCTTTTCATAGGCCAAGGGCCTAAAAATATGAGCCAAGACTCATTCTCTAGCATGCTCCGCCAGAGGTGCAGAGGATGGAGTACCGGCGTTGTACAAAGTTCAAGTAATATAAAGAAATACGGAAAGGGGTGCCAAGGTTTGGGGCCAGTGCTCTCTATGGTGGAATCCCGCCACTCCGTGTCGTGTGTGCTCTCTCTCTCTTTCAGTTCAGTTTTTAGTGAAGTGCTAAAAGTCTATTCAGTCTGTTCTTTTCCATTGGCACGTGGTGTCCGTCCCGTGACACATGACCATCCCCACAAGGCAGTACATCCACATAGCATGCAATTCACAAAATCACACGCTAAATTCACACTGAATACCATTTTTCAATCATTCAATCTACCCAACTCATCTGATTAAGAACTCTTGATGCACCTAGATCAATGTGCAGTCATCTCATCCTTCCGGAACTCTTGATGCACTCACAACACTATCAAGTTATCTAACAGTACACACATGAAAGAGCACATGTTAACCAAGGAAATTTCCAATTCAATGTACATATGTTTATAAAGTCATTCCAAAACATACTGTTAGCCTGCCAATATCCCTATCATCTCAAAGAGAAATTAGTGACTATAGGCAATCTGTGACAAAGAAGTGGAGTGGCTCCCTTCTTGTGCAATTTGGACGGCACTAGATTCAACCTGCTGATTCATCGGTAACTTTTGGCATAGGCACTTCTAATATTCAAGAAGCTTCCAAGTACAGCTGAAACTGAAGAGAATGTGCAATGCTCTCCTCCCCCATCCACTTTGCATGGAGAGCGAACAAGTGCCCTTGACCAAATTATTTGGTGGACCTAGCTTACCTTTCTGTTCTTTTCTTGTGTCTTTTGACTTGTTTGTTGCCTTGCTAACCTCCCCTGTCCATTGCACTTCTGTCTGAATCGTCGGAATTCTCTCATTAACCATCAGTAGGTCCCTTCCTTGTCAGAACTCTAGGATGCACTTTTAGTTGATTCCCTTACTTCTTTGGAATCCTTTAGACATTCTTTATTACTTAGAGTGAATTGCAGAAGTACAAGAGGGTTTTTCATTGTTGAAAACTAATTCCACAACCAAACCCAAATCTCATGATAACTAATCCCATGGAACCAAAATTATAGCGAATTTCAAGGTTGCCTCTTGACTAGCTATGTGTGCATCTACTTCATTCAATGACCCCAAGCCAATGTCTGTGCTCTCGCTTTCATCACCATGAAGATCATTGTCATCAAGGTCCTTTGTGGCTGACATAGAGCTCACTTGATCATTGCATAGAGGATCATGAGCCCTAGATCCTCTTCCTTTTCTTTGAGAGGCTCTCCTAATTGCTGGACTACACAAAAGTTTTCAAAAAAAAAAAACAACCTCTTTAATCACTAATGACAATCGTATTTTACACATTTATCATGTGAGTCACTACACTCATTGTAATCAACACACTCATTCTATGTTGAAAGCCAAGCATGAGGTAAAGTCTAGCTATGAGCAAGCTGTGATAACAAAACAATAGCATATCACGGTTCAGAGGATTGTGACTTTGACATAAAGATTTGTATGGACCACCTTACTTGGGTGAGTGAGTCTGTGAGTGGCCGAACAATGCAATGATCAGATGCGCCTATAACCTCGACGCAGAAACCCTAGCCCTAAAACGCGTCACATATCGCGTTCTAAAATCAAAGGAATCGTCCTCGTTTGCACGAAACACCAAAAGAGAGAACTTTTTAATTTCTTAGGCAATTATGTTCACTAGTGCAATGATGACTTATGCATGAGAAAAAGAAATATTCTTTGAATTGGCAAAGAACATCATACTTCAAAAATATGGACAGTATGTCAGTAAAATATCTTAGGATCTCATTAGAGAGCAAGGTCCCTATTGATGTCTCTTTGGATGTGATCGTTCATCGAAAGTATGTGGAGAGTCACCAAAGTGAACAGCTACCTCCGGATATGACGGAAGCATGCCATCGGCCATCCCATGTGAAAAGTTCATCATGTTATTGTTTATTATCACATCAACCCAAAGGCTTCTTTATAGAGCTATATCAGATCGTCATAATCTGTGAGTTCTTCCAAATTCATCCATTGTTCCCTCCCCCCTTCCTCAAAATCCTCTCGTGGCCTCATCACGGCGGAGTCTGGGGATGTCTCTGAATTTTCGGGGGGCATCTTCAAACAGATGGCCTTGGGAACGTGTTCGTGCTGAGTGACGGAACCCTTACCTCCGTTACCTTTAACCACCCCACTTTCCACCCTAGCCCGACCGCCGACTTCTCCCCCTCCGGTTGCTTACACCACGGATGGGCAACATCATCATTATTAAAATTTTCACCTTCTTCGGCGTGCAAGATTCTCATAATGCCCTAAAATTCTTCCAATAGTTTGACGTCTTATACAACAATGCGAATTTCACGGAAGAATCCAAGTTATTCAGAATCACCTCGTTTCTTAAAGGTAGTGCTTTGACATGGTGGGCTGCCCTCACCAAGAAGCCTCTGACTCCTAAGATCTGGGTTGATTTCAAACTAGCCTTCTACCCGAGTTTTCTTGATGACACATTTGAAGTCGACATACTTGCAGATTGGTCAGGACTGAGGATGTACCCCTCCGATACTCTTGCAACTTACAACCAACTATTTTGGGATGCAGATCTACCGGTATCTTTTTAGAGAGACCACTTTTGCAGAATAGATCAACAGTATACAGCCTGTCTACCTTTTTCCGTGTGGGACTACTAAATAGGAAAAGTAGTCTCCAATGTGTAGCAATTAATGTCCCATGCCAGACTTGGTTATCACATCATGAGGAAGGAATTACTTTTCCTACACCCCCCACCACGGAATCCAAATGCCTGCAATCCCACGTTCTTCGCTCAACAACAACCATCTTCGGGCTCTTCCCAGACCTTTGGTCATCGTTTTCAACAATTAACTCATCAACAGATGGCCGAATACAGGACTCAAGGCGGAAGCTACAAGTGTCATCGCGTCGGCCACACCTACAGGGTTTGTAACCAAAGAAACCCCCTTGCCCCATGTAATAATATTGCTGTCAAACGAGTGAACCCCCAGGATAACACCGCCGCCAATAACAACAACAACAACAAGCCTCAGCTTTCAATAGGATTGATTCCAGATCAAGTCGGCAAGCTTAGGCATGATGGATCAGAGGAACCTTGTAGAGCATAAGGGCATCAACAACAACAAGAAGCCTCGCCTTTGAGGCCAACGCGTCTTGGCTCAGACAACTTGCAGACAGGAGACTCGATAAGAGCGCAAAGGACGAGGTTCAGGAGGAGTGGCAGTCTTATTCAGGGAGGAGCTACAGTCTCTGATACATATAGTTCGGAGGGATGAGCATGCGAGGTATATGTGGGTGAGACTGAAGGCAGAGACATGCAGATATCTCTACATTGCTATTTGCTATTTTCCTCCTAGTACGTCAGTATATGCATCACCTGAAGGACAATCCCCCTTCTCTATTTTAGACGATGATATATGGGAGTTTTCCAGAGACGGCGACATTATTATCTTGGGGGATTTCAATGCTAGGACTGCCCTCCACCAGACAGTATTCTATGATACCTCAAAGGAGTTGATGCGGGATCTTGATATTACAGAAATGGGCCTGTCTAGATTATCACATGAGGAGCACACTGAGTATGGCAGATACTTGATTGATATGGGGACTGCACATGGATTTTCTTTTTGAATGGCCTGCAGAAATTCCCTGCAACTGGTGGTTTTACATGCTTTCCACATCGGCATGGCGCTAGTACAGTGGATAATGCTATGGAAAAGCTAGGACTCATTCCTTCCTTTCAGGATTTCGTGGTGGGAACTAGACCGGTTGGGGTAGCAGTCAATCATGCTATCTTGTGTTTTACTCTTATCGTTCCAGTTCAACACAGCTCCATTGGGAGAGGCCTCCACACATACTCGGTATACCTTCACGAGGGAGACGGATCACGTGTACACTCATGAGATATACAGGCAGCTATGCACTCTCGAGCCAGGACGACCACTAGATGAGCTCACCCAAATTCTGACACAGATACTACATGATGCAGCATCAGAGGCATATCCCCACAGCCAGCCTACACGCAGACGATCTGGGAGCATGCCTCAGAACAGTTGGTATGATGAGGAGTGCAGAGAGAAGAGGATTAGATTACAAAGAGAGGTGCTCATGGGTACTACTTCCGCTGCCTAGTGCGACGAAAGAAGAGGGCTTACCTATCTCAATTAGAGCGTGATCTGTATCAATTGTTTATGAGTCATGACTCTAGTGAGGCGTGGAGGCTTTTCAATGAGCACTCTCCACCGCCAGCCATCACTTCCACAGAGACATGGGGGGAATATGCTACATCTCTCTATACAGCATCGGGGCCGCCACTTGTGCCTTACCCTCCAGAGGCATGCCCAGAAACATGTACTTTCTTTACTGCTGAGAGGGTAAGGAAAGCCATTGACAAGATGAAGACAGGAAGAGCACAGGATCATGATGGTCTGGTAGCAGATCACTTTATCCATGCCAGAGATATGCTTGTAGAGCCTCTTGCTATGATGTTTAATAGAGCCATGTATGAGGGTTTCCCTGAGACTTGGAGTATGTCCAATATTGTGCCTATCTTCAAGTCGGGAGACCCTATGCTTTCCGGGAATTACCGAACCATCATGGTTGGTCACACTCTAGCTAGGCTATATGCATCGATTCTTGAGCATGAGTTAAGTGGATGGGCAGAGAGAGAGGGCATACGGGCAACAGGACAGGCAGGGTTCAGGAGAGGTTTCTCCACCACTGACCAGATTTTGACACTCGGAGCCATTATTGAGGGTAGACACCGTGGCAGGAGGATATATTGTAGCTTTGTGGATTTCCGCAAAGCCTTTGATACAGTGCCACGAGCCAGACTCATACGCAGATTGCAAGACATGGAGGTGCCCACAGAGCTGATCTAGGGGATCTTAGCTTTATACAGGACAGTGGTAGGATAGGTACGCACTACTCAGGGCATGTTCGACATGGTTCACTCCACCATTGGGGTGAAGCAGGGTTGTCCCCTATCTCCGACTCTCTATGGGATATATGTAGATGAGTTTTTAGATTATGTACATACAGAGGGTGATAGAGGTGCTCAGCTTGCAGGGACATGGATTCTGTTGCTATTATATGCTGATGATATTGTGTTGATCTCCGATTCTCCAGAAGGGATGCAGCGTCATTTGGATGCACTGCATGTATTTGCACGGGACAGTGGATTGTCTGTGAACCTTGGTAAGACCAAGGTAATGGTGTTTAACACCACGGCGCAGTGGGTAAGGAGGTCCGCCCCCACTTTTACATATGGTCGAGAGACTGTGGAGTATGCAGATACATACACTTATCTTGGGGCGGTTTTCAGTGGTCGAGTATTTTCCCTCAGGCGTGCAGTTAATACGCGACTGACCAGAGCCTATTCACCATTGGGGAGACTTGAGAGGATATGTTCACAGGTTCAATTCCAAGAACCTAGGACAAAGCTTTGGCTCTTTGACACTTTGGTCACGTCGGCCATGCTGTACGGAGTGGAGATATGGGGCCCCTCAACTGATCATCATAGCAGAGTTGGCAGAACTGATGGATAGAGATGTATGGAGAAGCCATTGGTGTCTATGATTTCTTGGATAATTAGGGCCAAGGCCTCAGTACCACATGACATTGTTAGGGCAGAGCTCGCTGCTCCTCCATCGGTAGTGGAGGCACTCACTTGATCAGTTTCATTTATGCATAGCACTTGGGCTCTCCCTAGAGACAGATATGCTCGATTAGCACTAGAGTCTTCGCAAAAGCTGGCATTGTAGGGAGATGGATCATGTTGGTATGCGGAGATGGCATCTTGGTTTCATTTACATGGCTTTAGTATGGACCGGCTACCCCCATTTCAGTACTCTTTGGATGCACCCTCCATCCCCCTCACAAGGGCAGAGATTACCAGGCTCATCAGACAGGACTTGATTCAGGTGGATACAAATAGGACATAGATACAACCTACACATGAGCTAGGTACGAAGATGACTTTCTATAGAGAGCACCTTCTCCAACTCACAGAGGATGGTTTTGTGATCAGACAAGGATACATGGATACTCATCTATCCCACTGGATACGATGTGCTATTGGTCAGATACACACATCCTCACATCAGCTAGAGATCGAGACAAACAGATTTAGAGGAGTACCTACTGAGTCCAGGATTTGTCAGGTGTGCCAAATAGAGCCAGAGACAGAGCTACATTACATATGTCACTGCCCAGTATACTATGAGATACGAGGCCGCTTTCACTGTCTATTCAGAGAGGGTTTTGGGCCACTTTCTAGAGTCATGAGATATCAGGATCAGAGATGCCTTGGATTATACTTACTGGAGATTCGCAAACACAGAGAGGACTCTTGAAGAGGGGCACAATGAGAGAGATCCAACGACAGTGGAAGATCACAAGTTTCTTTCAGTCACAGACAGAGGAGTTCGAGCAGCCCTCACAGCATAACAACACCAGAGGCATCAGAGGCATACTGCTTGATCGAGCGATAGAGTTGGGGCGGTCCTCTCGCCCACGGATGAGAGGGCCCTCTCGATATCGGCGCAGATTGCGACAGAGGATCCATACCATGTTGGCACGACATAGGAGCCATCCTGGATACTGATGTATTTGTATATGATGCCTCAACTATGAGAGAGCTCCATTGTATCAGCTCACCCTTTGTCTTCCCTTTGTATCAGCTTTCACCCCACCCCTACCCACTATTTTCTTTTCAGTTCTTTGTACTTTTTGTACCCAGACCTGGTATTAGATTCATCACATGTAACCTTTTGGTCTCATAGGTCATTTTGGCCTTTTGAAGACGTTAATATTACATTTCATTTAATTTCTGTGTGTGTGTGTGTGTGTGTTATTCAAGGGATTTGAAGTGCTAGAGTCTCGCGAAGTGTGAAGTTTACAGTTATTTCTGTGTTTCCTTCCAATCCCTCACCGGAAGATCCAATCGTGTTCTTCCCCTTAGTCTTGAGAGTGCTATTTGTGTAGAAGAAAGATGGATCTTGGAGAATGTGCATCGATTGCTGGACTCTTCATAAGATTACCAGCAAGAACAAGTTTCCAATACTCAGGTTCGATGATGTACTTGACAGATCGCGGGGTGCTACTTCTTTCAATTGGATCAATCTTAAGAGTGGCTATTATGAGATCAAGATCGCTGTTGGAGAGATATACAAGACCATGTTCAAGACATCCTTTGGATTGTAGGAGTGTTGGACATGATCTTTAGAGCCTTTGGGTTCTTTGATGACATCATTTTTCTCTCTAAGTTCGAGTAGATCATAGCGAGCATGTGTCACGAGTGTCTAGAGGGATGAGGGAACAAAGATTGGTGATCAACGGAAAGAAGTGCGAGTTCTACTGGGAGAAATACACTTCTTGGGACATATTGTTTCGTTTGAGGGTGTTAGTATGGATCAAGCCAAGGTTGATGCTATTCGCAATTGGCCTACATTGCTGAATGTACATGATGTCAGGAGCTTCTTGGGCTTATGTTCTTACCATTGGCGCTTCATCAGGAGCTTTGCGGAGATAGCTTGGCTGTTGCACGCCATTACTCAAAAAGTTTCCATTCACTTGGGGACCTACACAGATTGCAGCATTTGAGTTACTCAAACCGAAGTTGACTACGGAATGTGTGTTGATACTACAAGATTTGCAGTAGCCTTTTCAGGTTTATTGTGATGCTTGTGGGAGTTTAAGAGCGATCTTGATGCACGACAGCCATTTAGTTGCCTATGAGGGTCGGATGCTTTTGAAGATTGCGAGGGTGGCACAGGCTCATAAGAGGAAACTCTTAGCTGTGGTACATGCTTTGAGCTAGTGGACGAATTACTTGCTTAGTGCAAACCTTACAATGTATATGGATCCCAGCTGAAGTTGTCAAAGAAGCGGGTGAGATGGGTGAACCATGGAAGTTTCTGTTTAATATATGAATGCCCATATGGTACAAATATGGCGTATGCTATGACCTCACTGTATGACTGTACGATACAACATTAGACAATATGAAATGGTGCTATATTAAAACAAACAGTATATGAATGTAAACCGTATGATACGAATTGTAATACTATGTATTTTCCCGTACGAAACTATACCGTACTTTACCGTACAACAGTACGTTGACAACCTTGGGGTGAGCATCCTGTCGTTGTTTTGTTTTCCAATCCTGTATTTAAGGGCAACAAGAATGTGGTTGCAGATGCTTTATCTCGCAAGCCACAGATATTCGTTCTGACAACAGTGCTCGATCATGACTCTGATGAGATGCGAGAGTAGTTTGCATTAGATCCAAATGCTTGGAGATATTCAAGAGAGTACAGAGTGGGGAGGCAGAGATATTCTCTCAAGAATGGTTATTTGATGCAGACAGCCATGTTATGTGTTACACGGCCTTTGAGAGGTCTATAAAACAAGTTTGTAAAGCAGCTTCTTTACAAGGTCCATAGCCTTTAAATATGAGGCAAGGGGTGAGCCATAATTACTCAGCTAAGATCATGAAGTCTCAAGGCATCGAGCCTTGGATGCTGCTCTTATGTCTTGAGGGCTCAAAGTGCAGTACAATCATGCTATATGCAGATTTTACTATCTCCATCAATGTAGTGCTGAATGGGAGTTTTTATGTGCATGATCTCTCTGTGATGGACTAGGGAGCTGTCTCCCAGAGTTAGTATTAATTTGAGAGCTCCTCTTGCAATATCCAACTGTATATGGATGTTGGAGGGTGGCTAGGGTTGTCTCTTGGGAGTAGGAGGGTTGCAAATCTTGGCCCTTGTTTTAATCTAGGGTTAGATCATTAAATTTATGTGTAATTTAGGTAAGACTCTTTCATGTTTGTGTAGGTTAGTTTCAAGTTTACATTGCCCCACAGGGACAGGACTTTGGATTCAGATTAGATCGTCATGTTACGTCAGTCACAGGTTGCTTGTGGTAAGCTTAATTTCAATTGGCTGAGTCTGCCCTTGATCTCAGAAACTCAGTGCACTGGGCTTTGTGTTGATGTATGCTCCTCTGTGTGTGTGTGTGGGTGTGGCTGGTGTATTTAGGAGCATATGTTAGTACGACGTTAGTGGGGATGTCGTGGTATTTAGTCAATACTATGCATGATGGAGCTGATGGTTATATTGTCTCGTGGGTGACTACCATGGGTCTATAGCTTGCACTTTCCTTAAAGGGTGAATCAATGCTTATCCTAGATTCATCTAGGTATATTAATTTCAATTGGAAAATACAAACATAGTGAGTTTGTACAAAAATGCTTCTAGTTTCTCAGTAGAGAAATCCCAGTATCTGTCAAGCTAGTAGCTAGCATTAAAAATGCAACGTGAGACGTTGTTGGGCTATTTGAAATATTTTGCAGTGATTTAAGGGGTTATACAAAGCGCTGGAGTGAAGCTGCCAGTTGACTTCTATCCTGTATTGTCAGCTGCTCCTGCTCTTATTTTTTTGAGCATGCTTTCTCAACACAACCTATTCATTTTGATACAGGGACAGGTTTTACAGGCTTTGTCCGTGCTCCAGAAAATGAAAAGGAAGAATGTCAAGCCAGTTGGTGCGAACTTCTCAAGCTTGATTCATGCTTGTGCACTCAGAAAGAACAGCAAAGGGGCAGAGAAGGTCATCTTCTGATTATAAGCGCTGAGTGTCTTGAGCAGTCTGTGGGTTTGCCATGCCTTTGAGTCTTAATACATAAATGAAAAATAAAAGGATTTATATTACTATTTAGACAAACTTCACATTTAGAGCAACTTGGAACAACATCATGCACTTGCGGGAGGCAGTTGGGACCAGGTACATAGTGTCTGCCAGGCAGCTTAGAAAGGGAGTCCTGGATTTAAATCTCCAGTAGGACTTATATTACTACATACTATTTAGACAAACTTCACATATAGAGCAACTTGGAACAACATAATGCACTTGCCGGAGGCAGTTGGACCAGGTACATAGTGTCTGCCAGGCAGCTTAGAAAGGAAGTCCTGGATTTGTATCTCTGGTAGGAGGCAGGTCGTATTCTCTGGTAGTTAAATTATTGTGTTCTACTTGAGTATAGTTTAACACCTTGCAAAGAGAGGCTAGGCTTGCTGTTTTCTTCTTTCCATAGCAATCCTGGCTTTTATTGTTGTCGAGAAAAGTGATTGCTGATTACTTGTATGAGGGTTTTTCTTACCAGCTAATCAGAATGTAAAATGTATGGTGTCAGTTCAAACAATGTTGAATCCCTTTGTATCTTGGTTATTCCTACTCACTGATGGAAAAACAAATTCCTGACAGGTTTTCGATCTGTATTCGAAGGAATACCAATGTTCTGAAGCAGATAAGCAAAAGGTGATGGCTGCAATGCTTCGAGTGTATGCTGGCTGTGGAGACTCGGAACAGCTTAAAAAGGTTGAGTTATGTTCTGTTCTGTTATCGTGCTAGACAGACCTCAAATGTGCTGCTTGCATAATCTTTTTGTCTGCGATTCGAGCTTTGGGAAGTTGAGTGATGTGTACTGCTTCTTTTATTGTGATGCTTATGAGTAGTATGATGTCTTGTTGTCTGCCTGCAAATGTCTGAGGACTTGTAGGTCATCTCTCTCTCTCTCTCTCTCTCTCTCAAAGTTGCTACCTGGAATTTTAATGGATCTATGCGTCTTGATGTGGGTGCTTTTGACGAGAGTTTTACCGGGAGAGACATCATCTTCTACTCTGAGACACATCAGGCCCCTGGGCAGTCCCCAGAATAGTTGGTATGATGAGGAGTGCAGAGAGATGAGAGCCCAGCTTCAGAGGGATCTTCTTTTAGGAGTCATCACTTACAGACATTCTCGGATTGCTTTCCGATGCCTTGTGCGACGGAAGAAGCGAGCTTACCTAACTCCGATGGAGCAAGACTTATATCAGATGTTCTTGAGTAGGGACTCGGGAGAGGCATGGCGACTCTTCCATGAGCTCTCCCCTCCCCCAGTGATTACTTCACCTGATGTGTGGGGCCAATATGCGACATCATTATATACGGTTCCTTGACAGGAACCCCTCCATACCCTACCAAGCCTTGCCCAGCTACGAGCACTTTCTTTACACCTGAGATGGTACAAAGGGCCATCGACAGGATGAGGACCGTGAAGGCATATGATCATGACGATCTAGTAGCGGAGCACTTTATACATGCCAAGGATATACTGATGGAGGTTCTCGCAGTGTTGTTCAATCGTGCCATGTGTGAGGGATTACCTGAGACATGGAGGTTGTCTAATATTGTGCCCATCTTCAAGGCTGGTGACCCTACAGAGCCTGGGAACTACCGCACTATTATGGTTGGACACACATTGGCACGGTTGTATGCATCTATTCTGGAGCAATTCTTGAGTAATTGGGCAGAGGGCGAGGGTGTACGAGCAAAGGGTCAGACCGGCTTCAAGAGGGGTTTCTCCACTCTTGATCATATTCTGACACTCAGGGCCATCATTGAGGAGGGCAGAGCACATGGGAGACGGATATATTGTAGCTTTGTGGATTTTCGCAAAGCATTTGACATGGTACCAAGAGCTCGATTGATGCGCAAACTACAGGAGATGGGGGTGCCCATAGAGGTGATTTGGTGGATTATGGCTTTGTACAGATCAGTGATGGGACATGTACGCACTCCGGAAGGGGTATCTGATTTAGTTCACTCTACTATTGGAGTGGAACAGGGCTGCCCATTGTCTCCTACTCTATTTGGTATGTATGTTGATGACGTGTCTGATTACATTGACAGAGAGGGTGACAGGGGTGTCCAGCTGGCAGGGACGTGGATCCCATTTGTTGCTATATGCTGATGATATTGTGCTGATATTTGACTCACCAGAAGGTATGCAACGAGATTTGGATGCACTACGCAGTTTTGCAGAGCATACTGGATTGTGTGTAAACCTAGGTAAATCCAAGGTTATGGTGTTTAACACCACACCGCAATGGGTCAGGTGATCAGTACCTACTTTTAAATATGGTCAGGAGAATGTGGAGTATACAGATGCATACACTTACCTCGGGATAGTCTTTACTGGGCCGAAAAAGTATGGCTCGAATCCTTTGCTGTAGCCTCCTTAGAGACTAGACTAACTAGAGCTGGTGCGGCTCTGGGAGAAATGGAGAGGATGTGTTTGCAGGTTCAGTTCCAGGAACCTAGGACAAAGTTATGGCTCTTTGATACTTTGGTTGCCTCTACTATGTTATATGGGGTGCAGGTTTGGGGACCTTTTGTAGGCCAGGATGGTTGGAGGCGTATGGAAAAGCCCCAGGTATCTATGATCTCTCGGCTGATTAGAGCCAAGGCTTCCGTACCGCATGATATCATTCGAGCGGAATTAGTTGCCCCCCCTATGGAGATTGAGGCGCTTACCAGATCAGTCTCCTTTGTGCACAGTCTGTGGGATACTACCAGAGACAGATATGCCAGGGTGGCTCTAGAGTCCTCTAGACAATTAGCTTTTAATGGGGATACATCATGCTGGTATGCATAGATGGCATCATGGTTTCAGACACATGGTCATGAGTTATGAGGATCAGAGATGTCTTGGGCTATTTCTACTTGAGTTACACAGGCATAGAGAAACTTTACTGAGGAGAGCTGAAGAGAGACAACCCCAGAGAGGATCATAGGTTTCTTTACACTAGATATTGTACACCCAGAAGAATAGACAGAGGAGCAGCCAACAGTGGAGAGGTCTGCCCGCACTACTAGCATTCTCATAGACCGAGCATTGGAGCTAGGGGGATCTAGATAACCCCGATGGAGAAGAGGAGCTACACAGTTTCGAAGGAGGCTACAGCAAAGGATTCGAGCCATACTTTTTCGTCGTCCAGAGTGCAGATGAAGATGGATCTCTATGAAGATGGATCTCTACTTCCGTCCCATATTGTCTACACATTGTACTGCTTAGTTCACAGATTTCACGCCTTTCACCTTTCACACCTATCAGCTTAGTTTAGGATTCCGCATTATTTATATCTTGTTATCCTAGTTTAATTTATTTTGTTAATCTGACTTTGTATCAGATACACTGCATTGTAACTTTCTGGTCTCATAGGTCACTTTGGCCTTTTGAAGAAGTTAATATAACATTTCATTTCTCTCTCTCTCTCTCTCACAAAGTTGCTACCTGGAATTTTAATGGATCTATGTGTTTTGATGTGGGTGCTTTTGACGAGAGTTTTACCGGGAGAGACATCATCTTCTACTCTGAGACACATCAGGCCCTTGGGCAGTCTATGCCTCACATTTGTGGATACAGATGGGAGACAGTTTGTAGACAGGAAACACGATCAGAGCACAAAGGGCGGGGCTCAAGAAGAGTGGCAGTGTTATTCAGGGAGGAGTTGCAACCATTGATACATATAGCTCGTAGGGATGAACAAGCTAGGTACATGTGGGTGAGATTGAGAGCAGAGATTGGTAGATATCTATACATTTCCATTTGCTACTTTCCCCCGAGTACGTTAGTATATGCACCACCCAGAGGATAGTCCCCCTTCTCTATTTTGGATGATGACATATGTGAATTCTCTAGAGATGGTGACATTATCATTCTAGGGGACTTCAATGCTAGGACTGCACATCATCAGACGGTATTTTATGATACTTCAGAGGAGATGTTGAGAGAGCTGGATGTTGCAGAGACGGGACTATCCAGGATATCACAGGATGGAGAACATACTGAGTATGGATGGCACTTGATAGACATGGGGACTGCACATGAATTGGCCATCTTGAATGGCCTACAGATATTTCCCGCTGCGGGAGACTTCACATGCTTACCACACAGACATGGAGCCAACATGATAGATTATGTCATGGCACAGCCGAGCCTCATCTCCAGTATCAAGGATCTCATAGGTGGGCCCAGACTTGTGGAGGTGGCAGTGAATCATGCTATTGTGTCGCTGACCACCTCTTTCCAGTTGAGTGTAGCACACATTCCACGAGTAGCAGCCCCTACTCGCTACACCTTCATGCGAGAGACGGATTCTGTATACATAGACAGGATTTATAGACGCCTATCCACTGAGGAGCAAGACGACCTCTGGAGGAGCTTATTACTATACAGACACAGACATTACATGATGCAACAACAGAGGCATACCCACACACACAGCCTGAGCAAAGATGTCGTTCTGGGAGCATGCCTCAGAACAACTGGTATGATGAGGAATGCCGTCAGACTAGAGCTAGACTTCAGAGGGAAGTGCTTTTGGGGGACATCACACACAGACAGTCACAGATTGACTTCCGACGCCTAGTGCGACCATATCTTGACACTCAGGGCCATCATCGAGGAGGGCAGATCCCGTGGGAGGCGGATCTATTGTAGCTTTGTGGACTTCCGCAAAGCATTTGACACAGTACCCAGACCTAGACTGATGCATAGATTACAGAATATGGGAGTACCAACATAGCTCATTTGGTGGATCATGGCACTGTACAGATCAGTAGTAGGGCATGTACGCACCTCAAAGGGTCTATCTACACCGGTTCACTCCACTATTGGGGTGAAGCAGGGATGCCGGCTCTCTCCTACTCTATTTGGTATGTATGTGGATGAGGTTTCTGACTACATTGAGAGAGATGGTGATAGAGGTACACCGTTGGCAGGGACATGGATTCCGCTATTGTTATATGCTGATGATATTGTGTTGATCTCCGACTCGCCGGAGGGGATGCAACGTCACTTGGATGCTTTGCATAGGTTTGCCCGTGAGAGTGGCTTGTTTGTCAACCGTGGTAAAACCAACGTCATGGTATTTAATACCACCCCACAGTGGATCAGGAGGTCAGCGCCCACATTCACATATGGCAGGAGACAGTGGAATATACAGATGCTTACATGTACCTTGGAGTGGTTTTTAGTGAACCAGCTTTTTCTTTGAGGAGAGCAGCCAAAGCCCATTCGGCATTGGGGAGACTGGAGAGTTCATGGGTTCAGTTTCAGGAGCCTCGAACGAAGCTCTGGCTCTTTGACACTTTGGTGGCTTCTGTATTGCTCTATAGAGCTGAGATATGGGGGCCTTCATTGGATCATCACGGGAGAACAGGTCGTAGTGATGGATGGGGGGACATGGAGAAGCCTCTGGTCTCCATGATCTCGCAGCTCATTAGAGCCAAGGCTTCAGTACCACGTGCCATTATCCAAGCAGAGCTACCTGGCCCCCCACTAGTACTTGAGGCGCTCACCATATCTGTTTCCTTCATACGCCGCTTGTGGAAACTTACCCAGAGACAGATACGCCCACCTTGCACTTCTGACAGTTAGCCAGGCACGGAGGCACAGCATGTTGGTATGGGGAGATGACGTTATGGCTCGAGGCACATGGATTCAATATAGACAGATGCCCCCCTTCTAGTACTCACTGGATGCACCCTCTTTGACTCTTACACAGTTCGAGACCACCAGGCTCATCCGCCAGGACCTGATTCAGCTAGACACCAAGAGAACATGGGTACAGCACAGGAGTTTGGCACGAAGATGGCTTTCTACAGAGAGCATCTTCTCCAGCTTACGGCGGACGGTTTTGTGACGAGGCCCAGATACATGGACACCCACTTGTCTCATGGGATACGGTGTGCTATTGGCCAGATACGCACATCTTCACACCAGCTGTGGATCGAGACTGGGAGATACAGCGGAGTGCCAGCAGAGGCCAGGACATGCACCCTGTGTGACATGGAGCCTGAGACAGAGTTACACTACACATGCCATCTTCTCCAGCTTACGGCGGACGGTTTTGTGACGAGGCCCAGATACATGGACACCCACTTGTCTCATGGGATACGGTGTGCTATTGGCCAGATACGCACATCTTCACACTAGCTGTGGATCGAGGCTGGGAGATACAACGGAGTGCCAGCAGAGGCCATGACATGCACCCTGTGGGACATGAAGCCTGAGACGGAGTTACACTACACATGCCATTGCGCCATCTACTACGAGATACGAGGCCGCTTCCACTGCTTGTTTAAAGAGGGCTTTGGACCACTCTCCGGAGTCATGAGGTACGAGGATCAGAGATTCCTGTGTTAGGTTCAAGCCCTTGTCGGTATGCCACTCCTTATGAAGCATGCAGGCAGGTTCATTTAAAATTGGAGTTTGCATGGCATGGCCACCTTTTATTATGTAAAAAACAAAGGAATGCAAAGAAGCGTGTTATTTTTGTCTCCTTGCTGTGTCGACTCTCTCCTCTCTCGCTCGTTTTGCTCTGCACGCCTCCAAGCCATGGCAGTTCTTCGCCATCATCCACCTTAGCTTCGCTCTCAACCCCTGGTATCAGAGCTTGCCTTCTTGGCTCTGTTTGGCATCAACCACGGCTCAGTTCAACAACGTGGGAGCAGCCGCTTATGCGGAGAGGAGGAGGATATCGACCTGCTTCATATTCGTCGAAGTCGCCCTCAACGTGGTCGCCCTGTCTTTCTGATGACACTTCGACTCAGTCTCCCCTGCTAGAACGCCACCTACAGTCCACCACGATCTTCCTCGCCAACTTCTGTATGCGCTGCTATAGAGAGAGCCCGCTTTGCTTTTGTGTTCATATTTTATTAAAGTGGCCCTTATTTTGAGCCTCAAGAGAACTACTATAGCTTTTACGTATCAACAAAGATAGCAGGATTTGCTAACAAGCAGCTATGGACTACAGGAAGGTCCGAGATCAAACTGTTTCCACGGACTATGAGGATACGAGGCGCTCAAGCACACAGGATATCCCTAAGAAGCTGGACGACGAATACGAAGTTACAATACCTTTGGTCTCAAGTGTTAAAGAGGTGAATGCAATTTGTAGAGAATGGAAACGCAAGTCAATGGTCACATTCGCTCTTACAATTTTGACAAGCTCACAAGGTATTTTGATTGCGTGGTCAAAAAGGACAGGAGGCTATGACTACAGTGTTACATCTGCCAATTTCATGGTAGAGCTACTTAAAGGCCTCATCTCAGTAGGAGCCTTGTTTAAGATTTGGCGCAAGGATGGCCGGGTCACTGAAGATAAGAGGCTAAGGGTATTGTACAAGATTTTCTTGAAAAGGAGATTGACCCCCATACAGTGGGCCGCATATGCTCTTCTTGGGTTGGGCTGCCAACTGCACAATTGAATTCTTTGTCTAAGCATGTTTTGCAAACACCTTTTAAAGGGTGGGCCATGGCAATTGTCATGGCATTACTTAGTGGTTTTGCAGGTGTGTATACCGAGGTCATAATTAAAAAGCGACCTTCACACAATATCAATGTGCAAAACTTCTGGCTCTATTTATTTGGCATTGTTTTCAATGCATTTGCCATTTTAACACAAGATTTTGATGCCATCGTGAAAAAGGGATTTTTAATGGATATATGACTATAACTGTATGCATGATCACTAATCATGCCTTCAGTGGAATTGGGGTTTCAATGGTTATGGAGTGTGCAGATAACATCGTCAAGGTGTTCTCAACTTCTATAGCTATACTTCTAACCGTTGTCATTTCAATGATTCTTTTTAGATCAACTCCTTTCATGTTTTTCCTAGTCAAAATAAATTGTAGGGGTTATAGACACTGCCACACATAAGTGGTAAGACCTCCCAAAAATATTTGTTCTCAGCCCATTTGTGTTGCGCTTCTCATGAGGTTATTGGGTACACCTTAAACCCAAGGTTTGGCAGTGAACCAAAAACTCCACTCATTGGTAGCTAATTTTTTCACCTACACCCTATCTGTTCAAGGGGGGGTTTAGTATCATAGCACCAGGTTATGGATACACCAAAAATCCTTGGTTGTGAGAGAACCTAAAACTCACGGTTGACGAGTACACCAAAAACTCGAGGTATCATGAGAGTGGCCTGTCTAGTTCGAGCTTGGGGGGGGGGATTGTTAGGTTCAAGCCCTTGTCGGTATGCTACTCCTTATGAAGCATGCAGGCAGGTTCAATTAAAATTGGAGTTTGCATGGCATGGCCACCTTTTATATTATAAGCTTTTTTAAACAAAGGAATGCAAAGAAGCGTGTTATTTTGTCTCCTTGCTGTATCGACTCTCTCCTCTATTGCTCGTTCTGCTCTGCATGCCTCCAAGCCATGGCAGTTCTTCGCCATTATCCACCTTAGATTCGCTCTCAACAGCGTGGGTTTGTTTCTGCTCGAGCTGCGCAGACACAGAGAGAGCCTGATGAGAGGAGAGGCTAGCCAGTCTCAGAGACACATCACAGACTTCTTTAGAGCAGACACTAGACACCCAGAGGAGCTACTACCACAGCAGATCTTGCTGCCTCACACGAGAGGTACACTGATCAATCGAGCGACTAAGCTCAGGAGATCGAGACGCCCACGACTGCGGAGCACTACACAACATCGACGAAGGCTACATCAGAGGATTCGGATCACTTTGGCCCGACATGCTCGACGTTCGGTCAGATTGCTGTCCATGGAGGAGATTGATTAGATCCGCCAGCGACCGATGTTGGATCTCTTGTGACTTGTGATTTAGCTACCCCCAGGTAGCTGCTTAGTTCACACCTACCAGTTTAGGATCCCATAGTACTTCAATTTTATCATTTTGTCATTTCATTTTGTTACTCTGACTTTTGTTGCTCTGGCCTCATAGGTCATTTTGGCCTTTTGAAGACGTTAATATAACATTTCATCTGTGTGTGTGTGTGTGTGTGTGTGTGTGTGTGTGTGTGTGTGTGTGTGTGTGTGTGTGTGTGTGTGTGTGTGTGTGTGTGTGTGTGTGTGTGTGTGTGGAGAGCTCGTCTCCTCACACCAAAGGCACACTGATCGACCGAGCGACCAAGCTAGGGAGATCCAAACGTTGACGATTGCGGAGGACTACCGGCTACATCAGAGGATTCGGATCACTTTGGCCCAACATGCACGACGCTCGGTCAAGCTATTGACCATGGAGGAGATTGATGAGATCTGCCAGCGACTAATGCTGGATCTTTTGTAATTGAGCTATCCCACCTATTTTCTTAGCTCACACCTAGCAATTTAGGATTCCATAGTATTTTATTTGGTCATTTTTTGTTACTCTGACTTTGAATCAGATCCACCAGATTGTAACTTTGTGGTCATAGGTCACTTTGGCCCTTTGAAGACGTTAATATAACATTTCATTTCATGGCTCTCTCCATTGACAGAATGAGGACTGGGAGAGCATATGATCATGATGGCTTAGTGACTGAGCATTTCATGCATGCCAGAGATCTACTAGCAGAGCTTCTAGCAGTTATGTTTAACCGTGCCATGTGTGAGGGCTTACCTGATACTTGGGGCCTTTCTACGATTGTACCCATCTTCAAGTCAGGAGACCCTATGGAGCCTGGGAATTATCGCACTATCATGATTGGACACACATTGGCACGGTTGTACACATCCATTCTTGAGCAGCAGCTGAGTAGATGGGCAGAGAGGTAAGGGATACCTGCAGCTGGGCAGGCAGGTTTCAGGAGAGGCTGGGCAGACATGGGAGACGGATCTATTGTAGCTTTGTGGACTTCCGCAAAGCATTTGACATGGTACCCAGAGCTAGATTGATGCGCAGATTACAGGAGATGGGAGTACCCGTAGAGCTCATTTGGGGGATCATGGCATTATATAGGTCAGTAGTGGGGCATGTACGTAGCTCAGAGGGTTTGTCCGCACCGGTTCACTCCACTATTGTTGTGAAGCAAGGCTGCCCGCTCTCTCCTACTCTATTTGGTATGTATGTGAATGAGGTTGGTGACTACATTGAGAGAGATGGTGATAGAGGTGCATAGCTAGTAGGGACATGGATTCCACTATTGCTCTATGCTGATGATATTGTGTTGATCTCCGACTCTCCAGAGGGGATGCAACTTCACTTGGATGCTCTACATAGATTTGCCCACGAAAGTGGTTTGTCTGTCAACCTTGGTAAAGCCAAGGTCATGGTATTTAATACCACCCCACAGTGGATCAGGAGGTCAGCGCCCGCATTCACATACGGCTAGGAGACGGTGGAGTATACAAATGCTTACACTTACCTTGGAGTGGTTTTTAGTGGACCAGCATTTTCACTGAGGAGAGCAGCAGAGACTAGATTGACCAGAGACCATGCAGCATTGGGCAGATTGGAGAGGATGTGTTCACAGGTTCAGTTTCAGGAGCCTTGGACGAAGCTCTGGCTATTTGACACTTTAGTGGCGTCTGCATTGCTCTATGGAGCTGAGATATGGGGACCTTCATTGGATCATCACGGGAGGACAGGTCGCACTGATGGGTGGGGGGACATGGAGAAGCCTTTGGTGTCTATAATCTCGCGGCTCATTAGAGCCAAGGCTTCAGTACCGCGTGCCATTATCCGAGCAGAGCTAGCTGCTCCCCCACTAGTAGTCGAGGCGCTTACCAGATCTGTCTCCTTCACACACCGCATGTGGGAACTTCCCAGAGACAGATATGCCCGCCTTGCACTTGAGTCCTCTCGACAGTTAGCCATGCAGGGAGATACAGCATGCTGATATGGTGAAATGACATCATGGTTTCAGGCGCATGGGTTCAGCATAGACAGATTGCCCCCCTTCCAGTACTCATTAGAGGCACCCTCTCTGACTCTTACACAGTCCGAGATCACCAGGCTCATCTGACAGGACTTGGCTCAACTAGACGTCAGGAGGACATGGATATAGCCAGCAACAAGAGCTGGGCACGAAGATGGCTTTCTACAGAGAGCATCTTCTCCAGCTTACAGAGGACGGTTTTGTGATGAGGCCCAGATACATGGACACTCACTTGTCTCATGGGATACGATGTGCTATTGGCCAGATACGCACATCCTCACACCAGTTGCGGATCGAGATTGGAGATACAGTGGAGTACCAGCAGAGGCCAGGACATGCCCCCTGTGTGGCATGGAGCCAAAGACAGAGTTGCACTACACATGCCACTGCCCCGTCTACTACAAGATATGAGGCCGCTTCCACTACTTGTTCATAGAGGGCTTTGGACCACTCTCCAGAGTCATGCAGTACGAGGATCAGAGATGCTTGGGTTTTGTTTCTACTCGAGCTGTGCCGACACAGAGAGAGCTTAATGAGAGGACAGGCTAGCCAGTCGCAGAGACACATCACAGACTTCTTTAGAGCAGACACTGGACACCTGGAGGAGCCACTACCGCAGCAGAGCTCGTCGCCTCACACCAGAGGTCGACCGGGCGACCGAGCTAGGGAGATCCAGACACCCACGACTGCGGAGGACTACACAGCATCGACAGAGGCTGCATCAGAGGCTTCGGATCACTTTGGCCCGACATGCACGACGCCCGGTCAGACTACTGACCGTGGAGGAGATTGATGAGATCCGCCAGTGACCGATGTTGGATCTCTTGTGATTTAGCTGCCCCAGCTAGCTGCTCTGCCCCATTCACACCTAGCAGTCCAGGATTCCATAGTATATTTGTTTTGTCATTTTGTCATTTTGTTACTCTGACTTTGTATCAGATCCACCACATTGTAACTTTTTGGTCTCATAGGTCACTTTGGCCTTTTGAAGACGTTAATATAACATTTCATTTCATTTCTCTCTCTCTCTCTCTCTCTCTCTCTCTCTCTCTCTCTCTCTATATATATATATATATATATATATATATATATATATATATATATATATATATATATATATATATATATATATATATATATATATATATATATATAGAGAGAGAGAGAGAGAGAGAGAGAGAGAGAGAGAGAGAGAGAGAGAGCAAATTGATGCACAGATTGCAGGAGTTTGGAGTGCATGTAGAGCTCATATGGGGCATCATGGCCTTGTAGAGGACAGTTACAGGACGAGTGTGTATGCCCCAGGGGATGTCATAGATTATTCACTTCACTATTGGGGTGAAACAGGGTTGCCCACTATTCCCGAGTCTTTTTGGCATGTATATGGATGGGGATTCAAATTACATATAGAGGGAGGGTGACAGATGAGCATAAATGGTAGAGACATGGATACCCCTATTACTGTCAGAGAACCTACACATAGAGGATTCATATAGAGGCAGTTTTTATAGAGGGACTACTGGGGATGGTCCACAGCAGGTTACCCAATGACACCCTTATTAGGGCATCCTTCTTCATCGAGCCATCCGCTCCTGATGCTTGACGATGCGAGGATCTTTATATCGTAGACAAGGTCCACATTGGAGGCTACGGAGCATTATTGAGTGAAATCGAGTTCCCCCCCCCCCCGAGAGCAGACTATCGAGGACATTGAGGCCATGTTGTAGAGACCCATGAGAGAGTCCATGGGATGATCACCATTTGTATAAAATGTAAATTCTCAATTGTACACATCATTAGCCCTCATGATTGTACCCATATGTTTTGAGATGATGTATAACGTGATGATGATAATTGATGAGGATGTAGGGTAGACTTTTTTTTTTCCCTAAGAAAAAGATCCTTCTATTAAATAATAAAAGAGCCAATGAAAAAGTGAGATATGTACGACGATGGCTAAACCAGCATATGGGAGGAGGAAACCACCACACAGGTGGCTGGTAGTCCCATCTAGGAGCCCCATGGACTAACGTCAACATGAGGGGAGACTCTCCCAATGAAAAAGTGAGATATAAACAACAAAGGCTAAATCAGGAAATTGAGGAGAAAACAACTTCAGAGGGGGCGAGTAGTGCCATCTAGGAGTCCCATGGACCATTGTGTAGAAATTCCCTGTACGCCAAAGCCGTAGGAATGCCTTCCGGCGCTCTCGCATACAGTCGGATCTGCCCTGCAGCCTCTCACTCTGACCTCGAAGTGTATGGATCAGCTCTAGCCATATATCTCGTACAGTCTCCAACAGTGGGATGGGGCGGGCATCGAAGATACGGAAGCAATGGGCTCACCATATGAACGAGAGAGTCTCGCTGCAGATAAGCTCCCAACAAAACTCTCTATCATTGCTCCACTCCTGAGGCGTAAGCTCTGTGGCAGGCTGGAGTGTAGGCCAGCCCTCTTATATCACAATCATCCTCCTGGCTGAGCACAACTTAAAACGAAGTGCTGGGCCCGTAAGGGTTGACCAAGCAACCATTCCAAGTGTATTGCCTATCTGATGACAATGCTGAACCTGCTGTGCCTTGGGGCAGTCTCATAGACAATGCCTCTGTAAGTCAAGTGGGTCAAGGGCTAGAAGAATCTTGAGTATTCCAAAAGAAAGACAATTGTCAAGACACTTGTTACATGTGTAAGGACATTGCCAAGGACAAAGGCAATTCACTTTTTTTCCTTTTTACAAAAGGTAAGACAATTGAGACATGTAAGGACATTTGTCAAAGATAATTTATCTTTTTAAACAAGTGGCAAGGGACTAGTGATAATGCTACCACATAACCTCCTTATTCAAGAGGCAAGTTCATCTATAAAAACAACCTCTTTTCCGTCATTTTGGAGATCACCTTATTGCTGAAATTATTTTCTAAATCTCAGTCCAAGAAGCCTCTATATTGCCATCACCATTGTCCTCTCTCTCTCTCTCTCTCTCTCTCTCTCTCTCTCTCTCTCTCTCTCTCTCTCTCTCTCTCTCTCTCATCAGACAGAGGGGAGACAGTCGCAGCTCACAGACTTCTTTCAGAGGATTGCCGCCCCTCCCTCACCAGACACTCAGAGGGGAGTGACACTCCCACAGGCGGAGGTGAGCCGAGCTAGACGACGACCACGAGTCACAGGCTACAGGGGCGCGAGCTCCCACCACCGACAGATCGAGGAGATCCGAGCCCGGGAGCGCCGTGCCACTGAGGAGCGAGTGGCTCAGATGAGGGCCGACCCGACAGCTTTCATCCAGGTAGCCTTGGCACCAGACCCGCCCATGTACCACATCTTACATCCCCCCATTAGTACAAGATGGAGCTAGATAGCTTGATGCATTCTCATGATTGTACTACCTTGAGCATACAGACATGCATATACCCCTAGAGATAGAGCTCCATCCCTCCTCAGATACTCCACTACCTACATTCAGTTCAGTTTTGTATCAGTTTTGTTTCATTTGTCTTTCCGATAGACGGATGACATACACACCATGTACATTTGATTTGTCTCATAGGCCGATTTCGGCCTGACATAGACGTTAAAAATCTTTCTTTCTTTCTTTCTTTCTTTCTCTCTCTTCAGATGAGATGCTTCAGATGAGATGCTTAGAGAGTTGGATGTGGGTGAGCTGGGGTTTGACAGATGCTCACATGACAGAGAGCAGACTGAGTATGGGAGATACCTCACGGAGATGACGACTACACATGGGCTAGCCATACTTAATGGCTTACAGCGGTTTCCTGGAGCAGCAGGCTTCACATGCTTTCCACACAGACATGGGGCCAGTACAGTGGACTATGTTATGACACAGCCGAGCTTTATTCCTTGTATTCAGGATTTCACAGTGGGAACCAGACCAGTGGGCGTAGCAGTGGATCATGCTCTCTTGACACTGTCCGTATCTTTTCAGTTTAGTACAGCCCAGAAATCAGGAGGCAGGTCACACACCCGTTATACATTTACACCAGAGACTGACTCGGTTTATACAGAGGCGATCTGGGATCGTCTATGCACAGTCGCTCCAGGCCTCTCAGTAGAGGAGTGCACTACTTTACTGACTGAGACACTACATGATGCAGCATCAGAGGCATACCCACACACTCAACCGGATCGGAGGCGACATTCTCGGAGCATGCCCCAGAACAGTTGGTATGATGAGGAGTGCAGAGAGATGAGAGCCCAGCTTCAGAGGGATCTTCATTTAGGAGTCATCACCTACAGACAGTCGCGGATTGCTTTCCGGCGCCTTGTGCGAAAGAAGAAACGAGCTTACCTGGCCCAGATGGAGCGAGACTTGTATCAGTTGTTCTTGAGTAGAGACTCAGGCGAGGCATGGCGACTCTTCCATGAGCACTCCCCTCCCCCAGTGATTACTTCTCCTGATGTGTGGGGCCAGTATGCGACATCGTTATATACGGTTCCTGGGCAGGATCCCCTTCCAGATCCTACAGAGCCATGTCCACCTACGAGCACCTTCTTTACCACTGAGATGGTAAAGAGAGCCATTGACAGGATGAGGACCAGGAGGGCTTACGATCATGACGGTCTAGTAGCGGAGCACTTTATACATGCTAGGGATATGCTGATGGAGGTTCTTGCAGTGTTGTTCAATCGTGCCATGTGTGAGGGATTACCTGAGACTTGGAGGTTGTCTACTATTGTGCCTATATTCAAGGCAGGTGATCCTACAGAGCCTGGAAATTACCGCACTATTATGGTTGGACACACACTGGCACGATTGTATGCATCCATTATTGAGCAGCAGTTGAGTAACTGGGCAGAGGGTGAGGGTGTACGGGCAAAGGGACAGGCAGGTTTCAGGAGGGGTTTCTCCACTCTTGACCATATTCTGACACTCAGAGCTATCATTGAGGAGGGCAGGTCACATGGGAGACGGATTTATTGTAGCTTTGTGGATTTCCGCAAAGCATTTGACATGGTACCGAGAGCTCGACTGATGCGCAGACTGCAGGAGATGGGGGTGCCCACAGTGTTGATTTGGGGGATTATGGCTTTATACAGATCAGTGATGGGACATGTACGCACCCCAGAGGGGATATCTGACTTAGTTCACTCCACTATCGGGGTGAAACAGGGTTGCCCATTGTCTCCTACTCTATTTGGTATGTATGTTGATGAGGTGTCTGATTACATTGACAGAGAGGGTGATAGAGGTGCCCAGCTGGCAGGGACGTGGATCCCATTGTTGTTATATGTCTTGATCTCTGACTCACCAGAGGGTATGCTGATGATATTGTCTTGATCTCTGACTCACCAGAGGGTATGCAGCGACAGTTGGATGCATTACACAGTTTTGCAGAGGATAGTGGATTGTCTGTAAACCTTGGTAAAACCAAGGTCATGGTGTTTAACACCACACCGCAGTGGATCAGGAGATTGGCACCGACCTTCACGTATGGTCAAGAGATTGTGGAGTATACAGATGCATACACTTACCTTGGGATAGTCTTCACTGGGCCGAGGTTTTCTTTGGGGAGAGCAGCAGAGACTAGACTGACCAGAGCTTATGCGGCCTTGGGAGGCTTGGAGAGGATGTGTTCGCAGGTTCAGTTCCAGGAACCTCGGACAAAGTTATGGCTCTTTGATACTTTAGTAGCCTCAGCTATGATGTATGGGGTACAGGTATGGGGACCTTCTGTACACCAGGATGGTTGGAGACGTATGGAGAGGCCCTTGGTATCTATGATCTCCCGATTGATTAGAGCCAAGGCCTCCGTACCTCACGCGATCATTCGAGCAGAGCTAGCTGCCCCCCCCATGGAGATTGAGGCGCTTACCAGATCAGTGTCCTTTGTGCACAGCCTATGGGATACTACTAGAGACAGATATGCTAGACTGGCCCTTGAGTCTTCCAGACAGTTAGCTTTACAGGGGGACACTTCATGCTGGTATGCACAGATGACTTCATGGTTTCAGACGCATGGCTTCACCATGGACAAGTTGCCCCCTTTCCAGTATTCTCTTCAGGCACCCTCGCTGTCTCTTACACGGGTGGAGATCACTAGACTCATTCGTCAGGACCTGATCCAGCTCAACACCAGGAGGACATGGATAGAGCCGCCTCAGGAGTTGAGCACGAAGATGGCTTTCTATAGAGAGCATCTTCTCCACCTCACAGGAGATGGGTTTGTGATTCGACCCAGCTACATGGACACACATATGTCTCATGGTTTGCGTTGTGCCATTGGTCAGATACGCACATCCTCACATCAGCTCGAGATTGAGACTGGTAGATTCAGAGGGATACCAGCAGACAGCAGGATATGCCGATTATGCCAGAGAGAGCCAGAGACAGAGTTGCACTACATATGTCATTGCACAGTGTTCTATGAGATACGGGGGCGTTTCCACTGCTTATTCAGAGAGGGTTTTGGTCCTCTATCTAGGGTCATGAGTTATGAGGATCAGAGATGTCTTGGACTATATCTACTTGAGTTACACAGGTGTAGAGACACTTTACTGGGGAGAGCTAGAGAGAGGCAGTCCCAGAGACACATTACAGATTTCTTTTCACTAGATATGGGACAGCCAGAGGAGCAGCCACCATTGCAGAGCTCGTCCCACACTCATTCGACCACTACTGGCACTCTCATCGACCGAGCATTAGAGCTACAGAGATACAGACGACCGCGACTGAGGAGAGGAGCTACACAGCATCGACGGAGACTACAACAGAAGATTCGAGCCATACTCTCTCGACATCCAGAGTGCAGATGAGGATGGATCCTCACCATTTCTTCCATCTTTGTTTCACACACTGTTACATCCAGTTTACCGGGTACCTATTGTATCAGCTGATACACCCACGTAGTTTTAGATTGTAGTAGTAGTAGTAGTATTTTGTTCCACTTCTAGTTCTTTTCTAGTTCTTTTGTACCCAGACATGGTATTAGATTCACTATTTTGTAACTGATTGGTCTCATAGGTCATTTTGGCCTTTTGAAGACGTTAATATAACATTTCATTTCATTTCTCTCTCTCTCTCTCTCTCTCTCTCTCTCTCTCTCTCTCTCTCTCTGTGACACAATGACACCAAGCATGAGCTACCATGAAAATAGTGCGGATTGGAATGCCCTTAGATTCTCTTAGGCTTCAGCCCCTCGGCCTGAAACGTCATATACTATTACCTTCTCTGCAAGAAGATTTTCTAGAACAAGCTATAATGAAGATGGAAGATCGGCATTTTGACTTTTGCATGTAAGACATTGAAATCCTCAGCTTATAAATAGGCCTTTTGTCTAAGAGCCTCGGCATTGGCATCCTCTTTGGTTTCTTAGCTTTTAAATAGGCCTTTCATCTAAGAGCCTCATGTGAAATTCTTTTCTTCATTTTGTTTGCACTGCCTTACACAATAAAAAGGGGTGTATGCATAGGACATGTCAGCCTGTGTACAAAAGAAAACTTTGCTTTGCTATTCCTACCTTTGTTTAATTTTCCCCCTGTAGAGCCTATAATCTCTCTCTCTCTCTCTCTCTCTCTCTCTCTCTCTCTCTCTCTCTCTCTCTCTCTGAGGTTCAGCAGGCCGCATGCTGGATTGAGCAGTGTCGACTGTGTGTTGGCCTGAGTAACACGCAAAAGGAGCAGAGAGCAAGTGATGACCACGTGTTGAGCAGGAGATACGCAGCAAGGGAGTTTTCTCTATGAGGATGGACCAACCAGATGAGTTGGATGATACAAGTAGCTTCGTCACTCCACAAAAAATGCAAGCAACTTTCAAGCGGAGGAACAGAGAAAGTATACTCTCGCCAGGTTCTTTACGGGCAGGAAAAACCATCAGAGTCGAGGATGATGTATTAAGGAAAGAATTCAAGTAATGATTAAATCAGAGCTCAGCTTTATGAGAGATGATATTAGGAAAGAGATGTATGCAAATGCGGATAACTATAAGAATTCTATGTATGCAGATATGAGGAAAGAATTGGATGAAGCGATGCTTGGTAAACATGATGAGATGTACGCATCCTTGAAAGGGGAGATGCAGAATTTAGTGCGGGCAGAAGTGAATGTTATGGAATGTATTATGCAGAAAAAATTAGATGAGGCAATTGCAAGCTTTGATGCCTGGAAAACAAATGTGGAAAAGTGCATAAAGGAAAAGGATGCAGTGATTGAAGAGCTTAAAGGGGAGCTTGCAGCTTGCAAGATTATGCCCAAAATGGAGAGGGAAACTCAGCCTTCGATGTTGAAGGAGCTTGAGGAAATTAAGGAGCAAGTGGAAACTTTGCGCAAAGGGGAAGAGCAAAATTCGAAAGCGGCCTCTTCATGGGCGGAGCGCCTTTTTAAAACACAAGAGAAGGTTGACGAAGCAGAAAAATGGATTGTGGGTGCAAAGAAAAGGAAGGCCCAGATGCGAGAAGCCGTACAGACTTCTACCATCATCAATATGACCATTGAAGAGGAACAGAAGAGGAAGAATAGAGCCTTGCGTGTGCGTATTACAAGTATCAAAGACACTGGAAATGTAGAGGATGAAGTGAAGGAACTCTTGCAACGCATGGGCATCCCGGAACCTACACATACAGGTGCTTGGAGAGTAGGAAAGAAGGGAATTGATGGAAAGGGAAATGTCAAAGAGAAAGCACTTCTTTTGCGATTCCCAACTATGGAATCAAGGAAGGAATTCCTAAAGAAGAGACCACCACTTAAGAACACAGAGATATTTATGGGGGATGACCTTACTTTGGCACAAATAACACATATGCAAGAGTTGATGCCAGAGATTAAGGCAACAAGGGAGAAAGGAAAAATTGCATTTTATAGAGGAGGGAAAGTAGTGGTTTTGGAAAAGCGCACAGCATTACGGTGCGAGACCTTTGGGACCACACTCCGGATGGCGGCATGGAATTGTAATGGTTCTTGTAGGTTGGATGTGAGTGCTTTTGAGGATAGCTTCAGAGATAGAGACATTGTCTTTTACTCAGAAACGCATTTGATGTCTGGACAGTTGATGCCACGTGTGACTGGTTATTTATGGGAAACAGCTTGTAGACCAGATGCTAGATCCTAGCACGGGAGCCGGGGTTCAGGAGGTGTAGCTGTCTTATTCAAGGAGGAATTGCAGCCGCTATTACAGATAGTTCGAAGAGATGACCAGGCGAGATACATGTGGGTGAGACTAAGAGCTGAGACGGGCAGATTCTTATATATTGCTATATGTTACTTTCCCCCTAGTACTTTAGTCTATGCCTCACCCAGAGGACAATCTCCTTTCTCTATACTTGATGATGAGATATGGGAGTTTTCTAGAGATGGAGATATCATTCTCCTGGGAGACTTTAATGCCAGGACGGCCAACTCCCAAACGGTATTCTATGATACTTCAGAGGAGATACTCAGAGAAGTGAATATTTCGGAGATGGGGCTTGACAGACACTCAACAGATAGGGAGCATACAGAGTATGGGAGATATCTCATGGAGATGACGGCTATGCATGGTTTGGCCATACTTAATGGAATAGAGATTTTTCCTTCTTCTAGGGGATTTACATGCTTTCCGCACAGACATGGGGCTAGTACAGTGGATTATGTCATGACTTCACCGAGCTTCATTTCTAGTATTCAGGATCTTAGTGTGGGATCTAGACCTGTTGGAATAGTAGTGGACCATGCTCTTGACTTTTTCAGTCTCCCTCCAGTACAGTGCTTCTCAGACACCACAAAGGATTGCACACACACGATATGCTTTTACACCAGAGACCGACTCGGTGTATGTAGAGGAGATTTACAGATGGATGTGGGCAGCCGAGCCAGTTTATACTGTGGAGGAGATTACTACTCTATTGACTGAGATCTTGCATGGGGCAGCAACAACAGAGGCATACCCACATACTTGACCAGATCAGAGAAGACGTTCTGGGAGAATACCTCAAAATAGTTGGTATGATGATGAGTGCAGAGAGATGAGAGCTCAGATTCAGCGCGAGCTTGTACTTGGGGTGATCACATATAAACAGTCTCGGATTGCTCTTCGGCGTCTAGTACGACGGAAGAAGCGGGCCTTTTTAGCCTAGTTGGAACGTGATTTGTATCAACTCTTTTTGAGTCGAGATTCAGGGGAGGCCTGGCGTTTCTTCCATGAGCACTCCCCCCCTCCAGTGATTACTTTTCCCGAAATTTGGGGTCAGTATGCAGCATCATTATATACAATACCAGGGCAACCGCCTCTACCAGCCCCCCCAGAGCCATGCCCAGACACCAGTACCTTCTTTACCACTAAGATGGTGAAGAAGGCCATTGACAGGATGAAGACTAGGAGAGCATATGATCATGATGGTTTGGTCGCAGAGCACTTGATACATGCTAGAGATTTATTGTCAGAGGTTCTTGCGCGGTTGTTTAACCGGGTCATGTGTGAGGGACTGCCCAGGTCTTGGAGTTTATCTACTATTGTACCTCTCTTTAAAGCAGGGGATCCCAAGGTACCAGGGAATTACCGTACTATTTTGGTAGGGCACACATTAGCACGGTTGTATGCGTCCATCCTGGAGCAGCAACTGAGTAAATGGGCAGAAAATGAGGGCATATGAGCAGCAGGACAGGCTGGATTCAGGAGGGGTTTCTCCACCTTGGACCATATTCTTACACTCAGAGCCATTATTGAGGAGGGTAGGGCACATGGGAGACGGATGTATTGTTGCTTTGTGGATTTCCGCAAAGCATTCGACACAGTACCGAGAGCCAGATTGATGCGCAGGTTACAGGAGTTGAGAGTGCCCACAGAGATCATTTGGGGGATCATGGCTTTATACAGCTTAGTGATTTGCCACGTACGCACTCCTGAGGGGATTTCTGACATTGTGCATTCCACTATTGGTGTGAAGCAGGGGTGTCCTCTATCCCCTACACTATTTGGTATGTATGTAGATGAGGTTTTTGTTTACATTGACAGAGAAGGCGACAGAGGTGCTCAGCTAGCAGGGACATGGATCCCTTTGTTACTATATGTTGATGATATTGTGTTGATATCAGAGTCACGAGAGGGCATGCAGAGACAGTTGGATGCATTACACAACTTTGCGGAGGATAGTAGACTGTCTGTGAACCTTGGTAAAACCAAGGTTATGGTGTTTAACACTACTCCGCAGTGGGTCAGGAGATCAGCACCTACACTCGTATATGGTCAGGACACTGTGGAATACACAGATGCATATACATATCTTGGGGTGGTATTCTCGGGACCGAGGTTTGCTCTGAGGAGAGCAGCAGAGACTAGACTGTCTAGAGCATATGCAGCACTGGGAGGGCTAGAGAGGATGTGTTCGCAGGTTCAGTTTCAGGAACCACGAACAAAGCTATGGCTTTTTGATACTTTGGTTACTTCAGCTATGCTTTATGGAGTACCAAGTGTGGGGACCATCTGTGGATCATGACAGGTGGAGGAACATGGAGAGGCCCTTGGTATCTATGATCTCTCGGATGATTAGAGCCAAGTCCTCCGTACCACATGCGATTATTCGAGCGGAGCTAGCAGCCCCTCCTATAGAGATTGAGGCTATTACCAGATCAGTGTCCTTTTTGCACAGCCTATGGGATACACGTGGAGGCAGATACGCTAGATTGGCTTTGGAGTCTTCTAGACAGTTAGCGACGCAGGGAGACACATCATGTTGGTATGTGCAGATGACCTCTTGGTTTCAGAGGCATGGTTTCAGCCTAGATAGACTGCCTCCTTTTCAGTATTCCCTAGATGCACCTTCACTACCAGTCACACGGACGGAGATCACTAGACTTATTCGTCAGGATCTTATACAGTTGGACACCAGGAGGACATGGGTAGAGCCAGTGCAGGAGTTGGGCACGAAGATGGCTTTCTACAAGGAGCATCTTCTCCAACTCTCGGGAGATGGGTTTGTGATTCGTCCGAGCTACATGGACACTCATCTGTCTCATAGTTTGCGATGTGCTATAGGTCAGATCTGGACATCCTCGCACCATTTGGAGATTGAGACGGGCAGATTCAGAGGGATACCACCGGAGAGCAGGATATGTAAATTATGCGGTACCGAGCCAGAGACAGAGTTACATTACATATGCCATTGCACTATGTATTATGAGATACGAGGGCGCTTCCATTGCTTATTCAAGGAGGGCTTTGGACCCCTAGATAGAGTCATGAAGTATGAGGATCAGAGATGCCTTGGCTTATATCTACTTGAGCTACAGCGGCATAGGGATAGTCTGTTGAGGAAACATGGGACACGACAGTCACAGAGACCGATCACAGATTTCTTTGGATCGGGAAAGCCAGGAGAGCAGCCACCAACGCAGAGTTGTGCCCGCGTGCATACCAGAGGCACCCTCATTGACAGGGCGATTGAGCTTGGGAGATCGAGGCGACCACGACCGAGACACGGGAGCACACTCCATCGACGGAGACTTCAGCAGAGGATCAGGGACATCCTAGCACGACATCCGGGTGTCATTGAGAACTTACTCTACACTTCATTTTCATCGTCACTACTCACTTCTCATTTTTATTTTTTGCATTCAGTACCTTTGTACTTTTGTATTCAGACATTGTACTAGTTTCACCACTTTGTATCAGCTAGTCTCATAGGTCATTTTGGCCTTTTGAAGACGTTAATATATCATATCATATCATATCTCTCTCTCTCAAGCTCTGCATGCTACCTCTCTCTCTACGTGCTACCTCTTTGTCTCATTCAAGCTTATGTGAGGAAGATATTGTAGCAGGCGACAGTGTCACTTTCACAGGACACACAGTTAGTACAGTTGGTCTGGTCTGGTTCACATTGGATGGACTCTCTCTGGGCAGTACACGTGGCAGGGATACGATAGTGGCTCTAGTGGACATCGTGGCCAGGTCACCACCATGATGGCTGGCATTTATGAGCCGTTGGTGGCTCTTTATGGTTGTACATATGAGGAGTAGCTATTGGGTCATGATTATCATCTTCTTCATATATGGTCCAACGTTGTCGTCTAGAGTAAGGAGTCTATACACAGCACGTCTTCACCATCCTTGCACATCTGAGCCTCGACACCGCCATTGTACCTGTGAGTCCTAGGCTGGAGCTGAGTGTGTTGCCACGCCAGAGTCTATATCGGTTCTTTGAGATAGTCGAGTCATATGTTCTGGTCTGCTATTGTGTCTCTGTGAGATCAATTCTTATCTATTGTTCCTTGTTTTCAGTCTGTTTGAGTGAGATTGTTGCGCACATTGCACTGAGGAGCACCCACTGTAGAGAGCACGACACATTATCCGCGCTACAGGTGCTCTTATTTTTGGCACGCCCGGTGGGACCTCAATTGAAGTCTCACTCTTTGTTGAGGTACAAATTGAGAAGCTAGCTGGTTTTTACCTAGCTTCGCCTACTTTGCCTTGCACTGTGCAGCCTACTGGTCTAGTCCTCTCTCGCCTTGGTCCAATTGGTCTGGTCCTCTCTCACCCTGGTCCAACTGGTCTCGTACTGGTCTCGTCCAGCTCTCGTCCTGGTCTAGGCCTTCCTTGTCCGTGGTCTAGTCCTTCCTCGTCCCTGGTCCAGCCTGGTGGTCTAGTCACTTGCCTTGGTCTAGTAGAGGCTAGACCTGTGTTCAGCCAGTTAAAGGTCTTCTTGCCCAGAGCTTGGTTGGGTTTGTGGTCGCTGCATGACACATATAAGGCGGTCATTAGAGCGTCAAAACGCACTACTGAGTCCTTTGAAGTACTACAACACAAGACGACCCTTGGTACCTAGTAGAAGTCCACCAACCTCATCACACATACCTCCACATACGGTATCACCCATTCCTCCATCCGGCTCCACATCTTCCAGGTCACCTTCCCCAGTAAAGCTCTCTCCTATTTTGTTACAGGAGGCTATTGAGCAACGGGCTCCTGAGCAAGAGGCCATGGAGGCGTTGACCAGTGTTTTGGCCAAGGTAAACATCAAGTTTCCTACTTTCAAGGGACTCTCCTTAGAAGATGTAGACGACCATGCACGGAGGTTTGTATCTCTCTGTAGAGGTCGTGGTCTTAATAGAGAAGATACTTATTTGGTGTTGTTTCCATCAACATTGGATGGCTTAGCAGATAAATGGTACAGTCAGTTTGCAAAGAACCATTTTGCAACTTGCGCAGCTTTAAGACAACAGTTTTGTGTAGCATTCATGCCAGGTGACTATCAGTAAAAGGTTTTGGATGAGTTGGCCAACATGGTGCTCCAGCCAGAGGAGACTTTTGCAAAACTCATGACTAAAACCAAGTCTCTGGTTGCCAAGCTTCCTCAGCAACCAGGGGAATTTATGGTAAAGAAGTGGGTGGAGAAGGCTCTTCCCAAAACTTCCCAGCAAAAACTCCGAGAGAGTCTCCGACCTGACGCAAATCTGAAGGAGTTTGTCACGGTTGCTACTAGGATAGAGGGAGCTAGGAAGCTGTTCACCAACTCCCCTCATGTAGTAACCACCTCGGTGTTTTCGAAAAGTCCTTATGATCCGTTAACTTCTTTACGCAGGGAATTGGAAGCCCTAAAGTTACAACGAGCTCTTCAAGAGGAGAAATCAATCTCCCTCAGACAGGAGAAGCTCCCACATCACGATGCTTTGGATCAAATAAAGAGAGAGCTAGAAGAGCTTAGGTCTCAGCAGGAGACTAAGGCTATGGTATGGTGCAGCTCATGCTACTCTCCAGGACACCCTCCCAAGGACTGTCCCCTTCGGGTTTACTGCCACTTCTGTGAAAAGTCTGGACATGAGGACAAGGACTGCTAGTACCTAAAGGGATTGCGACAAATACAGCAAAGTCTTTGTCTTATTCTTCAACAAGGGCCAGCACCTGCATAGAACATGGTTTCTCCCTATGGCCATCCACACCATATGCCACCTTTGCTGACAGCCCCTCCTATGCAAGGTATGCAAAGTACTTTTCCGTCTCAGAGCTTTTATCATACCCATGCTCCCTCATCATGTCAAACCTTGCCTCCACCTCCAACTCCATGCACCAGGAGCAAGGACCACCTCGCCCTGCGACTCACCCATTGAATCGGCCCATTTTGTGCTACAGATGCGGGGAATATGGACATTACCAAAGCAAATGTCCCCTGCCAGAAGGGTCCCCTCCCTGCCGTCATTGCCCTGAAACGAAGGATCACTACAGTAAGGATTGCCCTAAACTTGTGCATCCACGGCTTCGAACCCAAGTCAAAGCCAAAACGAGTTTACCTTTCCCAAGCTCAATCTGATAGCAGTTAGCACCGTTCCTCAGCTGTCCCCTTCTACCCACGTGGTTTCCCCTCAAAATAAGCTGCAGTTGGTAGAGGAGCCATCGGGTGTCCTCACTCGTGCCCAGAGAGCTGCCCTCGGTCTTAGTATTCCAACACGTTCAACTCCCCCACACATTCTCCCAATAGTGGATACCCTGCCTTCAGATGGTGACAAGCCATCACCCAATGGCAAGCAAGAATCCAAATCTTTGCTCTCCGATCTTGATGAAGCTTTCTTGTAAGCAGTTTCCGATCTACAGAAGATCAAGGTATCAGAGAAACAACAGGTAGAAAAAGAGAAGCTTACAGCAGAGACAATCTTGAAGAACACCTTCCAACAAGTGTCCCTCTATGACATGCTGCGACTAGATGCGAGTTTTAGAAGTGACATTCTTGCTGTTATTCAGTCACTTTACCCTGGAGCAGGTCCTAGTGGCGGGCACCTCCCAGTGCGACCATCAGAGTCCTATATGATATCCAATCCCGCTGCTCCACTCACTGATTATAGAAGCCCTCGCCTGACAGTGTTCGTCTTGGGTCGGCAATTTTCAGGAGTAATTGTGGATGGTGGATCTGGCATCAATATGATGCCTGAGTTCACTATGATGGCTTTAGGCCTGTAGCCTACTCAACCTTCCCCTTTCACAGTAACATTGGCCGACCAGAGGACAGTATACCTTGTGGGCATAGAGGAAAAGGTGCCTCTGCAGGTACAAAATTTTACTTTTAGTTTGGATTTTGTTGTGGTTCGTCTCCCACAGGTGGAGGGCGGATTTCCCTTGCTCATCGGTAGACCATGGTTGCAACACACTAAAGCACTTCATGATTGGGGAAACGATGCCATGTGGATACATACTCCTGGCTCCCCGATGCAACCAGAAGGAGGCATGGATCCCGTCGTGCAACATAGTTCTTTGTCCCTAGCAACCAGCCTCAAATTGGAATAGGCTACTCCACGTGACGGGTCAGATGAGGATCTGTTGGAGTGGTTGGATGCTACCAAATCTATCCCTTGGTATGGAGTCTCTATTCACTCTTTGCTTGAAGTTACACCATCTTCCAATGTTTCCACAGTAAACAAACCTAATGAGCTACCTGAGCCAGCTCAAAGGTTGAAGGTCACAAAGAATACTCCTCATGCGCCCTTGGTGGAAGCCTTTGAATTTGGTGAGCCTATGAAGAATCATAGAAGCGGAAAGAAATCCCCTCTACAGGAGTTCACCCCCCTTCACCATCAGCCCCATCAGCCCTAGTGTCTGCTTCTCAAACCAGAACAAAGCTCTCCTCTGCGTCTAGCGAACTCCCTTCGCAGAGCTTCCTCAAGACGGGATACAACCAAAAAGATGTTGATTTCAAGCGTGATAAATTCCTTGTTCATGCACATGATATCTCTCTGCTCCATGTCATTCCAGCCTCACCATTCACTACTCCTACCCACCCCCTCCCTTTGCCCTCGCCCCTACCCACCCCCTCCCTTCCTTGGCTCCCATCTAGCCCTCCCCACCCCTCCCAGCCATGGGACCTGGTTGCCATCCTGTTGCAGTAAATTCTTTGCATTCTGCCATCACGATGGAGCTTAACCTTAATTGCGGTATTACTCAAGCTTCTGGTCATCGCTCTTTTCGAGCAACTTCATCTGCAAGCGTGGACCAGGTCATTTTCCTCTCACTATGGTTATGGAGGATAAAGATGCGCTGGACCCAAACTGAGCATATCTCTTTGCTGTGGAGCCTCAGTCTGTTTTGCCAATTGGGATTCTTGGACTATGCAATCATATTGGGTTCCTGTCTATTCAAAGGCTTAAGGCGTTTGCAAGCAGTGCAGTGTTTTTAACTCCACTTTTGAGGCATGTAAGGTCATGGTTGGCCTAGCACCTGCTTCAAGAAAGACGGACAGATGCGGCACCTAGTGGTTTTCTTTCAAGTTTTTTCAGTATTTCCTCTCACCGGGATGGTGAGCGGTCTTGTGGTAGGCAACGTGTAGCAGGCTACAGTGTCACTTTCACAGGACAGTTATTACAGTTGGTCTGGTCTGGTTCACACTGGACGGACTCTCTCGGCTAGGCAGCGACATGCGGCAGGGATACGACGGTGGTTCTAGTGGACATCGTGGCTAAGTCACCACCATCACTCCGTCTGGAGATAGACTTAGATGGCTGACATTTATGAGCCGTTGGTGGCTCTTTATGGTTGTACATATGAGTCGTAGCGGTTGGGTCATCGGTATCTTCTTCTTCATATATGGTCCAGCATCATCGTCTTGGGTAGCGAGTCTATACACAGCACGTCTTCACCATCCCTGCACCTCTGAGCCTCAACACCCCCATTGTACCTGTGAGTCCTGGGCTGGAGCTGAGTGTGCTACCACGCCAGAGTCTGTATCGGTTCTTTGAGATAGTCGAGTCATATGTTCTGGTCTGCTGTTGTGTCTCTGTGAGATCAGTTGTTATCTATTGTTCCTTGTTTTCAGTCTGTTTGAGTGAGATTGTCGCGCAGATTGCACTGAGGAGCACCCACTGTAGAGAGCACGACACATTATCCGCGCTACAGACATTGGAGTTGTTGACCTAATATAGGTATTTTTAGGAGTACCGTTTAAAGAGTCTACTGCCTGGTTTTGCTAGTCTTTATCTTTCATATAGTGGTTGTATCCTGATCAGAATTTTTCAACGAACTGTCTGTCTATCATAAGCGCACTGTGATATGAGAGCCCTTGGTGAACTTGACACCCTTTGAAATCTCGATTATCATCTTCTTCATACATGGTCCAGCGTCGTCGTCTAGAGTAAGGAGTCTATACACACAGCACGTCTTCACCATCCCTGCACGTCTGAGCCTCGACACCCCCATTGTACCTGTGAGTCCTGGGCTGGAGCTGAGTGTGCTGCCACGCCGGAGTCTGTATCGGTTCTTTGAGATAGTCGAGTCATATGTTCTGGTCTGCTGTTGTGTCTCTGTGAGATCAGTTGTTATCTATTGTTCCTTGTTTTCAGTCTGTTTGAGTGAGATTGTCGCGCACATTGCATTGAGGAGCACCCACTGTAGAGAGCACGACACCTTATCCGCGCTACAAACATTGGAGTTGTTTACCTAATAAAGGTATTTTTAGGAGTACCGTTTAAAGAGTCTGCTGCCTGGTTTTGCTAGTCATTATCTTTCATATTAGTGATGGTATCCTGATCAGAATTTTTCAACAAACTGTCTGTCTATAATAAGCGCACTCTGATATGAGAGTCCTTGGTGAACTTGACACCCTTTGATATCTCGATGTGGCATGACTACATTTTTTACATATAAGAAGGCAGATGACATGTTGTATAACATGTGGGATTCCTGAGATAGTGTGTGGGTTCAGGCTCTATTACTTATGTAACATAATCTTCACCAACCAAAACCTGTTTTGCTGGATCAGCTTCTTATTGACAGCTATAGAGCAATGCGTACTATTAAGTATGTCTAGGAGAAGGGCTAAGGTATGTCCAGAAGCTGATGAATGAAATCTGGAAGGTTATGGATTGGTAATGCTGACCTACTATGCCATTATGCTAACCGAATATGATTTATGATACATGGCTATACCTCTCCAACCATGGCCTTATTGATAAAACCCTGTTAACATATATAATCGTGCTTGCTATTTGTCTGACTGGACTCATACGTTTGAGAGAATGGCTTACTCCTCTGGGAGTGATATGGATGCATACCTGATACCTATAGGCCACGCTAATGTTCTTTGAGCCTTTATAGGACCATAGTCCTGTAAGGGGGTCAATTGAAACATAATTATAATGAGTAGATGGACTATTTGTCTTCAATATCTTTCAAGCAACAACATTTAGTGGTCTGAAATTGAGGTCTTGGGTTTGATTACAAGACATTGATGTGGCATGATGCTGTTTTGGTATGTTGAATTTCCAGAAGTATGTATGTCTCTGCAGATAGCTTTTGAAAATTAGATGAGAGTATGTACCTTCTTGGTTGCTATGTCACAGTTTGCCTCTGCACTTTTGGTTGACGTATAATTGTTTCCTGATGTGTAATAAATACCTTTGGAACTTAAAGAAGGTATTTGGAGTCCCTAACTGATTCAAAAGTAGATGTATCTGATCTCTTGTTTTTTTGGCAGATGATGGCATCCACTGATATAAATGTTTTAGCCACGCGTAAGGCAAAATCTTCAATATTGAAAGGTTTCAGTGAAACTGGAAGAAATGAAGAAGCATTAAGAGTTTACAATGAGATCAGAAACGAAGGAGGTTATCCTGAGCCTATGGAATTTCGCACCTTACTTGTAAGTTTTCAGGTTTAGTTATGCCCATTTTGCTCATTCGATATGAAGATCGTAAGTTGTTGCAACATTGGATCTCTACAAACACCTTAGTGCCTCCCAAAAGATGCATAGAGTCACGAAAATAGTGAAATGTAGCAACACATGCTTACTCTTTTGTGATTCTGGTAAAGATAGCGAAAAAACGCAGACTCTTTGTTCGTGGTAACCAATGATGACTACTTTGAACATTTTGCTGAAGAATGAAAATCATGTGCTTAACGTGTGGACCTTATGGGTAATTGCTGAGGCACATAAAGAGCTTTCCATTTGTCATGATGAGCTGTGGATATTCTTACAGAGAGGTGGAAGCAAGAAGAAACGAAACGGGAAAACCATTTATCCTTGCATATGATGATAGGTTTGTGCACATAGGTTTATGATCAGAGCATGAACATGATCTTCCAGAAGTGGAGAAAACTGAAGGCACCATCAGTACTGAAAGGGTGTCAATCTTTCCATAGTAAAGCCATGCAACTGAAACCAGGCTGACATCTGTGCATGTCAACATTTCGAGTCTTCCCCTCGGCTAAACATGGTTTGATTTAGCCCTTTGATTAAGCCTAATTTCTAAAGTTTCTATGGTTTTCAAAAATTCAATAAAATTCAAGGGAATAAACCAACAAATAAAGTTAGTGGTTGTCACGACCTCGTAACACCTACCGCACCAACCCTTACTGCCCTCGTAGCTCCCTCTCTTGGCCTTCCTATACGTTCCGGGGCAAGACACTCCTTAGCAACTCAGGGATCTCTTGGCAGTGCTTTTGCTACGAGTCGATTGGCTCGGGAGGGGGGCTGCCTTTTGTGAGGACACCGCTTTTGGTGCAAGCTTCTCCTTTTACAACAATCCCGTACGGGCGGACCAGTTTCAACATTCACCGACAATGGGACTTCTTCAACCACAACTTTACACGGTTTCTTGGCGACCCATCCCTTGACCTCGAGGCGGCGTGTTTAGGAGTGCATGTTCTCTAACTTATGGAAGGATTTTTTCTTGGGAAAAAAAAGGTGTAGCAGTGTCTAAGGGCATGCAAGCTGCAAAAGAGAGGGTGTTATAGTGGATAGGTGTGTGTGTGTGCGTGTGTGTGTGTCTGAGGGCAACGAAGCTAAGAGCGGTTGAGTGTGTAGGAGTCTATGTGGCTGAGCAAAAAGGGCCATTAGCAGGTAGCCTTGTGCGCGGCAAGCTGAACGTCGGGCGATATGGGGCAAGGGTGAGAGTCTTGCAACAGGGGCTGCAAGACGAGGGCAATAGCAGCGGCAGCAGCGAATGGCTGCTCTCTTCGTGTGTGTGTGTGTGTGTGTGTGTGTGTGTGTGTGTACGCTCATTCAACAGCCCAAGCTGATGTTTAAAGTGTTTTAGTTGATTGAGAAAGTTAGAACATCGAGTAGAGGGCTCAGCGGGGTCGGGCGTCACTCTCAGATGACGAAAAGGCCTAGTCTTTCATCCTTGTCTGCGTTGCAAATGTGTGTATATGCTGGGTGAGTGTGTGTGTGTGTGTGTGTGTGGAGGTGTGTGTGTGTGTGTGTGTGTGTGTGTGTGTTTAGTGACATGGTGGTGTGTGTGTGAAAGTTCCTGCGCGTGAGAAGTTCCTGCTCTGTTGCGAACATTCCTGCGCACTGCTGCAGCCCACTGCACCTGCGCCAGTGGGAGTATGTGAGTGTGTGTGCGTGCGTGTGTGTGGGCAAGAGATTCCTGCACCTTCCTCAGCTTTTGGGCGCCCCTCAGACTGCGTGGCTTGCTCGTCCGTGACCTCCAGCAGTCTGTCCCTGCGTAGCTTAACCCTATTGTGGGCTCGCCCCCCGTCAGCCTTGTGCGACCTGCTGCATCCTGAGCGCCAGGCGTACTACAGTCAGTGTAGTCAGTGCAGGTCGTAACAGTTCGATTATACAGGCTCTAAAATTTGCACAGTTTGCGATTGTATAGATAGCCCATAACAGTTCGATTTTACAGGCTCTAAATTTGCTCAGTTTGCACTTGTACAGGCTTTTATCATGCAAGATGTATATCTTCTGTGGCTGATGTATATATCTCTGTGGCCTATTTGAATAGATAAAAAACAAAATACAAAAAATCTTTCGTTTTGGTTTGGGACGCGGTCCGATTGCTGCATGTCAGAGTTCCAGTGTGTTTTTAAGTGTCGTAAAGCCATGGATAACGTTTTCGAGACTGCATCTGAAATCAAAAGCTGTCTGTATGAAGACTTCGAAGAAGCCCGAAAAGCCTGGAATGGTCAGGCACTTGCCCTTGAGGTGCAAATTGCAATACAGGACCTTATGGATCCAGTAGCACAATACGCCAAGAATGCGGTCATCTTGTTTTTCCCGGGCAAAATACCAATTGCGTAGGATTACGACAATGGGTTGATTTCCTTCTTAAACGCCAGGCTATCCGAGGCGTTTATTTTGGTGCTCAGGGTTTCTATGAGGTTTTACTGGCAGACACTGAAGCTAGAAACCTTTTGCTGGAGATGTCTCCGCTCTTTTTTGGCACGCAGATGACTCATGTTCTACCGTGGTCACTTACGAAGGACTATCAAAGTCTTATCCGTCACAAATGTCCAGTGTGGGTGGAAATAGTTGATTTTCCTTGCACATGGAGGCATTTTCTTCCGTTGCTGGCTACTCAACTTGGCAAGGTAATTTGCCCTCCGAAATTGGATGCGAATACCAATAGGTTTTGCATTCTTTGGGATACGAACAAGCATACCCCGGATGGAATTATGGTGGATTCAAGGGATCCATGGGTTGGCAAGTGTCCTTTTAAACTCAAATGAGAAAAATTTGCAAACTCTTGTTTCCGATGTGGTAGATTTGGTCACATGCAATATGAATGTCCTGAACCAGTTCTACAGCCTCCTCTTTCGGCTGTTCCTGCTTCTGCCCTTGCCCCTGTTTAGGAAAATCTGTTGGTGAAGCTAAATTGAATGGAGTTTCTACTATGAAGGTGATTCCCAATGTAAACTAAGGGAAAACACAAAATCCGCAGTCTGCTAATGTTGGGAATGTAAATGCAGGGAAAGGCAAGAATGTTGGGTCAGGTGATGTTAGCTCATGGGCGGTGCCAAAAAAGAGAGTGAAAATTCGTATTCCAACCCCCTCTCGTAATTATGTTTCTCTGGTTGATGCCAACAAGAATGTATCGTTTAAGTAGCTTCCTTGCAATGACAATCGCACGTTGATTGGAAAAAGCGATGCATTTATTCAAGGATGTGCTTTTGGGCGAGGCTTCCACCTCTTAGGCAGATTCTATGGACAAGTCTCTTGTTTTCACTCAGCGAATGGGTTTTGGTATGGATGTGGTGGATGGAGATGTCCATATGGGCATCTCGACTTGATCCTTGTGTCTCTCACCGATGTACATATGATTTCTAATGCACAGTTCCATTAAATGCACTACATACAATGTGCATGGGTTATGTAACCTTGACAAATGGCGATTGACCTGGCACTATGTACATACATGTAGGGCAGATATAGTAGTTTTGCAAGAACACAATCAGCATGACTTTGCTAGCCAGTGTTCTTATTTTGCTGGTTATTGGATTGCATATGCTGGTTTGCAAGACTATTCAGGTTTATTGATGCTGGTTCGGCATGAGCTTCAGCCAGCCCTCTTGTACAATGATCCGCAGGACCGCTGGATGGTAGTTCAATGCCTGATGAACGGTCAGGTTTATGAATTTGGAGGTGTTTATGCGCATACAGCATCTGGGCAAAGGGTTGCTCTATGGCAAGACATCTCTTCTCATTTATGGACTTCAAATGCATTCCTTTGTGGTGATTTTAATAATACCCCTGCTATGGATGATAGCACCACAAGTACTTCACACATTTTGTCTGCGGAAAGGCTAGAATGGGATAATCTGTTTGCTGTGACTCCGATGATTGATGTATGGCGGCATTTGCACCCAAATGCCCCTGGATTTACTTTTCAGCATGTTGCTCACTCTTCTTATCGAGCGCGGTTGGATCGATGGTATTTGCTTAACCTACAACAATATGAGGATTTTGTATGTGAGGTCAGTATCGATTACACTTTATAGTTATCTGATCATTACCTTGTTTTGTTGAATGTGAGTTTTGGGCAGTCTCGTTGTGATCGACCTCTTTCTAGGAAACGTCTACTACATATTAACAATGCTTATCTCACTCATGCGGCCTTTCGTGACATGATTTCTGATATTATTTCCCCGCTTCTTGCTCACATGCATTTTGATCTTGATGCTACATGGTATCGCTTTGTTATGAGGGTGCAAAGTGTCATTTATGACTATGGCACGCATTACATACATTGCACTCAGGGGGATGTTAAGGATGCGAAGCAAGCTTGTCAACAGTTGCAAATGTTGGCTGATTTGCGGCCTTTGTCTGACTCTTAGATGTCGGAGTTGTGCGAAGCTTGTGTGTGTATTCAGCATAATGACAAGCGTAAACTTGCTAAATGGCAAACGCGTGCCTGTCAACAGGCTTTCATGGATAAAGGCTGTGCTTCGAAGCAATTTTTCAAGCATTTGCATCATGCGGGGGTCTCGCAAGCAATCAAGCGGGTTATGCTTCCCCCAAGTGTTTGGACTTCTTCAAAGCAAGAACTTGCTGATGCCATGGCTTTGCATTATCGACAGGTATTTGCTGCTCCTTCTCAGGCATCCTCGGTCGCTTGCCATGCGCGTCAATTGATGCTTTCCTTTGTTCATCCGATCATATCCTCGCAGGATGCATGTTGCCTTGAGGACCCGTTCACTGACTCGGGATTGCATAGTGCGTTACTTGCTTTGGGCCGTTGGCGGTCTCCCGGTTGGGATGGGCTTACTGTGGAATTCTTCCTCTCCTTTTGGGAGGGTCTTGAATTTCCATTGCTTTTCATGATTAATGCAACATGGCAAAAATAGGATTTGCCTCTATCTTGGAAAGAAGGTTTACTTAAATTGCTGCCTAAGCAAGCGCTTTGCGAGCGATTCTCTCACTGGCGCCCGATTACTTTGATGTCGTTGATTTACAAGATATTGGCTAAGATGCTGGTGCACCGCATTAAGGATCATCTTTTTGCAGGACTCCATCAGGCTCAATATGGTTTCATTCCACGTCGTCAAATTTTGGACAATTTGGCTAATGTTATGATCGGCATGGAGTATACTAAGTATACTCATCAGGATGTGTTGGTTATGCAAGTTGATATTGAAAAGGCCTTTGACACTGTACAGTGGGATTTCATTGCTGCCACGAAGAGGTGCCTAGGGTTTGGTCCTAAAATTGCCAATGTGGTTTATTTCTTGTATGCATGTAGCACGTCTTCGGGAATCTTGGAAGGCGAATTAACAGAATCCTGGCCTCTTCGTTGTTCGGTCAGGTAGGTTGCCCCCTTACTGCTTTGTTGTATGCTATAGCCACTCACCCGCTATTGATTTATCTTGATCACTTGACCTCGGTTGAGCGTCTTCATGGTTTGCAGCTACCTTCGGGTCGTACCTTTGTTGGCGAGGCTTACGCAGATGATTCGTTGTTTATGCCTCGTAATCAAAAGGCTGATGTCGGAGTGATTATGGAAGCATTGAAACTTTTTGGCATTGCGGCTAGGTTTAAAGTCAACTTTTGTAAATCGAAGCTTCTGCCTCTTCGTTCTTGTGATTGGCCCAGTCTATTGTGGCCAGGTGAGATTATTTCTCCAAATGTAATTACTAGGCATTTGGGTTATCCAATTGGATGGAATGTCACTCATTCTTAGAAAGTGGATTGGGTTATGCAACGATTGAAAGTCAAATTGCACTACTAGAAGTTATCCACTTTGCCATTGCATGTTCGTCTGCGAATTGTTCAAAGTATCCTGTTGGCTTATGTTCAGTTCTTTTTGCCACTGATGCATTGGCCTTGTCGTTGCCTTGATTCTTTTATCTCGGACATTATGTCCCATTTGTGGCGGACCCATGCACAGAAAAAAGGCTTGCGCTTGATGTCTATGGGAAAGCTTTGCACTCCTAGGCGCATGGATGGCCTTAACATTTTGGATTTGCGCAGGCATGTTCTTGCTCGGAAAGCTACATTGTTGCCTACACTTGCGCAGCAAATTCAGCTTTGGACTCTTATGTTTGCACACCTTGGTCAGCATGTTGTTACTTCCTCTTTTGGCCATTGGCAACCATCTATCTAGGAGGTGGTTTTCGGCAAAATGGAAGGGTACATTCTTGGATGTCCTCTTGCTTCCACTTTAGTGTCTGCCTGGAAAGAGGTTCCGATTCATCTTTCATGGAATCCTTGGCAGGAAGCTGATTCGATTCGTTTGGAGAGTCTCCATTGGAGCCGAGCATTTTCTCTTACTCTGGTCGACCGCTCCCCTCGCCAGGCTTATTTTCTCTCAGGCCGTGGCATTCGTGTGGTTGAGGATGTCGTCGATGAGGCTGGATATACTTTTGAGTTCCCCTATGCCGCTTGCCGTTTTGGATTGGGCATGCATTACCGTCAGTTTTGGAGAGAACTTTAAAGTATGTTGCATGACTTTTACCACTTTCACCTTTACCTGATGGTGATAGCATGTCTGATTGGGCTCTTCGGGGTACGCCTTTTCGGGATATTTCTGCGGGTCAAATTTATGCTCTTCTGCTACCACTATCTTGGCTTGCTGATCATTGCAATGCCCTTTGGCACATGCACAAATCTGATCTTTGGTGGAGGAAGCTTCTCTCTGCCTTGTGGAAAAGTCACTTGCCGTTGAAGGAGCGACTCTTTCTTTGACGTTGTTTGCTTGGAGTGCTTCCTGTTGGCACTTTTCTTAGGGCACGTCATATTCGCTCTTCCTCTTGCGTCCGTTGCTCCACTGCAAAAGAGGATATTTATCATTTGTTGTGGGATTGCTGCATTACTAGAGACTTCCTTCGCCGTGTATCAGCCTGTATGCGGCTCTGCTTTCCTGGGTTTGTTTTTCACAAAAGGTTCTGGGTATTTGGTATTTTCTCACCGACACTACAGCGTTTTGCGGTCTTCTTTATGTGGGTCAGATACTGGGCTTATTGGACCCTGTGGAGTCAGCGTAATGCTTACATGTTTCATCATGCTCATGCAGACCCGTTCCCACTCTTCAAGATTTTCCTTAGGCAATCGTTACAGTTTGTCTTGGAAGTTGGTGATATCACTGCAGAGATACATCGGCTTTCCTATGAATGTTTCTAGCTACGCTGTACAGCTGAGTAGTTCTGTGTTCTTCCCCTTGCATATTACCCTTTTGGTGGTTTTCCTCGCTTTGAGGTTTCCCACTAGTAAATTAATCAAATAGATTTACAAAAAAAAGTGTGTGTGTGTGTGTGTGTATGTGGTGGAGCAGCAGCAACCCTGTGCTCTCATGGTCACACATTTGTGTACGCACATTGTCACCCCAGTTTTTGGTCATTGGCAACCGACTTATTGGGATGTTTTTGGGAAGCTTGAAGGACATATTCCTGGATGTCCCTTTACTTCTTCTCTCATTGTTGATTGGAAGGTTGTCACTTCGCATTTGGCTTGGAATGGTCGACTATCGGTTGTGGGTAACTCTCTTCGTTTGGAGAGTCTGCATTGGAGCAGGGCTCAACAGTCTCCTCGCCAAGCATATTTTCTTGCCCAAAAAGGAATTTGTCAGGTGCATCAGGTGCTTGATGACTCGGGTTATGTTCTTTCGTTCGTTGATGCAGTGTCCCGCTTTCGGTTGGGTCCTCACTATTCTTCTCTCTAGCCGGAAATTCAAGGGATGCTTGCTGATCACTTACCCATTCCTCCTTTGGATGTGGACTCTCGCTTCTCCGATTGGAATCTGGCTACTACGAGATTGGAGTGCATCTCAGCTGGCAGTGTATATGCCATCCTTCAGCCTGATAAATGGATTGTGCATCATGGTAATCAGCTGTGGTTGCTCTCCGAGTCATCCTTGTGGTGGCAACACACAGTGTCTCGTATTTGGCAAAGTCATCTCCCTTTGAAGGAACGTGTTTTCTTGTGGCGTTGCTTGGTGGGAGCTCTACCTGTTGGCAGTGTGTTACATGCTCGGCATATTGCACCTTCCCACTGCCCCAGATGCCTTGAAGCTGAGGAGACCGTGCCACACTTACTAGCGTTGTCGCCACTCCAGAGCCTTCATTCGGCAAGTGTCGACTGCTCTTCGGCTGCGTTTTCCTTCCGGCTCTTTTCACGGGCGCTTTTGGCTCTTTGGGGTGCTTCAGTCACCGCATTCCCAGTTTGCGGTGTTCACCTGGGTCAGATTTTGGACTTTGTGGGCCATCTGGCACCACAAGAACTCCTTAATGTTCCAAGGCACTTATGTTGACCCCTCCCCCTATTTCAAATCATCTCTTGGTCAAGCACTACATTTTGCTTATGACGCTGGAGACATCACTCTTGATGCCTATAGGATTTACTTTGACTGTTTCTAGCTTTCGGAGCCTTACAGTGTTCCGCTAAAAAGTGTGTGTGTGCACGTGTGCGTGTGTTAGCTATCCCCAAACTATATCAGGCACGTGCTTATCACTATAGTTGGAGTCAAAGAAATGAACAGAACCTCCAATCCAGTCTTGATAATTTGAAGGGGCTATTCTATGTTTCAGTATCAACAAATATAGGCATCGATAAGGTGCGATGTGATTGCTGCATCCTCTCTTAATGAGGTGGTTGTAATAATGCTGACTTGGTGAATGGCTCTTCCAAGGTTGTTCACATTTGATGTATGGGACAATCTGTACGTTCTGCTCTGTACCATGAACTAGTATGTTTTGTTCAGGACCATTTTTTATGTGTTTGGGCTCTAGCCTTATTAGTCCTTCATCCCAATAAGCTCTTTTCCTTGGTGTTTTTTCTTTAGAGACTAGAATCTAGGCTAAACTAACAAGCTTTCTAACTTTTATCATACGCAACATCCACATTACGCTAAAATTTTGTACCATTAGTACTGCAGGTCTTCGTACATGTGCTGATGGTACATGACCGTACGTGTCAACCTTGAGCTCTTTAGAAAAAGAGGCCTTGATAGTATGGGCAAAAAAGCATTGTTTTCCGAATACATTTGAAAGCAGCATGCTTGTCTTGCAGCATAGATGAGTTTTTGCACACAGACATCTGCTGGTATGGTCAGCAGATACTTGATCTGCATTAAAGGAAGTACATGCACTAAACTTCGTCATTTTGATGCAAATTAATAGCCTGCCTTTTGAGATCACCTTCAATATTATGGCATGCGCAGTCAGGAGACAAATTGTGAACGCTGTTGGCATATGTTAAGGATACCTGTCATTGTTTGTTCAGCTTCTCAAGAAAACTTGGCTTAAATAGATTCAAAGGCATTAAATAGGCTTGCTTTGATCTAGCTCTGCTGTAGACGGCATCCAGTTTCCATGATTTGCTTGTGTTGCTAATGTTTGACACACATTGCACAAGAGCTAAAAATTTACCTGTGGGTAAATCTACCTTACTGGTTTTCATGTTTATAACAATCTGTTTTCTGGCTTAACCTGTGGTGCAGCAAAGCTTAGGTAATGCCGGCGAGCTAGACCAGCTATTGGCCTTATTTGAACCCTTTAGGAAGTTGGTGCAAGGCAGAAGTCGAGTAATTCAGGAAGAGATGATGAGCGTTGCTTGCTCCCACATCGTCCATGCTTTGATTTCACACAATCATTTGGAGTATGTCTCATATCCTTAACTATTACTGCTTGGCACCGTGAAATAGCATCTTAGTTAATATCTCGAAACTGTTAGCTTCACCTCTTATCAAATGAAGAATCCACTTAAGTAGGAGTCGGCTTCGTTTTTACTTAACACTAATGAAACGCTTCAAATAATGTTGAGTTGCGTAGGGACTAATGTGTGCTAACACCTGCCGAGAGAGAGAGAGAGAGAGAGAGAGAGAGAGAGAGAGAGAGAGAGAGAGAGAGTTATGGTGTTTAACACCACACCGCAGTGGGTTAGGAGATCGGCACCTACATTTGCTTATGGCCAGGATACAGTAGAGTACACAGATGCATACACATACCTTGGTGTGGTATTTACAGGACCGAAGTTTACTCTTAAGAAAGCAGCGGATGCTAGATTGTCCAGAGCCTCTGCGGCCTTGGGAGGGTTGGAGAGGATGTGTTCACAAGTGCAGTTTCAGGAACCACGAACAAAACTTTGGCTCTTTGATACTGTGGTGGCTTCGGCTATGCTTTATGGGGTCCAGATTTGGGGACCATCTGTGGATCAGGATAATTGGAAGTCAATGGAGAGACCTTTGGTATCTATGATTTCCCGAATGATTAGAGCCAAGGCCTCCGTACCACACGCGATTACTCGAGCGGAACTAGCTGCCCCTCCGATAGAAATTGAAGCTCTTACCCGAGCAGTGTCCTTTATACATGGTTTGTGGGATACAAATAATTGCTGATATACTAGATTGGCCCTCGAATCCTCTCGACAATTAGCAATGAAAGGAGATACATCATGCTGGTATGCGCAACTGTCCTTGTGGTTTCAGAGACACGGGTTCAGTATGGAAAGATTACCCCCCTTCCAATACTCTCTTGAGGCTCCATCACTGGCAATCACACGAACGGAGATTAATAAAATCATCCGCGAGGATCTTATACAGTTGGACACCAAGAGGACATGGGTAGACCCTACACAAGAATTGGGCACGAAGATGGCCGACTACAAAGAAAACTTCCTACAGCTATCTGAAGATGGATTTGTGATTCGCCCGAGCTACATGGATACCCACCTGTCTCATGGTTTGAGATGTGCTATTGGTCAGATTCGTACATCCTCACATCAGCTGGAAATTGAATTTGGCAGATTTAGGGGAATCCCACCTGAGAGCAAAATTTGCAAGTTATGCGGAATGGAGCCGGAGACAAAATTACATTACATATGTCACTGCACGTAAACTATGAGATACGTGGGCGTTTCCATTGCCTATTTAAAGAAGGCTTTGGACCTCTAGATAGAGTCGTGCAATACCAAGATCAAAGGTGCTTAGGCTTGTACCTACTAGAACTACATCGGCACAGGGATAATCTAATGAGAAGACAAAGAGCACTACAGCCTCAGAGGCAGATCACAGATTTCTTCAGATCGAGAGAAGCAGGAATGGAAGGAGAAGCAAGAGGCCAGCAGCGAGCACAAAGGAGTACCCACATTCATACCAAAGGCACCCTCATTGACAGGGCGATCGAGCTTAGGAAATCGAGACGACCACGACCGAGATGCAGAAGCACACTTCACCGGAGGAGACTACAACAAAGGATTAGAAGCATTCTAGCCAGACACCTAGAATGCTCCTAAGAAGTTTATCTGTATTTAGTTTTTCGCATTTATTTTCACACTTTCACACTTTTCAGACATTGTAACAAATTCACCACTTTTGTATCAGCTTGGTCTCATAGGTCACTCTGGCCTTTTGAAGACGTTAATACAACATTTCATTTCATTTCATTTCTCTCTCAAGGAGGTCACTATACTCGTATCACAAGATCTGTCTTAGTTGGATACCCAAAGAACGTCGATACAGCAGAGTAATAGGGAATGGGCGGAACGGGGCCCTCCCATTCCCAGAACGCGTTCCCAAGCTGGGCACTTCCTCGGAACGGAGACAAGGCTGTTTCCTTCTCAGGCATAACCGGAACTTCAATCGGAATGCGGAACGAGAGCATCCGGAACTTGAAAAATGTGACAGCTCTTTTGGACTATTGGGGGGGATCGGGTGGATTGTGAAAAATGTGAAAAATGTGGCTGTTTGGGGCAGCTCTTTTGGACTATTGGGGGGGATCGGGTGGATTGGGAAGGTCCTTCCCATCCCCTCCTATATAAAAAGGGCCTTTAAACCCCCTCCCTCAAGCTTTCAACTTCACCCTGTCCCTCTCCCCCTCCCTCGAGGCTTCAAACCTCAAGGCTCAAGGCCTCAAGCTCCATCACTCTCAAGTTCTCAACCTCACCCTCTCCCTCTCCCTCAAAATCTCTCTCCCTCTCCCTTGGACCTCAAGGCTCCAAGCCTTCATTGAAGTTCAAGCCTCAAGAACCAAGCTCCATCCCTCCCTCAAGGCTCGTTCTCAAGTCTAAAGCTCCAATTGGCATCCCTCCCTCGTGTAAGCCTTAAGCATTATTGATAAGCGTGTCTAAGTAGAATGCAAATAGCATTCTACTTGGACTAACGGGTGTGTGTGGCTCTCTACGTTGAATCCAACTTAATTTAGGTTAGATGAGGGGATGCTCCCATCGCCGGAGGAGGTCGCAGGAGAAGATCAAATCTTTATTGGCAAGACATGGAAGACAACCTGTGCAGACTCTCACCATGGAGGGCATCGACATGATCATGCACCAATTGATGCGAGCCATCCCCTAATTTTGATACAAACTTATCGACCATTTTGTATCAGTTCTTTGAGATACACACCCACATTTTGTATATGTACCCCTTAGGCTCTTGATGCCCACCTTTTTACAGCTCTAGTAGTGTTTCTATTTAGTTAGTTTCTTTCTTTTATCCAGACCTTGTATCAGATTCACCATGATGTAACTCTTTGGTCTCATAGGTCATTTTGGCCTTTAGAAGATGTTAATATTACATTCTCTCTCTCTCTCTCTCTCTCTCTCTCTCTCTCTCTCTCTCTCTCTCTTCAAGAACCACGAACAAGAGCTATGGCTCTTTGATACTTTGGTTGCTTCAGCTATGCTTTATGGGGTCCAGGTTTGGGGACCATCTATGAATCATGACAGTTGGAGGAACATGGAGAGACCCTTAGATTTTATGATATCCCGGATGATTAGATCCAAGGCCTCCGTACCACATGCGATTATTCGAGCGGAGGTAGCCGCCCCTCCTATAGAGATTGAGGCTCTTACCAGATCATTGTCCTTTATGCACAGTCTATGGGATACACATAGAGATAGATATACTAGATTGGCTCTTGAGTCCTCTAGACAGTTAGCGATGCAGGGAGACGCATCATGTTGGTATGCGCAGATGACCTCATGGTTTCAGAGGCATGGTCTCAGCATGGATAGATTGCCTCCCTTTCAGTATTCTTTGGATGCACCCTCCCTGCCAGTCACACGGACGGAGATCACTAGACTCATTCGTCAAGATCTTATACAGTTGGACACCAGAAGGAAATGGGTAGAGCCGATGCAAGAGTTGGGCACGAAGATGGCTTTCTACAAAGAGCATCTTCTTCAACTTTCGGGAGATGGGTTTGTGACTCGTCCGAGCTACATGGACACTCATTTGTCTCATGGTCTGCGATGTGCTATTGGTCAGATTCGCACATCCTCACACCAGCTGGAGATTGAGACGGGTAGATTCAGAGGGATACCACCGGAGTCTAGGATATGCCAGCTATGCGGTAGAGAGCCGGAGACAAAGCTACACTACATATGCCACTGCACTATGTATTATGAGATACGAGGGCGCTTCCATTGCTTATTCAGGGAGGGTTTTGGACCCCTAGATAGAGTCATGAGGTATCAGGATCAGAGGTGCCTTGGCTTATATCTACTTGAGCTACACGGACATAGAGATAGTCTGCTGAGGAGACATGGAGTACGACAATCACAGAGACAGATCACAGATTTCTTTGGATCGAGGGAGCCAGGAGACCAACCACCAACACAGGGTTGTATCCGCATTCATACCAGAGGCACCCTCATTGACAAGGAAACTAAGCTCGGGAGATCGAGACGACCACGACCGAGACAGAGGAGCACACTCCATCGACGGAGACTCCAGCAGAAGATCAGAGGCATTCTAGCACGACACCCAGATTGTCATTGAGGGCTTATTCTACATTTTCACATTTCACACTTCATTTTCAGTTTTCATTTTTTACATTCAGTACTTTTTGTACTTGTACTTCAGACATTGTATTAGATTCACCACTTTGTATCTGATGGTCTCATAGGTCATTTTGGCCTTTTGAAGACGTTAATATATCATTTCATTTCATTTCTCTATGAGACTGATAGATTCAGAGGGATACCAGCAGACAACCGTTTATGCTAGCTAGAGCCAGAGACAGAGCTACATTACATATGTCATTGCACAGTGTACTATGAGATTCGGGGCCGTTTCCACTGCTTATTCAGTGAGGGTTTCGGTCCTCTCTAGGGTCATGAGTTATGAGGATCAGAGATGTCTTGGGCTATATCTACTTGAGTTACACAAATATAGCGACAGTTTACTGGGAAGAGCTAGAGAGGGACAGTCCCAGAGACGGATTACAGATTTCTTTTCACTAGATATGGGATAGCCAGAGGAGCAGCCATCACTGCAGAACTCCGCCCACACTCATTCGACCACTACTGGCACTCTCATCGACCGAGCACTAGAGGCTACGGAGATCCAAACGGCCATGATTGAGGAGAGGGGCTACACAGCATCGACGGAGACTACAGCAGAGGATACGAGCCATACTCTCTCGACATCCAGAGTGCAGATGAGGATGCATTCTAGTAGTAGTAGTAGTATTTTTGTTCTAGTCTTTTGTACTCAGACATGGTACAGTTTTGTCTCATAGGTCATTTTGGCCTTTTGAAGACATTAATATAACATTTCATTTCATCTCTCTCTCTCTCTCTCTCTCTCTCTCTCTCTCTCTCTCTCTCTCTCTCTCTCTCTCTCTCAAGAATTGCACGAACGACAAAAACGCTCAAAGAACATCGTCATTCGTGGAATCAAGGAGGAAAGCATGGAAACACCCCAATCTCTTGCAGTTGCTATTGAAGATTTTTTTGCTACACACTTTGGCATGTCAGGAATCATGGCTTATGGTGCACATCGAGTTGGAAAACAAGGAGTCCCTCGCTCGGGAGAAAGACCTATTGTATGTACCATGGCTGATGAGGTAAAGAGAAAGATCATCCTTAACAATGGTTGGATCTACCTCAAAGGAATAGGTTGTAATGTATATGAGGATCGCACTCTTATGCAACAAAATGTACGTCGCAAAGCATATGAGGAAAGAAGCAAGAAGGTTAAGGTATCACCTCAAGAAGAAAAGCCACTTAAGGAGGATGCAAGTCCACCCAACAAATAGGGACACATGATCTATGAGACCAACTCACGCTTGCGAATAAGCTTTTGGAATTGTAACGGGTATCCATGGAATGCGGGAATTGGCATTGATGAGCTTACCAATGACTCTGATGTGATACTTCTTGTCGAAACATGGGAGCATGATGCGCAACGAATTCTTGGATTTGACAAATACGATGCATTCTTTGATGTGGGCCAAAAATGCAAAGCAACGAAGAGGCCAAGGAGGCGTAGCATGTATGACCAAAAAGGGTTTGAAAGATGTTTCCATTGTCAAAGAAGATAAGTATAAACGCTACTTATGGCTGAAAATCAGCCCACTAAATGGTCAAGTCATGTTTGTGGCCGGTTGCTACATTCCTCACTATGACTCCAACTTTTATGCCTGCTTGAATATGGATAGAGATCAGCCCTTTGTTGAACTAGAGGAAGACATTGCTCATTACAAGGATCAAGGTGAAGTCATTGTTTTTGGAGACATGAATGCTCGCACAAATATGTTACAACACGACACACAACAAGTAGACATGCCGCATATCTCAAGAAGAATGGATGACTCATAGATGTATAATCGAAGTTCTAATGATGCAAAAGAAGTGGATCACTATGGAAAGTCACTTCTACATATGTGCAATAGTACCGGAATGCTCATTGCAAATGGTGTATCTCTATGGCAAGGCACCAATGACTTTACATGTAGAAAGCACAACGGTGCTAGCGTGATTGACTATATGTTGTTCTCGGAAGCCACTCTAGAATGCATACAAAGCTTTACACTTGGTAAATGGAATCCGGAATCGGATCATAGGATGTTATGTATTGACCTCAAGTGTGGTACACGGCCCGAGCATGTAGCCTCCAATCATGATGTGAATCATTTGTACCTACGTCTAGACTTCAAACGAGCACTTATATATGCTGATATGGTGGACCAAATGTTAAGCATGATAGAGCATCAAGAGAGCCTAACATTAGAATGCAAGTGGAAAGTTTTCAAAGAAGTAATTTTCTCTTGTGCGAAGGAATGCTTTTCGGTGAAACACATGTCTTGCAAAAGGTCTAAGAAGGGTAGCACCAAGAAGAAATGGTTTGACATGGAATGTAGTCAAGCCCAAAAACACTTGCTAAGATTGGCTGTAATCAAAGACAAAGAAGTTTACTTGGAATGTTCACACACATACAAAGCACTTGTTCAAAAGAAGAGGAGAAGGTGGGAAGTCGAAAAACAACTTCTTTTAGCACAAGAGAAAGCACATGCATGTGGCAAGTTTTGGCAAAATCTAAAAGGCAAGCGCGTTGAGAGCTTTGGTGACTTGACTCTTGAGGATATGTATATGCATTGTAAGAACCTCTATGAGCAACCCAATGTTGATAAGATGGAGTGTTGTAGCTCCCTTCCGTTTATGTCTCCCTTCTTTACCATTGAAGATGTATGGCGCGCGCTTGAGAAACTTGCTACTCGCAAGGCAGGTGACCTTCAAGGTGTCAAGGCTGAAATGATTAAATGGACAAGCAAGAAAACACGATATTGGATATGCGATATGTTTAACCTTGCACTTCAGTATAACATGCCTCATGATTGGAGTGCAAATTGGATCAAACCTTTGCACAAAGGAGGAGATGTAAACAATGTGAACAACTATCGCACTATAATGGTTGGTTCTTTAATGGCAAAGTTATTTGGATGTATCATGGAGATGAAGATAAGTGAATGGGCTGAAAAGAATGGCAAACGTGCACTTGGCCAAGCAGGTTTTCGAAAGCATCATAGCACTATTGATCACCTTGTCACTCTTCGAGTTCTTATGGAAGCGTCTCGATTGAAAGGAAAAAAGTTGTATTGTTGCTTTGTGGATTTCAAGAAAGCTTTTGACATAGTACCGCGAGGAAATCTTTGGAGACGTATGAAAAGCCTTCAAGTGCCGAGAGAATTTATGCATGCAGTCTTTCGCATCTACCAAAAAGTGATATGTCGATTACGTATGGGAGATGGAATTTCAGAATTTTTTGCAAGCACTATTGGTGTCAAACAAGGATACCCACTTTCCCCAATCCTCTTTGGGCTACTCATTGATGAATTGGAATGCATGGTTCTTGACTTTATGCAGCAAGAAGGCATAGAAGAGATTAAGATTGGAAATGCGGTGATCATGCTTTTGCTTTATGCCGATGATGTAGTGCTCTTGGCACATACCTTAGAAGATGCACAAAAGCTTATGAGTGTCTTGGAACGCTTTTGCCTACATAGCGGGCTGATCGTGAATGGATCCAAAACCAAGGTTATGCTTGTAAAGACCCTCAATGATGAAAATCCATGCATTGTATATAACAATGAGAAACTTGAAGTGGTAGATCACTTCAAGTACCTTGGCCTTGAGGTTCCATCCAATCATAAATGGAAGGATTGTGCAATGCGTCGCTTGGAAGCCGGAAAGAGGGCGTATTATGCATTTGAGAACATGTGCAATGCATGAGAGATCAAGTGTTGGGCTCCCAAAAAGTACCTCTTTGACACATTGGTGACACCGGTGCTTCTTTATGGAGTGGAGGTGTGGGGTGGAAGCATCGGGAAGTCTACTCGGAAAGAGTTTGAGAATGTCCAAAAGCGTTTTCTCACCAACTTTCTTCAAGTCAAGACACAAACACCCTACATGCTCTTACTTCTTGAGTCCGGATTGCTTCCTATTGAGGTCTTGGGCATGCAAAGGGTTGTGGAGTACATGCGTAAGACACAACGTAGCCCTTTGCATCGACTTCCTAAAATCGCATATGAAGCAAGTCAAATGGTGTACGGGGTACAAGTATGGGGACCTTCTGTAGGCCAGGATGGTTGGAGACGTATGGAGAGGCCCTTGGTATCTATGATCTCCCGATTGATTAGAGCCAAGGCCTCCGTACCTCACGCGATCATTCGAGCAGAGCTAGCTGTCCCCCCCATGGAGATTGAGGCGCTTACCAGATCAGTGTCCTTTGTGCACAGCCTATGGGATACTACTAGAGACAGATATGCTAGACTGGCCCTTGAGTCTTCCAGACAGTTAGCTCTACAGGGGGACACTTCATGCTGGTATGCACAGATGACTTCATGGTTTCAAACACATGGCTTCACCATGGACAGGTTGCCCCCTTTCCAGTATTCTCTTCAGGCACCCTCGCTGTCTCTTACACGGGTGGAGATCACTAGACTCATTCGTCAGGACCTGATCCAGCTCAACACCAGGAGGACATGGATAGAGCCGCCTCAGGAGTTGAGCACGAAGATGGCTTTCTATAGAGAGCATCTTCTCCACCTCACAGGAGATGGGTTTGTGATTCGACCCAGCTACATGGACACACATATGTCTCATGGTTTGCGTTGTGCCATTGGTCAGATACGCACATCCTCACATCAGCTCGAGATTGAGATTGGTAGATTCAGAGGGATACCAGCAGACAGCAGGATATGCCGATTATGCCAGAGAGAGCCAGAGACAGAGTTGCACTACATATGTCATTGCACAGTGTTCTATGAGATACGGGGGCGTTTCCACTGCTTATTCAGAGAGGGTTTTGGTCCTCTATCTAGGGTCATGAGTTATGAGGATCAGAGATGTCTTGGACTATATCTACTTGAGTTACACAGGTATAGAGACACTTTACTGGGGAGAGCTAGAGAGAGGCAGTCCCAGAGACACATTACAGATTTCTTTTCACTAGATATGGGACAGCCAGAGGAGCAGCCACCACTGCAGAGCTCGTCCCACACTCATTCGACCACTACTGGCACTCTCATCGACCGAGCATTGGAGCTACAGAGATACAGACGACCGCGACTGAGGAGATTAGCTACACAGCATCGACAGAGACTACAACAGAAGATTCGAGCCATACTCTCTCGACATCTAGAGTGCAGATGAGGATGGATCCTCACCATTTCTTCCATCTTTGTTTCACACACTGTTACATCCAGTTTACCGGGTACCTATTGTATCAGCTGCTACACCCACGTAGTTTTAGATTGTAGTAGTAGTAGTAGTATTTTGTTCCACTTCTAGTTCTTTTCTAGTTCTTTTGTACCCAGACATGGTATTAGATTCACTATTTTGTAACTGATTGGTCTCATAGGTCATTTTGGCCTTTTGAAGACGTTAATATAACATTTCATTTCATTTCTCTCTCTCTCTCTCTCTCTCTCTCTCTCTCTCTCTCTCTCTCTCTCTCTCTCTCTCTCTCTCTCTCTCAGTGAAACAAACAAGCAAGAAAGATGGCGGCGCACTTCATGGTCACAAGCTAGAGGATGACAGCCATTGAAAGAGAGTTGAAAGAATTCAAAGTTCACATGGAAGAGTGGAACAAAGAGAAGAGCTCACTTCTTGAATGGAAAAAGAGCGAGGAAAAGGCGAGGGAATTAGAGCGCAAAGAGTTCCGGGCTGAAATTCAAGCTCTAAAAGGTAATATCTCAGCCCTTTGGAAGGAACTTGCCGAAACTAAAGAGAGAGGACGCCTTAAAGATGGAGAAATTCAGCCATCAATGATAGATGAGCTAAATATTATACGAGCGCAAGTCAAAGAGATAAAGGAGGAAGGAGAAAAGAAGACCTTATGGGTGGAGGTTCTCTCCAAAACGCAAAAGAAAGTGGAAGAGGCTGAAAAGTGGATTGAAGTTGTCAAGAAGGGGAAGGGCAAGGACATTCTGGCTACACCCGACATCATCAACAAGACACTTGAAGAGGAACAACAAAGAACGGTACGCCCTCTACACGTGAGAGTGACCGGCCTAAAAGATTCAAATAAGGTGGACCAAGAGGTGAAGAGCCTCATGTCAATGATGGGGGTGGAGAAGCCCTTGCACACACAAGCTTGGAGAGTGGGCAAGAAGAACGAAGGTAATGGGGAGAGTTCAAAAGAACGGGCTCTCATTTTGCGCTTTCCCTCCATGGAAGAAAAGAAAGACCTTTTAAAGAAGAGGCCAACCCTCAAGAAAACATGTATCTTCTTAGGAGATGACCTTACCCTCTCACAGCTTGCACATATGAGAGAGGTCATGCCGGAGATTAGAAAGACCTTTTAAAGAAGAGGCCAATCCTCAAGAAAACAGGTATCTTTTTAGGAGATGACCTTACCCTCTCACAGCTTGCACATATGAGAGAGGTCATACCGGAGATTAGAGCAGCCTTTTACAGAGATGGGCAAGTAGTGATTATAGAGCACTGCTCTACATGACTGTGCGAGACCTATGGGACCACTCTCAGGATGGCGGTTTGGAACTGTAATGGTTCGTATAGACTTGAGAGCCTTTGAGGACAGCTTCAGAGACAGAGACATTGTTTTGTAGTCAGAGACTCATCAGGCTTCAGGACAGTTGATGCCGCATATATCAAGATACAGATGGGAGACAGCTTGCCGGACATGCACCAGATCTGAGCATGGGACTAGAGGATCAGGAGGTGTAGCAGTCCTTTTCAAAGAGGAGCTCCAGCCACTATTGCACATAGTTCAGAGAGATGATTAGGCCAGATACATGTGGGTGAGGCCGAGGGCAGAGACTAGACGTTTCTTGTACATTGCCATATGCTATTTTCCTCCCAGCACTTCAGTATATGCTTCACCCAGAGGACAGTCTCCTTACTCTATACTTGATGATGATATTTGGGAGTTTTCCAGGGATGGAGACATCATACTATTGGGGGATTTCAATGTCCGTACAGGCAGTTCACAGACGGTTTTCTATGACACCTCAGAGGAGATGCTCAGAGAGCTAGAGCCAGAGGAGATGGGGCTTGAGAGATGCTCACACGACAGAGTGCATACAGAGTATGGGAGATACCTCAAGGAGATGACGACCACTCACAGTTTAGCCATACTGAATGGCTTACCGCCCTTCCCATCATCTGCAGGTTTTACTTGTTTTCCACACATACATGGGGCCAGTCTTGTAGACTATGTTCTGACACATCCGAGCTTCATCTCTCACATTCAGGATTTTACAGTGGGGCCCAGGCATGTTGGGATAGCAGTAGATCATGCACTTTTGACATTATCAATCTCCTTTAAGTACAATACATCTGAAGCCTCACGGGGTGGTAGACATCCACGCTATACTTTTACACCAGAGACTGACTCAGTCTATGCAGAGGAGATACGTAGACTTTTATGCACATCAGAGCCATTATACACAGTGGAGGAGATCACGTCTATGCTGACAGTGACATTACATGGGGCAGCGACAGAGGCATACCCACACAGTCAGCCCGGTCAGAGAAGTCGTTCTGGGCACATGCCTAAGAATAGCTGGTATGATGAGGAGTGTCGACAAAGGAGAGCTCAGGTACAACGGGAGCTGCATTGGGAGTGATCACCTATAGACAGTCTCGTATTGCTGTACGACGACTAGTACGACAGAAGAAGCGAGCTTTCTTGGTCCAGATGGAGCAGGATTTATATCAGCTCTGCCTTCGCAGAGATTCAGGAGAGGCTTGGCGTCTATTCCATGAGCAGTCTCCCCCACCAGTGATTACCTCTATAGAGATATGGGGGCAGTATGCAGCATCTTTATATATTGTACCTGGACAGGCACCACTACGAGATCCACCACAGCCATGTCCGGCTACGAGCACCTTCTTTACCACTAAGATGGTAAAGGAGGCCATTGACAGGATGAAGACCAGACGGGCACAGGATCATGGGGGTTTGGTAGCAACGCACATTATATATGTTGGGGACTTGTTGGCAGAGATGCTTGGACGGTTGTTCAACCGTGTCATGTGTGAGGGCTTTCCTAAGTCTTGGAGATTGTCTACTATTGTACCTATCTTCAAGACAGGAGACCCCACAGTGCCGGGGAATTACCGTACTATCATGGTTGGACACACATTGGCATGGTTGTATGCATCCATCGTTGAGCATAGGCTGAGTAGTTGGGCAGATAGTATGGGCATACGGGCACCTGGACAGGCTGGTTTCAGGAGGGGTTTCTCCACACTGGATCATGTCTTTACACTCAGAGCTGTTATTGAGGAGGGTCGAGCACATGGTAGACGGATATATTGCAGCTTGGTGGACTTCTGCAAATCTTTTGACACAGTACTGCGGGCTTGATTGATGCGTTGACTCATGGAATTGGGGGAACCTACAGAGCTGATATGGGGGATTATGTCATTGTACAGTTCAGTGATGGGTCATGTACGCATCCCAAAGGGGATATTTGACATAGTTCACTCCACTCTCGGAGTGAAAGAGGGATGCCCATTGTCCTCTACTTTATTTGGTATGTATGTTGACGAGGTCTGTGATTATATTGACAAAGGAGGAGATAGAGGTGCTCAGTTTGCAGGGACATGGATTCCTCTTTCATTGTATGCTGACGATATCGTGTTGATATCAGACTCACCAGAGGGTATGCAGAGACATTTGGACGCATTGCATAGTTTTGCAAGGGATAGTGGATTGTCTGTCAACCTTGATAAAACCAAGGTCATGGTATTTAATACCACGCCATAGTGGATCAGGAGATCAGCACCTACATTCACATATGGTCAGGACAGTATGGAGTACACTGATGCATACACATATCTTGGGACGGTCTTTAGTGGACCGAGGTTCACATTGAGAGTGGCAGCAGACAAATGATCGACTCGTGCCTATGCAGCCCTAGGCGGTTTAGAGAGGATTTGTTCGCAGGTTCAGTTCCAGGAACCTCGAACAAAGCTCTGGCTCTTCGACACTTTGGTCGCTTCAGTTATGCACTACGGGGTTCAGGTATGGGGACCATTTGTTGGCACTGGTGAATGGAGTAATATGAAGAGGCCCTTGGTATCTATGATTTCTAGGCTGATTAGAACCAAGGCCTCAGTTCCACATCACATCATACAAGCGGAACTGGCTGCCCCACCTATGGAGATTGAGGCACTTACCAAATCAGTATCATTTGTACACAGCTTATGGGACACCACCAGGGACAGATATGCTAGGCTTGCTCTTGAGTCGTCCAGACAGCTAGCATTACAAGGAGATACATCATGTTGGTATGCACAGATGAGCTCATGGTTTCGGAGACATGGTTTCAGCATGGACAAGCTGCCCCCTTTCTAGTATTCTCTTGATGCACCATCTTTGGCTCTTATACGGATGGAGATTACTAGACTCATTCTTAGGATCTTATCCAATTTGATACCAAGAGGACATGGATAGAGCCATCACGGGAGTTGGGTACGAAGAGGGCTTTCTATAGAGAGCATCTTCTCCATCTCACGACAGACGGATTTGTCACACGGCCCAGCTACATGGACACACATCTATCTACGATGTGCCATAGGCCAGATACGCACATCTTCACACTAGCTTGGGATTGAGACAAGTAGATTCAGAGGCATACCAGCAAATAGTAGGATATGTCAGTTATGCCATGCAGAGCCAGAGACAAAGCTTCACTACATATGTCACTGCACAGTCTACTTTGAGATACGGGGACGCTTTCACTGCTTATTCAGAGATGGTTTTGACTTGTTAGATAGAGTCGTGAGATATCAGGATCAGAGATGTCTCGGATTATTTTTACTTGAGATACAGAGGCATAGAGACTCTCTATTGAGAGGGCAAAGACAGAGATAGTCCCAGAGACGCATCTCAGATTTCTTCAGTCCGAGTACCACAGAGGCAAAGGGGCCACCACTACCACAGAGCTCAGTTCCCACCCAGACATACACCAGTGGTACTCTCATTGACCGAGCTATAGAGTTGGGGAGATCGAGACGACCACGACTGAGGAGGGGTGCCACGCAGTATTGGCAGAGGATCCACAGGATTCTAGCACGACACCTAGAGTGTCCATCGGGATAGACTTCATGCTATGCTATATTGTATCATGGTGACACTTATCCCCATTTTGTACCTTTGTGGCATTATACCATTGCTCAGCTTACCAGCCACCCATAGGAATCGGTAGCACTCCTATCTCAATTTCTAGTTTGTAGTTTTCTTTGTTTGTACCCAGAATTGGTACTAGACTCACCATTGTAATCAGTTTGGTCTCGTAGGTCATTTTGGCCTTTTGTAGACATTAATATATCATTTCATTTCATTTCATTTCTCTCTCACAAATAGTGCAGCTTGTGACAAAGGAAAATGTGACGTCCTCTTGACAGCTGCAAGAAAAACACGTCGACACATACTGGCCAACTCCTCTAGAGACATCTGGATATCTCCATGAACTAACCTCAGGATTTTCAGTCACCTTTTGATATGCATCGTTACTGGGGGTTTTGGCATAATTGGACCACCAAGAATGCCGTTAATTTTTATGGTACAAATGGTGCTCAACAGCATGGATTCAGGTTGAGAGGTAATATGCTTTGAAATTTCATGTTTCTATGCTCACCACTGCTGCGGTCTTTTTCGTGACAAACGCATGGGTCTTGAAGAGGACCTACACATAGAGGAGATCACTACTTTTCACAGAGAGGGACTACTCAGGATGGCCCACCACAAGTTACCCAGCGACACCCTCATGGGGGCATCCTTCTTGATCGAGCCATCTAGCGTCGCCACTCATGACACCGGAGGACGCAAGGATCTTGAGATTGTAGACAAGGTCACATCAAAGGCTACAGAGTATTATTGAGTGACATCAGAAACCCCCCCCCCCCCCCAATCCGAGAGCTCACTATGGAGGGCATTGAGGCCATATTTAAAGACCTATGAGAGTTCATGGGATGATCACCTTTGTATACTTTCTCCATTGTACACATCATTAGCCCTCATATGATTGTACCTCCTCATATGTTTTGAGATTATATAGTATGAGCTCATGATGGTGGTGATGATGAGGATGTAGGGTAGGTTAACATACCTACCCACTCTAGGTACCTTCAACTATTTTTATTTCTATTCTCCCAAAACATTGTACAAAAGTCACACATCGATGTAACCTTTTGGTCTCATAGGTTATTTTGGCTTTTGAAGACATTAATATAACATTTCATCTCTCTCTCTCTCTCTCTCTCTCTCTCTCTCTCTCTATATATATATATATATATATATATATATATATATATATATATATATATATATATATATATATATATATATATATATATCTCTAGGATTCCGCAGTATTTATATTTTGTTATCCTAGTGTAATTTAATTTGTTAATCTGACTTTGTATCAAATACACCGCATTGTAACTTTCTGGTCTCATAGGTCACTTTGGCCTTTTGAAGACGTTAATATAACATTTCATTTCATTTCTCTCTCTCTCAAAGTGTAGATAAGGATGGATTTTAGTTGTAGTATCTTTGTTCTAGTTCTTTTGTACCTAGACATGGTATCAGATTCACTATTTTGTAACAGATTGGCCTCATAGGTCATTTTGGCCTTTTGAAGACGTTAATATAACATTTCATTTCATTTCTCTCTCCCCCCCCCCCTCCCAAGAGGGTATGCAACGACATTTGGATGCATTACATAGCTTTGCAGAGGATAGTGGATTGTCTGTAAACCTTGGTAAAACCAAGGTTATGGTGTTTAACACCACATCGCAGTGAATCGAGAGATCAGCACCTACATTCACTTATGGTCAAGAGACTGCATATTACACAAATGCATACACTTATCTTCATTGGGCCAAGGTTTTCTTTGAAAAGAGCAGCAAAGACTAGACTGACCAGAGCGTAGGCGGCCTTGGGAGGATTGGAGAGGATGTATTTGCAAGCCTAGTGGTCTCGTACGGTCCCGTACATTTTGTACGCGTACGATGATGTGTGGTACTAAACGAACTAAAAAGAAGTAAGATGTATGACAATGCGTTACGTACGTTTGAAATAAAAAAACAAATAATTCTTAAGTCTAAGTCCTAGGCCTTTGCATTATGTAGTATGTACTATGTACATAGATGATAGAATCCAATGTGGCTAAAGTTGCTAAACAAGCTTGAAATTGCACTCCAAAACAGCTCCAAAAGCTATCCCAAACGGTCAATGGTCAACAGTAAAAAAATTCCCAACGATTACAAAAAGCAACCGTACAGAACAAACACAACAAACGGTACAGGACGGGATCTGCTCGACAGAACGAGACGTCCCGTACGTCAAACGAGAACTACCCTGTTTGCAAGTTCATTTCCAGGAACCCCGAACAAAGCTCTGGCTCTTTGATACCTTGGTAGCTTTAGCTATGCCCTATGGGGTTCAAGTTTGGGGTCAGGATGGGTGGAGAGGTATGGAGAGTTCCTTGGTATCTACGATCTCTCGACTGATTAGAGCCAAGGCCTCCATGCCTCACGAGATCATTAGAGCGGAATTAGCAATCCCCCCTATGGAGATGGAGGCGTTTACACGATCAATCTCCTATATGCACAGCTTATGGGATACTACCAGAGACAGATGCCAGATTGGCCCTTGAGTCCTCCAGAGAGTTAACTTTACAAGGGGACACATCATGCTGGTATGCACAGATGTCATCATGGTTCTAGATACATAGCTTCAGAATGAACAGCTTTCCCCCCTTCCAGTACTCCCTTGATGCACCATCGTTGTCTCTTACACGGGTGGAGATTACTAGACTCATTTGCCAGGACTGAACCCAGTTAGACATGAGGAGAACATGGTTAGAGCCGACACATGAGTTGGGCACGAAGACTATAGAGAGCATCTTTTCCAACTCACATGGGATGGGTTTGTGACGACCCAGCTATATGGATACACATCTATCTCATGGGTTACGATGTGGCATTATTCAGATACGGACATCTTCACACAAGATTGAGATTGAGACCGGTAGATTCAAAGGGATACCAACAGCTAGCAAAATATGCCACGTATGGCATATGCCATACAGAGCTAGAGACGGAGATGCATTATATATGTCAGTGCACACTGTATTACGAGGTACGGGGCCGCTTCCACTGTCGGGCTTCGGACCCTTCACTAGAGTCATGAGCTACTAGGATGAGAGATGTCTTGGACTGTATCTACTTGAGTTACACAAACACAGAGATAGTTGAGTGAGGAGATGTGGAGAGAGACAATCCCAAAGACAGATTACTGATTTCTTCACACCATACACTGGACAGATAGAGGAGCAGCCACCACTGTAAAGCTCAGCTCATTCTCACACCCGCGGTGCTCTCATTGACTGAGCATTTGGGGAGATTGAGACGCCCACGACCAAGGAGAGGAGCTTCAGAGCATTGAGACAAAGACTACAGTAGAGGATTCGAGCCATATTATCTCGACATCCAGAGTACATATGAGGATGGATTCATCACCCATTATATCACCCTCTTGATTGGGCACCCATTGTATCAGTGGTCACACATATCCCACACAGTTCCAGCTAGTAGCACTTCTAGGTTCATTTCAATATCTCTTCTTCTTTTGTATCCAGACATGGTATCAATTCACGAGTTTGTAACGAATTGGTTCATAGGTCATTTTGGCCTTTTGAAGACATTAATATATCTTTTCATTTCTCTCTCTCTCTCTCTCTCTCTCTCTCTCTCTCTCTCTCTCTCTCTCTCTCTCTCTCTCAGAGCCCAGTCAGTACAGCGGATCTCAGAGTCCACCCATACCAGAGGTACGTTGCTTGATCGAGCCACTGAGCTAGGCAAATCTAGATGCCCACGACCTCGGGGGGTCTCCTACCATCGACGAAGGCTGCAACAGAAGATACAGATCACTCTAGCTCGACAGGCAAGACGCCCAACTAGAGTACTGACCATGGAGGAGGTTGATGAGGTTCGACAACGACCGATGAGGGATTTCATCTAAACCCAGCAACCCCTCCCCGCTGCATATCGTCTCAATCCCGAATCAGCTTCAGGTTTATTTTCCTTCCTCAGGGTTCTAGTGTTTAGTTCTTAGTAAGTCTAGTTCTTTTCTTTTAGTTTCATACTCAGACATGATATCAGATTCACAGTTGTAACTTTTTGGTCTCATAGGTCATTTCGGCCTTTTGAAGACGTTAATATGTATGATCTCACGCTTGCTCCGCAGCAAGAAGACAGTGCCACATGACATTATTAGAGCCGAGCTCGCCACACCACCCATGGTGGTAGAGGCACTATTCCAGACAGTCCGCTTCATCCAGAGGATGAGAGAGCTACCTCCTGACAGACTTACTCGTAGAGCATTTGAGGCAGCTATACAGCTATCAGAGAGTGGGCATGAGAGAGCATGGTACTCACAGGTCAGAGCATGGTTTGAGGGACACGGTCTTGACATGGAGAGCCTACCACCTTTCCAGTACGACCCCCACTCACCATATGTTCACCTCTCTCGCAGTGAGAGGAACTTGGTACTGAGACAGGATCTGTGGCAGCTATACACTAGGAGAGTCTGGGAGTCACCTGGCTTGGGGACGAGGATGTCAGATTACAGAGACCAGTTTCTCACCATATTGTCTGGGGGGTTCATACAGAGACCACGCTACATGGACACATATATGCCACATAGCTCACGGGTGGCGATTGGTCAGCTGAGAGTGGCTTCACACAGGTTAGAGATTGAGATCGGGAGACATACTGGTGTCCCCAGGGAGGAGCGCGTCTGCAGAGCCTGCACAGAGGAGGTGGAGAGTGAGGAGCACTTTGTATGTAGATGCAGAGCATACACTGAGATCAGAGGCAGGTATGAGGCCCTATTCAGAGGACAGCCCACTCTCCGAGAGATCATGGACTCTCGGGATCAGAGACAGCTCGGACGGTTCTTACTAGAGATACAGAGCCATCGGGACACACTACTACAGCCACACACAGCTACACAGACAGAGGGGAGACAGTCGCAGCTCACAGACTTCTTTCAGAGGATTACCGCCCCTCCCCCACCAGACACTCAGAGGGGAGTGACACTCCCACAGGCGGAGGTGAGCTGAGCTAGACAACGACCACGAGTCACAAGCTACAAGGGCGCGCGCTCCCACCACCGACAGATCGAGGAGATCCGAGCCCGGGAGTGCCGTGCCACTGAGGAGCGAGTGGCCCAGATGAGGGCCGACCCGACAGCTTTCATCCGGGCAGCCTTGGCACCAGACCCGCCCATGTACCACATCTTACATCCCCCCATTAGTACAGGATGGAGCTAGATAGCTTGATGCATTCTCATGATTGTACTACCTTGAGCATATAGACATGCATATACCCCTAGAGATAGAGCTCCATCCCTCCTCAGATACCCCACTACCTACATTCAGTTCAGTTTTGTATCAGTTTTGTTTCATTTGTCTTTCCGATAGACGGATGACATACACACCATGTACATTTGATTTGTCTCATAGGCCGATTTCGGCCTGACATAGACGTTAAAAATCTTTCTTTCTTTCTTTCTTTCTTTCTGTGTGTGTGTGTGTGTGTGTGTGTGTGTGTGTGTGTGTGTGTAGCAAAAGAAGGGGGGGCTTGGTACCCTTTTGTATTATGTAATCAAACTTACGAGCCCCCTTTACATCAGCCCGTATGCTCACGGAATATAATGCATTTGATAGTGAAAAAACCTTTGGAATATCCAACAACCACAAACCATAGGGGAAAAACTACCAGTGATACAAAGTTACAAAAGATGGGTGATACTACAAAGGCTAGAAGAGAGTAAAGGAAGAAAATAGTAGAGAGTTGAAGCATAAAAATGCCACCCAGACATCGACTGGAGGTCGAAAACTACACCAAAGCAATGCATAAGATATAGTGCATCCCAGCAGAAAAACATCACCATTGCAAGTCGACTCTGCACCAAACATCCGGGAGAGAGATGGCCTCTAGCCATCCCAAGCATATCAATAGGGCTGTGACATTCTTCAACTTATAGAAGAAGCTGAAGACAAGGCAAAACCACCTAAGTCCTGCACCGCACTAAACCTCCCATCCACCGGTTACACATCTGGATCCAACAAACAAGGAAAAACAACAAAATAAGCAGCATGCAGAAACCCATGCAAGCACTCTAACACACGCCCCGCACACGAGCGCACACACATACACAAGAAAATACAAGATGAGCATACCACACGTACACTTCACGCAAAAGAAAATTGGCAAGCAGATTATGCACAGAACGTGCAGAAAACATGGAACTGAAAGAAGAAACTCTTGTAGAAATCAAGATGAAGCAAGAAACAAAACATCACAGGTAGACAGATCCAAAGACGATACCTGCAGGACAAGGCAAAGAGGAGGGGAGGGGCTGAGGAACTTTGTTGGGTTTGCTATGGTTGTGAAGATTGTCCCCTCCTGCAAGGAGTGTGTCTTTGTTGTCACCTTCTAGGGAGATCCCTCACTGAATGACCCATCTCATGACATCTAAGGCGTTGATTCGGTCTCGTGTAACCACGATTCTCTACAAGTGTAGCTCCCCTTTCCACTCAATAGTAATGGTAGTTGGAAATTGTGGGAGGGATGGTAGCTACCTTTATAGATGGCACAAATGTTTGGGTCAGTACTGAGCACATGAATGGTATGCAAAAAATAGAACCCAACTACATCAACATGTCTGGCAACCAAAACCATGTAGTCTGCTCTGGAAAAGTATTTTTTACAAGATATTTGAGACATGGCATTTGTTGTCGAAAGCAGCTTATGTAGAGTCTTGGTGCCACAAGTGTAGAAAAATGAATCCCTCCTCAAAAGTGAGAGGAGTGTGACTGACGGCCCTAGAGGCAAGCTCTTGTGACAAGAAAATAGCAATGAAAGTACCTCTTCCTAGAGGATGACGTCCTCCGTTGTGCCTTCATCCGAAGCCGCTACATTGCACTTCAACCACTCTCGGTTCTTGACCTGAGCATAGGTGCAACCGACGACACCTCTTTTAGAGAACCTTGATACGTTGCGATCTTGTACTTTAGATCCTATGAGATGACAAAAGATGGTGCCATAATACTCAACAGAGTAGAGCCTGCTGAGAAACGACAAATTCCCAATCCCAACACTTTGCCAAGACTCATTCCTTCCTTTCAGGATTTCATGGTGGGAACTAGGCGGGTTGGGGTAGCAATCGATCATGGTATCTTGTCTTTCACTCTATCTTTCTAGTTCAGCACAGCTCCATTGGGAGAGGTCTCCACACATACTCGGTATACCTTCACGAGGGAGACGGATCACGTCTACACTGATGAGATATACAGGCAGCTATGCACTCAGGAGCTAGGACGGCCACTAGATGAGCTCACCTAGATTCTGATAGAGACGCTCCATGATGCAGCATCAGAGGCATATGCCCACAGCCAGCCTACACGCAAACAATATGGGAGCATGCCTCAGAACAGTTGGTATGATGAGAAGTGTAGACAGACGAGGATCAGATTACAGAGAGAGGTGCGCATGGGTACTACTACACATAGACAGTCACGGAGTATCTTTCTCTGCCTAGTGCGACGAAAGAAGAGGGCTTACCTATCCCTTGGTGTCTATGATTTCTCGGATGATTAGGGCCAAGGCCTCAGTACCCCATGACATTGTTAGGGCGGAGTCCGCTGCTCCTCCATTGGTAGTGGAGGCTCGCACAGGATTAGTTTCATTTATGCATAGCACTTGGGCTCTCCCTAGAGACAGATATGCTTGATTAGCACTAGAGTCTCCACGACAGCTTGCATTGCAGGGAGATAGATCATGTTGGTATGCAGAGATGGCATCTTGATTTCAGTTACATGGCTTTATTATGGATCAACTAACCCCATTTCAGTACTCTTTGGATGCACCCTCCATCTCCCTCTCTAGGGCAGAGATTACTAGGCTCATCAGACAGTACTTGATTCAATTGCATACGAAGAGGACATGGATATAGCCTACACATGAGTTGGGTACGAAGATGGCTTTCTATAGAGAGCATCTTTTCGAGCTTACTGAGGATGGTTTTGTGATCTGACCAGAATACATGGATACTCATCTATCCGACGGAATACAATGTGCTATTGTTCAGATACGCACATCCTAACATCAGCTAGAGATCGAGACATGTAGATTTAGAGGAGTACCCGCTGAGTCTAGGATTTGTCAGGTGTGCCAGATAGAGCCCGAGATAGAGCTACATTACATGTCAAATATACTATGAGATACGAGGCCGCTTTCACTGTCTATTCAGAGAGGGTTTTGGACCACTTTCTAGAGTCATGAGATACCAGGATCAGAGATGCCTCGGAGTATACTTACTGGAGATTCGCAGACACAGAGAGGACCTCTTGAAGAGGGGCATAATGAGAGAGATCCAGTGACAGCGACAGATTACAGATTTCTTTCAGTCACGGACAGAGGAGTTCAAGCAGCCCCCACAACATAGCAGCACAAGAGGCACCAGAAGGATACTGCTTGATTGGGCAATAGAGTTGGTCCGGTCGCCCACGGATGAGGGGGCCCTCTCGACATCGACGCAGATTGCGATAGAGGATCCATACCATACTGGCGCGACATAGGAGTGCCTACCTTGGAGGACATTGAATCTATATAGCCTTTTGGATACTGATGTATATGTATATGATGCCTCAACTGTCAGAGAGCTCCATTGTATCAACTCACCCTTTGTATTCCCTTTGTATCAGCTTTCACCCCACCCCTACCTACTATTTTCTTTTCAGTTCTTTGTACTTTTTGTACCCAGACCTGGTATTAGATTCACCACATGTAACCTTTTGGTCTCATAGGTCATTTTGGCCTTTTGAAGACGTTAATATTACATTTCATTTCATCATCTCTCTCTCTCTCTCTCTCTCTCTCTCTCTCTCTCTCTCTCTCTCTCTCTCTCTCTCTCTCTCTCTGTGTGTGTGTGTGTGTGTGTGTGTGTGTGTGTGCACCGAGCATTGGAGCTACGGAGATCCGGACAGCCATGATTGAAAAGAGGGGCTACACAGCACATCGACGGAGACTACAACAGAGGATCCGAGCCATACTCTCTCGACATCCAGAGTGCAACACAAGTCAAAGAAATAAAGGAGGAAGGAGAAAAGAAGACCTCATGGGTGGAGGTTCTCTCCAAAACACAAAAGAAGGTGGAAGAGGCTGAAAAGTGGATTGAAGTTGTCAAGAAGGGGAAGGGCAAGGACATTCCGACTACACCCGACATCATCAACAAGACACTTGAAGAGGAACAACGAAGAAGGGTATGCGCTCTACACGTGAGAGTGACCGGCCTAAAAGATTCAAATAAGGTGGACCAAGAGGTGAAGAGCCTCATGTCAATGATGGAGGTAGAGAAGCCCTCGCACACACAAGCTTGGAGAGTGGGCAAGGAAAATGAAGGTAATGGGGAGAGTTCAAAAGAACTGGCTCTCATTTTGCGCTTTCCCTCCATGGAAGAAAAGAAAGACTTTTTAAAGAAGAGGCCAACCCTCAAGAAAACGGGTATCTTTTTAGGAGATGACCTTACCCTCTCACAGCTTGCACATATGAGAGAGGTCATGCCGGAGATTATAGTAGCAAGGGAGAAGGGAAAGTTAGCCTTCTACAGAAATGGACGAGTAGTGATTACAGAGCACCGCTCTACACGACGGAGAGAGACCTATGGGACCACTCTCAGGATGGCGGTTTGGAACTGTAATGGTTCGTATAGACTTGATGTGGGGGCCTTTGAGGACAGCTTCAGAGACAGAGACATTGTTTTCTACTCAGAGACTCATTTGGCTCCGGGACAGTTGATGCCGCATATATCACGATACAAATTGGAGACAGCTTGCCGGACATGCACCAAATCTGAGCATGGGACTAGAGGGTGAGGAGGTGTAGTAGTTCTTTTCAGAGAGGAGCTCCAGCCAGTACTGCACATAGTTCGGAGAGATAATCAAGCCAGATACTTGTGGGTGAGGATGAGGGCAGAGACTGGACGTTTCTTGTACATCGCCATATGCTATTTTCCTCCCAGCACTTCAGTATATGCTTCACCCAGAGGACAGTCTCCTTACTCTGTACTTGATGATGATATCTGGGAGTTTTCCAGGGATGGAGACATCATACTTTTGGGGGTTTTCAATGCCGGTACAGGCAGTTCACATACGGTTTTTTGTGACACCTCAAAGGAGATGCTCAGAGAGCTAGAGCCAGAGGAGATGGGGCTTGAGAGATGCTCACACAACAGAGAGCATACAGAGTATGGAAGATACCTCAGGGAGATGACGACTACTCACAGTTTAGCCATACTCAATGGCTTACCGACTTTCCCATCGTCTACAGGTTTTACTTGTTTTCCACAGAGACATGGGTCCAGTGTTGTAGACTATGTTCTGACACATCCGAGCTTTATCTCTCACATTCTGGATTTCACAGTGGGGCCCAGGCATGTTGGGATAGCAGTAGATCATGCACTTATGACATTATCAGTCTCCTTTGAGTAGAATACATCTCAGGCCTCAGGGGGTGGTAGACATCCACGCTGTACTTCTACACCAGAGACTGACTCAGTCTATGCAAAGGAGATACGTAGACTTTTATGCACATCAGAGCCAGTGTACACAGTGAGGAGATCACATCTATGGTGACAGTGACATTACATGGGGCAGCGACAGAGGCATACCCACACACTCAGCCTGGTCAGAGACGTCGTTCTGGGCACATGCCTAAGAACAGCTGGTATGATGAGGAGTGTCGACAGAGGAGAGCTCAGGTACAACGGGAGCTGCATTGGGAGTGATCACCTATAGACAGTCTCGTATTGCTACACGACGACTAGTACAACAGAAGAAGCGAGCTTTCTTGGTCCAGATGGAGCAGGATTTATATCAGCTCTGCCTTAGCAGAGATTCAGGAGAGGCTTGGCGTCTATTCCATGAGCAGTCTCCCCCACCAGTGATTACCTCTATAGAGATATGGGGGCAGTATGCAGCATCTTTATATATTGTACCTGGACAGGCACCACTACGAGATCCACCACAGCCATGTCCGGCTACGAGCACCTTCTTTACCACTAAGATGGTAAAGGAGGCCATTGACAGGATGAAGACCAGACGGGCACAGGATCATGGGGGTTTGGTAGCAACGCACATTATATATGTTGGGGACTTGTTGGCAGAGATGCTTGCACTGTTGTTCAACCGTGTCATGTGTGAGGGCTTTCTTGAGTCTTGGAGATTGTCTACTATTGTACCTATCTTCAAGACAGGAGACCCCACAGTGCCGGGGAATTACTGTAGTATCATGGTTGGACACACATTGGCACGGTTGTATGCATCCATCCTTGAGCATAGGCTAAGCAGTTCGGCAGAGATTATGGGCATACGGGCACCTGGACAGGCTGGGTTCAGGAGGGGTTTCTCCACACTGGATCATGTCTTTACACTCAGAGTTATCATTGAGGAGGGTCGAGCACATGGTAGACGGATATATTGCAGCTTTGTGGACTTCCGCAAAGCTTTTGACACAGTACCGAGGGCCAGATTGATGCGCCGACTTATGGAATTGGGGGTACTCACAGAGCTGATATGGGGGATTATGGCATTGTACAGTTCAGTGATGGGTCATGTACGCACACCAGAGGGGATATCTAACATAGTTCACTCCACTATTGGGGTGAAACAGGGATGCCCATTGTCCTCTACTTTATTTGGTATGTATGTTGATGAGGTCTCTGATTATATTGACAGAGGAGGAGATAGAGGTGATCAGCTTGCAGGGACATGGATCCCTCTTCTATTGTATGCTGACGATATTGTGTTGATATCAGACTCACCAGAGGGTATGCAGAGACATTTGGACGCATTGCATAGTTTTGCAAGGGATAGTGGATTGTCTGTCAACCTTGGTAAAACCAAGGTTATGGTATTTAATACCACGCCACAGTGGGTTAGGAGATCAGCACCTACATTCACATATGGTCAGGACAGTATGGAGTACACTGATGCATACACATATCTCGGGGTGGTCTTTAGTGGACGGAGGTTCACACTGAAAGTGGCAGTAGACACTAGATTGACTGGTGCCTATGCAGCCCTAGGCAGTTTAGAGAGGATTTGTTCGCAGGTTTAGTTCTAGGAACCTCGAACAAAACTCTGGCTCTTCGACACTTTGGTCGCTTCAGTTATGCACTACGGGGTTCAAGTTTGGGGACCGTCTGTTGACAGTGCTGGATGGAGTAATATGGAGAGGCCCTTGGTATCTATGATTTCTAGGCTGATTAGAGCCAAGGCCTCAGTTCCACATGACATCATACGAGCGGAGCTGGCTGCCCCACCTATGCAGGTTGAGGCACTTACCAGATCAGTATCATTTGTACACAGCTTATGGGACACCACTAGGGATAGATATGCTAGACTTGCTCTTGAGTCATCCAGACAGCTGGCATTACAGGGAGATACATCATGTTGGTATGCACAGATGAGCTCATGGTTTCAAAGGCATGGTTTTAGCACGTATGGAGATTACTAGACTCATTCGGCTATCCGGCTTGATACGAGGAGGACATGGATAGAGCCATCACGGGAGTTGGGTACGAAGAGGGCTTTCTATAGAGAGCATCTTCTCCATCTCACGACAGACGGTTTTGTCACACGGCCCAGCTACATGGACACACATCTATCTCATGGGTTACGATGTGCCATAGGCCAGATTCGCACATCTTCACACCAGCTTGGGATTGAGACAGGTAGATTCAGAGGCATACCAGTAGACAATAGGATATGACAGTTATGCCATGCAGAGCCAGAGACAGAGTTTCACTACATATGTCACTGCACAGTCTACTATGAGATACGGGGACGCTTTCATTGTTTATTCAGAGATGGTTTTGACTCGTTAGATAGAATCATGAGATATCAGGATCAAAGATGTCTCGGATTATTTCTACTTGAGATACAGAGACATAGAGACTCTCTATTGAGAGGGCATAGACAGAGAGTCCCAGAGACGCATCTCAGATTTCTTCAGTACGAGTACCACAAAGGCAGAGGGGACACCACCATCACAGAGCTCGGTTCCCACCCATACACACACCAGTGGTACTCTCATTGACCAAGCTATATAGTTGGGGAGATCGGGACGACCGCGACTGAGGAGGGGAGCCACGCAACACCGGAGGAGATTGCGTCAGAGGATCCACAGGATTCTAGCACGACACCTAGAGTGTCTTTTAGGATAGGCTTCATGCTATTGCTATATTGTATCATGGTGACACTTATCCCCACTTTGTACCTTTGTGGCATGATACTATTGCTCAGCTTACCAGCCACCCATAGGAGTCGGTAGCACTCCTATCTCAGTTTTTAGTTTGTAGTTTTCTTTGTTTGTACGCAAACGTGGTACTAGACTCATCATTGTAATCAGTTTGGTCTCATAGGTCATTTTGGCCTTTTGTAGACATTAATATATCATTTCATCTCTCTCTCTCTCTCTCTTAAAGAGATTTTAAGCCTTAAGGTAAATTTTAAGTTTGCCCTATTCTCAGTCCCTCACCCTAGTACCCTAGTACCCTACCCCACATTTGTGGCTCGGGTTCGATGGATCCGCCCACTGAAGGGGAAGGGCCGGGTGTAGATAGCTACACCACCCCAAAAAAAAACAACAACTACATTTAAACTGAGAAACATAGATACTGTACTATCACCGGGATCCTTACGAGTGGGGAAAACCTCCAGGATACATGATGAACTAATGATGGAAAATGTCCAGGTGATGCTCAAATCAGAGCTAAACTATATGAGGGATAACATCAAGAAGGAAATGCACGCGAGCGCTGAGAGCTACAGGAACTCAATGTATGGAGACATGATGAGAGAACTAAGGAGAGAGATCCGGGGGATACAGAATGAGGAGATTCAGATCTTGAAAACGGAATTACGAAACCTAATCAAGGCCGAAGTAAATGTAATAGAATGCGTTATGCAAAAGAAACTCGATGAGGCAATAGCAAGTTTTGAAGCATGGAGAACAAATATGGAAAAGCACATGGGGGAAAAAGATGCAATAATCAAGGAGCTAAAAGGAGAACTTGCGGCTTGCAAATCTGCAACTAAGGAGAAGGGAGACGACCAACCTTCGGTGCTGAAGAAGCTCGAGGACATGAAGGATCAAATGAAAGCTCTACGGGAAGGAGATGAACAAAAATCGAAAACGGCATCTTCATGGGCGGAACGTCTTTTTAAGACACAAGAAAAGGTTGATGAAGCAGAGAAATGGATTGAGGATGCGAAGAAAGGGAAGGCCTAGATGCTCGAGACCACACCTACTTCTACCATTATTAATATGACCATTGAGGAAGAGCAGAAAAGGAAGAATCGGGCTCTGCATGTGCGGGTCACAAGAGTCAAAGACAAAGAGAATGTAGATGAAGAAGTGAAGGAACTGCTACAACGCATGGGCATCACAGAGCCTACTCACACAAGTGCATGGAGAGTGGGCAAGAAAGGAATCGATGAGAAGGAAAACGTAAAGGATAGGGCACTTATTCTCCACTTCCCAAATATAGAAAGAAGGAAAGAATTTCTAAAGAAGAGGCCAACTCTTAAAAAAACCGGTATTTTCCTGGGAGATGACCTTACATTGGCACAAGTGGCACACATGCAAGAGTTGATGCCAGAGATCAGGGCAGCAAGAGAAAAGGGGAAAATCGCCTTTTATAGAGGAGGGAAAATAGTGGTTCTGGAAAAGCGCTCAGCATGACGGTGCGAGACCTATGGGGCGACGCTCCGGATAGCGGCGTGGAATTGTAATGGATCATATAGGTAGATGTAGGTGCCTTTGAAGACAGCTTTAGGGACAGAGACATAGTTTTCTACTCAGAGACACACCAGATACCGGGACAGCGTATGCCACATGTGAAGGGATATATTTATGGGAAACAGCTGGTCGACCAGACAAGAGATCTCTACGGGGTAGCCGGGGTTCAGGAGGAGTAGCAGTCTTATTTAAAGAGGAGCTGAAACCACTACTACAAATTATCAGGAAAGATGAGCAAGCAAGGTATATGTGGGTGAGAATGAGAGCCGAGACAGGTAGATTTCTATATATGGCTATATGCTACTTCCCTCCAAGTACCTCAGTCTACTCCTCACCTAAAGGACAGTCCCCTTTCTCCATATTGAATAATGACATATGGGAGTTCTCTAGAGATGGAGACATTGTTCTCTTAGGAGACTTTAATGCCAGAACGGCCAACTCTCAAGCAGTATTCTATGATACTTTTGAGGAAATGCTCAGAGAAGTGGATTTATCACAGAGGGGGCTTACTAGAAACTCACAGGATAAAGAACACACTGAATATGGGAGACATCTCATGGAGATTGCAACTATACATGGTCTGGCCATACTTAATGGTCTAGAGAATTTCCCGTTATTTGGGGGATTCACATGCTTCCCGCACAGGCATGGGGCCAGTACAGTGGATTATGTCATGACTTCACCAAGCTTTATTTCTAGTATGGAGGACTTTAAGGTGGGACCCAGACCGGTTGGGATTGCAGTGGATCATGCTCTCTTGACGTTATCAATCTCCTTCCAATACAATGCCTCTCAAGTACAAAAGGAAGAAGACACACACAAGATATACTTTCACGCCAGAGACTGATTCAGTCTATGTGGAAAAGATCTATAATAGGATGTGGGCAGCCGAGCCAATATATACTGTAGAGGAGATTACTTCTCAGTTAACAGAGATACTACATGGAGCAGCACAAGAGGCATACCCACATACTCAACCTGATCAAAAGAGAGGATCTGGGAACATGCCTCAAAACAGTTGGTATGACGAGGAATGCAAAGAGACGAGAACCCAGGTCCAGAAAGAACTTACACTTGGGATCATCACATATAAGCAGTCTCGGATTGCTCTTCGGCATATAGTACGTCGCAAGAAAAGGGCATTTTTAGCCAAACTGGAGAAGGATTTATATCAGCTCTTCTTGAGTCAGGACTCACATGAGGCCTGGCGCTTATTTCACGAGCACTCACCGCCTCCGACGATTACTTCTCCTGAGATTTGGGGTCAATATGTAACATCATTATATATGGTATATGGACAGCCTCCATTACCAGATCCGCTAGAGCCATGCCCTGCTACTAGTACTTTCTTTACTACGGAAATGGTGAAAAAAGCCATTGATAAGATGAAGACGAGAAGAGCATATGATCATGATGGTTTAGTAGCAGAACATCTGATCCATGCCAGGGATCTACTTTCAGAAGTCCTTGCTCGTCTGGTTAATCGGGTCATGTGTGAAGGATTACCAGAATCTTGAAAATTATCTACTATCGTACCTATTTTCAAGTCAAGGGATCCTATGATACCCGGGAACTACCATACCATTATGGTAGGTCACACATTGACCCGACTGTACGCATCCATTCTTGAACAAAAATTGAGTAGATGGGCAGAGAATGAGGGCGTAAGGGGGCCCCAAGGAGATTATTTGGGGGATCATGGCCCCCAAGGGCTAGATCTTATACAGTTGGATACTAAGAGGACATGGGTAGACCCTACACAAGAATTGGGCACGAAGATGGCCGACTACAAAGAAAACTTCCTACAGCTATCTAAAGATGGATTTGTGATTCGCCCGAGCTACATGGATACCCACCTGTCTCATGGTTTGAGATGTGCTATTGGTCAGATTCGTACATCCTCACACCAGTTGGAAATTGAATTTCGCAGATTTAGGGGAATCCCACCTGAGAGCAGAATTTGCAAGTTATGCGGAATGGAGCCGGAGACAGAATTACACTACATATGCCACTGCACAGTATACTATGAGATACGTGGGCGTTTCCATTGCCTATTTAAAGAAGGCTTTGGACCTCTAGATAGAATCATGCAATACCAAGATCAAAGATGCTTAGGCTTGTACCTACTGGAACTACATCGGCACAGGGATAATCTAATGAGAAGACAAAGAGCACTACAGCCTCAGAGGCAGATCACAGATTTCTTCGGATCGAGAGAAGCAGGAGTGGAAGGAGAAGCAAGAGGCCAGCAGCCAGCACAAAGGAGTACCCACATTCATACCAAAGGCACCCTAATTGACAGAGCAATTGAGCTTAGGAAATCAAGACGACCACGACCAAGATGTAGAAGCACACTTCACCAGAGGAGACTACAACAAAGGATTAGAAGCATTCTAGCCAGACACCCAGAATGCTCCTAAGAAGTTTATTTAATACTTTGTATTTAGTTTTCACATTTATTTTCACATTTTCACACTTAGTACTTTAGTACTAAGGTACCCAGACATTGTAACAGATTCACCACTTTTGTATCAGTTTGGTCTCATAGGTCATTCTGGCCTTTTGAAGACGTTAATATAACATTTCATTTCATTTCTCTCTCTCTCTCTCTCTCTCTCTCTCTCTCTCTCTCTCTCTCTCTTCCAGGAACCTAGGACAAAATTATGGCTCTTTGATACTGTGGTTGCCTCTACTATGTTATATGGGGTGCAGGTTTGGGGACCTTCTGTAGGCCAGGATGGTTGGAGGCGTATGGAGAAGCCCCTGGTATCTATGATCTCTCGGTTGATTAGAGCCAAGGCTTCTGTACCGCATGATATCATTCAAGCGGAATTAGCTGCCCCCCCCTATGGAGATTGAGGCGCTTACCAGATCAATCTCCTTTGTACACAGTCTGTGGGATACTACCAGAGACAGATATGCCAGAGTGGCTCTAGAGTCCTCCAAACAATTAGCTCTTAATGGGGATACATCATGCTGGTATGCACAGATTGCATCATGGTTTCAGACACATGGCTTCACCATGGACAGGTTGCCTCCTTTTCAATACTCTGTACAGGCACCCTTGAGGTCTTTGACGCGGGTAGAGATTAATAGACTCATTCGTGAGGATCTGATCGAGCTGGACACGAGGAGGACCTGGATAGAGCCGATATAGGAGTTGGACACAAAGATGGCTTTCTATAGAGACCATCTTCTCCACTTCACGGAGGATCGGTTTGTGATTCGACCTAGCTATATGGATACACATCTTTCTCATGGTTTGCGTTGTGCCATTGGCTAGATACGCACGTCCTCACATCAGCTCGAGATTGAGACTGGCAGATTCAGAGGGACACCAGCAGATAGCAGGATATGCCGCTTATGCCATCTAGAGCCAGAGAAAGAGGTACATTACATATGTCACTGCTCAGTGTACTATGAGATACAAGGCTGTTTTCATTGTCTATTCAGAGAAGGTTTTGGGCCTCTATCTAGGGTCATGAGTCATGAGGATCAGAGATGTCTTGGGCTATATCTACTTGAGTTACACAGGCATAGAGAAACTTTACTGAGGAGAGCTGAAGAGAGACAAACCTAGAGACAGATCACGGATGTCTTTACACTAGATATTGTACACCCAGAAGAACAGACAGAGGAGCAGCCAACAGTGGAGAGGTCTGCCCGCACTACTGGCATTCTCATAGACCGAGCATTGGAGCTAGGGAGATCTAGACGACCCCGATGGAGAAGAGGAGCTACACAGTTTCGAAGGAGGCTACAGCAAAGGATTCGAGCCATACTTTTTCGTCGTCTAGAGTGCAGATGAAGATGGATCTCTATGAAGATGGATTCTCTACTTCCCTCCCATATTGTCTACACATTGTACTGCTTAGTTCACACATTTCACGCCTTTCACCTTTCACACCTATCAGCTTAGTTTAGGATTCCGTAGTATTTATATTCTGTTATCCTAGTTTAATTTATTTTGTTAATCTGACTTTGTATCAGATACACCGCATTGTAACTTTCTGGTCTCATAGGTCATTTTGGCCTTTTGAAGACGTTAACATAACATTTCATTTCATCTCTCTCTCTCTCTCTCTCTCTCTCTCTCTCTCTCTCTCTCTCTCTCTCTCTCTCTCGTCCGTGATCTAGCCATCCGAGCTAGCTGCTTAGTTCACACCTAGCAGTTTAGGATTCCATAGTATTTTATTTTGTCATTTTGTCATCTTGTTACTCTGACTTTGTATCAGATCCACCACATTGTAACTTTCTGGTCTCATAGGTCACTTTGGCCTTGAAGACGTTAATATAACATTTCATTTCATGTCATTTCTCTCTCTCTCTCTCTCTCTCTCTCTCTCTCTCTCTCTCTCTCTCTCTCTCTCTCTCTCACACACACACACACACATGACGTATATTTTGGCTTTGAAAAACTCCTCTTAAATGGTTTTATCAAGCCAAAACTCAAAATAAAGAATTGTGACTGTATTTCTGTTACTTGCATGTAGGGGAGCATTGATATTTTTGCAGAAGGTTCAGCTGGAAGATGCGGGCGATGTAGAAACACTGTGCTCGAAGGTATACCAATGTTCTTTGCTCTACTCTTGTATTGCCAAAGACATTTTTAGTGATTCAACGCTCTGAAAATTATGGTCCTTCCATTGAAGGTTTTCATTGAGGGAGAGATTGCTGTTCCCAACCGTGTGCACCTGTCCTTGAAGGATAAGCTTCAGTTTTTGGAAGCTATGCGAGAGAAGCTTAGAATTCAACCAACAAGGCTAGCCTATGAGTCTCTTCTACAAAGTTGTGCCAAGGAGAAAGATGCGTATCATGCTGAAGCTGTTCTGCTCATGATGAGATCCGATAGACTACAATTAAACATGTTCACATACATGATGTAAGCTCCTTCGCACTCTTTTCTTTTGTTTTGATATAGTCTGAGTGTTCCGTCAATTCACACATTTGACAATAGTTAACACAGTTAGCTCACTTAAGAGAGCCCAAGTTTGCTGTGTCTTTTTTCTTTCCCCATAACAAAGGCTGTTATGGGATTGATCATCAGAGTTTGTGATTGAGATTGATCATCAGAGTTTTGGTTACTTCTTGCCACAAACGAAGATTTTCGACAAATAGATTCAGTGGCCAACATTCTTTCTCGCTTTCGCTTTCACATTGTACATGTGAAATTTACTAATTATCGGTGGCCAACCCACTTTCTTGATGACCTCAGGCCGCTTCAGTTACGATTGCCACATCCTGAGTTAGATTTCTTGGAGGATATAGCAACACAAGCACCCGGAGGAGATCGGGCAGTTCCCGGCCACCCAGCGTGCTCAGCCCCTCTCGGGCGTGAAGGGGATCTTGGAGATTCTTAGGAATCGGAGCACAAAAGTTTGGATCTGCAGACAGACAGTCAGATTTTCATGGTGAGCAAGAGATCCAAAGGGATCTGCAGGGAAATTGAATGTACACACACACACACACGTTGCCCTTGTGAGCCCGGGACAGTGAGCTTGAAGCTAATTGAGCTCGTGAGCAGTAAGAAGTCAAAGGCTGGTAGCATAGCAAAGCAGTGCGGAGCTGCAAGGAAGCTTTGAAAAGCTTGGAACCTTGGAGTTGGCACCTAGGAGCCAACTCAACCAAACAGGCAATCGGGCTTGATTGCGCAAATTTCGGGCAGCAGCAGAGAACAAGCCAAGGCAAGGCTTGAATTGAGTTGTTTTGAGTGTGAGCAGAGAGCAGTGCACAGTACTTATCAGCAAAAGGGGGACTGCGTGCAGGCGGACTGCAGAGCTCGCAGGAAAGGGTCGACCACACACACACTCAATTCGTCAATGGGCAGAGGCTTTCAACTGCAGCAAAGGAGGGTAACTAAGCCCAAGACAGCGAGCACAAGCAGGTTTAAATTCTGCAGCGCTGGGAGCAAGAGAAAGCAGGCAGTGCTGGGAGCTTTGAATTCTTGGAGTGTGTGTGTGTAGATACACACACACACATAGATAGCGGAATTTGAATTATTGGGTAAACATCGAAGGAAGCATAGAGGGGGAATTCAATATAGAAGACGGAGCTTGTGCAAGGAGCACTCAGAGGTGCTTGGCAAGGCGGCGAAGCTCGGCACACACACACCCCTTCAGCCCGTCGCCGTTGCTCTGACAGATGGCAGAAACCCGTCAGTCTCGTCAGTTTCCAAAATGATTTTTTTAATCTTTTTTATTTCAACCTTTGTGTGAAAGAGTGGGTTCCCACGCCCCACCCCGACTATGCCAATGACGGACACTAAGTGTCCAGTGGCAGTCTATGCCAGTGACGGTGATGTCACATTTGCCTTTAGCGTTCCTCCTGATTACATGTCTTTGAGCAGTGACACTTCTCCACGTTGGTTGCTAGATGAGGATGCAGTTTCCATGTCACACCGCATCGTGACTGGTTTAGCACCTTCTTTAGTGGGAGTTTTGGTTGTCTACACTTGGTCGATGGTTCGGTGTTTGATATAGAGAGTGCAGGAGACATTTGTTTGTCTTTGCCGAGTGGTGCGTCATACACACTATGGCATGTGCGCTATGTTCCTCAACTGAGACAGAGCTTGATCTCAGTGAGACAGTTAGCAGACTTTGGTTGTCAAGTACTGCTTAGAGAGCAGTCTTTTCAGATGCATTGTGGTTCATTAGTGATTGTCAGAGGAGCCTGCAGCGGCTTGGTATATCCTGTGCATGTGTCTGAAGTTCGAGATGGCGTAGTGTCGATTTTGTTGTTGGCATAGATAGAGCGGCAGTGCTCTAGTGAGATACAGCAGGTGTTGTCAAACTTTGTGGAGGTAGAGGTAAAGCAAGTTTGCTCCTTAGAGACACAGGTATAGCTGATAGATATGGAGTTCTTTGATATGCTCATGTTAGAGGCTGATGAGTTGGTACCAGGAGGAACAGTTTTGCCTATGGGTGAGAGGGACGTAGCTTCCTCAATGTCGGTGTTGACACATCCATACGCGATTGGTAGTTATGAGGATGTAGTGATTGCAGATAGCGCAGGGTAGGCGAGTACAGCCAGGTTTGCGCAAATTTCGTCAGCGTTTGGGCGTCTCATGTTCGACTTGTTAGTGTTGAGGCCCGATCTAGTAGCTGTAGTGGGAGCAATTGCAGCAGGGGTTGTCAGTCGTGCGATGGCTAACACTAGCATGATGTATAGTGGAGTTTTGCAGACCATACAAAGTAGTCTGCGGGATTTACATGCAGGCTCTAGCGTGGGTACGCACACTCACCTACCGGTGCATCGCCTTTAAGTGGGAGATTGTTGGGGTAAAGGCGCTATGCCTTTGCCCGGGGCCGAACATCCGGTGTTTGGTCGCCCACCCACGTGTACATGCCCTTATTCATTGTACATATATGAATAATGAGCACCTCAGTCATAACTTGCTAGAGGTTGCTCCACCCACACGGTCTCGTGCTTCTCTCCTTCCCCACATGCACCGCACCGCGCGCGCACTCACAGGTTCTTTCTATTCCTTTGAAGACTCTTGTCCTGTTGAGGTGGACACTGGCTTGTCCGTAGGATAGGTGAATGACCCGGCATGCATACCAAAACCTTGCTTTGCATGTCCCATGAGTCTCTGAATGGAGTCAGACTTCCATTGTAGACAATATCGTCGAATCTCTTTTGGCAAACCACAGTAAAATTGCTCAATCTTGTCTCAATCTGGTCCTTCAAAGCGGCCCTCCAAAACAAGGAAACTAGCAAATAGACATCCCAAAACCTCTGGCAACCACCTGCTGCGAATTGGTGTCAAACATGAGTGGCAGCCCATGAGATCAAGTGGGGTGCAGGATGGTTCGGGAGCGAAGAGGGGAGTCCAAGGCGGGAACTACATCAAACAATGTTGTTTCCTGAATTCCATCACTTGATTCCTCTTTTTATCCCCCAGTTCCTTTAATGCTACATTTAATTACCTTAATTCTCCCCCATTGCAAATACTTATGGGATCCCCAGGGTCAGTTAAGATTTTTTATATTTGTCCTTGCAAAAGATGTCTAGGATGTGTATCGTTCATCCCATTCGTGATCTCTATTTTCATGGTTTGCTAGCTGAAAGGTATCGAATTCATCGCTGATGAACAATTCAAGAGGTGTAGTTTAAGGACACTGGTAGCAAAAGTCAATGCATGGATATCTTCACAAGGACGTATCATGGACTTGTAGCTGTTAATGACCATTGCAACGTCTTTGGGGCTTTCGGGTACGATGAGGTCATTGATGATGAGGATGGTGAAGCTCATTGGTAGACTATTCTAAGTGCCTTGGACTCTGGGGCGATCACTTTTCAAAAGGTGTACTATACCACAGAGGTTAACCAAAGAGGATTTTAGATAGTCAAGAATTGTATACTTAATGTAGCATTAGAAGGGGGATGAGGTTTTTTAAAAGACACCCACAGTCTAAATATGCATGTATATAGAGGTTTTATTAATTATCTCTTGAACACACGTGATATAAATGGCTTTTGATGAGTGACAGCCCGGGCCTTGGATCTACTGAGGTATAGAAGAGCTTATCCTCAAGAAGTTCATTGTTTTATCTCAGCATGTGGCTTCAAAGTTGTAGATTTGATTATCAAATGTCTTACACTTACCTCCCCGACTTTAAACTTCTTGTATCTGAAAAGTTTTTACCATGATTCTATCATGCAGAATTCTCAGGATTATTGTTTCTACCGGCGACAAGGAAAAGGTGACCGTATTGCTCTCTGAAATGAATCAAACAATGCAAGTCAATGGATTAGCGGACAAGCACGTAAAGATGATTATTAAGAAAATTCTGAAAAGTGGGAATTTTGATTATTGATAGAGTAAACTATATCAACAATGGGACATTTAGCCAATGAGAAATATATGATGTCCATTCTTTCCTCTCTTCTTGTTTTACAATTTATTTGCCAACAGGAAAAGCTTCTTCTTCTTCTTCTTAGTGTTGGGGTGTGTTCCAATCTCCCTTTCTGAAGTTAGGGTTCCAAACAGGAAAAATCAGGCTTCTTCTTCGTCTTCTTAGTGTTGGCTGTGTTCCAATCTCCCTTTCTGAAGTAAGGGTCCTTGCATGTGTATTCGAAAAGATTTTTGGTTTTATGAAGCGCTTGAGGTTGTGTGAATGTTATGACAATCTTAGGTAATTTTCCCGTCTTTAGCATATTTTGATGTCTACATGTGATAGAAGTGGTGGAGTTTGTATTGATGTAGGGTGTTTAGTGTGTTCGTTTGAGTTCACCTTGTTGCAGACTTCATTAGTGACACCATTTATTAGTTTGGTGCAATGAGGCTTGGCAAAAGCTGCTACTATGCTTGGAAGTTTAGAATACCTATTTCAAAGGACTTAAAAACTATAAGAATTGCATTGAGGTAACCAAAAATCATTGATGTTTTTTTTTAATATATAAATCATTGCTTTGTTGATGTCTTATCTCCATTTGTCTAAATAGAATGCCATGAGTGGAAGAAGAGACGGTTTGTTGTGTGTGAGATTTCTTAAGCCATTCATGTTTAATTCTCCATTCACGTCAGTAGAGCACCATGAGTGAATGAGCAAGTTTGCCATGTCGTGCATTCCCTCAAACCATTTAGATTTTTCTCCATTCTTATGAGTAGGGTAGGGTGAGTGAAAATTCAAAGATTTTGTGGCATGGTGCAATCCTCAAAACAAATAACAGGATGTGGCGTTTGTTATTATGTTGTCTTGGTTCCTTTCTTTTTAAAATTACTCGAGGCACATTATTAAGAACCTATACTTAACCTTCATAAGTAGTGCTTTGTTGGTAAGTAGTAATTGAGGTGCATTGTGAACATAAATCTAAATGAGCTATACCCTCTCTTGAAAACTTTCATTGTTTACCTATTGATTTGACCTTATGTTGAGAATTAACCTTGGTTCCTCTCCAAATCTTGAAAACAAAATTGCACTCCATAAGGTAGAGTGTTCAATGCTAACACACATTGGCTATATCTCATGCGAGTGCTTGATGTGCATGCTTAGGGGCTATAGGAGAATCTTGGGATTTCACGAAACATTGATATTATTTTTTGTTTCAGTGCTATTGTTTTCCAATGCTTGCATCTCTTGTTATGTATACTATAGGGTCAAGCGCAATGGAATCTTAGCCATCTTGGAATTGGTCTTCTTTTATATGCTTGCATTTGATTCCTCTCCAACTCTTGAACACACAATTGCACTTCATTATGTAGAGCGTTCAGTGCTAACACACATTGGCTATATCTCATGCTAGTGCTTGGTGTGCATGCTTAGTGGCTATATGAGAATCTTGGGATTTATGGGAACATTGATATGAGACTCTGGTGTTACTTTTTGTTTTAGTGCGCTTGTTTTCTTCCAATGCTTGCTTCTCTTGTTATGTATGCTATAGGGTCAAATGCAATGGAATCTTAGCTATCTTGGAAATGTTCTTCTTGTATATGATTGTATTTGATTTCTCTCCAATTTTTGAACACACAATTGCACTTCATAAGGTAGAGCATTCAGTGTTAACACACATTGGCTATATCTCGTGCTAGTGCTTGATGTGCATGTTAGAGGAGCTATAGGAGGATCTTGGGATTTATGGGAACATTGATATGAGACTCTGGTATTACTTAATGTTTCATTGTGTTTGTTTTCTTCCAATGCTTGTTTCTCTTGTTATGTATGCTATAACGCAATGGAATCTTAGCCATCTTGGAATGCGACAATGATTCTTCATCTCAAAATGGGTATGATCAACTACCTTAGTTCTTTGGCAAGAGGGACCTTCAAATGTAGTGATTGCAAGATGTTTTCTTTGGGTGGCTATCAGGAAGTAGTATTAGATAAGGTATGGTTTACTTCTTCCAACCTTGACAAGATCTTCATGCACTCAATAACCTTCAAACCTTGGTCACATTTATACATCTCTTTCATTCTGTTTTGAATTACATCAATCTTTGCTTGACAGGGTCTTCTACCATATGGCCCACACATATGCCCTACAATAAGATTTGTTCACTCCCAACACTCACTTTTTCCCAACACAAGGATCCACTATGTACTTACAATCAATACTATTCTCATCCATATTGATGCCAAAACGAGGATTTCAAGCTCTTCCCTATTCTTCTCCTTCCCAAGCCTCCAAGCCACCTAGATATAACACTACTCAACTTTAATACCTCCTCCTAGAGGTCCTTGCTAGTCCCACCAAAGTTGCCAAAACCTTGTGGAGGGAGTATGAAAAAAGCAGCCAATTCTAGGCACAAGAATCAACTACAAGGAAGTACATTGAAGCGAGAGGGAAGATGTTGGCATATGCATTCACCAATGTGGACACAAATAAGGCTAAGATTGCAAAGGCATAGCCAAAGTGCCATGATTATTGGGTCAAGTGTCTGGTTTATATTAGAGCTACCGTGTAGATGAATTCAACAAGCCGGCAAAGGGGGGAGTCAATCTTTGGGATGGTTGGCCTTTATGTTTGTGAACTTGGACAAGGACAGCGATGTTGTAGAAAGAAATCGGGATGAGTTTATGAAGATTACAAAGTAGAAAAGGTCCATAATAACATCTCCACTAATGATTTGAAAATGGTCTAACATTATTGATGAATACATATGTAGCATAGCTCACGTTTCTTGCATGAGCCATACGCCAGATTTGTCAACAAATCACAATGCCACAGGTAATGATTCTAGTTCTAGACTCTCAAGCAAGGACCAAGGCTCCACATTGAGCTCACACCTTGGGAGAGTTTGAAAAGTGTAGGATGATTCCCTCATTCAATTAACACAGTGTGGCAAAGACTTGGTGAAAGAGCTTAAAGAGTCCCCACAGCAAAATGGAAGCACTAGTCACAAAAGCTGAAAATTTTATTGGCTTTGCACAAGAAAACATTATATGCCTTTTTCCGTGTAAGAAGGAAACAAGTAGTTGTCGAAAACTTTAAAGTATGATGAGGATCATCCATCCACCTTTCAATAAGTACTAAGTATTGTTACAAGTCATGAATTCAATTTGATTAAGGCTAACCATTGCCAAACATAGTTGTTGTAGCTCTTAATAAGTATTGTTGGTTACAATAAGTATGTTTCCTTGTTCTCTTATGACTTTTCATGAATTCCATAAACATTTTTTTTTTTTATTCTTGTCTATGTGGTTGTGAGTTTTCCATCTCTACTTTGTGACCATAGCAAAAATAGCTCACTTGTTGAGTTTTTTTGCACTACTGTGAAAAACAATGACAATCAACGTGCTGGTTGATTTTTTAGGTTAGTTTATTCATGTCTTATGGTTTGCTAATCAAGTGAAACAATTTAACAATTCTACCGATTTTATTATTGGGTTTTACGTAAACTCAACATACATGTTGCTTGTGGGTTTTTCATATTCGTGTCTTCGATCCATGTCTTATTTTGCGTGCAAGAATTTGATAGCTACATTGGTTGTTGTGTTGTTTGTCTTATTGTAAGCAATCAAAAAAATGATTCTCTCGTTTTTGGCTCATGTTGACATGGCTAATGTTTACGAATTTCTATATGGATAAAGGCATGTATTATATTCCTTTATATTATTGGAAATAGTTTCATATTCACACCAACTATAACATGTGTCCTTCAACATCTTAAATTCATCCAAGTTAGAAGAGAGACTTCATATCATGAGACTTGTTGAAACCTTTCACAACCTGGCATCTGAACTTGATTTTTGGCCCCCACTTCCATTGCAAGAAAATGCGATGGATTGCAATGTAGCCCAGCTGCCGGGTACTTTCCTTTGGTAATCCCACCTTGGCATTGTGCCTTTATTGAGTTCCCTTCCTAGCATCCACCAACTTGCTAAGTGCGACAGGGGGACCTACATGATCTTGAACTGAGTCTAGACATCCTCTTACTATACGAGTTCCAATGCCGACCAACTTCCCATCTACGGGTGAAACTACTGTTCACATTGGCCATACAATTTATAACCATTTGCAACTTCAAAAAGAGTGTCTCAAAAATTAAACAAAAACCATCGGAAAGAAACCAACAACTAAGGTTAGCAGTTGCCACGTCCTCGTGACATAGTTAACAGGTGCCACGTCCTCGTGAAAGGGCCTCTGCTTCTAGAAAATTAAAACAAATGCTAGGTGTAGCTAGACAGATAATCAGATAGTCATGCAAGCTACACATTGCTCTCTTGGATGCGCTTGGAAGTGCACATTGTGTGTGAGCTCTATGCAAGTGTGGTGATGTTTTCTTCATTCAATATTCTTGCTATATATAAAAGGCTCTAGTGCTTGAAATATTGACCATCACTCATGTGTTCAATAGTGCAAAAGGGGACACCTAGACCGTTTGAACCACATCAACTATGACCACTACTTGAGTGTGACATGGGCCTTAAAACACCTTTTTATTTACTTGAATAAGACACATACATATAATATATGCATGTACAAATCCACAAGAATTACTTATGTGAATCCCATTAAAAAACAAGCAAGTCGTTCAATGACCAACTTCTTACAATAAGGCAAACAACCTGACAAGCAATGTAGTTTTCGTATGCTTGCCAACGATTAGCAAATCAAATAAGACACGGATCAAAGACATAAATATAGAAAGCCCACAAGAAATATGTATGTTGACTCCATGCAAAAACATCTATAAATTCAATAGAGTTGTTAGATTGTTACACCTGATTAGCAAGCCATATACAATGGGGACATATAAGACATGAATAAACCAACCATGAAAATTGCCAAATGTGTGGATTGTCAATGTTTCTTATGCTAGTGCATGATAAAAATCTGCAAGTAACATAGCTGGTAGCTTTTGGCTCTGACCACAAAGTAGCAATTGAAGACTTTCACAAGACCAGGTAGACAAAACTGAACAAAACTTTGTTTATGGAACTAGTGAAAAGTCATGAGAGAACAAGGAAACGTACTTATTGTATCCAGAAAGACTTATCAAGAGCTACAAGTACAAATCAATAACTATAAAATGGATGAAACTAACAAAAATCTATAACTATAAAATGGATGATCTTGATCATATTATTATTTTCCACCAACAAGTTGCTTTAGTCCTTCTTAGATGGGAAAGGTGTCCAACATTCTTTTGTAAATTCAAGAAACTTTTTAAACTTTCGTGAGTAATGCTTACATCTTGTCCTCGATCTCTTAGTCAGGTGGATGAGGGAATCATCCTACACTTTTCAAAGTGTTCTAGAGCATAAGCACGATGCGGAGCCTTGGTCCTTGCTTGAGAGACAAGAATCGTCACATTTGGCACTATGATATACAAACAAAGTTGACGCATGTCTCGGGCAAGAAACATGATCTATGCTACGCATGTACTCATCAACAATGTCAAACCATTTGCAAGGCCTTAAATTATCATTAGCAAAGATGTTGTTATGGGCCTAGTCTGCTTTGTAATCCTTATAGACTCATCCCCACCTCTTTCTACATAGTTCACTATCCTTGTCAAAATCCATGAACATGGATCCCAACTTCAATGCCACCTTGCTCCCAAGATTGACTCCCTGCTTTGATGGTTTGTCAAATTTGTTGTGCATGACATCTCATATGTGAGCCGGGTGCTCAACCCAATAGTCATGCCACTTTGACTTTTTTCTTTGCACCCTTAGCTTCATTTTTGTCCATGTGACTTGATGCATACACCAACTTCTTCCATGTCTTTGAGGCACCTCTTCGTAGTTGACTATCATGCCAAAAATTGGTTGCTTTTGTCGTCCTCCCACTGCAAGGTTTTGATAGCTTTGATGGCACGAGAAATGGACCTCTAGGTGGAGGTGGAGTTGAGTTGTATTGCAAGTGGGTGGCTTGGGAAGGAGGATATTGGCTCCATGGATGAGGGAAGTGAAAAAATTAAGGAGCTCGAAATCCTCCTCCTTGCCAGGCCTAGCATTGACATGGAGGATCCTCCCACCGCTTGGCTGAGAACAAAATTGTGAGATTGGAAGTACATAGGGTACCCCAGTGCTAATAACAATGCATGATAGTCATCTAAAGACATCATCCCTATAACTTCTACATTTGGAGTTGTGCCGAAGAAATAAGTTGACTAATGATGCAACATATGAATCATTGGCATATTGGAGAATAGTTGAGAATCGATTGTAATTTGACCTTAGAGCACACAAACCAAGATAAGCATACCCTAGATGAAAACAAACACACTGACTCTGAAAGTAATCCCAAAAATCTCATACGCTAGAATAGCAATTCTCACCTAAGGTCATGTCATAAGGCAGACAATAGCAAAGGCATAAGAGAATGGAATCATGCATTTAGAGGTCTATTCAAAACACACCTCGATTTTTCTATTCACAAACAAATCAATCATCACGGAGGCTAAGTGTTGTTTCTTAATTGTGTGTCTCCACAAATAGTAATTCTCAAAAAAACAAAATAACAAAGGCTTCATCTTGGTATTTATTTACAAAAATGGACCATGCCACTCCCCTTTGTATGTTAATCGTGCTACTCTCTCATAGGATGGAGAAAATGACCCAATTTTTTTGAGGAATGCATGACATAGCAAACCCTCTCGATCACTCATGCTGCTCTACTCACATAAATGGACAATTAAGCACCAATATTATGAGGAATTTGACACACATATTGAACCACCCTCTATTCTTTCACCCATGAAAATTCTATCACACGTAGCAAAGCTTTAATTTACTCACCCATGCTCCTCTATTCATGAAAAGTGGAAACCATCATTAAATCTTTGAGTGTATTGTCCTCATAGTATTATTTATGTTCATGAGAATTTCCTATGTAGTTTGCTAGCATGATAGTCTTGAGTGCCAAGCATGTCAAGTTTGTAAATAAAAACAATGCCTTTCAATATACAAAAGAGCAAAGGGGAGTGGAGAAGATACTTGGTAGAACCCAGAAATTGCTATCTTTGATGGTGCAAGTTCGGAAAGCTACTATAGTACACGGCCAAAAAGTTTATAATGAATCCATGGAAGGCATTTGAGGAGGTGTTGGTGACCACACTTTCTTACAATTAGTTGTGTATTGCTATGGTTGGGAGTGGGTAACAATGTGCTAGTGATGCCAACCACAACAAGGCACACCAGGCAAGAACTTTTTCCTCGTCCACCACTTCATATGACAAAAGAAGTGTAAGGAAAACATTTTATTGGTTAAGAGAATCATGCACAATGGTCAAGCACCCTTGTTTGACATGGGCCTTACTCTTTAGGTGATAAAATTTGAGAGTCGTTATTAGTAACAACAAGAAAATATGTTACATGTCACTATTGTAGCCATATGCAAGCTATTTCTTCTTTTTTTGGATTTGAGTGTTGAAAATGATTATATGAGGGATTCCGAGAAGGCAATGTAAGATCTAAACATGTGAGGCTTGTGAGTAGTGAATCGCATACACCTTGTGTATCTAGAGGCACTTTCCTTCGTCTAGCAAAGCGTGCAAACTTACAACCAATTCACAAGAAACGTGCATAATCTAGCTACTTCAAGTCCTTTGCACCTACATATAGTATAATCATAGGAGAATATTGATTTTCAATAAAATGAGACTCAATCTCTTCTTAGAAAATGGTAGTACTTTACTTTGTAGCTGCTTTGCATGTATCTGGAATCAAATTAGATTTTTAACTTCTTAGCAAATGGTAGTACTTTACTTTATAGTTGCTTTGCATGTATGTGGAATCAAATTAAATTTTTAACTGGTTTCTACACTTCCCAAGAGTGGCCCTCATAAAATTTGTGGATGAAAGTGCTTATTTTATTATTTCAATAAAATATAGCTTGATTTCTTTCCAAATGATGGTTTAGTTGAAGCTCCTCACAATGGGAACTTGCATATTGTGACAATTGCATGCTTGGCAAAATGTATTGTGATCCCTTTCTACACGATGGTTTAGTGAGAGTTTCCCCAAAATTGCAACTTGTGCATAGATCATCTTTTGGCAATCGCTTGTATGTTACGATTATGTTTTGTAATGACTATTACTACATCCATTCATGAAACCATCCATGTACCCTATAGTCCCTATAGTCTAACCAAATTCTGAATGAGAACGTTCAATTCAAGAGAGAAATTAGAGATCTGAGAGTAACTATTCCATAATAAAGATTTGATTATCGCTCCTTCATGCACAAGTAAGCATCAAGTAAATAGGAAATATCGTAGAGCAATAAGTGAGCATTGCTTAATTAGCTAATCCACATGAGCATAAAGGAACCCAAGGATTCATATTCATCATCTCTTTCACATGAGATTCACTGCCGTGGTGAGTGAGTCTCAATGAGTCTTGTTCTTTACCTGTTACAAGCTGCTTTGTATGCCTAGGGTTTTGTTTATTGTATTTCCAATCACCTAAGGCCTTTAGGGTTCCCTTGCTAATTGTATCTGCTACTTAGCTGTATTAATGCACATTTGGATCACAACTTGGAACTCCCAAATAGCCAAACTACACCAAATAGCATCTCATATGGCAAAGCCAATTGGAAATATATAATGAGAGGCCATATCCGCAAATTGTCTTTCCGAGTCTTATTTCATCTTTGCATCCATCCTTAGTATGTCCTTGCTCTATGCTTGAGACATTGTGATATTTGACCATTGCATTCTTGGAATTTATCATTCCCTCCTTTTTGGCATTGTTGAAAAGTGTTGATAGATGTTGAAATATTACCTTTTGAGGTTCAAGATCATTGACAAAAAGAGGGGGCTTTGAAGTGGTGTCCGTTATAGCAATAAATTGGCCATTATTACGATGACCATTTATTATGGTTGAATATGTGCAAGAATATTAAAACTAGAAAGTAACTATGCTATCTAGGATCTTTGATACTTGGACAATTAATGGGTCATATCTTCTGGGAAAAATGTGCCTATGGTATAAGCACATATGAAAGAATTATATGGATATGTTAAGCAAGTCAAGTTCTTTTTAAGACATAATTGATATGGGTAGGGTTAAGGCTCAGTAAAGATGCATCACCTTAAGGTTTTGGGGTATGTGCATGAATAATATTGGTATGAGAAACCTCACATTGAAGGAGTTTTTACATAGTGTTCAGCAGTGGTATCAAAGCCAAGTTTCTTGTTTGTTGAGTGTAAAAGCTAGCTTTTAAGCAAGAGGCTCGCAAGTTGAGCAAAAGACTGGTTAGCATGCAAAAAGCTGGTGCTTTGGGCATCATGTTGGCTAGCAAGTAAAGTAGGACATGTAGGCACCAAGGAGGATGTTGGAAGAGATGGTGTGTATTTCTTGATCACAAATGTTGGAAGAAATACATCTTCTCCTTGATCACATGCGCATTTTTGGTTGTTTAGCTTATCGAGATATTGTATTTGTAGAAGATTTTATTCAACCTTTGTTATCATGTACCAAAGACACTAATGTAAGCTCACATGACATTTATGGCACTTTGTTAAGGGTGGAAACTTAAATGTAAATTCCAATGAGGCAAATATACATGTTCTTGGGGTTTTTGAAAATGTCATGAATTAGCCTATTATTGATCCAGATGTACATGATGTACTTGATGTGGAAAGGTTTGAGAATGAAGAAACTAGGGGTATGCCAAAATGGCTAGTGAATACTTTTTGTGACAGTAAATTGGATGCACCTATGTCTAGTCCTACAGCTCATTCAGGTTCTCCCCATGCATCATATGCGTCAGATGGTTATGCTTTGGTTGTTTCTTGTTTGTGTGATGAAGAGGAACCTCTTTCTTTCAATGAAGCATGGAATTCAAAAAATTGGATGGCTGCAATGCAAATAGAATACAATGCACAGAGAGAATGAAACATGGACTTTATCTTATTTTCCTTTTGGCAAAAAGGCCATTGGTAAGACGTTGATTTATAAGTTGAATTGTAAGCTAGATGGTGATATTAATTGCTAAAAGGATAGACTGTTGCAAAAGGTTGTGCATAGGCAAAAGCCATTGACTATGTTTTCTCCCACTTGTCGTATGACTATTGTTTGTTTCCTAAGTGCATAGGCAACTCAATTTGGATGGAATGTACATCAATCAGCAATTGTTATTGCTTTCTTGAATGGTGATATATTTGAGGAATTATATGTAATGTAGCCTCGGGGTTTTGCCAAGAAAGGACAAGAAACAAAAGTGTGCAAATACAAGAAAGCTTTGTATGGGCAGTCTCTTCGTGCTTGATATGAGAAAGCTGACACTCATTTGGTTCAACTTTATGTCCTTGGACACTTTTGTGTCCTCTTAACTCACCAATGTCCTAAAATTATTACTTGAGATGCCAAGGAGGTTCTAAAATGCTCTATATCCAAAAAGCTAGCTTATAACCTAAGAAAAACTTGGAATTTTTTGGGGCTAGTGAGTCCACCTTTAGAGTTGGGTTTGAATAACATTTTTAAACCTAACTTAAACCAAAAAGCGTTTGATGATCCTAAAACACAAGTTAGTGACCTCTAAAGTGTTGCATAGATAGCATAGGTAGTTCTAAAGTTATTTTCATGCTTCTAAAAAATGGAAAGCCTGTGTATTAGAAGGTTTTTCCACATAAAGTGTGGTGTTATCTTTGAGCGAAAGTAAGGACTTATGCAAACACATACATATGATAATAGTATTTGGCTTTTTCCCAAAATCCTCAAAGGACACTCTTATGTTACCAAACTGGTGTTAAAAGGATCTTTCACTACTTGAGTGGCACTTTATATCTTGGAGCCAGTTGTGAAGCTGAGTACAAGGTAGCCTTCATAGATACGCTTGAGTGTATGGCTTGGATACTTTGATGTCTTATGTCTGATTTGGGTGTTGGATAGGACACTGCCAACACCATCTACACTGATATTCAAAGCACGTTGACAGTTGCAAGGAACTCAGTTTTTCATGCTTGCACAAGGCACAATGAGTTGCATTATCACTATGTTGTGGAGAGACTCTTAGCAGGAGAGATTAACTTGGCTTATGTGTCGACACAAAACAACCTTGCAGATCTGTTCACAAAGACATTTCCTTGTGACAAGTTCAAAGCTTTCCGCAAATCTTTGGGCTTGCTTCCCTTTGTGGGTTGATCATGTCCTTAGGGCATGTCACAAGGCAATACACTTTGTGCTAGCTCTCGTTCACCGCATCAACTCTCAGAGGGGATTGTTACCATATATATGGTAGTGATGTGTGTGAACATATTTAGGACCATCAAGCCACTTTTTCCCTCACTAGGAGGTTTTTTCGCCCATTAATTGTATATATGCCCATCACTCTAGGTCTTTTTCCCTCACTAGAAGGTTTTTTCCCCCGTGCATTTTATATACACCCATCACTCTAGGGCTAACTTATCCCTCTATTTGCATACTAAGCAACATACTCTCGACTGTGTACCTTGAGTTTCTTCATCTTCTCCAGGTTTTGTGTGTCTAAAAATGCAGAAGTAAAAAAAAACCAGTATATAGTATCTCGCTGCTAGAGACAGAAAAAAGTTATTGTTATGCAACAATTAGTCAAGCAGAACCCCTAATAGAGGTCCCTCCTACAAGGGGGCCTAAAGGCATGAAGTCATATAACCAAAAATAACCTAAAATTTTGTCAAAGGTCCCTTAAAGTTCAAGAAACCAATACTAGAAACCTACATTAGAAAAAATCAGAGCATATGCTCCCCATAAAACCTTTAATGAGATTCAAACTTGGTTAAAATAGGCCTTTTATTTGCTTAAATCTTTAAATAAGATAAGGAGACAAAGTAAGCCAATTTAAGGATAGCATCCTTATATCTCATAAATAGTAGTGTATCTACTTGTGGTGTGGAAGCTTCTTCCTCATTCTCCTTCTACTTACTTTTTGTCATGGCAAACTCAAGTACACAGACCAACTCAATGCAAAAAAAACAAAAATTAACATGGACTAAGGAGCACCACAACAAAGGAGTAGGATCTTTGTGCAACTTTATAATGATTGGAGGGTGAGGGAAGATTCTACTATATCCATAGTCTAAGCGTGGACGTAATTTTTTGTTGAGCATTTTTTGAGGAGCGTTTTTTTGGAATCCGGCGAGGAGATTCCAAAAAGATTCTTTCTCCCTTCTCAACTTTATTCTCTCTCTTACTCCTCTCTCTCTCTCTCTCTCTCTCTCTCTCTCTCTCTCTCTCGTATGTGTGTGCTTTGCCGATGTGTGTGTTAAGAAAAAGTGGTAAATGGTTCTATCACTATACCACCCAAGCTTCTTCGTCTCCATCATCATCTGATTCTCTCTCTCTCTCTCTCTCTCTCTCTCTCTCTCTCTCTCTCTCTCTCTCTCTCTCTCAAACATTCATTATTTATAAATCTCTCTCTCTCTCTCTATCCTCTCACTCATACATGTGACTTGTCTTCTCAAATGTTGTGATATATGTTGGGCAACCAGATTAACCACCAATGTGACAATGATACTGTGTGTTGTGCATACAACATTCATAGCATATACATTGTTGAGAATGTAATTGGCGTGCACATCGTTGATGGGATCAACAAGGGGAAGGGGTTGAACACATTGATTGCGTTGTCCGCGATTTCCCCTAGGCATGGTAAATATGTGAATGAGAGAAAATTAAAGGAATAACTTTAGAAAATAGATACTTAATTAGAGTGACTTACGCATGAATGAATGAATGAAACTAGTGTTCTTTTGGTATTTATAAAAAAACCCCAAGCGTCTTTACTTCAAAGGTCATTTGCACCATGTCCTCCGTAATATTTTCACTTAGAATATTACAAAGAAAAAAAAATTACTAAAAGAATAACCACCATTGATTGACTTGCCTTCAAAAATTAAACATAGTTACCAAAAAAAACATAGTGGCAAGCACAACATAGCAGATTGTGCAAAGATTAAAACATGGTATGATCAACCAGTAAGTTCAAATGTGACATTACATAGAGAATAAGTTTATATAGAGTAATCAATACAAGTCGAGATTTGGGTTCCCGATGGCCGTAAATCCTGTGGGGGTTGCGCTACTGGGGCATGTGCAGGTGGGGGCTCCCTGGGCAGTGTAGGAAATAGTGGTCGATACACAAGTCGCACCCGTCCAAGCCGCTAATCACGCTCCATTTTGCCAGAGTGTGAGAGAGACCCAATCAAACATTGGATCACTTGACGGCACTTGTAATACATAAATACCATGCAAAAGAAGATTGAGTGAGTACTTATCAAGTTCAAAGTGGATGCCAAAGTGTCATAAGCTCATTCAAAAAAAATCTTTGGATCCATGATAGCCTTCCGTAGATAGCATACATCAGCAAGTCTTGCGAGATGTATTGGGACTACCCCAACACTTATAATTTCTACCATTTGTGCGTCAAAGTGAGCCGAAACTTTGTCAAACGCAAAATTTCATGAAATGTTAGGTACCATAATTTTGTTGTTGTCAAAACAAGCATTTGTTTGTGGTGGCATTTCTTACCTAGTGAAAAGGAGTCAAGTGGTTCGGGTGGCCGAATAGAAACTGGGTGGCTTCCCTCGCTTTACCTAGTAGCAATGGATATGGTTTGCTCGAGGCCCCGAGATCTCGAAGCTTCGGAAGGATTAGATCTCCGTGACTCCAAGTGACGTTTGAATCACCTTGCTCATAATCTGACCCGCCACCTTCATGTTCTCTCCTTTCACTTTGAAACTCCTCCAAGAACTCTGAAAAATTGATGATGACTGGTCGTCCTCTCTTCTTACCTTGCTTAGGTCTGTCCACTTTAATTTTTGGGCTTCGACGTCCCTTGGTCGTGCTAGGGAAAATGGCATCGGTTGGAAGCTGATTGATGGTAACACTTTCGCTTTTGCCCTTACACTTAACCTTCCGCTTTTGCCCTTACCCTTAACCTTCTTCTACAATGTTGCAAGTCCAAAAGAAAGTGAGGACACTATAGCAAACTAAACACATTAGTTGAACAAGAAAAACATTACTTATCGTTGTATGCTTCAGCTTCGTCTTCGAGAAATTTGCCATCAGTATAGTCCAAAAACCATGGACAGTCTCTCCACATTTCCCTTACCATGGAGCTTCTCTCCATCCAATTGTCATGATAGAGACCGCTCTCTTCTCTCTCAGACTCCACCCACGCATCGCTATAATGCTCGGGGTATGGACTGTGAACACCTATATTAAGGATGTCCAACCACCATCTACAAAAAACAAGAGGAATAACTCTACCATTCATAACACATGATTTTAATATTGTATAGTTCAATACCTGTATAGCATGTGTCGGACAGTACAAGCGAAATGCAACTGCTCCTCTGCGTTTTGGGTTAGCTCGTATGGTTTGCTTCCACCATACAAAATCCTTGCAAAAGTGCTTTTGTCAAAAAGCTTGTAGTGCATCGCCAAGAGACATGCCTCAATGATGTGCATGTAGCTTCTTTAACGTGGAGTTCTCAGCCTCCATCTTCTCGGCCACACCCAATACACTCTGCACATTAAGTATCAGTAATGTGGCACAATTATATAAGACCCCAAACTCTAGTGTTAGTACGTCCACCTTTCAAGCTGCCACCAATATACATGCATTATCAACCATTGTGAGAAGGACTTCTCCTGCGTCAAAATAGATGCCTCCACTAACAACACATCGCCCTTGGCCAATATATCAATCACGCAATATTTTTTTCTGCAATTTATCATTGGATAACATTCTTAATGAATTAAAGAGAACAAATATTGCTTTCAAAAGCAGATAGTACTTACTTCAAAGGACTAATCCGTACTCGTGCAACCTCGGAGACTCTGAAGGGGGTCATTTTACAACCCTTCTCTCCCCAACCCACAAAAGAGATGCATTTTTGGAAAAAAAATATGTTCCATTCTCCAGATTGGCTATGACTGCTATCTCTATCCCTTCCGCACAAAAAAGTTATCGGTCTCTTTCACAGCCAAGCCTTGTAATCATCTTCGTGCATGTGGTACTCTCTACTCCCCTTCACTGGTAAACTTTGAGTTTTCAGTCGATACATTGCATCAAACTCTCTCCGCAATACAAATTGCCAAATCAAACTGGTTTCCAAGAAAAACCCCATGTGTTTACCTAACGTATGTATATTGTAAATTTAGAATTACCTTCGACAGTAGTTGCGCTAGCAAAGACATAGGTAGTTTAAGCCATTTTGAATTGTTCATTGTTGTCCCACGAAGTGCCCTATAAGCTTTCACCCTATCTTCTTCATTGAATTTGTCCAATAAGGATTGTGGGTCCGCGAGCGCTAATTGTTGCATCATATCTTGTACGCAGTGGTGTGAGGCACATGGATTCGTGTCACCTAGTTTTAAAGGAAACATTATACTAACAATTGATAATATCAAGTGCACCAATAGAAGTGTGAAGTTAACTTACTTGTTCATCACGCCGAGCACCAATAGAAATTCCGCCATCTCCGCAAGGTCGCACTTCACAATCGTGCACTCAACCTTTGGTCTAGAGAATTCATCCAACTGCTCTCGCAATGCCCAATCTTTCCACACATGGAGACGGTGGTTGCCGCCCCATACAATGAACATTTTCTCCTCCATGTGAGAGAGTTCGGGAATGTCTCTAGTTTGGTCATCGAATGTGGTCGACATCACTAACTCTAAACGTAAGTGCCACGCCTATCGAATGGCATAGGATCTTGTCCGAGAAAAGCTTTGGACACAAAGAAGCGAGCCATCGTGGGCCGGTAACCTCTTTCAGCTACAAAGATCGTTAGTTCTGCCACACAATCATCATTCGTTCTAATGGCTGAGTTGGCCAAAAGATGACGAAGAGGCATGTGAAGCAACAAGTGATTATATGGCACAACATGTGCATCAATCCAACCCGATGAGATGTGGCCATCAACCAAGGATCAAAGGAATCGGTAAGAGGATCATTATTCATGTTTTTTGCAAGGATGGTCGTCGATTTGATTGCACCCCTTGAAGGAGGCACTTGCATCGTCGTCAAAACGGACGCTCCAACCACGGAACCACTCTCTTGAGTGGTGTACAGAGGAATTTCTTCTTGGGCGATTTGAATCGTTGTTTCTTCTTGGCGGTCCACGTCTTTGGACTGTTTTCTTGTTAAAATTAGCATTTTGTTTGTTAATTAGGATGCATATTGCTTCCAAAGAAATGATGAAAGGTGAAAGTAAGAGAAGAGGCTTGAAGGTGTGAAAAGAAGGTTTAAGAGAAATGAAATAAGATAAAGTAGGAGGAGAAGGTTTGGAAATGTGTGAGCCAATGGAAAAAAAAGGATTTTGTTTTCAAAGAGATACAGATCACTAACTCTTAAGAAAGAGGAGAAGTGTGATCAAGGGGAAGGGGGGGGAGGGTCCAAGGGGGCGAGGCATGGCGGGGGCCAACGCGGGCAAGGGGGCGTGCATTGGGCAAGGGCGGACATGGACACTGGCAGGAGGGGCGAGGGCAAGGGTCAATGACGGCAAATAGGGGCCGCGTCCATGTGGCAGTCCACGTGGATTGCGAGCGACCAACGTGGCGCCTGCATGGTCGAGAGAGAGAGAGAGAGAGAGAGAGAGAGAGAGAGGGGGGGGGGGGGGGGGGGGGGGGGGGGGGGGGGGGGGGGGGGGGGATGGTTCACATGGGGAAAGAGAGAGGGGGGAATAGGAGGTGGTTCACACACACACACACACACACACACAGGGAGAGAGAGGGAGAGAGGGGGCGATTCACACGGGGAGAGAGAGAAAGAGGGGGGATGGGGGGTGGTTCACACAGGGAGAGAGAGAGAGAGAGAGAGAGAGAGAGAGAGAGTGATGGGGGGCGATTCACACGGGAAAGAGACGCACACACAGAGAGAGAGAGAGAGAGAGATAGAGAGATGGGGGGGGGGGGATGGGGGCCGGTTCACACAGGGAAAGAGAGAGAGAGAGAGAGAGAGAGAGGGGGGGGGGGATGTTGGGGTAAACGCGCTACGCTTTTTCCTGGGGCCGGAAGTCTAGTGCCTTGCCACCCGTCCACTGTGTATACACACTGCCTTATTCTTTCTATACATAAGAATAAGGAATACCTCACTCTCTTGAGGTAGGATCTTCTTGATAAGGCATCTGGCTTACCTTGTTGATGGCCAATTCTATAAGAGATAAGAAATCAAACCTTGATAGGATACCACTCCACCTGGCTTGGCGCCGATTCAAGACGCGGGATGCCATGAAGTATTCCAAATTCTTGTGATCTGTATAGACAGTGATCTTATGAGGAGCTCCTTCAAGTAGGTGACGCCAAGTGTCGAAGGAGTCGATGATTGCTAAGAGCTCTTTGTCATGGATTTCATAATTGATTTCTGCAGCTGAGAACTTGCGGGAATGAAAAGCCACAGGACGTACTCGACCATCCTCTCCTACTTGGGATAGAATAGTGCCAAGGGCAAAATCTGAAGCGTCCGTTTCTAGTATGAAAGGCTTTGTAGGATCTACGTAAATTAGAATCGGTGCGGTCGTGAAAGCTTGCTTGAGAGTCTCAAATGCTTTCACGGCCTCTGAGTCCCAGACAAACTTACTATGTCCTGTCAACCTTGTGAGTGATGTAACCACCTTGGAGTATCCCCATATAAAGATACGATAAAAATTTGCAAATCCGAGGAAACATTGAACATCTCTTACCGAGGTGGGTGTCTCCCAATCAAGGATGGTTTGAACCTTCTTTGGATCCATGGAGATTCCCTTTTCAGAAATTACATAACCAAGAAATTCTACCTTAGATTGATGAAAAGAGCACTTCTCCAACTTTGCATATAACCCTGATGCACGAAGCTTTTCAAGCACTAATCGCACATGGTGCTCATGCTCTTCTTGATCCTTGGAAAATATCAAGATATCATCCAAATATATTACCACAAAATAATCCAAATACTCCCAAAAGATATCGTTCATTAAATGTTGAAAAACAGTTGGGGCATTTGTGAGGCCAAACGGCATGATGGTATATTTAAAGTGGCTATACCTTGTGCGAAAGGTTGTCTTCGATTCATCACCTTCTTTGATTATGACTAGGTTGTAAGCACCACGAAGGTCTATTTTTGTAAATATTCTTGCCTTGCCAAGGCGCTCAAGAAGCTCTGGGATCAAGGGAAGGGGATAGCGATTCTTGATGGTGATCTTGTTCAGGCCCCTATAATCCACGCACATCTGGAGAGTTCCGTCCTTCTTTTTTACAAAGAGTATTGGAGCTCCTGCTCGGGACTTTGAATGTCGTATGAACCCCTTAGCAAGATTCTCATCAATATTTTTTTGTAATTCTACCAATTCATCTTGAGATAACTTGTATATTGGGCCAAAAGGGGGTTGGGTTCCTTCTTGAAGCTCTATAACACAATCATAGGGTCGATGCTCTTGTAAGAGGTCTGCATTCTTCTTCTCAAAAACATCATTGTAATCTTGATATTGACGTGGCAATACCTCCATGATTTTTGTTGTCGACGTGTCGGTTGGTGTTGCAAATATCAAGAAAGTTGGATACTTTTTGGCTGCACGCACGAAGACCTTGGCTCCAAGATATATAGGCCTATTATGCCTTCCTTTCTTCTTTTGGACTTTTCGTGGTTCAATTCTCCGAGCCCTCCAATCGATGTTAGGATTGTAATTCAAACCATGGTAGCCCAATAACAATTGGACTGCTTGGGCTTTGTATAATATTGAACGCTATGCTTGAAACATGCTCCTTCAATGTCACTTCTATGGGGTGAGTTTCATACCTGACATCCTCTGAAGCGAGGGGATGACCATCAATGACTTCTACAGTTGCTGGATTAGACTTATCCACAAGTGGTATGCCTTGTTCTTTTGCAAATTGTTTGTCCATGAAGCACGCCGTTGCGCCTGAATCTAGTAATGCTTCACAATCCATGTGCCTACCCGACATGTGGATCTTGACTGGTAGCATAAAACTTGAAGTGAAATCAGCGGGAAGAAAGAGACCTTTTTTTTCTTGTCTTTTGTCCAACCGGTCGGTCTCTATTGGGGTTGGACGTCCATGTTTTCCGAACACGTTGAGGCCATTGCACCATGAACCTTCATCCTTCTCTTCCTTGGACACTGTTGAACTATGTGCCCCTGCTCTCCGCAATACATACATAAGCCATTAATGCGTCGCCTTTGCTTCTCCTGGGCTGAGAGAGGTTGAAACCGTGCTGAATCAATTTGCATGGGCTCAACGCTTGACTCATGGCCCTGTTGAGGTGTGTAGCCATTATGTGTCACTTCTGTTTGGGATCGCAATGTTGCCACAAGACGCCTCTCTTGTCTCCTCTCAAATAGTCGATTATCACATTCTATTGCTTGAGAGATGAACTCGCTTAGTGTGTGAACCTTTGGCATAGTCAATAAAAGATCTTTTACGTCATCATTTAATCCCCACCGAAATTGGTTAATGAAATATTCCTCATGCCAAGTCAGATCACAAGTGAGCTGTTGAAATTCGGATGCATAGACGGATGTAGGTCTTGATCCTTGGCGGAGATTTCTAAGTTTGGTTTCAGCAACCCTTGCTCTATCAGTATCCCCAAAGGTTGCAGAGAACTCCCGCACAAAAGCTTCAAAGTCATGAAGAAGAGGAGATTCTTTTTCAAGTAAGGGAGCAAACCGAGAGAGAGCTGTACCCGAGAGGAGGGTCCCAATAAGACCTACTTGAGAGGCCTCATATGGATAACGCTCTCGTTGCATTTGAATGAAGAGACGCACTTGTTAGAGAAAACCTCTAAACTTTGATCTAGTCCCATCAAATTTTTCAGGCATGCTGACCTTCGTCTCCTTCTTATGTTGTTGAGAATAGCTGAATCTTGCAGCTTGTGCTTGATGTGTGCTTGTCTCTTGAAGCTCTTGAATTTGATGTTGAAGATCTTGCAACACCGGTCCGAAGATTAGGGGTTGCCCTGCTTGAAGTTGAGTGTTACTCTCGCGAAGTTCTTGTAACTGAGCTTGGATGCTTTGCAATGCGTTGGTGAGACCTTCCATCGTCGGCTCCATGATGGCTTGAGAAGATTAAGAGATGGTAGTCTTGCCAAACTGTTATGAGCGCGTATAGAGCTAGAAGAGAGCGGGAGGAGGCGCTCACAATATACAAGAACTTGGGACTTGATGATAAGCTTAATCTTGATTACAAGACTTAATACTTTATTAAGAGAGCTAGATATAAGACTTGGATTACATGACTTGAGTACAAGACAAGGCTTGATTGCAAGGACAAGACTTGAACATAAGACAAGAACTAGAAGAGGGTTTTCCTCATAGGAGCCTCACAACTGGTGTTGGCAAGACTGAGGGGCTTGTGGCCCAAGACCCCTATTTATACTAGTGCTTGAGGAGATTACTTGAGGAGGTTAGAACTTTCTAGGTTCTTCTTGAGGAGGTTAGAATCTTCTAGAACCTTTTTTATTCTTCTTCAACTTTCTAGAGCTTTCCAAAAACTTCTAGATTCTTTCGGAATCTTCTCCAAGCTTCTAGAAACTTCTTGATCCTTCTAGTTCTTCTAGAACCTTTTAGATCCTTCTTCAACTTTCTAGATCTTTCCAAAAACTTCTAGATTCTTCCAAAATCTTCTCCAAGATTCTAGAAACTTCTAGAATCTCCTTTATACTTTTAGTACCTTCTAGAATCTTCTACATCCTTCTAGAGCCTTCTAGTGATGATGTAGGCAGCGACTGATTCTCAAGCATCCATGACAAGAAAGGCATACCAGTGGATTGCCAAAATGCAAGAAAGGATTGCGAAAGGATACGATGAAGGTATATAACACTATTTTGTTTTTTTCTTGTTATTTTTTGTCGTATGTCTTATACTATGCACCTTTAGAACTATGATTTTACTAACTTGCTTGGTCCACAATACCGAAAATAGTCAAGAAAGTACAAAGGAGTTGAAGGAGAGCAAGAAGATTAAGAAGAGGGGGCTCTAGTGATCAAGAAAAAAGCAACGATGGCTCCATATATTTGGAAGGAAAAAAGGAGAAGTCAATAATAACAATGTCATTACTCCGGTATGATGTAAATTGTTTTAATAAATGCGTCAAATCACGGTGTTTTTAATCAGTCATATTGCGATCATTGCATTGTTTTGTTATAGCTGCTATGTATGAGCAACATTCGCTCGCCAATAAAGGCTTCACGAATAGTCATGGGTGATTGTGACAAGCCACTGGAGAGGATGGAAAAGGTAATGCTCAAGCTTGTTATTGACTTTGAAAGCATGCCTTTTTGTTTACTTTAACGTTCTCAATGGATGTCAATTCATCGTTAAAAGTTCGAAAGATGAGTGAGAGTAAGATACTTATCGATGTTTCTTCTCCGTCGGTGTCCATGGGGCTTTCACCCGCAAAAAACACAAGGTATGAAACTAGAATTAGTAACAAAAATGATTTGCTATCTTTTTTGGATACGGTTATTATGAGTATGATACTTGCATAGGTCATCTACAAAAAAGATTGTCCATTTACATTCCGAGCTGTACGGGCTCGAGGTTCACAATGATTCAAATCCTGCAAAGAACATAGCAACAAAAAAAGCTTCTTCTTGTAGTATGGCTCTATTTGTATCGTGAGATCTCTGTTACATATCTATTTATATATGTTTCAAAGCATTACTTTGTTTTTTAAGTGTAATTGGGACTTTTGTTTATGTTAGATGGCTTGAGGATGCTCTTGATGGCGAGGCTTTAACTGAGTGTGGTTTATATGATACCTTGTGGTATTCATTTATGCAGACCACTCCTACTAAAAGAGCTGTGCGTAATTACTATGGTCGAGTTGATCTTTCTACACGAGTTTTTACATTCTTTCCTGTTGTTGATGAATAAGTCATTCTTGAGCGGTTCTCCAAGTTTATTTCCGTTTTGGTATTGGGATTTCTACGCAATGTTATACAATTTTTATTGGTTCTAGAGATCATTGAACATTAGTTTTGTTCTTTAATTGCCACTTGTGTCCAATTGGACATCTACCAAAGGACAAGAACGCAATTCTCTTCTTTGATTCGCTTCATTGCGCCACTCAATCGATACATCTGGCCTATCAAGAGGTATGATGCTTTGGATGACTCCATTTGCTATTGAGATGATCTTATGCTTATGCACGGTTTCTCTTACGTTGTTTTTTTTTTTCTGCAAGCATAGAGTTTTGCTCCGTATTACTCACCACCATTGTTTGCACGTGACAATCCTTGGGGTGACTAAGCTCCATTCTTAGTTGATGATGTGTTGCATAAGCTGAAAAATGTTGCAAAACTCTATGCTCGTAGAAGGAAAAAAAACAACGTAAGAGAAGCACTGCATAAACATAAGATGATCTCAATAGCATAAAATGGAGTCATCCAAAGCATCATAACTCTTGATATGCGAGATGTATCAATTAAGTGAACGCAATGAGAATTAATCAAAGAAGAAAATTGCGCTCTTGTCCTTTGGCAGATGTCCAATTGGGCACAAGTGGCAATTGAAGAACAAAACTAATGTCCAATGATCCCTAGAACCAATAAAAATTGTATAACATTGTGTAGAAAGTCTGATACCAAAACAAAAATAAGTTTGGAGAACCGCTCAAGAATGACTTACTCATCAACAACAGGAAAGAATGTAAACACTCGTGTAAAAAGATCAACTCGACCATAGTAATTACGCACATCTCTTTCAATAGGAGTGGTTTGCATAAATGAATACCACAAGGTATCAATAAACCACACTCGGTTTAAAACCTCGTTATCAAGAGTGTCCTCAAGTCATCTAACATAACCAAAAGTCCCACTTACACTTAAAAAATAAAGAGAGGTCTCACAATACAAATAGAACCATACTACGAAGATAAACTTTTTTTATTGCTATGTTCTTTGGAAGATTTGAATCATAGTGAACCTCAAGCCCATACAACTCAAAATATAAATGGATAATCTTTTTCGTAGATAATATATGCAAGTATCACGCTCATAATGACCGTATCCAAAAAAGATAGCAAATCCTTTTGTTACTAATTATAGTTTCATACCTTGTGTTTTTTTCCGGTGAAAGCCCCATGGACGCCAACGGAGAAGGAACATCAATATGTATCTTACTCTCACTCATCTTTCGAACTTTTAACTATGAATTGACCTCCATTGAGAACGTTAAAATAAACAAAAAGGCATACTTTCAAAGTTAATAACAAGCTTGAGCATTACCTTTTTCATCCTCTCCGCTGGCTTGTCACAATCACCCATGATTTTTTGTGAAGCCTTTGTTGGCGAGCGAACATTGCTCATACATAGAAGCAATAAAAAAACAATGTAATGATCTCAATATGATTGATAACAAACACTGTGATTTGACGCATTTGTTAAACAATTTGCATCATACCGGAGTAATGGCATTGTTATTATTGACTTTTCCCTTTTTCCCTTCCAAATATATGGAGCCATCGTTGCTTTTTTCTTGATTACTAGAGCCCCCTCTTCTTAATCTTCTTGCTCTCCTTTGTACTTTCTTGACTATCTTTGGTATTGTGGACCAAGCAAGTTAGTAAAATCATCATTCTAAAGGTGCATAGTACAATACATGCGACGAAAAATAAACATAAAAAAATAAAATAGTGTTATACCATTTCATCGTACCCTTTCGCAATCCTTTCTTGCATTTTGGCAATCTGCTTCAGTATGCCTTTCTCCCACTCCGCCATTTCTTCTTCCAGATATTGCACTCTCCATTTTAAGGTATTTTGTCATTAAGAGAACTAAAAAACCATCTCTTATCTTTCCCATCTTCTAAATCTTTACGATGCTTTTGTCTTGTGAGCTTCACGTGTTTCGATGCTTTGAAATCGAGTTTTTGCTTGTCTATGTGACTGTGACTCGGCTGGCAATGGGATGCATTGGCTATCTTGGGGTCATCTTACGACTCTAATATTGATTCCAAGGCCATGCTTCTCTTGGATATGTCGAATGATATCGACACATTTATCACATGCTATACCTCATTGTGGACATTCCTTCGTTACATGGCAATAGCGCACAAGGACACTATCTTTACCTCTAATAGCCGCTGCATGTCACATGATTGCCGAGAGGGGTTCTTCTGATTGCCCACATACCTTCATTGATCTTTTGTTCCAAAACACAAAACTTCATCTTCTCTTTGGAATTCTCACTCCCATCTACTACCCCTGAATCTTTCGTGAAAACGATCTTCCTTGGCCTTCCGTGTGTTGTGCGGTCTTGTGTTTGTACTCTAGCCTATGTGTCGATTCATCATCAACATCAATCGCGAGGGCCATCAATCGCAATCGATGGCCCTCGCTTTTGCCGAATGGTTTCTTTGTCTCCTTCAAGAGGGGTGCGAGCCTTATACATGGGTGTTCCAGATGTAGCCTCATTTACTACTCTTATCATTTGTGCTGGACTAGATGAAACTCTTTCCTTGAACCTCTCTAGTGGAGGACCCTTTCCAATATGTTTACCTTGAGAGTAAGAAACTGCCTTCGTGCTTTGTAGTATTGCATTTGCCATATCTGAAGTACATGCGTCATACAATGAGATTTTTTTTTGGAACCCTTTGCCTGCAAGCCAGCTACCATGCTTGCTCTCAGCCAAGTTGATTCTTGGAGTGTTTGCCCCATCAACACTTCCCTCTATTGTTGTCATGATGCTCCCTTAATGTGCAATACGCACCTCCCACCAACTCAACCAAGAGTCCATTGCAGGGATGTTTTTATCGATGCAATTTTCATTTTGCCACCATTGTCGAAGCAGACGAGACTCCACTGCAGTTGCCCCTTAGAGGGGGCTAGACGCCACTTTTCGTGCATGTCTTTGTGAATTTGTTGATATGCAGAGACAATGTACTTTGTGGTGTGTGCCACCATGCTTTGTTTCCAAAGAAAAACACAAGGTCACTCTTGATGTTGTAGAAAATTGTCTTTGTCACCATTGAACACAGTGGAAGTTGCATTCCAATTGGCTTGAGCTTCGTCCGCCATGAATCCATGGAAATCCGCTCTCTCACATCCATGTCCCTCCATAACTTCATTTATGTACTACCAAAAAAGAATTTGTGCTTCCATGTCTTCCTCTTTCATCTCACAAGTTGCAACAGTGAGGAGATCGTGCATACTGCAAAATAAGACAAGGACATTAGTAAACATGTTGTTGGTTGTTTCTCAAGATATGCCAAACTTTTGAAATATATTCCTAAGACAACAAATCCTGGATCGTAAACGTGGCATGCCATGGTCGCTCAATCTACCACTCGGTAAGTGTGATCAAACTGCACCCAAGCGTGCCGAAGTTCTCCAGGTCCACTTCGTTGCATTCGATTAACCAAATCCAATCTAGATGCAAGACCGACTATAGATATCTTGAACACAAAGCACCGCTCCCCTTCCGCTCCTTGCCCGGAAAACCTGCTTTGTGGAAAAAATCATATGTGCAATCTTTTTTTAGCCACAGCAAGGAGTCCACACCAAAGCTCTCCTTTGTTGGGCCCATTCCTAGTTGCAGCCACGGACCTTTGAAACCTGTATTTCAGAGTTAATTACTTTGAAATATTATGTCCAAACAAGAGAAACATGTAAGCATCCTCACCAATTGTCCTCCACCAAGGGACCCATTGTCTCAGCAACATTTAGAAATTCTTGCTCACCCAAGACATGGCTAGAGCCCCCCTCTTGCATCAAAGTTGTTGTCACAATTTCCTTTTCCATGCACATTTGTTTTGCGTGCATGTTTAAAACTCGTGCAACCATTTTTTTTTGTTTTATCGATGAGTCCTTTTGACGACCCATCCCTCATGTCATGTTGATGAGTTCCTTGATGTACCATTACTTTGAAATATTATGTCCAAACAAGAGAAACATGTAAGCATCCTCACCAATTGTCCTCCACCAAGGGACCCATTGTCTCAGCAACATTTAGAAATTCTTGCTCACCCAAGACATGGCTAGAGCCCCCCTCTTGCATCAAAGTTGTTGTCACAATTTCCTTTTCCATGCACATTTGTACATTTGTTTTGAGTGCATGTAGAACTCGTGCAACCATTTTTTTTTGTTTTATCGATGAGTCCTTTTGACGACCCATCCCTCATGTCATGTTGATGAGTTCCTTGATGTACCATTAATCTTCTCATGCTCTCAACTGTTGGCATGATATTATATACGAAGCAATCACATGTACGCAAACAAATGGGCGGTTGACCGCAATAGTGGCAAGTAAGCTTGCCACCAAGTCCATCGCAGAACTCGCCCATGCAAGGTAACTTTAGCATGCTGCCATTGAAATGTGTTGTGTTTGAATTCCCAAAATGAACCAACTTGGAACAAATTTCATTGAGATATTTTAGAGCACCTGCACACTGACTTTTGCGACACACTCCAAGAAATGCGGTATTTGAGGTTTGCGGTTTAGTCCAATGGTGTGGATCATACTTATGTTCCATAGCATCCATTAGATGAACCTTTCCTATGGTCGATGGAAACTCAAACACCATGTTACCATTGTACACCTCCAACACTTGTTTGATTTTCACTATCTTAAAAAGAAGCTTTGTCAAGGTGTTGGCCTTTGTCATTGCATTAAAAAATAACAAAATACTATTTGTACTGCTTACCTCAATAGACTTTTGCAATGCTTTCTCTCCAAAGAGTTGTTCCTTTTTCGGTCTAGCAAGGTCTATGTAGGGAACATCCACCAATGGAGCGGCCATGCCACTTGAATTTGAGGCTGTGTCATCTTCGACCAGCACCACAAACTTTGTAGAGAGAGATTCGTTCACAACATAAAACTCCTCTCCCAAGTGAATGCTTGTTCTCTCCATTGACACTGTCAACTTTTCACTCCCAATGTTGGACGGATACGCCACAACGGATGTCAGCAGAGCGAGAACTCACCTAACATGTAATGTCAGCTAAGGACGAAGCTCGACCCGCAGGCGCGTGGAAGCAAGCATAAGGTGTCAACCTACACTCGACCGACTCCTAACTAATTCCTACAGAGGTCTCTATCAATTGTCTAAGTCACAGCCTTCAAGAGTGCATAAGAGGAAACTTCCTACAACACTTTCTAGAGCCGAACACCCATCACACAATCTCAAAACACCATAGAACTTGAAGGAGACCCTACTAATACCAATAGGTCACTCTCCCTAAGGTCTATGAACCAAAATCCCAACCCAAAACACCCGGTGCAGAGACACGTAGGATGTCTGGCCGAAATTTGTAGGTCTTCGTTTCCGAAATCTAAAGTGCCTAATGTGTAGTTCTACTCAATGTGAATGCATGGATATGCTGCAATGCGAAATCGGACAACGTATACTCACCCAAACATCCGATAAAGCTCGTAGAAGGAGCTCGCAAGACCGGACCGTACGCGCGCAATGTAGGTATCGGCGCGTAGCTCTTGTCAGGGGCAACACGCTGCACTTCTCCGCACTCAATTCTGACCACCGGAGCACACGTAGCGTCAAGATGAAGCTCACACTCCCTCTCTCGTACACAGTACGCTCACTCACAGACTTCAAACTTTTTTTTTTTTTAATGACAAAAAGGTTTTTTCATTAAGGTCAAAAAGTGGTATATATACCTTACAATTTCTCAAACCCTAAAGTTCCAAAATCAACCATCTACTCAATCTAACTATCAAAACTGGGATACAATCTGGAAACTTCTATAAGTCCCAATAATTACAAGGTGAAAAATCTGGTCTTCCTTAATGAATGAATAATTACAAAAAATAAGAGTCCTCCAAGTAGTTACTGCCGTGGAGTGCGTCCAGCTTCTAACACCCAACCATGACAATTGCATGAAAAGTAGTAAATGTTTGTTGCACAACATGCTCTAGTAGATATACAACCCCAAAGATAATCTTTCCATTTGTAAAGGGAAAAGCACTTTCAAAAGAAGGGAAGACTATAGTGCATGACATGATAGTGGAGTAAAAAAGATAAGCAAGAGATTGAAAGTGTTTAATTGTGTTTAGAGAATTTAAGAGCATTTTATATTGATCTTAGTAGTTATTAGTAATATTTAATAATTTTTAAAATCCATATTAAAATCTTTTTTTTTTCATTGCCCTCTCCTGCTCTCTCTCTCTCTCTCTCTCTCTCTCTCTCTCTCTCTCTCTCTCTCTCCGTCTCTCCGTGTCCCATCCCTTGTGAGTGCACGTGTACACGGATGCGTGCGTGCGTGCGCGGTGCGGTGTGTGCGGAGAAGGGGAGAAGCAAGAGACAGTGTGGGTGGAGCAACCTCAAGAAGTAACTCAAGTGAGTGAGGTGCTCCTTATTCTTATGTATAGAAAGAATAAGGAAGTGTGTATACACAGTGGACGGATAGCCTGACACCGAACATCCGGTCCTAAGCAAAGGCGTAGCGCCTTTACCCCAACAATCTCCCACTTAAAGGCGATGCATTGATAAGTGAGACCTACTAGCTAAACTACTAGTATGTACAAGAAACTAGGTGAGAGACTATCTCAATCTATGCCCATTGGCTCACTCTGTCGATCTACACACAGTCGTATCGGCTCTGGTGGCAGGCAAGTGTGCATACCCACGCTAGAGCCTGCATGTAAATCCCACAGACAACTCTGTATGGTCTGCAAAGCTCCACAAAGCATCATGCTAGTGTCAGCCATCGTACGCCTGACTATCCCTGCTGCAAATACTGCCACTGCAGCTGCTAGGTCGGGTCTTGACACAAGTAGGTCATACATGAGACGCCCGAACACTGAAGAAATCTGTGCAAACATGACTGTCCTAGCCTCTCCTGCGCTATGTGCATGTACTGCATCATCAGGACTACTCATCGCATATGGATGTGTCATTGCCAACACTGGGATAGCTATGTCCCTCTCATCCATAGGTGCAACTGTGTATCCTGGCATCAACTCATTAGCTTCTAGCATGAGCATGTCAAAAAACTCCATATCTGTCATCTGTGTCTGTGTCTCTAGGGAGCAAACCTACTCTACCTCTGGCTGCACAAACTCTGACAACACATGTTGTGTCGTGCTAGAGCACTGCCGCTCTACCTCTGTCTCTATAGAGTCTACCAGCATGTCGTGCATAGCTATATGCTGTGTCTCCTGAGCATGATGGAGATTACTAGCAAAAGAGACACGTCTCGTCTCTCGGTGAACACGTCCCAACAATAAAACTGAGACTACGTCATCTCCAACCTCGAATACATGTATAGGATATACCAGGCTACTGCGGGCTCCTCTGCTGGCAATCACAAGTGATCCACAATGCATCTGGAAAGACTACTCGCTAAGCAGTATAGCCAAAAGCTGCTAATTGTCTCACTGAGATCAAACTCTATTTAAGATGAGGAAGATAACGCACATGCCGTAGCGTGTACGATGCACCATTGGGCAAAGACAAAGAAACGTCTCATGCACCCTCTATGTCAAATGCCGCGAACCATCAGCAAGTTGCACACAACCAAGTCTCCGACTAGAAAAAGTGCTAAACCACTCACGACGTGGTGTGATGTGGAAAGCAGCATCGCTATCTAGTAACCACTGTGGAGATAGTGTGCTACCCATAGGCATATCTGCAAGAGATACACTCGAGGCAAACATGACATCATCGTCACTGGCATAGACTACCACTAAAATTGCCTCTCCTGTGTCAAAGTCGTATCTGCATCACGCATACATCTTCGTTGTTGTCTCATACGTCTGAAACAACGGCGCCTAATGTGCCCTGTGTGACCACAATGCCAACATCGTACATATCGGCAAGAACGAGACCGTCGTCTCTCACTGTCACACATATTTGTTGCCATAAGTGAAAGCCAAAATGGCAATAAAAGTGGGAGATCTCGACCACTACACAATGCTCAAAATCATGAACAAACGCATTAAAACTGATGCTCACATATGCACATAAAACAGCTCCACAATCTGCAAACTATGCAAGAGCACAACCTGGGACAAACTACTCAATCGAGCATAAAGCGCAACCATATACGCAAGTAGAAAGCAAACTAGCTCAAAACGCATCCCATAAGAGGAACTGCTTGCAAAAAATTACAAAAAACTATGAAACATGTGACTAACAAAGGTCTGTAGCCACACAAGCATACACAATCCTCACTCTTGCGAGAGTGGGTACAAGAACACCAAACTGTTGTCCAAACTGACAAAACCTGTCAAAAGTGAGAGTAAACACTCAATCATTGCAAGAGTGGTAGTCTAGCTCGACCATTAAACCATCAAAGAGCAAACTGCGAATATACATAAACCATGGCGAGAATCTGGAAAAATCTGGCATAGTTTCCCCTGAAAACTAAGCAAAACTCAAAAAACTCACAAAATACGCATGAAAATACACACTCAGTGTCTAAGTAGAAAAATTTACAAATGGCATATATAGCAACTGTCAAAACTGTGGCAAAACAACTCACTCTTGACCGAGTGGCTCTATGGATGTATACTTGTCCAAAAACACATGTAAACCTATGAACCTGCTACCTGCGAGCTATGGCTAGCTCAAATTGTATCCGCATAATGCATACAGAGCATGAAACTATACAAGACCATGTAAAAACTGCTCTCTAGTGCTCCACACAATCGTACAATGTGCATAAAACCGCATCCGAATGTGTAAAGATCCGAAAGTCACATCCCAAAGCATCACTTCCATACGCAAAAACAAAGTGAATTCTCTCTCAAATAGCACCACATTGTGCCATATATAGCCAAAGATGCAAACCGCATCACTCTCTACAATGTAGGAATCAAACTGCGAAAGTTTGATATGCCGAGATTTTTGACAGGTTGCTGCAAAAAATTCAACACTAAGAATTTCAAAATTTTGATATGACCAACACATCGGGAACATGCCAAAATCCCAGGGTAGACTCCTGGATCACATATATCCGAGTCCAGGTGTGAGAAGTTAGCCAAAAACATCCGTTTTCGATCCAAAAAAGCAGCATAAACTTGTTGTTGTTGCACCTGTTGTAATTATGATCAAAATTTCAAAAAAAATAACATCACCATCACGTCCAAAATGTGCCAAAACCCCAACCTAAACTGGTGGATCATATTCATTCTACTCCGTTTGACGGAGATATAAAAAAACATTGTTTCGGGAGCCAAAAACAGCAAAAACAAGCTACAATACTTCTTGTTCCTGCTCTTTTTCTATAAAATTCAGTAATTGCTTGCTACACAAGCTCTATACAAGCCGAATACACATGACTAAGCTGAGATCTGACGCCATCGAGCCGTATCCGCTGCCATCGAGCTTAAGCCGCCATAGCCGAGCTCCATCGCTTCTGTCTCGCCGAGAAGCCATCGCGTGTGACTTCGCTGACGTAGCTCTGATACCACTTGGGAGTGCACGTATGTGCGGATGCATACGTGTGTGTGAGGAAGGGGAGAAGCAAGAGACGGTGTGGGTGGAGCAACCTTAGGAAGTATCCATCCCTTGCCCATTCCAAGCAAACCATGGTCATCCATCTCCATGGACTTCATTGTAGAGCTACCCTTGTCACAAGGGGTGACTCCATTTTAGGAGTTGTGGATCGGTTTACAAAAATGGCACACTTCATTCCAACCACTAAAACCATCACCGGCGAAGGTACGGCCAAACTCTTTCTACAGTATATCTATTGTTATCACGGATTACCGGATGACATAGTTTCTGATCGAGGCCCACAATTCATCTCTAGCTTTTGGAAAAGCTTATTCAAGCTACTCGGAGTACAAATCAACCTCTCCTCAGCCAATCACCCACAAAGTGATGGACAAATAGAGAGAGCAAATAAAGTTTTGGAATAGTATCTCAGTTGTACTATCAATTATCACCAGGATAATTGGGTAGAGCTCCTACCGCTAGCAGAATTATCCTATAACAACAGTTTTCATGCCTTCACCCGTTACACTCCATTCTTTGCCAATTATGGTCAACATCCCAAACAGGATATCCACAGACACCATCAAGTCAAGAATCCAGCTGCTATTCATCTTACACAACAATTATCTGCAATTCACAAAGAACTTACAATTCATATCAAAGAAGCTCAATCCAAGTATAAGGAAAGAGCATATCTCTATCGCATGCAGCATCCAAAATACAAAGAAGGGGATAAAGTGTGGCTCCTCCGACGTGATCTGCGTTCATCTCGTCCTTGTCAAAAGCTTGATTATCAAAGGCTTGGGCCGTTTACAATTATCCGTCAAGTCAATCCAGTCACCTATCGACTCCGATTGCCCTCATCCATGAAAATCCATCCGGTCTTTCATGTCTCAGTCCTAGAACCTTGTCACATGTCTAAGATCCCAGGAAGAGCCCTACAGGCACCTCCTCCGGTTGAGATTCAAGGACATGATGAATATGAGGTCGAGAAAGTCCTAGATTCTTGAGTTTCGCATGGCAGGTTACAGTACTTGGTGCATTGGAAAGGCTATGATGTCAGTGAACGAACCTGGGAACCACCACACAATCTTCAGCATGCATCTCGCAAAGTCCAAGAGTTCCATCAACAGTATCCATGGAAGCTCCAGTCAACGAACACCACTGCTCCTCGTGGAACTCGTCGCTAGAGGAGGGGGTAATGTCATGGATGCTTGAGAGTCAGTCGCTACCTGCATCATCGCCTGTGTCATCGCCTACATCATCACTAGAAGGCTCTAGAAGAATCTAGAAGGATGTAGAAGATTGTTAACCCTCACCGCTCACGGACGCCCTATCACCTACAAGACGGACGTTGTAACCTACGGCGGACATTGTATTATTTATTTGGTAGAGTCAGGTACCGGGCTTGTCGGTCCAATAGGAAAAGGGTAAGAGTGATCGCCGATGAGAGGCGCACTCTAACTGGAACATTCAAGGGATTAGTTGGCTAAGCATGGGCGCCCAAGTGTGAATGGGATGAGCTCATATAAAAGTCAACTAAACCTAAAATTTACTCATTCTCTCATTTGTACAATAGAAGAGTGCTCTTGCTCCATCTCCTTCTTCTTCTTCTTCATCTCTTTGTGTGTGTGTGTGTGAGAGACAGAGAGAGTGAGAGAGGAGAGAGAGGGAGTGTGTGGGCGATCGAGCATTACGAAGGCACGACGGCGGCGAGGCGGTTGAGCACGGCATAGCGGCGTCTCCCTCTTCTTCGCGGTGAGGAATCCTCCATGAAGCAAGCGTAGAGCGGTGAGTGACACACCATCGCCTTCTTTGAGCTTATTAGTTTAGGCTTGTTGTGTGCTTGGAGCCATTTGTGGCTCGCACACAGTGTATCGGCAAGTTCCTTGCATTGACACGTGCGACATACGCGCACATTTTTGGCGCCATTGTCGGGGAATGCCATACGTGAAGCTCGAGTAGCACTCTGTGCTTCTCCGTGGTGCAATTTCTATTGTAGGAAAGGTAAGGAAGGAGTGTGTGTGTGTGTGTTGAGAAGAGGGATTTGGTGTTATACTGTGTGTTTTTTTTATTAATGGAGTTTTCAAAGGTTCTGTGTTTATTCTCTATGTATTAAGATAGTTAGTTTTCTTTGTTAATAGAGATTTCAAAGGTTCTATGTTTATTCTCTGTGTATTAAGGTAGTTAGTTTTCTATGTACAGTAAGTAGGAAGTAGATTAGTGAGAGTTAATAGAGTGTGTTAGTGTGTAAGGTGTATTAGTTAGAAGTAGGTAGATAGAGTGTGTGTGTGCTCTCGCGCAGGCCGCGGTGACCTTATCCTTAAAATAAAAATAAATAAAAATTAAAAAAAATTAAAGGTAGGACCGGGATCGAAAATATCTCCCAGACCCAAGCCCAAGCTCATGCTCAGGCCTAGGCCTCAGTCGCCTTTTAAAAAAAATGAATTTTAGCTTCACACGTAGCTAAAAATCGATTTTTTAAGGACCAACGGAACGTCAGATGCCCGAAAATTGTGTTCTAAAGCACATAGCGACCCTCTAAGTGATACGCTCCTTTCGAGCTATCACACACTTTAATCAAAAAAATCAAACATTAAAAAAACGTAAAAAACACGAGTGAAAACGGACGCTTAAAAAAGGTAAGCGATTAACCTTCGAGGTTATCCGCCGACACTTGTAGGGCGCCCAAATCACATGTATCTACGCTCTGGTCGTGTGCTAGAGTCCGAACAACTAGCTAGTGCTTCGATTTACGGGGGTACTCACTGTCCTTCCACGCTAGGGTCTAGGCCCTCGACGGGGACCCAAGGTAGTGCAACCCAAGACCCAAATATAGCAGCTAGCGACTCTTCCTCTGACTACGATATTATGGAAGAGCATCTTACACAAAGCCCCGGGGGAACAAATGAAACCGTACCTAGTTGGGCCCAACAACCTGGAACTAGTGTTTTTAGCCGTTTGATGGAAACTTTTAGTAGAGCTACGTGCTCTGAACCAACGGCTAGTGAAGTAAACGAAGGGGGTGGGGAAGTAGAATCACCATTCACATCTCCTGTAGACCCCACACTCCCTCAGAGTGTCCACGTGGACATTCTACCTACCTCATTTAATGAGGGCCCTACCGAGCTAACACCCTCCAAAGTCGCCTCTAAGGTAGCGGTGACTAAAAGTCAAAACACGGGAAGCAACATTGCATCCACCTCACGGCAACCCTCTAGTACACCAAGTTTGGACAGGGTATTTCTCAATGAAAATTGGGAATATGACCTACACATGGAGACTTTGACCGACCTATACATGGGCTACACATACCATGTGGGTTGGTTAGAAGTTGTACAATCCACATCTAGTGCCACTAGTCTAGAGAAACAACAACACATGATCTGCAATGTCATCCATAGGATTATCCAGTCCGAGAGGAAAAATCGAGGAATAAACATACCTTCGATGGGTCCTATGCGATTTTTAGACACGGGCAAAGGAAAACAACCCACTCTATCACAAATGGAGACTCCCCCAGTGAGTCCCATCGATCCCCCATATGTTGTTTCGCCAGGGGTCTCAATGCAATCTGAGCCTACAAGTGATAGCTTTACTTTTCCAAGTCTAGCTCATCTTTCCCTGGATGACACCACGGATACCATGCCTACCCCAATGATGGGCATGCCAAGAAACACACCATGGACCTCGTTTGTTAGTAAAGCACCACTACATGGTAGCTCAATGGCTACAACAGTACCTACAAGTGTGTACCAATCGTATGCACCTATGGGTCATCACACTCATGTAGTCCCAACCCCTCCCATTGTTTCAACTACCTGTGCTCCACAACCACAATACACAAGTTCTTATTTCCATGGGACTATACCGGCTAGCATTAGCATGTCACATCCGACGTCTGCTATGCCTAGGGCCACTCATATGAACTATGGACCACCACATGGCACAACATCGTACCCAAAGTGGAACCCAAGGGCTTCCTATGTGCCAAGCCCAATGCCAATACCTACTCCCTACTCCACATGTAGTCTCTGGAGCGCCTTCACCCACGGTGCCTGCTCACTTAGGTGAACACGCCTGATAGAGAGCCTAGAAGTAAGGCAGTACAAATAGCCAAGCTCACACAAAAATTTAGTGGAGACGGGGATGTGAGAAAGCATATCGAAGTGTTTGAACAAATATGCTATTCTCTAGGAGAACACAATGACCTACATAAGAGCAATGCTTTAAGCCTAACCTTAAGTGGAAAGGCTGGGGATTGGTATAGAACCCTAAGGGTGGAAGAAAAAACGATTTACCCTACTCTTAGGATACTGTTCTTAAAAGAATACATACGAGAGGGAGTACTTTGGGGTGTAGCCTCTCAGCTCCAGAAAGCCCAACGAGAGGAAGGAGAGTCGGTGAGAGACTTTATAAGTCACTTGAAGCATTTGAATTCTCGTTGTAATCCAAATGAGCGCTTCAACAATAACCAATTGCTTGATAGATTCATTAGGGGATTACGACATGAGGGTATCTACAATGGCCTAGTCATTAGAGGTATCACCACTTGGGAAGCAGTCACCACCAATGCGATCCAATTGGAGGATAATTTAATGATTCAAGGAGAAAGAGTGTCTGTTGAGCCTAAATCTATTAGCTCACAAGCATTGGGGCATCAGCCAATGACCCTAAAGCCTATTGCTAAGGAGCCAAAGATATCTGAGATGACTTTAGCAGATCTCACCAAGGCTATTCAAGAGAGTCTTAGAGACAATCGTGCTCAGCAAAACAATCATATGTATCCAAGAAGGGAGCAACAATGGTGCTCAGTATGCTATGGACCGCATAGTACCAGTGAATGCCCTACTTTTAGAGTAAAATTCAATGGGAACTGCAATGCATGTGGAAGGTATGGTCATCAAGCTAAGGATTGCATAGTAATTAAGCGCACGATGGCCAATAGACCAACCTTAGCATGGACAGACACACCTCGAGTGCCTGCATTGATGCCGGCCCCACCTCTTGAACAAACATCACAACATATGGTCCCTAGGGCCCAAAATGTTGTTCAAACAACACCCTTACCACCTCCAGTGCTAGGACCGCAACCACCACATCCGAGAATCACTTCTGTGGATCAAGTGGGTTGTGAGTCATCTATTTCTTGTTTGGAAGGCTATGAGGAAGATATAGATCCTAATATCGCCTATGGGATGGATGTGCTTGAAGAAAGTCCACAATACTACATGGAGGACTATTGGGGACAAGTCAAACCTGTATATCAAGTAGCTGCTCTTGCGGCAAGAGGCCAAAATATCAATTACACCGCTAAGAGACCACCTCTTCAATGCTATGAGTGTGGAGGTCCACATCGTGTAGCCGAGTGTCCTATTAGGCTACAAAAGAACGCCACACTAATGCAAACCAATCAAGCGAGCACGTCTACAATGCCGATACTCATGTGTAATCGATGTGGCATAGATCATTTGATTGCCCAATGTCCAAATAATCCAAATGCACCGAAGATCACACCATTAAACTTGATTGAAGTTACCGAGGAGCCATCACCAAGTACACCCGTGGTACCAGTAAACGTACTCACATGATCGATGCTCCAAAAACAAAATTATATTCTTGAGGAAAGAGACACGGCATCAATTGCCCAATCTCAGAAAAAGGAAAACACGAAGAAAGAGATCGCAAAAAGCAGCGAAGTCAGACCCCAGTTCAAAGACCAACATAGGGACTGGTGACGACCCCATATATATGAACGACGCTGAAGAAGATTCTGATTCATGTGAAACCATGGAGACCAAAACGACCACTAACATAGAAACCAACAAGGAAGATCTTCATGAGCCACAATGGCCAGGATCCAAAAAGAAGATAGGAACTTATCCAAACCCTATAGAGGAGATCGAGCGAGTCAAGCAATTAAGGAGTTTGGTAGAAGATACCCAAAGGGATCTAGAACCAGCACCTAGGAAGATCCAGATTACAGACATCGTGTTCCCTATGCAACAACAACCTTACCAAGTCCATAGACCCTTGGACATACCTAGTGTCATCCAAGAAGAAAGTGACTTAAAGTCATGGGAAAGTGGGTGTACTCACTTCTTGATGGAAAGAATGTTTAGAGAGGGACTACCTGATCCTATCGAAGAAATGGAGATCCCATCTTCCCCACGTCAAGGGACTCAAGGCCAAAAGGTGCTGTTAAACATTGCCAAATTGATAGATTTCATGTCTTCAGAAGTTAGAACCACCATCATGTCCAAACTATATAAAGACCCCGAGCTAGTCTCAGCTCTTCGAGCCTTCCTCAATGGAGAACTGAAGTTTGGGCTACCACAATTTACACAGATGGATGGAGCTGGGGAGATGCCAATAGAGGAGGAATACATAGATCCACAACCCAACCTAGATGAGAACCTTGTTATAGAAATACCTGTTAACAAGTTGGGACAATACTTTGAGGGTGATGAATCTAATGCGACTATACCAATCACTACTAAGGGATTAACTGTGAAGGGAATCCTTGATGGTGGCGTTGGGGTTAGCATTGTGACTAAAAATTGCTTGGAAACTATGGGAAGACCTCACCTTGCGACCACAACCATAGTAGTGAAGATGGCCAATGGGTCTATTGTTAAACCTATTGGGATGCTAGAAGATCTCAAGATCAAGGTCTTTGGACATAAAATAAGAGTTACCTTCATTGTTATGGATTTCTCCAAACACACTATGGCATCGGAGATGATCTTAGGACGTCCTTTCATGAGGGAAGCAAAAATGGTACATGGCTGGTCTAAAAACCATGTCTACTTGCAGTTCCAAGATTCTATCATTCGAGTGGATCTTGTGACGGGACGAGCACATCCTCTAGGAAATAGGTTTATAATTGATCATAGATCTGACACCACAGTTCACTCGGCCCCATTGCAGTATTGCTACACGTGTAAAGCGGACACTGATGTTGGGGAAGATTCTCCTTACATGGATGTACTACCTGGGATGACTGAGTCAGACAATGTGGATTGGGTCCACCTAGTAGCAACCATAGACACTTGGGGAAATACGGGGACGACCTGGGTAACACCTGAGGGGGATGAAATGCCCGTACCTTTAAATATGCTACAAGTAGTGCATATAGCTTCTGACAAGACTCATCCTCATCTAACAAAGAAAACATACAAGTGGGTCCCTAAAGCTTCTTTAGCGACCATAGCTAGTGCTAAAAAACAGAAGCCTCGTAAGAAACATCCCACTCGCTCTAAGAAAAGTAAAAAAACGTGGCGTTGGATTCCTAAACGACTATTGGAAGCCCAAGGCTACTATCAAGGAAATGATCAAATCTGGGTGCCAAAACGTAAATTGTATTCTTACCTGTCACCTGACCCATGTGAGCCCAATCCCGTAGCTCCAAAACAAATCAACGATTGTGGAAAGAAAAAAATCACAAAATGCTACACACCCACTCCCGAGCTAGTTTGGGTACCGAAGAAAGAACAATTTGTTCCACCTAGCTCAGGAAGGGGGGAGTCCCATGAAGCTTCTAGCTCCTCATGTAATGTATCCATAGAGGTAAAAGCTTCTCCATAGCCTCCACCTACAATAGTAGACCTCCATAAAGCTACAAAGGCATCCACACTTCCCAGTGTTCAAGAATCACCTGATGAACCACTTCAAGTCCGATCCTGGGAGAGTACCTTACCACCCTTGCAACTTGACGAGGCACCTAAGGTAATATAAAACTACTGGCAAAAATCCTCACCTATTACCAACTGGAACGATTGGTTTCAAAGGGTGACGAGCACATTTCAAACGATATGATCTACCCAAGGAAGGGGGGAATGTTTGCTGACAGTCATCATTCACTCACTCCCCTCTCAACCTTGTTTCCCTGACCTCTCAATCACCAATCTTAGGGAATGTATATATATAAAGCCTTATACTCACAAAAAAATAAAAAAATAAAGAGCAAGAGCAATTAGCAAACAAGTATGCACAATAAAAGTCAAAACATTGACTCAGACCTACACATTCACATCCGGTACATTAAAACAGAAACCTATGTCATAAAATACCTTTGATCCCCATCACTCGAGTGATGGAGGGTAGGTACGATTAATACAATAGGAGTGTTTCTGTTTTAGAGTTGAGTGATTAGCAAAGTTCTTTTTTCCCACTGATGTGCCTCCTAGAGGTATTCCTTGTGTTTCCTAGTGTGTACAGGAGCGTGTTGCTGTTGTTAGGATTTGGACCTTCATGGAATCTTTATCTCGACTCACTCTTCAAATCAAGCGCGACCATCGACACAAACAGGTGTTTCTTGTCCATTAGCATTGCCCCTTATCTTTGTTGCATCTATGATTGTCTGCTTTGATTGTGATTGGTAGCATAATATCCAGCACATTTGCTTAGTATCAAACATTAAATTCAATGTAATTTTTTGTCATAGTCACTTGTCTAGATTTAAAAGTCAAGCAGTCCGACTAAGCTAGTTTGACCAAGTTAGGTGTTAGAGATCTTCTCTTAATATCATGGGGAATGCCTTCCTAGTAATCAATGGTTACTTAGGTTCTTACCGATTTAGGCAGCATTGTGTGAAATGTACTAGGGCTTTCTAGTGGGCTGTCCCTATTGACCTTTAGCTTAAGTATTATAAAGGGAGTTTACTAGTGTGATGAGCCTGGAGAGGTGTATCAGTGTTATATGACCCTCCAAAGTTACAAAATTAAAATGATGAAAATGAACAAACAAAAAATCAAAGTTCCACAATGTAAAATCTTAAGATGGAAGAGAAATCTCAGCTTGATTTGGTACTTCACTCACATGTATCGCCTATGGTACTAGAGCCCTAGAGGTTCCCAGCGTGGGCGCTTTTCCTTGAAAAGCAAAAAACCCAAGGCATACAAAATAAGCACACACATCAAAATTGAATCATTGTGAAAAGACTTTGGGGGGTCAAAGAAAAGGTAATCAGTCAGGCAATGATTTCATGAGAAATTCCTTTTATCGTAGCTTAACTACAAGGTCTTCTAGGTATAGCCTCTAGTCAGCCCTCGAACATGAAATACTTGGCTCTTGCGATTAAACAGCTTAATTGACCAGAGAAAATTAAGAAGCTTACCCATGGTATTAATAGTCGATCTCTAGTGCCTTTCGACCGTTAAATTAGCGACCACAGACTTGTTTAATTTTTTACCTTTACATCTGTTTATGCATTTAATTACATTGCAATTTAATGTTTATTGCTGACAACTTGTTTAAAATTCTGTTACCAATCAATTTGTCTGCCTAAAACTGCATATACTTTTTAATCACTTATGAGAATGCAATTACTGTGCCAATGTTGTTTGATTTTGCAGTGACTGAAGAAGGCTAAGGACATTCATCTCAAATGCTCTTCCACCTCGACGAACAAGCTTCAACTCAATAGCTTCCAAGGACGGAATCTACATCAGGAAGGGGGGCATGTTAACCCTCACAGCTCACGGACACCCTATCACCTACGAGACGGACGTTGTAACATACGGCGGACATTGTATTATTTATTTGGTAGAGTCAGGTACCGGGCTTGTCGGTCCAATAGGAAAAGGGTAAGAGTGATCGCCGACAAGAGGCGCACTCTAACTGGAACATTCAAGGGATTAGTTGGCTAAGCATGGGCGCCCAAGTGTGAATGGGACAAGCTCATATAAAAGTCAACTAAACCTAAAATTCACTCATTCTCTCATTTGTGCAATAGAAGAGTGCTCTTACTCCATCTCCTTCTTCTTCTTCTTCATCTCTTTGTGTGTGTGTGTGTGTGTGTGTGTGTGAGAGAGAGAGAGTGAGAGAGGAGAGAGAGGGAGTGTGTGGGCGATCGAGCATTACGAAGGCACGACGGCGGCAAGGCGGTTGAGCGCGGCGTAGCGGCGTCTCCCTCTTCTTCGCGGCGAGGAATCCTCCATGAAGTAAGCGTAGAGTGGTGAGTGACACACCATCGCCTTCTTTGAGCTTACTAGTTTAGGCTTGTTGTGTGCTTGGAGCCGTTTGTGGCTCGCACACGGTGTATCGGCAAGTTCCTTGCATTGACACGTGCGACATACGTGCACAAAGATTCTAGAAGGTTCTAAAAGTATAAAGAAGATTCTAGAAACTTGGAGAAGATTCCGAAAGAATCTAGAAGTTTCTGGAAAGCTCTAGAAAGTTGAAGAAGGATCTAGAAGGTTCTAGAAGAACTAGAAGGATCAAGAAGTTTCTAAAAGCTTGGAGAAGATTCCGAAAGAATCTAGAAGTTTTTGGAAAGCTCTAGAAAGTTGAAGAAGAATCAAGAAGGTTCTAGAAGATTCTAACCTCCTTAAGAAGAACCTAGAAAGTTCTAACCTCCTCAAGTAACCTCCTCAAGCACTAGTATAAATAGGGGTCTTGGGCCACAAGCCCCTCAGTCTTGCCAACACCAGTTATGAGGCTCCTACGAGGAAAACCCTCTTCTACTTCTTGTCTTACGTTCAAGTCTTGTCCTTGCAATCAAGACTTGTCTTGTACTCAAGTCATGTAATCCAAGTCTTATATCTAGCTCTCTTAATAAAGTATTAAATCTAGTAATCAAGATTAAGCTTATCATCAATTCTCAAGTTATTGTATATTGTGAGCGCCTCCTCCCGCTCTCTTGTAGCTCTATACGTGCTCATAACATTTCTCCCACTCCGTCATTTCTTCTTTCAAATATTGCACTCTCCATTCCTCGTAAGGTATTTTGTCATTAAGAGAACTAAAAGACCATCTCTTATCTGTTCCATCTTCTAAATCTTTACGATGCTTTTGTCTTGTGAGCTTTACACGCATTTCGATGCTTTGAAATCGAGTTGTTGCTTGTTTATGTGACCGTGACTTGGTTGGCAATGGGATGCGTTGGCTATCCTTGGGTCAACTTACGGCTCTATGAGGAATGTCGATTGTGAGGCCTTGCTTCTCTTGGATATGTCGAATGATATCGACACGTTTATCCCATGCTTTACCCCATGGTGGACTTTCTTTTGCTACACGGAAATAGCACACAAGGACACCATCCTTACCTCTAATATCCTCAATGTAATAAGGGCAAACCTATGCATCACAACGTGTTCTCTCTCTCTCTCTCTCTCTCTCTCTCTCTCTCTCTCTCTCTCTCTCTCTCTCCATATCCTCAAATGTGGAGCTTACCATTGCTAATAGGTGACTTGTGTTTTGGACACAAGCCTCTTTGCTTGATGAAGCTCCATTAACCCCTTTGCCACGACGCTTTTCATTCAGGTCTCTTGTATTTTTTGAAAATTTTCCCATTGTATATGGCCCCTTCTAACTAACAATACAATCCATGAACGAAAATGGCTAGAAACATCATTAAGAGCTAGATATATGCCCATAACAAAGGCAAGTATGACCAACATACCTCATCCAAGAGTGCTCTGAGTGCTTGCCAATCCTCTTCAATTTCAAAAACGGTCAGTCATTGATTAAAAGACCGGCATGCTGAATCTCCTTGATTCCTAAATGAGGGAATGTGCGTCAAGACGCCTGCGTACCTCCTTTGACCTTTTGTTGGACGGGCCAATCGAATGTAGCACGTGTGTGTAAGAGAGAGACAGAAAGTGAAAGAGTGATCGTGGGCTAGGGCTAGCGTCGATTGAAAGCCTAAAAGGACCCAAGCCCTTCACGACACAAATCCCTAAACCCAAGGCGCGTGTGTGTGGCCGGCAGCAACCCAAGCCGCCTTCCCTCTCACCGCAGCACCATAGTGACAATTCAGAACCCCCTCGCACTGATGCAAGGCGTAGACGACGTGGCTACTCGCCTGCTCTCGCCACTCATGTGCCCTGCGCAGGTTATAGTCCCCCGCTCTAACAAAACAAGTGAAAAAAAAGTGATAAAATCACGAGGCCTGCCATATACATAACAACTAAAAGTTGGTTTCGCGGGAAAGACCAACACTCCAACACAAGACAACACAAGAGAAATTTTCAAAATACCCTTCAAATTTCAAACATTCCCAAAATATCCTTGTATGTATTTTGGTTGGATTGTTCAAGATTTTCGAATCTTTGTTCCTTTTTGACAATGGAGATCCGTTTGTGTGTGTTCTGCATGCAATGCAAGGTCACAAATTACGTCACCAAAAAGGTAATTGTCTAAAAATAATGAAGCGATTCATCTCCAAAACCTACATCACCAACCCAAAATTCTAGTTTTTGCAGCTTGCGTGATAGACAATCAGTCTGCTTATGAAAACTTGCAAAAATTTTATTTTTGGAGAAACTTACAACCATGGGCATGTTGGAAAATTTGAAGGACATTTAAAGAATTTATGACAAAATATTGGGAGTATTTTGGGAATTTTTGAAATTTGAGGGGAATTATAAGAATTTCCACAAATTAGAGGGGTATTTTGGTTATTTTGCCTAAAATTTAAGTTTAAATCTCTCTATCTCTCTCTCTCTCTCTCTCTCTCTCCCCCTCCTACCATGCACACAAACACACATAACCATGAATACAAGGATTATATATTTGTGTCAAATTTGCAAACACACACAAGTAAAAAAAGGCTGTCATATCTGCTATTAGAAAAAGGCTTCTATTTTGTACTTATGTTGTAATAATTTATAGGATTCAAACCATGACACCAAAAACTATGAAGCCAAGAGGTTCATCCATCATGAGTCAGACTTCTCAATAGTCTTCGTGAAATTTTAAACACGTGGTTATTTTACCACCGAGACCTTTTGGAGCAATTAAAGAAGGCATAACTTCAATTGTTTGAGAAGTTGCACTAAAAATTGGTTATAAATTCTCGCCAGACAATAAAAAATTGAGCGGCAGATAAACTGGCGCAGATAAAAAGACATATGTCTGACAGTGAGTGACGAGAATTTATTATTTGCACCAGTATATAATTGGTTATTTGCAGATAATAAAGGCATAACTTCAATTGTTTGAGAAGTTGCAGGAAGGCATAACTTCAATTGTTTGTTTGTATTATACTATTATGTGACCCGCGCATTGCTGCGGCCAAAGAAACATCGTTACTAATCTTGTAGGGATATCTTCTCTTCCAAGTGAAACATTATCAATACTCTATTCCTACATGTATATTCTATTGCATTTCTAAAAGTAACTCATTACACAACCTCTTGAAGATTCTAACAAACATAAATATATGTAAGATTATACAAAGCATTCTTTGATACCAAGCTTGGGAGCTTCTCATAGACATTGTTTTCATAAGATGCTAGCCCTTGTTCAAAAAACTTAGGAGTGCTCTACTTCTATTGTGGGGGGGAGAGAGAGAGAGAGAGAGAGAGAGAGAGAGTCTCCTCCTTCTTGTGTATCTTGGTTTAGCAATGCTACCAATGTTGATTATATAGATTAGGTAAGTTAGCATGGTATGAAGAGAGCCGTTTGGAATCAATGTAACAATAAAGCTTTTTTTTTAAATGGAGTGCGTTCTAGAATTGGTTTCAACAATAGGAACACATTATCTCTCTACTCCACTCTCTTACTTACTTCTATCCTTGCGTCTTTCTTATGAGCAAGACATGATAGAAGTGTACATCATAACTTCTTGTATCGCAAGAAGACCATCTTTCCCTTGGTCTACCTAGAGTTGACAAAAGTGCTACCAAGTCGAGAAGTATAAACTGGGTAAGCCAACAAGTTTTTAAAGATGAAGGCCCATAATTTCTACAATGTGTAATTATGAAACTATTCATGTCTAAGAGTAGAGTTGTGAAAATATAAGGGCTCATAGTTTCCAATGTACCAAAAACACTTCAAGTTTCAGAGAGATGAGATGACGCTCTTTTAATATTAAGAATGTGATTACATCTATGCTGTTCTCTAGATGCTTCTCTTGGATCTCTATCTATGTTCACAAGCATGGTAATGGTTTACGTCATCACCAAATCACAACAATACATAAGCATCTTAGTATGATAAGGTGCACACTATTTGTTCATGTACACTTTCACATAATTTGCATCTTAAAATGTGATAGAAATGAAAGCAAAGTAAGGTTGCTCGATTGTTTATTTTTGTGGGAGTTTTGGCCATCATGCTCAACTGAAGGACGTGGTGTAAAATTGAGGTTGTGATTAAAATCATGCATGCCATTGATCTCTATCTATCTTTATCCTCTAATTACAAAACCATATTCCTCTTTGAGAGAGCAGATTGTATTCGACCAGCTTGAGCATGTTTCCTTGCGCACAATCTATACTATATCAACCATTTGGCTTAATTGTTGCTCTATTAAATGTGTGATTGAACATTGAGGCAATGTAGGACAACCTCTTTTTGTGTACACATTATGTTCCTTGAAAATTTGAGAATATGAGTATCATACCCTAGTTGAGTACACACACACACACACACACACACACACACACACATGTATATATGTGTATTTGTGTGTGTGTGTGTGTGTGTGTGTGTGTATATATATATATGTATGTATGTATGTATGTATGTATGTACATATATATATTCTTATATCAAAGATTTGTCACATAGGTCTTGAAGCCTCTTGTTGTTGTTATAGTACAATAACTATGACATTCAAAACTTTTATGCTCCCTTCATGCCCCCCCCCCCCCAAACTCTCTCTCTCTCTCTCTCTCTCTCTCTCTCTCTCTCTCTCTCTCTCTCTCACACACACACACACACACACACACACACACACGTATTAGATGGATAGCAGTTTTCATGGAGCTCATGGGTGCATACACATATGACTTGCCATCGTGGTATAGTAGTTGAAAAATTGGCAGTGCGGTTGAAGTGATGACCTCAAGTCAATGCATGAAAATGATGAGCAAACTTCTATTTTCAATCTCTGTAAAGAAAAGTATAGATGGCTATGATTGGTCTCTCTCTCTCTCTCTCTCTCTCTCTCTCTCTCTCTCTCTCTCTCTCTCTCTCAGGTCTTGAACTTGAGACCATCGAATAGATCTTTGAGATCTCATTGGATCGCTCCTACAACATTTTTAATTCTTCTTTTTTCAAGACGCGCGCGCGTGTGTGTGTGTGTGTGTGTGTGTGTGTGAGAGAGAGAGAGAGAGAGAGAGAGAGAGAGAGTTGGAAGATGAAACAAAAATAACTTTATTCTCACCCAAGTTGCCAAATATATCTTCTGGGATTGTTCCTATGGGATTAAAAAATTTATTATTATTATTATTATTCTTCTTTCTCTCTCTCTCTCTCTCTCTCTCTCTCTCTCTCTCTCTCTCTCTCTCTCTCTCTCGCTCTCTTTTGACCATAACTTGCTCATCCGAACTCTGATTTAGGTGATCTATAGCCTCAATCGAAGAGCACGAAGCCCTCTACGCATTGATGTAAAGACAGAATTTTTCTGTGTAATGGAAGGCTCTGCTGTAACAGCATCTCAGAACTGAAAAAACTGTCAAAACTTTGCGTTTTTGTTGCCGACTTGAAGGCAATGTCAGACAGCTTCTCTGAATCCGAAAGCGAGGAAACCAAAGAGCTCGTAGGTGTGTGCTAGGCCGCTTTGTAGAAGCGCTAGCGTCTTTTTATTAACTGTACGTGAGTTGATAAAGTCAATTCGGACTGCTTGCTTGCATTAACAATCCACCTAGCCATCGGCGTGGTAAGCGCCATAGTGACCCATAGGGCAATCCCAACGCAAACCGTAGACACCCTGGAAATGTTTTTTGCGTTATTTCAAAAAAACTCGCAAGGGTGGAAAAGCCACACTCGCCATGGAGAATGATGCAAAATCTCCAAGGAATTTGGATGCTAATCCAACCACATCGTCTACAACAACGGAAGCAATGATCATGGCTTACTTGATCTCGTTACAAGAAACCGTCAACAAGCAAGGTGAAGAGTTGCGCGCATTTGCAATGGAGAATGGTACTTTAAGAGTTCTCGTTGTGGAGAATGAGCACCTCAAGAAGGTTCTTGAAATGCAAACAACACGCTTGATGCATCTTGAGAATGAAGTTCAAGAATGTAAACGCTCTCTTGTGAACATGAATGTAGTGAAAGAGCACTTGAGCAAAGTTGAGAGTGATCATGTATTGAAAGAGGAAACGATAGATACAATACGACATGATGTATGTGAGATGAGAAATGCATCCAAATCATGGGCTGATATATGTAAGGATAATGTGGTTTCTACATCTCCTATCACGCAAGCCGTTGTCCAAGCAAAGAATGTAGAGAATGTGGACACTCAAGAATTGCAAGAACGACAAAAACGCTCAAAGAACATCGTCATTCGTGGAATCAAGGAGGAAAGCATGGAAACACCCCAATCTCTTGCGGTTGCTATTGAAGAGTTTTTTGCTACACACTTTGGCATGTCAGGAATCATGGCTTATGGTGCACATCGAGTTGGAAAACAAGGAGTCCCTCGCTCGGGAGAAAGACCTATTGTATGTACCATGGCTGATGAGGTAAAGAGAAAGATCATCCTTGACAATGGTTGGATCTACCTCAAAGGAACGGGTTGTAATGTATATGAGGATCGCACTCTTATGCAACAAAATGTACGTCGCAAAGCATACGAGGAAAGAAGCAAGAAGGTTAAGGTATCATCTCAAGAAGAAAAGTCACTTGAGGAGGATGCAAGTCCACCCAACAAATAGGGACACATGATCTATGAGACCAACTCACGCTTGCGAATAAGCTTTTGGAATTGTAACGGGTATCCATGGAATGCGGGAATTGGCATTGATGAGCTTACCAATGACTCCGATGTGATACTTCTTGTCGAAACATGGGAGCATGATGCGCAACGAATTCTTGGATTTGACAAATACGATGTACATTCTTTGATGTGGGCCAAAAATGCAAAGCAACGAAGAGGCCAAGGAGGCGTAGCATGTATGACCAAAAAGGGTTTGAAAGATGTTTCCATTGTCAAAGAAGATAAGTATAAACGCTACTTATGGCTGAAAATCAGCCCACCAAATGGTCAAGTCATGTTTGTGGCCGGCTGCTACATTCCTCACTATGACTCCAACTTTTATGCTCGCTTGAATATGGATAGAGATCAGCCCTTTGTTGAACTAGAGGAAGACATTGCTCATTACAAGGATCAAGGTGAAGTCATTGTTTTTGGAGACATGAATGCTCGCACAAATATGTTACAACACGACACACAACAAGTCGACATGCCGCATGTATCAAGAAGAGTGGATGACTCATACATGTATAATCGAAGTTCTAATGATGCAAAAGAAGTGGATCACTATGGAAAGTCACTTCTACATATGTGCAATAGTACCGGAATGCTCATTGCAAATGGTGTATCTCTATGGCAAGGCACCAATGACTTTACATGTAGAAAGCACAATGGTGCTAGCGTGATTGACTATATGTTGTTCTCAGAAGCCACTCTAGAATGCATACAAAGCTTTACACTTGGTGAATGGAATCCGGAATCGGATCATAGGATGTTATGTATTGACCTCAAGTGTGGTAAACGGCCCGAGCATGTAGCCTCCAATCATGATGTGAATCATTTGTACCTACGTCTAGACATCAAACGAGCACTTATATATGCTGATATGGTGGACCAAATGTTAAGCATGATAGAGCATCAAGGGAGCCCAACATTAGAATGCAAGTGGAAAGTTTTCAAAGAAGTAATTTTCTCTTGTGCGAAGGAATGCTTTTCGGTGAAACACATGTCTTGCAAAAGGTCTAAGAAGGGTAGCACCAAGAAGAAATGGTTTGACATGGAATGTAGTCAAGCCCGAAAACACTTGCTAAGATTGGATGCATTCAAAGACAAGGAAGTTTACTTGAAATGTTCACACACATACAAAGCACTTGTTCAAAAGAAGAGGAGAAGGTGGGAAGTCGAAAAACAACTTCTTTTAGCACAAGAGAAAGCACATGCATGTGGCAAGTTTTGGCAAAATCTAAAAGGCAAGCGCGTTGAGAGCTTTGGTGACTTGACTCTTGAGGATATGTATATGCATTGTAAGAACCTCTATGAGCAACCCAATGTTGATAAGATGGAGGGTTGTAGCTCCCTTCCATTTATGTCTCCCTTCTTTACCATTGAAGATGTATGCCGCGCGCTTGAGAAACTTGCTACTCGCAAGGTAGGTGACCTTCAAGGTGTCAAAGCTGAAATGATTAAATGGACAAGCAAAAAAACACGATATTGGATATGCGATATGTTTAACCTTGCACTTCAGTATGGCATGCCTCATGATTGGAGTGCAAATTGGATCAAACCTTTGCACAAAGGAGGAGATGTAAACAATGTGAACAACTATCGCACTATAATGGTTGGTTCTTTGATGGCAAAGTTATTTGGATGTATCATGGAGATGAAGATAAGTGAATGGGCTGAAAAGAATGGCAAACGTGCGCTTGGCCAAGCAGGTTTTCGAAAGCATCATAGCACTATTGATCACCTTATCACTCTTCGAGTTCTTATGGAAGCGTCTCGATTGAAAGGAAAAAAGTTGTATTGTTGCTTTGTGGATTTCAAGAAAGCTTTTGACATGGTACCGCGAGGAAATCTTTGGAGACGTATGCAAAGCCTTCAAGTGCCGAGAGAATTTATGCATGCAGTCTTTCGCATCTACCAAAAAGTGATATGTCGATTACGTATGGGAGATGGAATTTCAGAATTTTTTGCAAGCACTATTGGTGTCAAACAAGGATGCCCACTTTCCCCAACCCTCTTTGGGCTACTCATTGATGAATTGGAATACATGGTTCTTGATTTTATGCAGCAAGAAGGCATAGAAGAGGTTAAGATTGGAAATGCTGTGATCATGCTTTTGCTTTATGCCGATGATGTAGTGCTCTTGGCACATACCTTAGAAGATGCACAAAAGCTTATGAGTGTCTTGGAACGCTTTTGCCTACATAGCGGGCAGATCGTGAATGGATCCAAAACCAAGGTTATGCTTGTAAAGACCCTCAATGACGAAAATCCATGCATTGTATACAACAATGAGAAACTTGAAGTGGTAGATCACTTCAAGTACCTTGGCCTTGAGGTTCCATCCAATCATAAATGGAAGGATTGTGCAATGCGTCGCTTGGAAGCCGGAAAGAGGGCTTATTATGCATTTGAGAACATGTGCAATGCAGGAGAGATCAAGTGTTGGGCTCTCAAAAAGTACCTCTTTGACACATTGGTGACACCGGTGCTTCTTTATGGAGTGGAGGTGTGGGGTGGAAGCATCGGGAAGTCTACTTGGAAAGAGTTTGAGAATGTCCAAAAGCGTTTTCTCACCAACTTTCTCAAAGTCAAGACACAAACACCCTACATGCTCTTACTTCTTGAGTCCGGATCGCTTCCCATTGAGGTCTTGGGCATGGAAAGGGTTGTGGAGTACATGCGTAAGACACAACGTAGCCCTTTGCATCGACTTCCTAGAATCGCATATGAAGCAAGTCAAAAGGTTCAAAAGACATGCAAGAGCAAAATACTAAGTTCGGGGTGGATGCTTGATATCAAGAAATGGTTTGGAAGATGGGATGCATGTCACTTGGTCAAGGATGCGTCGATCGACTCCCAAGTTAATGAGGCCTTCTTACAACGCCAATGTATCATGGCTTGGGAGAAATCCGGAGGTTCTCGCTTCAGCCATTACACCACACACGTTGCCCCAAACTACAAATCTCTCTTCTTCTCAGAACGAGGTAACCGAACCCATTCCTACATCCTTGAGCCCATCCCGTTGAGTGCGATCCGCTCTATTGCCTCCATTCGTCTTAGCTCCCATTCTCTACGCTGCGAGACAGGACGTTGGGGCACTGGCGAGGAGTGTCATCGACTTTGCACCTTATGCCCTCGTCAAGTGCGAGAGAGTGAGTACCACACACTACTTGAGTGCTCAGCTTTTGACCACATTAGGTCCTCTTTTCCCCATATATTCAGCCATGAGCTCTCCCTACATACCTTCCTCTCCCAACCACGATGTGGACTCTCTATTGCGATGCTCATTTCAGCCATTTTTGAGCATCGAGAGTCACTTATGAACTCCACTCACACCACGTGACATGTTCATTTGGTCCCATAGGTCATATTTGACCTCCCAGGACGATAATAGAACTATCTAACTATCTATCTATCTATCTCTCTCTCTCCCCTTTTCATAGATATTCAAGTGTTAAAAACTTGCTGTGTAACTTTAGCGTCTTTTTTAGATTATTCTTACACCCTTAAACATTTTATTATCTCTTTCTCCTCTTTTTGCTCCTACTTGCTGCGTCATTTGTTCGACGCTAAGACATTTTTCTCTATGTGTATGTGTGTGTGTGTATGTGGGGTTGATTTTCGATAGGCACCTTTGCCTATCAAAATTCAGAGAATTTAATGATTTTAAAGCATTTTCCACGATTTAACTCTTAAAAACAAAAAGGACAAATATATCCAAGAACTGGTAAAAGGCACCATAACTGAGCAATCTCTCTCCCTATTTGGGGTGCCAATGAGAGGGTTGATTTTTGTTGGCCATTATATTTATTTTCTATGGGTGAAAAATGTTAGCTACCCTTTTAAAAATACACTACTACTCTAAGATAACCATATTATCTTGGAAATTTGACTTGACGTGTCACAAAATATAAATTTTGTATATCACACGCCTTCAAGGACTATTTTAAACTCCTTCTCTGTAAATTTTTGACAAACAATTCAATCTATATTAAAAAAAATTCAATTACATTTTATGGTATCTTTTTTAATCTAAAACTGTGAGAAACAAAAAAACCCTTCTGCAGTACTCACTTGATAGTCACATAAATATTAAGTAACCCTCTGAGAAATTTGAAGGGCTTGAAGGGTGTCCTTGGTGAGACGGAGCCCCATGAGCTCGAAAGGAAAATCTCTCTCTCTCTCTCTCTCTCTCTCTCTCTCTCTCTCTCTCTCTCTCTCTAAGGTCTTGAACTTGAGACCATCGAATAGATCTTTGAGATCTCATTGGATCGCTCCTACAACATTTTAAATTCTTTCTTTTTCAAGACATGTGCGTGCGCGTCTCTCTCTCTCTCTCTCTCTCTCTTTCTCGTACACGTGCACGCACACACATGCAATGCGACTCTCTCTCTCTCTCTCTCTCTCTCTCTCTAAGGTCTCGGACTTGAGACCATCGAATAGATCTTTGAGATCTCATTGGATCTCTCCTACAACATTTTAAATTCTTTCTTTTTCAAGACATGTGCGTGTGCACGTGCGTGTGTGTTTGTGTGTGTGTGTGTGTGTGTGTGTGAGAGAGAGAGAGAGAGAGAGAGAGAGAGAGAGAGAGAGAGAGAGAGAGAGAGAGAAGATGAAACAAAAATAACTTTATTCTCACCCAAGTTGCCATATATATCTTCTGGGAATGTTCCTATGGGATTAAAAATTTTTTTATTATTATTATTATTCTCTCTCTCTCTCTCTCTCTCTCTCTCCTTCTCCTTTCCATAGATATTCAACTGTTAAAGACTTAGATCACGTGCGCTCAAGGACTATTTTAAACTCCTTGTCTGTGAATTTTTTACAAACAATTCAATTTATATAAAAAAATATAATTACATTTTATGGTATTTTTTTGTATGTGAAAATGTGTGAGAAAAAAAAAACCCTTTTGTTGTACTTACGTGATAGTTGCATATATATTAAGTGACCCCCCCGAGAAATTTGAAGGGCTTGAAGGGTGTCCTTGGTTAAACGGAACCCTATGAGCTTGAAAGAAATCTCTCTCTCTCTCTCTCTCTCTCTCGTGCGCACGTGCACGTACATGGACACACAAGCAATGTCTCTCTCTCTCTCTCTCTCTCTCTCTCTCTCTCTCTCTCTCAAACATGGATAACTACTTCTTCATTTGCATGCATTTTCTCAAAGTGAAACTACCTCAAGTCGACACCACATGAGTTGTTTACTTTCTTTTTCAATCTCTTTAAAGAAATAAAAAGTTTTTTAAAAAATAAGATCAGTATTGGTCTTGAGGAAAACCTCTTGAAAACAAAAAGACAAAGAAATCTTAGAAAATTAAATTCTCATTAAATAATAAAATCTCCACTAAATTTATCTCCTTGATGTTATGTGCATTTTAACCAATACACTTATTCTTTGTAGAGTTATTCTTTGTAGAGGAGAAAGTATTTGACTTTTTATGACTAAAGCACTTTCTACTACCAAAGAAAAAGAAATTCTTTTGATTTTACATTCTGGCAAAAGCTGAAAAGCTTCTTACAATCTTACTCTCCCTTTTGCATTTTAGAGAGGTTTTCTCTGAAGTGAAGCAGCGAGTGACACATGGAGGGTCTCTCCTTCCTTGAAAAATTTAAGCTGCATTATAAAGAGTATAGATTTGCAAACCCTTTTCAAATATAATACAAACTTGTTGATGTTGATAAAGGCAGTCTGGCGTAGATCCATTAGCAGGAGCAGTCGGCTGTTGTGGCTATGACTCAGAAGGTGCCATTTGCATCACACATTTACGCTGTTGTGGCTACGACTTAGAAGGCGCCATTTGCATCACAAATTTACAAAAAACGCAGCGTGACCTTGGTGTTTGTAGCTATATGAGGATAGGCTCAGCCCTGCAGAGATGGCAAGCGAGGAGGGCGCCCAATGGTGTCAGCAAGCAGAGCGAAAAGCACAACATGCTGCAAACAAAAAGCAGAAACGTGGAGAGAGGGCATAAGAGAAGGAAGGAAAACCTCAATTTTGATCTCAGTAGGAGATGGGCATGGAGATGGCCACTACGATGAGGTTGAGGGCGATGAGGGGGGGTGGGGCGCAGATAGTTCTTGGCACGGATGAGGCCAATGATGTAGGCCTTGACGGACTTGACTCAGCCCACCTGGATTTGCACCATCGTCCTACATTTCCCCTAACCTCCAGCCCTTGCCATCGGCCCTAGTTCACCCTCATCACACCAGGTCGTCCACCTGCATCTCTGCAGATGTCGGATTCAACGGTAGACCATTTAGAAAATGCTTATAAGGTAAACTCTAGAATCTTGAGCTTTCCAAATTCCCAGATCAGACTCACGCGCTTCATCATTTATTGGACAAAGTTCATGAAAGCGTTCCTATCACATTGATCGCCCACTAACCTATAGGTATTCTTCGACTCAATGCTTGCAATGAGCGTCTTTTAACGTCTCTTTGTAATGAGTGTTTTCTGTCTCAGCCTACCAATCATAAAATTAGACATTTTTAAATATCAATCTTCCCTTTATAGATAAGAAAAAAGGGAACCCATCACTATGGCCTTAGGCCTTTGGGTAGGCCAAAAAAGCGCTCCCTCTGGAAAATCTGTAAATTCGGGTCGCTTGGCCTCTGGGGCGCCCTATCTACGGGCCTGGTTAATCCCGCCGTTGATCCCATTTGAATGGCCCGTGCCATATAGCGAGGAGGCCCTGGTCTTCAGCAGCTATGAGCAGAGAGCTCTTCGTGTAGTTACCACCTAATATGCTGTTCCATTCGTTATCGGCCAAGAGGCGTCTTCTGTATGTTTTCTCCGAAGCTCTTTCATGGCACCCTTTTACATCTCGTTCTGGAGCCCATCGCGCACTCCTCACGACCATACGTGAAGGGCTGGATCCGCATTCTGCAAATGGGGAATCGCGCTTTCGGGCTTGTGTCATCATGGAATGGGATGGTCGTGGTTTCCAAGCTTCACATTGTAGGAGCTTAAGTGCATTGGCCTTTCAGCACACTGCAAGTGACCAATTAAAAACCTCTAAGGAAGCGTCAGATCAAACTCAACCACTTTCACATGACCCCTTGTCAGGTGTGGGAGATGCTGGAACGCCCATTAGTACCAATAGCACATTAATGTTCAAAAGTGAAGAGAAGGCCTTGAGAGGTGCATTTAAAGAAACTACGCAGGTTAAAGTGGTACAAGAGAGTGTACAATCACTTGAAGATCTGGTAAAGGAGCTAGAGACATCTGTGCCAGAAGGAGATCCCAAAATCGGAGCTTTATGTCTTAGACTTGCCCAGTTATGTATCTTGAAAGATGAAGACCCCGAAAAGATACTGCTCTACGGACAAAGGGCAATGAAGATATTGGGTACTCCAGAGATATCTCTTGAATGTGCCACATGCTTGGAAACAATTGGCTTTGCTCATTGTAAGAAAGGGGAGTTTGAGAAGTCGGTTAGCTACCTAGAGCGTGCAGCCTTTATCCTGGACAAGTTGAAGGCCACTTTACAGGAAGAGGAAATGGGGAGCTTGCAATTTGCTGTTCAAGCTCTTCTTGGTCAAGCGAATATGTCCCTTGGAAGAGAAGAAGAGGCACTGGTTAACTTTCAGGATGCTCTTTCTGTCAATGAGAAGGTGCTGGATGCGAGCGATCCAAATCTTGGCAAATCGTATCATCAAATTGCACAGGCGTTCATGCGAGTGCAAGATCTTCACAAAGCACTTGCCTTATGTCTGAAAGCTGTACCTATATACACTAAAAGTTATGGTCCAACCTCCCTGCAAGTAGCGGAGTTACGAAAACTTTTATCTGTCATTTACTATGGCCTTGACGAATTTGAAAACGTTCTTTCTGAGCATGAGATAGTAAGACCTATTTTTGAGGGTCATGGGAAGTCTGTAGAGGTGGCTTCTCTTGACTTAGCAGCAGGTGAGGCACTCTTGTGTCTTGATAGGTACACAAAAGCTATTTCCAAATTGAAGGATGTCATTAAACAGACTGCACCAGTGAGTCATTGTCATGGGCAGGCATTGGTTCTACTAGCCAAGGCTTATGCGTACTCTAAAAAGGTGAAAGGTGCCAAGACTCATTCCAAAAAGGCTCTGGAGGTGTTAAGAAACAAAGAATCCTCTCTAGAAGTAGGAGCAAGCTCTGTAGAACTAGCTTTAGTTTTTCGACAACTGGATGAAACAGAGCAAGCCCTTTCAACTTTCAAAACTAGTCTTGAAATATATAAGAAATATCCCAGCGAACAAGCAGCAATAGCTTTTATCGAGGGTCAAATTGGCCTCATTTACCTTAGCACAGGGAGGACTCTTGAAGCTCTACCGTATTTAGAGACATGCCTAGCAAGTAATGCGGTTGGACTGAAGGAGAAAGAACTTTTGGATGTCTACAACCAGCTTGGAGGTGCATATATTCAGCTAGGGAAGCTTGATCAGGCATTGGCCAAGTTTGAGGCGGGAAGGATAATTGCTGAACAGAGCAATTTTGACAAGGATCCTGCATTAATCTCGCTCTATCACAGTCTTGCATCATTGTACAGAACTTTGGGCAGGTAAGCTTTCTTTTGATGCTGATAAAAGTTTAATAAACAACATAGATATGCAAAGGTCTGTTCTTCCATAAGATGCTTAGTTATTGCTACATGGCCTTGTCTTTTAAGATACTATATGTTTAGCATATTGAATATCTTGGAAGGGAGCATGATCCAGCAGATGTCCCTTGTTCTAGAGACTTGCTCCCTTGCTTTCGGAAATGTCATGGACTCATAGGACCCTTCAACAGGATTCCTTGGAAGAGTTTGCAAACCACTTGAAGTATTCCCTCTTTTGTGTGTGAGTCGCAATCTTTTCACAAGGGCTCCTGGTGATCTGCTTTGGTCCCTTCTCCCACTCGAGAATTTGACCATAATTCTGGAAACAGGAAAGGAAGGTAGGGAAATGGAAAGGTTATTTCATATATATATATATATATATATATATATATATATATAGAGAGAGAGAGAGAGAGAGAGAGAGAGAGAGAGAGAGAGAGAGAGATGAAATGAAATGATATATTAACGTCTTCAAAAGGCCAAAAACTTTATGAGACCAAACCGATACAAATTGGTACCATGTCTGGGTACAAAAAAGAGATGCTAAAAAATGAAACTAGGAGTGCTACTAGCTGGTAGTGTGGGATATGTGTGATCACTGATCAGTGGGTGCCTAGTACAAGAGGGTGATATAATGGGTCACGAGTTTATTTTCATCTGTACTCTCGATGTCGAGATAGTATGGCTCGAATCCTCAGCTGCAGTCTTCGTCAATGCTGTGAAGCTCCTCTCCTTAGTCGCAGGCGTCTCAATCTCCCTAGCTCCAATGCTTGATCAGTGAGGGTACCGCGAGTGTGAGCATGAGCTGAGCTTTGCAACAGCGGCTGCTCCTCTGTCACTCCAGTGTTTGGTGTGAAGAAATTGGTAATATGTCTCTGGGATTGTCTTTCTTTAGATCTCCTTAGTAAGTTTTCTCTGTGTCTGTGTATTTCAAGCAGATACAATCCAAGGCATCTCTAGTCCTGATAGCTCATGACTCTAGAGAGGGATCCGAAGCTGTCTCTGAATTGATAGTGGAAGCGACCCCGTATCTCGTAGTACACTGTGCACTGACATATATAATGCATCTCCGTCTCTGGCTCTGTATGGCATAGGTGGCATATCCTGCTGGTTGCTAGTATCCCTTTGAATCTACCAGTCTCAATCTCAAGCTGGTGGGAAGATGTCCTTATTTGACCAATGGCACACCGTAACCCATGAGAAAGATGTGTATCCAAATTCCATATAGCTGGGTCGAATCACAAACCCATCCCCTGTGGGTTGAAGAAGATGTTCTTTATAGAAATTCATCTTCGTACCCAGCTCCTCTATTAGTTCTATCCCTGCTCTCCTAGTGTCCAACTGGGTTAGGTCTTGGCGAATGAGTTAGTAATCTCCACCCATGTAAGAGGCAGCGATGGTGCATCAAGGGAATACTGGAAGGGGGTTAAGCTGTCCATGCTGAAGCCATGTATCTGGAACCATGATGAAATCTGGGCATACTAGCATGATGTGTCCCCCTTGTGAAGCTAACGGTCTGGAGGACTCAAGGGCCAATCGGGCATATCTATCTCTGGTAGTATCCCATTGTCACAGGATTTGGGCACCCCAAGTCGGGAATCCGATACGACACACGAGAGAATCACTTAAAATACTTCACAACTTTAAAATCACTATTCAATTTGGTCGACACGATCCGACATAGTTTTGTGCCTATTAATGCTTGAGCAAAGTACAACTCCCGAAGGGGTCCTTTGCTCTCAGACTCTGCGTCCAGATGCTCTGAAGAGTGAGGCCCTTGGGCCCTTTTTATTCTTACAAGGGATGCCACAAGGAGTGAAACTCAAAAGCAAGCTGTCCCAAAAGCAACTTGTCTTCAAAAACTTCCAAAAAGCATTAGCGCCAATTGGGGAAATCCTTACAGTCTGCTACGTCATCAGCTAGTGCAATTAGCAGAATTCCGTACAGTTTGCCACGTCAGCATGTCAACGCGTTTTGTGGAGGTCTGTACTACTGCCACGTGGCCTGCTGTCACAAAAATACGGAAGCGTAAACTGACTTTTAATTGTACTTCAAATACTCCAGAGAATTGGAGAGAGAGAGGAAAAACTTGACACTTCATTGGGGACCAGAAGATGGGCTGGTCCCTCCCCATAAAGAGAATATCTTTATTACTAAGGGAGAATCTTTACAAGCACAAGAACGGGGCAATAGCCCGTCCTCTATTCTTTCTTTCTGCTTCTGACTGAGAGAGTGCGAACGCTACTCTCTGAATACTGAGAGGATCTTCCCTCTGCTATGAGATTTTGGGAAGCTCTCAAAAACGAGTCTATCTTCCACAAAACTCAACAGAAGCTCTTGAAAATGAGAGTCTACCTTCCGCTAACTGAGTCCCTTTATGCATAATTATTCCTGCAACAAAAACAAGGGAGAAACACGCAAAATGCACGCACACATGCTTGCTGTAATTTTTTGCACATAACCTGAAAATGTTACCTGAGCACCTTCCAGAGCTGAAAAAGAGATCTTTTCCGCGATGGAATTGCTCGAAACTTGGTGTACGCGTAGTGTAGGTAGAGAAGAACTAGATTCTATATGTATTTTGCTGAAATTCAACCTAAAGGAGGTGATTAAGGGCTGAAAACAGAGAATTTACAGCCACCACACTCTATGAAGAGAGTGCCTGCTGCAACTTCTCGCGATGAAACCTCACCAAAAGCTGGCTATGGCTATGAGAGCCCTTGTTCTAGACAATGGGAGCACGAGGCCACCACATATGTCACAAGGGGCTGCTCTCAAGCTTCCATGGAGGGCTCCAATGCGTAGGACATACTCACAATAGGGGGGGTAGGAGCAGTGCCAACACTGAAAATGGGGGAGTAGGGCCTCCTAAATAGCCATCAGGGAGAGGGGGCGCTAGGAAGAGAGAGAGGGTGAGAGTGAGAGTGAGAGAGTTAGTTTGCATTGGTAAGTGTGCCACTTGGCACACTTACTTAATAACTTAAAAAACCCTTCAACTTTCACTTTTAAAAATCCCTAGGCTATTAATGAAATGTGCAAATTAACTCACAACTGCACACACATATGCTACTAATGAAATTGTTAGCTGCTCCCCAACGCAATGCCGTACCGACACTGCTCTCGCATTACCTGTTCGCACTTGTCCGGTCATTTGGTCCGGCATAGACAATTTAAAAATACCTTAACTGACTTATCCTAAGGCCGTAAAATGATTCAGGCCTTAGGGTTGTTATTCTAAGGACCCCATCTCATTCCTGTGCTTGCACTAGCGCACGTAATTTTCTGAGCCTGAAATCTGAGGCTACTATCTACCCCTTCATTGAAGACCCGATTTCCCAATCGCTAGGGCTTCAGGGTATTTTCTGCTAGGGTCTCCCTGAGGTGCACTGGCCCAAACTTGGGCACACCTGAGGCCCCAGAACTGCTAAATCTATTCTGATGTGCACACAACTAATTAGATAATTCTTTTCTCGTAAATAAATTAATTATTTACAAAGTCTGACTTAGTTACACCTGTTGTCCATACAGGTTGTCAGAGCACTTTACGGAGGTGCCCCATCACCAGGTCTTCCAGGGGTGGTCATATGTTGTTGTCCGGGTAGGATTGCCACGTCATCAGGTTGTGAGACCCATAAGCTATGCATAAAGGAGACTGATCCGGTAAGTGCCTCTATCTCCATGGGGGGAGGTTGCTAACTTGCTCTAATGATCTGATGTGGTACGGAGACCTTGGCTCTAGTCAGCCGAGAGATCATATACTAAGGTGTCAAAGAGCCAAAGTTTTGTTCGGGGTTCCTGGAATTGAACCTGTGAACACATCCTGTCGAATCCTGTAACAGACTTGGACACTCCAAGTCAAGGATCTACCACGACAACACCAAATAACCACTTCAAAACAGTTCACAGTTCACAATTTATTCGACACTTGCCCGGCAGAGTTCCGTGCCTAGAGATATTGGCCCCAAAGACTGGCGCCCCTTTCGGTATTTCTTTTTGTATTAATCTGAGTTCAAAGTACAAGAGTGCGGGCAGGCGCTCACACTCAGACTCTGCGTCCATATGCTCTCAATTGTGAGTGGTCTACCCACTTATTTAAAGAGTACAAGGGTAGCCAAAAGCAGAGCCCCAAAAGCTGAAAATCAAAAGTTTAAGTAAAAGCTTTGAAAAATAAAGCAAAAGTTCTTTCTCTCTCTTTCTTTTAATAAAGCAAAAGAGGCTTTTCTTCTCTCTCTCTCTTGCTTAAATGAAATAAAGCAAAAAGGCTTTCTCTCTTTTCTCATTGCGTGGAAAAGCAATGCCAAAAGCTGAAATCAAAAACAGCCCACGCAAAAGAAAAAGCAATGCCAAAAATCTTCCCAGCTTTCCGTAAATCGCGCAGGTGTCTGTACAGCAGGCCAAGTGTCAGCCCGCCATGTCAGCAAATCAGGGCTAGGGTTACGGTTAGGGTTAGGGCAGAATTAGGGTTTTTGATTTTAGGGTTAGAGTTCAACAGAATTAGGGTTTTTGATTTTAGGGTTAGGGTTGCAACAAAATTAGGGTTTCGGACAAAATTAGGATTTTTGATTTTAGGGTTAGGGTTTCAGGAGAATTAGGGTTTCGGGCAGCCACGTCATCACTTTGTGACATACCCCCCTCTAGAAAGCATTGTACTCGCCCTCGATTATGCCAATCTACAGTCATATCACAAGACATCACAGGACATCACATGACAAATCAACATTCATTTGGATCTTAGACCATGATTTATCGGCAATGTAGTTAGCAATCGCATCTAGATCCTGTCGGGACCTCATAGATGCCCGATCGACTAACCCCTATTGCAACCATGTCTATTCGAGATCAATGAGACGAAAATGCTGTAGTCATTTCGTCTATCAGTTCCTGCACTTAAAAACAAGTCAAGAATAAATTAGTTTCATATTCCGGAATTTCATTTCATAAAGTCATCCAGTAGAATACTGTCAGCTCTCAGTATCCCTGAAGCTCAAAGAGACATCAGTGACTCTAGTATTCAAAAATCGAGGCATCTGTTGACAAAGGAGCGGAGTAACTCCCCTCTTGTGCAAACCCACTGCACTAGATCTCCGGCCAAGCTGAATTCTTGGTTCCATTTGGAATAGAGTATGCTAAACCAAAAGCTTCAAGGTAAGATTCACATTCCGAGGAATATCTGCTAGGTCTTCCTCCATTCGCTTCGCATCCATTGCGAAGTAGGTCTTGAATTTAACCAAGAACCGTCAGTTCGCTTTACCTTCTTTCTTTCTTTTTGTGCCAATTTCTATTCTGGAACGAGTATTTGCTCGTTTTTGTCCAATTCGGGTTGCACATTTGGCTTCCCATCATCAGGCACATCGTCTTCGAAAGGCTTCAAGAGACTCACATGAAAAACATTGTGAATCCTCCAAAGTATTCTGGCAGCTTCAGTCCAAAGAAGACATCATTTATCTTTTTGGAAAAATCTGGAACGGTCCACACCATCTCATGCTAAGCTTTCAAAGAAGTCGCTCCTTTCCCTTTTTTCTTTCTCGGGCGTGCCTTCACATAATGTAAGAGCACCCAATCCTTCTCCTTCAATTTCAAATTGCGATGATGGCGATCTACTGCCTTTTTGTCTTTCCTGGAATTTCTGCGAAGCCTTCCGAACCAAGTCTCTCGTGAACAGGTCGGCTTCAAAGAAAAATCTTATCTTTCGCGCTAAGGAAGGGTAGAACCTTCGTAGCAAATTCAAGAATCTCAAATGGCACCTTCCTCATCAAAGAGTTAATCGTGTTTCACTGAATTAGCAATCTCTGATTGCCTGTCAGTCTGCGGGTGGAACGATGACGAGAACTGCAACCGCGTGCCTATGTTCTCCCAAATAGCCGTCCGAAACAAACTCGTGAACCTGGGGTACCTGTCGGAGACAATCGTCTCGGGCATGCCATGTAATCTAAAGACCTGGGCAATAAACAGTCGTGCCCACGCTGTGTTCTCAGGAGATGAAATCCATTGTAATACTTTCCTAGGGGCGGGTGGGTATGGGCAAAGGCTGTAACAATCCCTGTGCTTTATGCCTGTTAAACTTGACCTTCTGGCATACCAAACAACTGCGCACAAACTCGTCCACATCCTTCTTGAGTCTCGACTAAAAAAAGTATCTCTCTACCCCTTTCAAGGTGGTAGCAATGCCGTGGTGACCTGTAAAAGGCGGACAGTGGTATTTGGTCATAACCTTTTCCCTCAACGCATGTGTAACGCACAACATGGTTTTCTTCATCAAGTAGCCATCCCGAATGGAATAGTCCGCTACTATCTCCCCTTTCTATATTCGACTGGATACATCTGCAAAGTCTGTTCTGTGGCGTACTGACCGACCAAATCCTCGAAGTTCCTCTGATGTATCGCGGAAATAGCCATAACCAACGGCTTTCGGGACAAAGTATTTGCCACCAATTTCTTCTGTCCCTGCACATGGACAATCTGGAAGTAAACTGTGACAAGATGTTTGCCCACCGTTCCATAGCTGCTTTTTTTTTTTGAGAAAAAGATCCTTCTATTAGTTAATGAGAACTGCCCATAGGCCTACAACCACCTCTGCAAGAGAGGGCTACAACAAACATGATGGGGAGACTCTCCCAATGAAAAAACAGCATATATACAATGAGGCTAAATCAAGAGATGGGAGGAGGGAAGAGCCACATAGGTGGGCGGTAGTGCCATCTGAGCACACCTTGGACAATGGTGTAGAAGGGCCCAGGGCGCCAGAGTCGAAGGAAAGCCTCGCGGCGCTCCCGCAGGGCGGTCGGAGCTGCCCTGTAGTCCCTCAAGCTGTCCTCTGAGAGTATGGATCAGATTTAGCCAAAAGTCACGAACAGTCTCTGTTGGTGGCACAGGGCGAGCCTCAAAGATGCGGAAACAGTGGGCCCGCCAAATGAACCAAAGTGTCAGGCCACTGATGAGCTCCCAACACTCCTCTCTCTCACTGCACCACTTCCGTGGAGTAAGCTCTGTAGTAGTAGGCTGGAGTGTAGGTCGCCCCCCTTGCATCACTATCATCCTGTTGGTGGAAGATAGCTCAAACTGAAGTGCCGGGCCCGTGAGAGTGGACCAAGCCGCTACCCCCCAAGTGTACTGTCGAGCCGTGGAGAGAGTAGGCATTAGCCGAAGAACTCGTAGCCACACCTGTTGGGCCAAGGGACAGTCCCAAAGACAGTGACGCTGACTCTCCACCAAATGGTCACAGGTTGCACATGCGGCCGAGAGACCACTATGCACTAGCCAACTTCCTACTGCTGTCGCTCTGTGTGCGACCGGCCACTGAAACAAGGTGACGCGCCTCGGTTGTCTGGAGTCCCACAACCTCTCCCAAAAGGCTGCCAAGAACTCGATTGTGAGACCCTCCTCCTGCCGATGACGTGCTGCAGCGAGGCGGGCCTCTCTTTGTGCTGCTAGTATATGACGTCCCAACGGAACAGTGTACTGAAAGAAAGGGACTCCTGGGTGGTCTGCAGAAGAGAAGGGGTCCCTCCATAGCCACTCACCAGGATCCCACTCTACTCATGCCAGTTGTCACGTGACACATCCCAACCCTATGTGTCCGTGGACAAGCTACACCACAACAGGGTTCAGTCAGTCCAGATTAACAGTGATATGGCACTTTTGTGAGTCTATTCGTAGACCGTGCATGCCTAGTCACTTAGCATAGATGCATATCCTCCGGTTGCACACAACATGATCATCAATATTCCCTTCAGGATCCATCAGATTCAGTCAGGGGAATTTTCCAGTGCATTTAGCCTATTTTCCCATTTTTGGTTATTTTCACTTATTATTTTTAAGTGACTTTCCAACAAAAGTAGGTAGGGCAATTTTGCTAAGTTAATATATAAGCAAACCCAAGTTAGCACTTTCTGGCAGAAGAGGCAGCAGGAGCTTCCCGCTCAACATGCAACTTCTCAGCAGTACCACCCAGCACCCCCAGCACCCCCAGCGTTTTTGGATCCCCATCCTCGCCGGGCAAGTTTCCAGACTTTGGCGTTTTCTTCCATAGTAGGCCATCGCCACCATCTCCCCATCCTTGGCGTTTCCTCCCACAACATTTAGCATCGCCATAAAGCCTCTTGCCTGGCGTTTGTTTTCCCAACATACAGCCCAGCCATTAGCGTTTTTACTAACGCTAGACAACCAGTTTTTTGTAGCGTTTTCTCAGCATGGATACCTCAGCCCTTGCAGCGTTTTCAGCAGGTACTAACAGCCCTAAAAACGCAGCCTGACAGATACAGTCCCTCAGTGCTTTTACGATCAGCATGAACCCCGACAAATCCACCATTTTCAGCCCTTACGACAGCAGTAAAACAGTCGATTTCAGCCCCGAAACAGTCCACGAAATTCAGCCAATAGAAGATCACAGATTTCAGCCTAAGTTGTCGTCATCATCATTGTCGTCGTCATCGGCATAGTCCAAGTTGCATTAGTCCATTGCATACGCATTGTACACCTTTGTGCAATCAAAGTTAGACCACTCTCGCCGACGAGAGTGGGGCCTTCGGAGGAGGGTTTTACAACCTCTCGGGTGTCGTATCTCTTCTCTCTCCTTCTCTCAGTCTCATTCACTTGCACGCACAATATCCACTCATTTTGTTCGTGATCATAGCACTCTCCATAAGACGGAAGGCTCTCTCCTTCCTTAAGAACTAAAAGGAACCTTGAGCAAATATAGAGCACTAATCTTGAGAAAATACAACATTCATTCCGCTGCACCTAACATTGGTATCAGAGATTTGGAAGTGTTCTGTACTACTGAAGGGAAGAACCACAAGAACCACGAGAATTTTTTTGCTTGTTGCGGTCGCACGAACCCAAGTTCGCTTGGGCGTGTCGATTCCTAATCGTGTTTTGTTGAAGAGTGACAGGAATCCCAAGAAAGAAGGGCTTGTCTAGCCTCCCTTGTGTCTCTTTTCACTCATTGAGAGCGGACCGTGCACTTAGCGGCCGGCCAATCGACGTGAGGTGGGAAAAAGCAACCTTGGTGTGAGCGCAAGGCCGCCAAGGGGTGTGCCCGCAGAAAGGAGTAGAACTCGGGTGAAGAGAAGATCCTTCTCCAACGCGATTTGCAAGCGAGAGAAAACCTCAAGAACCCAAGACCCTCAAGAATCAAGGACCTCAAGAACCTCAAGACCCTCAAGAACCCAAGTTCCTGGCGAGCTTAAAAACCCAAGATCATAGTGCATGGTCGTCACCCGAAGCAGAATGGATACTTCGCATACAGGCGATGAGCATGAGAGAGGCGACGAAGACTCGTCCCCACCCGAAGATGATTTCTTCAACCCTGCCTCTTCGCCATCTACGCCACCAAGTGTACCAAACCCTATGGAGGCAATGGTCAAGCAGATGATGGCCATGATGGATAGACAAGAAGCAAATCGCCTTGCTCAGGACCGCAAGCGCGACGAAAGAAACGCAAAACTTGCCGCAAAACAAGAAGACAATCGACTTGCTTTAGAACGCGAGCGCAACGAACGCAAAGAACGGAACAACTAAGAAAGGCGGAAGAGGCGGCAAGAAACGCGGCCTTGGAGGCCGATCGTACCGCTCATAGATTGGCTTTGGAGACGGAGCGTGAAGCTCAACGAGAGCTACGCACTCAAGAATTGCTTCGACAAGCACTAGCCTCCAAAACCGAACCACCCAAAGATCGTGGGAGTTCATCAAGTGGCGCAAGCCACGATGCGGATTTCAACCATCTAGTCATAGAGAAGTTGACTTTCAGTAAGTATGACGGTAAGATGGATGCTACAATTATTCATTCTTGGTTGCATCAATTTAATGCTTATTTTGCGACAACCAAGAAGACAAGAAATAGCAAAGTTTTGACGGCAGCTATGTACCTTGCCGGTGATGCCATTAATTGGTACCACGCATGGCAAGAGGCATAGCTAGCCGCGCACCTAGAGACAGTCGACGATTTCATGCCCCTCTCTTTTAGTTGGGCTGATTTCCAAGACAAGCTCAAGGTGCGGTTTATGCCACCTCAGTACCTTGCACGATTGAAGGACGATTGGCGCTCTCTCAAGCAAAATGGTATGCCGGTTATGTCTTTTTCTAATCGTGTTTTGCAGCTAGGCACTCAATTACGAAAATCGGATGATGAGCGCAAAGAGGCTTTTCACTTTGGATTGGACGAGTATATCAAGTACGATGTTGAGGTCTTCGATCCAATCGATCTCTACAAGGCGGTAGTGATTGCTCTCGCATAGGAGATGAAGCACAACAAGGGAAAGCCTAAGGAGAATAAGACTTCCACAAATATCTCGTAGACTTCTCAGAACTCTCAGAATGGTAAGAATGATAACTCTTCTAACCAATCTTCCAACAGTCTCTCATCAAAGAATTCTTCCAATGAATCTAAGGGTAAGGCTAACACAATTGCTAAACCTAAGCTTACTCCAGATGAAAAGGTAGCACAAGGAATTGTAGGAGGATATATCACGTCGGAAGAACAAAGCACTTATTCTAAGGAAGGTCGTTGTTTTCATTGTCACATTAAGGGTCACATAAAAAGAACATGTCCTAAGCTTGAATCGAATGAATCTAAAGAACCCACAGCACCCACTTGTCAGGGAATAAAGGCCTAAGTGCCTTGTACTTATAACTTATAAGTTAAAAAGACTTATAAGTGAGGGGGCCCAAGTGTGAATGGCCCCCTAGTCACTTACTCATATACTCAAATGTGAAGCCCAAAAGAATAAGCGTGGCTTTTCCCAAAAATTCAACGAGCTCTCTCTCTCTCTCTCACGTTTTCTCTGCGTGTGCTCTTTCTGCGCCAATCTCCTCTTCTCCTTCACTCTCATTGCATAGGACAGCAAGTGGGCTCTCTCTCCTGCTCCCCCACACATGGTATCAGAGCTTTAGGGTTTCCAAGAGAGCCATCTTCGCAACACAGATCAGAATTCTGTTTTTGCTCGCTGCGGGAAGGATATTCAACCGTTTTCGATCAACTCTGTCGCGAAGGGATCCTCTCACCGTGTAGAATCGACCTCCGGTGACAATTTCCCCAAAATTAGGGTTTCAAAAACTGGCGAACAGCAGCCTATTTCTGCTGAAATTGACCAATTTCGGGGTCAATTTGATGCAATTTCATTAGGGCAAGTCTCACAGGTCAATCTTACAGGTGTTTCCACCAACGAGGTTCTAAAAATTCAGCAAAACAGGTGTTTACAGGTCTGATTTTTGCCCTAAAACAGGGAATTTCAGCAAGCAAATGATGTATACACCTTGTGGAAACCTTTGGTAAGGGTTTGGTAGTGAATGTACGCCGTTTTGGGGTGATTTCGCGTGAAATTTGCTCGCTGTTTTTCTGTAACAGCAAGCTGCTTTTTGCCCGATTGCGCACATTTGGGCGTGTTTAGGTCGGCAAAACAGGGTTTCAGTGTTTGCAATCACTCAGAATGGCTTCTAGCAGTGAAAGTGGCAATTTGTTGCACATTCGCAAGCTTGAAGGTGCCCATAACTTTGCTATATGGAAGAAGCAATGTTATAATGTGATGTTGCAGAAGAAACAGGCGAAACCTATTAAGTTACAGGGTGTGAAACCGGTTGATATGGAGGTTGAAGAATGGGAAGAAGTGGACGAGTTAGCTCGCTCCATGATCATGCTTTCGGTGTCTGACAATTTACTCTTCAATGTAGAGAATGAGCAGACAGCATGGGGCATGTGGAAGCGTTTAGACGAGCTGTATGCACAGCAGAGTGCTGCCAGTAAAGTGTATTGGCTTAAGAAGCTTATGGATCTCCGCATGAAGAAGGGCACGCACATGTCAGTGCACCTCAATGAATTCAATTCTATTTTCAGCCAACTGACAGAGCTGAAATTCACGATTGATGAGGAGTTCAAAGCGACTTTTCTGCTATGCACATTGCCCGAGAGTTGGGATGTATTCCGGACAGCTCTTAGTAACTCAAGTGCGTCACTTAAGTATGCAGATGTAGAGTGTTCTCTCTTGATGGAAGAGATGAACAGGAAGAACACCACAGGTGGGTCTTCTAATGCATTGCACTTGAGAAGCAGGTCTCAACAGAGGGAGAAATCTGACAGTAAGGACAGGGCACGCAGCAAATCTCGTAGGAAAGATGTTGTGTGTCATCATTGTGGAAAGAAAGGGCATTATAAACGGGAATGCTATGAGTGGAAGAAAGAGAAGAACAAGGGTGCTGAAACTGATGCAAAGGACAAGGGAAATGCCAAGAAGAGCACTGTGTTGATTGAGGAAATCAATGTTGCTAGTAGTTGTGACAGTGACAGCAGCACTGATGTACTCAATGCCTCTTCTGTGGATGCACATACCCTTGCTATGGGTTCTGATGTGGACATGCATACTTGGATTCTTGATTCAGGTGCCTCTTTTCATGTAACACCTCATAGGGATTGGTTTACACAGTACTCAGGTGAGGTGCAGGGCACTGTAACCGGCCCGTAGGGCGGTAGGCGTTGGCTTTCACCCGAAATTCTTTACTTTATACACACACACAGAGCACTTTGCAAAGAGAACCTGCTATGGGAATTAACACTTAATCACACACACAGCTCGGAAGCCAGAATGCTCCGAGCAGACGCCGACAACCTATAGGCCCCAAAATTGGCGCCCCTTTCGGTATTTCTTTATTCTTTAGGAGGGTAAATTACAAGGTAAGGTCCTGGGAATCCTTCACGTGTATCCACCTAGATACCATTTGATTTGGCCAAATTTCGGCAGCATAACAGCCCCAAAACTTGCGCGAAACCAATTCCCCTGCTGGAACTCGCTTGCACTGTCGTATACCCTCTGATTCCTGTCCAAAAACAGTAAATTCAGCACGCTGTATTTACTGGTTTTTGCCCTGTTTTCAGCCCCAAACAGTCCCCTAACTGTCCTTTGCCAGTGGGGCACGATTCCCAATGATCCTGGCGTCCGTATGGCTGAAAAACAGTCAAATTACAGCGCATACACAGCGCTGATTTTGCACCTGTACGGTGAGGTTATGACCCTCACCAGTGCCTGCTTTGGAGCAGCAGTTAGCTACCCCTGTTCCTGCTCAAGGAGGCTCTTGCCTCAGCACAAAAGCATGAACCCACACAACTGTACATCAGTCAAATGAGTAGCCCTCTTGTGGGGCATCACATAACTGCACGTAGGGGAGAAAGAGAGCAGTATGTAGCGTGCGGGGCATCACTCCCGTCACCATACTGTGCATAGAGGGCAAGGTAAGCATTCCATAGCTTCTGTACCTGTTGCAATCCGCCTGTGGCTGAAAATGGCGCCCCCTTTGATGATATTCAGCTCGTTTTTGCCTCCCAGAGTGGCAGAATCGCTCACAAGCTGACACGTCGCCCAGTTTCCGAGTTTGGGCTTTCCCTGCTAAAAATATCTCAACTGGTGCGTCAGTTGACTTCGCGGCAGAGTTGTAAAGTGTTCCCCTAGTCATACCGAAGGTAATGACGCGAACACATTTCGTGGCCCAAAATAGCAGTTCCCTAAATTTTAGGAGATGCTTCCGTTGGGCTCCCACTGGTCTTCTGACCATCTATCCTCATTGGGACCGCATCCAAAAGTGCAATGTGGCCCAACTGTTGGATACTTATTGTTGGAAGTCCCACCTTGACTTTACGCCTTAATTGAGTTCACTTCCTAGTATCCACCAACTTGCTAAGTGCGACGGGGGGACCTATATGATCTTGCTCTGAGCCTAGACATCCTCTTACCATACGAATTCCAGTGCCGACCACTTCCCGTCTGCGGGTGAATCTACCGTTCACATTGGCCATACAATGTCCGACCGTTTGCTACTTCAAGAAGAGGGTCTTAAACAAATAAAATAAACCCCATTGGAAAGAAACCAACAACCAAGGTTAGCAGTTGCCACATCTCTGTGACATGGTTAATAACTGCCACGTCCTCGTGACAGGCACTGTTTATTTGGGAGATAACTATGCATGTGACATTGGAGGTATTGGCTGTGTCCAGTTTTCCTTTGCTGATGGTATGACTTTTGTTTTGCACAAAGTGCGCCATGTGCCACAACTTAAGAAGAGTTTGATTAGTACAGGGCAGCTAGATGATGCAGGCTATCACACCACTTTTGGTGATAGCAAGTGGAAAATTTGTAAAGGGGCCCGGATTGTAGCCAAGGGTTGTAAATCGGACACTTTGTATCCTTTGCATGTATCTAGTGTGCGTGACCATGTTGTCGCCGTAACCGAGCAGCCAAGTGTCTCTTTGTGGCATGGCCGGTTGGGACACATGAGTAAAAGAGGAATGGAAACTCTGTCTCGTTGTGGTTATTTGCCGTGTTTGAGGTATGCTGATTTTTCTCATTGTGAGCACTGTATTTATGGTAAGCACAGTCAAACACCGCACAAAAGGTCACTTTCTTTGAAGTCTGACAGGTTAGACTTAGTGCATTCCGATGTATGTGAAATGCAACAGTTGTCCTTAGAGGGAAAGAAATATTTTGTCTCGTTTATCGATGATGCTACACGTAAGGTGTGGGTGTATCCAATACGTGCTAAAAGCGATGTTTTGGATACTTTCAAGAAGTTTCTTGCGTTTGTTGAGAATCAAACTGACAAGAAGCTTAGGTCTTTGCGCTCAGACAATGGGGGGGAGTATGTATCAAAAGCATTTATTGACTTTTGTGCTACTAAAGGTATTAAAAGAGAGCTCACGGCTCCTTTTAATCCCTCTCAGAATGGAGTTGCAGAGAGGTTGAACCGGACTATCTAAGAGAAAGTTCGGAGTATGCTGTCACATGCTGCATTACCTCATGGTTTTTGGGCAGAAGCTGTGCAAACAGCTATTCACTTGATTAATCGCTCACCTAGCAAGGCTTTGGGTGGAAAGGTGCCTGAGGAGGTGTGGTCTGGCAAGCCACCCTCATATGCACATTTAAGAGTGTTTGGTTGTGAGGCCTATGTTCACATCTGGAGTGAACTGCGCACCAAACTAGAACCAAAGTCTCATAAATGCATTTTCCCAGGATATGGTGAGGATGGTGAAATGGGGTATAGATTATGGGATCCCGCATTACGGAAAATCATACGCAGCAATGATGTCATCTTCAATGAGAATTGCATGCACAAACAGCCCACAAAGGTCGAGGAAGTGCGCCGGGTTGTTTTTCGTGAAGATGTTACATATGGACAGCCAAGAAGGCCCAATGTTCAGCAGCCTTTACATGCTGAAAATGGTGCTGAAAATCAGCCATTAGCTGCTGAAAATCAGCCCCAACAAGTTGCCATTGATGCACCACAGGAAGGGGAACAGGTTGATGCTCCTAGACCGCCCGTTGTTGCGATGCAACCGGCTGAACAGCCTGCTGTTTTTGATGGTTTACAGGCTGAAAATCCACCTGTTATGGATCATTGGGTGCGTAGGTCTACTCGGGTGACAAGGCCCCCCGATAGATATGAACCGTCTTTGGACTATGTCATGCTTACTGATTGTGGTGAGCCGTCTTGCTATAAAGAGGCTATGCAACGGGAAGACAGTAAGAAATGGTTCAAAGCAATGGTTTCGGAAATGCAGTCTTTGGAGAAAAACCATACATGGGACTTGGTTGATTTGCCTAAAGGGCATAAGGCTCTGCCATGTAAATGGGTTTACAAGACCAAGGTCACATCTGATGCTTCTTCTAAGTACAAGGCACGTTTGGTTGCTAAAGGGTACAAGCAAAAGCATGGTGTGGATTTTGATGAGATTTTTTCTCCTGTTGTAAAGCTTGCCACATTACGTCTTGTTTTAGGCCTGGTTGCTTCTGAAGATATGGAGTTAAAGCAAATGGATGTCAAAACAGCGTTTTTGCATGGCGATTTGCTTGAGATGATCTATATGATGCAGCCAGAAGGTTTTGTGTCAAAGGGGCAAGAGAAGAAAGTATGTAGACTCTTGAAGAGCTTGTATGGTTTGAAACAGTCTCCCCGTGCATGGTATCACAAGTTTGATACATTCATGAGGTCTCAAGGATACAAAAGAAGTAATTCTGATCACTGTTTGTATATCAAAACGGCAAGTGATGGATCTCTTCTATTGCTGATTTTGTATGTTGATGACATGCTTATTGCGGGTAAAAATGTCACGGCGTTGAATGCATTACAGCAAAGCTTAAAGAATCGCTTTGACATGAAGGATCTTGGTGAAGCTAATCATATTTTGGACATGCGTATCTCTCGAGATAGACTTCACAGGCGTCTGTATCTATCTCAACGAGATTATGTTAATAAGGTGCTACATCGTTTTCATATGGATGGGGGAAAGGCACTTGGTACTCCGCTGCCTCCATATGTAAAACTGACTGCACATGACTGCCCAAACACAGATGATATGCGGGCTGAAATGGCCAAGATTCCTTATGCATCAGCCGTTGGCAGTTTGATGTATGCTATGGTTGCTACACGTCCGGACATTGCATTTGCGGTGGGAGTGGTAAGCAGGTACATGAGCAATCCTGGTAAAAAGCATTGGGAAGCAGTGAAGTGTATCTTGAGATACTTGAAAGGCACTAAAGACTTGTGCATTTGTTTTGGGAAGAGTGAGACATCTGTGCATGGCTTTACAGATGCAGATTTTGCTGGACATCCAGATTGCAGGAAGTCTACCTCTGGATATGTGTTTACATTCACAGGAGGTGCAGTTTCTTGGATTTCTAGACTGCAAAAATGTGTTGCTTTGTCTACCACTGAGGCTGAGTATGTGGCTGCCACTGAGGCATGCAAAGAAGCTTTGTGGCTCATGCGTTTGGTAGAAGAGCTTGGCATTAAGTCACCGGTTCCTGTGCTACACTGTGATAGTCAGAGTGCTATTATGCTTGCAAGGAATCCTGTTTTTCATGCCAAGACAAAGCACATAGAGGTGAAGTATCATTTTATCAGGAGTGTGCTTGATGACAAGAGCATTACACTTGTCAAGGTGCACACAGATGACAATCCTGCAGATCTTTTGACCAAGAGTCTCCCAGCAGAGCGGTTTGCATATTGCCGTCAGATGATGGGTGTTGGATGAGTAAGTGCATGATCAGCTGTTGTATCATAGTTAGCTGATTCTTTGATCTCCCAAGGTACATTGCCTTTAGGTGGGAGGTTGTTAGGGAATAAAGGCCTAAGTGCCTTGTACTTATAACTTATAAGTTAAAAAGACTTATAAGTGAGGGGGCCCAAGTGTGAATGGCCCCCTAGTCACTTACTTATATACTCAAATGTGAAGCCCAAAAGAATAAGCGTGGCCTTTCCCAAAAATTCAACGAGCTCTCTCTCTCTCTCTCACGTTTTCTCTGCGTGTGCTCTTTCTGCGCCAATCTCCTCTTCTCCTTCACTCTCATTGCATAGGACAGCAAGTGGGCTCTCTCTCCTGCTCCCCCACACCACTACATGTGTCAATGCAATGAATGATAACACGATTGTGCCCACAGTTTCTCAGGACCCTCCCATTGATGAATCTCTCATTAAATGTTATGGTCGTACGTCGGGGCACCGTTTTGTTATATTGTTTGACCCAGGTAGTATGCATGATGTGATCAGTTTCTCTCTTGTTGAGAGAGCTCGCCTCGAGGTTAGTCCGAGATCTCCTATCGAGGTCTCTGGCTTTCGTCCCGGTATGGACGCTCTCATCACAAAGGAATGCCTTGATGTGTTGTTTGCAATTCAACAGATTGCCTTCACTAGAAGATTTGTTGTTTCTTCTCTCTCAGGATGTGATATTATTTTGGGCATTCGATGGTTTCGTGATAATGACGCTCTCATGAAATTTGCGGCTAACACTATAACTCTCAATGCCGATAGTGATTTTCCTATTGTCATTCATAGAGAGGACATTGCTCATTCTCCATCTCTCATTGCTAATATGTAGGACAAGATTGAAAGGATTCAGGAAAAGGAGACTCTCTCAGTCTCTTTTTCTCCACAACATGATACATAGGATTTGCATGATTATGAGAAGTATGATGATGTGAAGGATAATGATTTGCATGATGATTTGGATGCCAATGACAAGCATGATGATTTGCATGATCAAGATGTGATTTCTCACAAGCATGATGAGTTGCATGAAGAAGATGTGATTGTTCACCAGGATGATGTGTTAGTTGATGCTTTTTCTGGCGAAGCTAACCTCGTTGTAGATTCGATCAATCACCAAGAATTGATCTTGGCTTTCGAGTCGAGGTCCACAGATCCCCCACAAGAAGATTCGATAGATCCCGAAGCAGCGATCTTGGCTCTCGAGCCTTGGTCCAAAGCACCCTCACAGGAAGTATTATGTGTCCGCATGATTGATACGCACGCATTGTTCGAGTGTTTCATTCGTGACGGTTTCCTGTATTTTAGTCAACATCGTTATGTGATCCCTTTTCCTAGGCATGACATATTGTATGTTGAGCACGTTTCTATCATGGATGAGCACGAATGTATGCGGATTGTTCATGAAAAGCTGAAAAGTTTGTATGTAAGGAAGTTGCATTCCATGTCTCTTCCTTGGCATGACACAATTTCCGAAAGAGCACATGATAGTATGAGCACAAAGCATGGGCATTTCCATTGGGATTTGCCACAGTTGATTAATTTCGATCAAACAGAAAAGATTCGACCTCATTGTTTGCATGTGTTTGATGAACGGGTTGTCACTCCGTCTCTATGTTCATCTACATTGCATACACAGTCTTTGAGAAAGATAAGATTTTTTCCATTCACTTTACATGGAATAAGTATGTTCATGATTTTGTGTTGGAAGTGGTTTTAGGAATTTTCAGCCGTGGAGATTCTTGAAGATGAAAGAAGCAGGACTCTAGACGAAGTTGAAGCATCAAAGGAACCTTGAGCAAATATAGATCACTAATCTTGGGAAAATACAACATTCATTCCGCTACACAAAGCCACAGAAGACTTTGTGTCACTTTGGGCGCGGCCCAAAGAAGCAAGCATTGCAGACCTTTATGAAGTTCAAGTACTGCACGACCCACACATCAGAGTGGGCCGGCGAAGAGTCCCTTTCAGGAGTTCGGATGCTGTTGGCGATCTCCCTTGACGCCATATAGTTCGGTACCAGTACCTCACTTTGAAAAGGAGGGGATGTCACGTGACACATCCCAACCCTATGTGTCTGTGGACAAGCTACACCACAACAGGGTTCAGTCAGTCCAGTCAGTCTAGATTAGCAGTGATATGGCACTTTTGTGAGTCTATTCGTAGACCGTGCATGCCCAGTCACTTAGCATAGATGCAGTCACTTAGCATAGATGCATATCCTCCGGTTGCACACAGCATGATCATCAGTATTCCCTTCACGATCCATCAGATTCAATCAGGGGAATTTTCCAGTGCATTTAGCCTATTTTCCTATTTTTGGTTATTTTCACTTATTATTTTTAAGTGACTTTCCAACAAAAGTAGGTAGGGCAATTTTGCCAAGTTAATATATAAGCAAACCCAAGTTAGCACTTTCTGGCAGAAGAGGCAGCAGGAGCTTCCCGCTCAACAGGCAACTTCTCAGCAGTACCCCCAGCACCCCCAGCGTTTTTGGATCCCCATCCTCGCCGGGCAAGTTTCCAGACTTTGGCGTTTTCTTCCACAGCAGGCCATTGCCACCATCTCCCCATCCTTGGCGTTTCCTCCCACACCATTTAGCATCGCCATAAAGCCTCTTGCCTGGCGTTTGTTTTCCCAACATACAGCCCAGCCATTAGCGTTTTTACTAACGCTAGACAACCAGTTTTTTGTAGCGTTTTCTTAGCATGGATACCTCAGCCCTTGCAGCGTTTTCAGCAGGTACTAACAGCCCTAAAAACGCAGCCTGACATATACAGTACCTCAACGTTTTTACCATCAGCATGAACCCCGACAAATCCACCATTTTCAGCCCTTACGACAGCAGTAAAACAGTCGATTTCAGCCCCGAAATAGTCCACGAAATTCAGCCACGCATTGTACACCTTTGTGCAATCAAAGTTAGACCACTCTCCCCGACGAGAGTGGGGCCTTCGGAGGAGGGTTTTACAACCTCTCGGGTGTCGTATCTCTTCTCTCTCCTTCTCTCAGTCTCATTCATTTGCACGCACAATATCCACTCATTTTGTTCGTGATCATAGCACTCTCCAGAAGACGGAAGGCTCTCTCCTTCCTTAAGAACTAAAAGGAACCTTGAGCAAATATAGATCACTAATCTTGAGAAAATACAACATTCATTCCGTTGCACCTAACACACCAGTGGACAACACTCCCAAGCCCATAGCCTCCAGTGTCTAGTCTCAAGAGCTGCTGGGTCAGGGTCTATGACGCAAGTCCTCCCACAGATGCCCACTACTCGGATCCTTTGAAAACAGCACTCTGCTACCTGCGGGGCCTCTACTGCAACTCGCTGTAGTTGTCTCCCACCTTGAAGCTCGAAGAACAGGGCTGGGACAGTCTCTGAGCAGGCCCTGACTGAGATGAGAACCTCCAGTCGTGTGAAGGCTCCCATCCACCGGGGTGCTACTGGCTCGAGAGGCGTGAGCCACTCAGTTGGAACTGACTCTGAGATGTCTTGACACATGCTCTGCACCCCTCTCATGCCTTGTAGCTGGAACCTTTGCACCTCCTCTGACAAACCTGTAAACTCTAGCCAGTCACCTAGAGAGCGCGTTGGACCTGGTGCCATGGGACCCCAGGAAACATGAGGCCGACTACCAACCAAGTGGCCTCTCTGAGTGCTAACCATGGGGTTCCAGACGAGGGGCTGCCGTAGGCGCTCCTCCGTGCACGTCGGTTGTCTTTGCTCCAAGCCACGCCGTAAGAGCTCCCAAGATCGAAGCAAACTCACAGCGAAGCGGTCCTCCAGTCTCCTGCTCAAACCAACTCTGCGCATCTTTGTAAAGATCCATATGGTCGAAGGTTGCCAAGGGCCTCCTGACTGAGGCACCCTGGCACGAAGCCTCTGCAGCAAGAACTCCTTCCAGGGCTCCTCACCTGGAAGAAGTTCTCTGACTATGAACTTCCCAAGAAGGGCTCTGCTCTACTGTGCTGGATCAATGATCCCAAGCCCTCCTTGAAAACAAGGAAGCGTGATGACTTGCCAAGCCACCTTGGCTCGGGCTATCTGAGTGTCACGTCCTGACCAAAGGAAGTTCCTGATCAGGCTCTCTACGTGGCTGATACAAGAACTCGAGAAGATCCGAAGTGATGTACCACATAGTCGCCAACAACATATGGTTGGCAACTACTACTCTGCCAGCCAGAGAAAGTCGTGCTGAGCTCCAATGTAACAACTTTCTCCTGATAGACAGGAGAAGGGGAGCAATCTGCTGCTCGGGAGACAAGTCCAAACCAACCTGACAACCCAAGTACCAAACTGCAGTCCCTGGGAGAATCCACCTGAAACCCTGTCCTGGCATCCAATCTGGCACAGGAGCACTACCAATCGAGAAAGCCACTGTCTTTCTCCAGTTGATCAGTGCGCCCGATGCACAACAGAAGGTCTCCAAAGCTTGCTCACATCTGTGAAGATTGGCCTCCTGGCCATCTAAGTACAAGGCTGAGTCATCGGCAAACTCAGCGTCCGATAGCTCATCTCCCCGAATAGGGAGTGCTAAGCCCCGTAGACCAACCTGCTGTGACACCAAAAATCTGCTCATCGCCTCCGCATAGAACAGAAAGAGTAAGGGGGCAAGAGGACAGCCCTGTCTAACCGAGCGTGTAAGCATGAAGCGATCACCTCTACCTCCTGCCAAAAGTACCTGACTGTGAGTCTGTCTGTACAAGGCTGACACCCCTCTGATCCAAGCATCTGAGAAGCCCATCTTGCGTAGAGTGCCCTCTAGAAAGTCCCAGTCAACTCTGTCGTATGCCTTCTCAAAATCGAGAAGAAGAATCACAAGGTCCTCACCACAGAGCCGTGCCAGGGCAGAAGCCTCCCAGAAAGTAAAGATGTTGTCAAGGATACTGCGTTCCTTGACAAAACCTGTCTGAGTCCCATGTATAAGGCTCTCTAAAAGTGGCTGAATCCTCAAACTCAGAGCCTTGGGAAGAATTTTGTAGGTTGAGTTGAGGATGGTGATGGGTGCCACTGTCGAATCTCATCCAAGGAGCCACCCTCCTTGGGAATGAGGTAGATCAGGCCCTCACTCATGCTGTCAGGCATCACTCCTGTGTGCAAAATGTACTGAAAAGCACTACAGAGATCTGGGCCAAGCAGGTCCCAGTACTCCAAGAAAAAGCTGGGAGTCAACCCATCCTCACCTGGACAGCTACCACGGGGGAGGGCCCTAAGAGCCGCGTGTAGCTCCTCAAGCTCAAGTGGCATATCTAGCCTCTGACGCATCTCCTCAGTCACAAGACATGGGATTTGTGCCCAAACCTGCTCCGTGCGTAACTCACGGTAGAAGTCAGTAGCAACTGCACGCATATCCTCAGGCTCACAAGCAACTGACCCATCGGGCCTCCTCAACTGACTGACCTTGGCATGTGAGTGCCGAGGTCCCACTGTCTCAAAGAAAGCACCAGTCACTCTGTCACCCACCTGAGTCCACTGAGATTCCTGTCGGTGGAAAGCAAACTCATGACGCCTCTCCTCTGTGCTAGCAAGCTCCTGTCGAGCCTGCTGTAACTGCTCCTCCAACCAAGGACTGTTTGGATGCTGCTCGTGCATCCTCTGTAATGAAGAAATGCCCCGTTTGAGACGTTGCTCCGTCTCTCTCGTTGCAGCCCGGCGAGCCAGAGACTCCTGAAGAAAAAAATGGCTAATCTGAGCTAGGCATGAGGCCGCTCTGTTAGCAGGAGAATCCTGTTTGTCCATGCCCTTTGTCCAGAGAGCCTCTACCCTCTCTCTGAGTGCTGAGTCCAACAAGACCCTCTCTGGGATGCGGAGCATCGTGCTCCCACTCCTCTGCCTGTCTGCCACTGTGAGGATCACTGGTGCATGATCCGCGAAGGAGGTCCCTGCCAGGATGCCCACTGATCCTCCCAAGTCACTGAAGTGGTCACTAGTGTAGAAGCGATCTATCCGTGATAGATTCACTCCTCCCACTCTGTGGTCCGATCTAGAGAAGGCAAGACTGTCTGGGGGCCTCACAAAACCAGAGTGCTGCCATGTATCCGAGACCCTCAAAGTCATACACAACCTCTCCCAAGCTGCCAACTCGACTCCATGCACAGTAGCATGGCTGCCACCAATCTTGTCAGAAGGGTCCTCCAACATGTCCCAAGTCCCCTCCTATGCACCAATGAGTTGCCTGCGGGCAGAGACTCAACAATTTGTGACCAAAACTCTGCACGAGCACTCGCCACATTGGGTGCATAGATGTTCAGGAAACCCACAAGGCCACCCTGAACCTGCATAGTAATCCATCGAGCCCTGCCTGGCACAATAATCCCTCTGCCCACAATGGCCTGCTGCAATGAGTCCGCAATAGTCATACATACCCCACCCTAGATGCCTCTAGGTCCAAAAGCAGGTGACCAAAAGGTATCATATCGTCCACGCAAAAGCTGACCACATCGCTGAATGCGGCTCTCACACAGATGGTGCTCCTGAAGCATAAGGAGATCAATCTCTCCTCCCACAAGGCAACGCTGAAGCTCCTGACGCAATCGACCCCGCTGACGCTGAAACTGGGGCCCACCTAGTCCCTACACATTCCATGAGACGATCCTCACGGGGAGCGAGAGAGAGCAGATGCTGTCGCAGCAGCTAGACGGGCTATCTTCGAGGCTGGCTTGGATGGGGAGTAATCCGCATCCGAGCGTCCTCTAGATAGGTGTGACTGCAGTGAGTGCCTAGCCCAAGCCCAAGCAGAGCGAGCCGTGTGTAAAGCAACCTCCTCTGTCCAGGAGTCCTCATGAATGTATACATAGCATGGCAAACACTACGTATCAGCAAAGAAGTACACCACAATGTGCCTACATCCTGCTGAGTTTGGGGGTGTCATCGCAAACTTGGCCAATGGCCACAAATTCTGCAGCATGTTTGTAACTCCAAGTTCTCCCATGTCTAGGATCTGTGTATGCAACCATCCCAACACTGAGTCGAGGGTCCACTCTATCTCGGCTCTGCCGCAGAGGGGGAAGGAGAAACCAACTGCCGAGTCCAAGGCCTCTATCCCCCTAGCAGCAAGGAACAGAGCATGGACCCTGAAGCAGACTGCCTCATGGTTTGCAGAGGGATCGCCGAGAAAACGAGTGAAACCGTAGTCGAAGAAGTCCCAGCGGCGCCGGATGTCAATGCTCGTCAGACCACGAGGGATAGCTGCAAGGGAAGATGTCTGTATCTGCAGAGGGGGCCATAAGAAAGGCTGACCCTCTCTCGCTAGGCGACTCGTGGCAAAGGTGCTGCCAAGAGATCTCCTAGCCTTCGGAGAAGGCCCTGCCCCCTGGTTCGACTGTGGAACTGGAGTAGGAGGGGGGGGGAGAAGGAGCTGGGGGAAGCGGTGGAGAAGAGGGGTGGGAGGGGGTGACAGAGGTAGAGGGGCGAGGTGGAGAGGCGACGTGAGCAGAAGGCGGGGGGGAGGATGAGGAAGAGGGGGGGAACTCTGGGGGGGGGGAGAGGCTGTCGAGGGTGAAGCTGGGGTGGGGGCTGGAGCAGGGACCTCCTCCTGCTCAAGAGGACCAAAGCGGTTCCCCGTGGGAACCCACTGCTGTTGAGTAGGCGCCCGAGGGCCACTCTGAGTGCCAGGCTGACGCTGTGGCCCGTGTCATCGTCTACCACGGGCCTGCTGCCGCCCCTCCTCCGCTGGAGCCCCAGGCTCGGAGGGTGGCTCTGCATGTGTGCGCTGTGCCGCTGTCTGTGGCTGCGGGCCAATCCCGGCAGACTGGGGTTGAGGCTGTGGTGCAGGTCGCGGCCTCCTCCGTGGACAGGCCTTCGCTAGATGGCCAATCTGTCAACAAATGAAGCACTGGTTCGGGAGGCCTGAGTACTCCACACTCTGTCTAAACCAACCCCCACTCACCCGAGGCAAGAGGATAACCTTCGGGAGGGTGTGGGTGTCTCTGACCAAAACTCGAACTGAGGGAATGCCAGCCGCCTTGGCAGCTACTGATGCTGCCGTACGAGGTGTCTCCAAGACAGTCCCAATGGTTGAGCCAATCCTGAATAGGAGTGGTAAGTACTTCCTCCGTAAACTCGGAAAGCAGACTGAGATGGGGATGTCTGCCTCCTCTACTAGAACATCCGAAGCCGGGTCAAAACCATGTCAAAAGTTGGCACTTGCTGCTCGGATGGTCAGTGGACTCATGGCTATGACCTTGGACGCCATCTCGGAGGTCTCAAACTCGATTTGATAGTAACCCCGTCCGAGAATCTGTACATCCAAGATCTTGCCCACCTCTGCGAGAAGGCGGGCCTGGAGAAGGTCTCGTAGCTCTCCTCTGGTAGGTCGGGTGCCGAGAATCTTGGAGATGACCGAAGTCGCCTGCAATCGCTCTACCTCTGCGACAAGGCTCGCTTGCTCTGTTGGCGAAAGAGCAAGTCGAATGTTGGGCTCAGCGGTGTCGGGCGAGGGGGCTTCGGGCGAGTCCCTCTGTGGGGAAGCTGGAGCCTCCATCTGTGTCTACTGCTGTGGCGTAAGAAGAGGGCGGCGGGAGGACTCTGCAAATAGGCGCGCAGAGCACTGCCCCAGAGGAGACTCAATGCTGAAGGAGCCGACTTGCAGGGAACTATTGGGATGAAAGAGAGCGGGCGGGCGGGCGGCGGGGGGGGGGGGGGTAGCGGGTAGGGGCGGCTAAGGCAAGAGCGTTGGCAGGAGCGGGTGGGGACGGCAGTGGTGGGCGTGGGCGGCTGCAACGGACGGGTGCGACAACAGCGAGGGCAGGCAGGGCCGGGGGGGGGGGGGGGGGGGGGGGGGAGGGCTGGCGAGTAGCGCTGCGAAGGGGGGAACAGCAGCAGCGAGCGCCAAGTTAAAGTGCTCTCTTGATCCAGCTACTATTCAACAGATGCCAAAGCCAAAGAAGAGGCATTTTCCGATAGTTGCTTCCATGACAAGAAGTAGCATAAACTTCCATCATCTATAAAAAACTGTAAAATCGGCTCCAAGGAGGTAATATTGCCACTGAATAAGAGCATGGATAGCCGCCAAAAGCTCTTTCTCACATATCTGTACTGTCAATTCCGGCCTTGAAAACAATCGGCTCTCATAGGCATGACATTGGCCTTGTTGCATTAAGACCTCATCCAGACTACGACCACAAGTATCACAATATACTTCAAACGAATTCTGCAAGTCTGGCAAAGTCAAAACTGGTGCCGTAGTCAATTTCTCTTTCAAAGTCTGAAAGGCAGTCACCTCTGTGGGTCCCCACGAGAAAGGGACTCCTTTTTGTGTCAAGATATGCAAAGGGGAAGCAACCTCTGCAAACTTTCGAATGAACCGCCTGTAGTACGAACACAGTCCCAAGAAGCTTCCAACTTCTTGGACATTCTTCAAATAGGGCCAATCACGGATAGTCTCTATCTTGACCGGATCCATTTGTACTCCTGCTGTTGACACAATGTGTCCCAAAAAGTGTATCTCTGGTAGGAAAATTCACTTTTCTTCGCATTATTCACTAACTTGTGATCTTGTAATGCCTGAAAGACTTGAAGCAAATGATCTCTATGTTCTGCCTCATTCTTGGAGAAAACAATGATATCGTCAAAGAAAGTGCCAACAAATAGCCTGTACTCTCGAAAAATCCTGTCCATCATCTGGTTAAATGTCGCAGGAGCATTGGTTAAGCCAAAAGGCATCACCAAAAACTCAAATAACTCAAAAGTTGTCCGAAAGGCTGTCTTGCAGACGTCTCCCGCGCGATTCTGATCTGATGATATCCACTCTTCAAATCAATCCTGCTAAAGCACGAGGATCCTTGTAATCTGTCGAGTATATCATCGATCCTAGGAATCAGAAATCTGTTCTTGATGGTGATTTTGTTGAGAGCTCTATAATCGATGCACATTCTCCAAGATCCGTCTTTCTTCAAAACCAACAATACTGGAGAGCAATACGGTGAAGTACTAGGCTGGACAAGACCCTTTTCCAAGAGGTCTTTCACTTGGTTCATAATCTCTTCGTTCTGTGCTCGGCTCACACAGTAAGGTGGCCGGTTCGGTGGTGTGCTTCTATGTATCAGATCAATAGTATGATCTTCAGGACGAGCGGATGGTAACTCGCCTAGTAGGCCCTCTAAAAAGCAATCGGCATGAGTGCGGAGAAAATCTTGGCGTTCTTTTGTTCAGGTCAAACATATTCGACCTTCATCCATCGTTTAGTTCTCTCCCAAAAAAAAGTGAGTACAGAAATTGAAGTTCATCAAGTACAATCTCTGAGCCCTTCATTTGTCTAAGTCGCTTTCTCGGCCCAGTAGTCAACCTCGGCGTTGTTGTTGTGGTACCAAGGGATTTCAAGTAGAACGTCACAACCTTGCAAGGAAAATATGTAAAACTCCTCGTGCCCTAAACACCCCTGTCATTGCAAACAAAGTTTGCCAATGCTCGGTGTAATGGAAACATCCCGTCCGGGTGCCACTCGAACTACCTCCGCCTGTGGCCTCAGTCTATCGGGAGTAATTCCAAATCGAGCCACCAATTCCAAGTGAAAAGAAGTTGGCCTCGGCTCCTTCAAAAGAGCTTCCTGATCTTTCACCTTGCCCCAAAAGCGGCAAAGTTTGTACTTTCATTCATTTGATTCGGTTCGGGTGCCACGCAATGTGGTACCAATTCTGCTTGTGTCTTTTCTGCTACGTTCCTTAGCTGCTCTCGAACTCTCAGGCCTTTCGTCGTCCTGTTCATTCGGTGCCTTGTTAGGGCACTTCGCGGAGATATGTCCAGTTTCCCCGCATCCAAAGCACTTCCCCTCCCTGATGAAGCTCGCTCGCTCTTGAGAAGTAAGGTTGGGTCGTGCATCTTTTTTTTCTGTTCTGGGTTGCTCTTTCTCTTTCTACTTTCATTTTTCGAAGTCTATTCGACTCTTTGTGCCATGATCTCATCGGTGGGGTAAGTCAGACCGCCATAGTGAATGGAAAAACCTCGTTTTGCATGACCCATAAACTCCTGAATAGAAGTTGACTTCTTTTCCAAGCAGTGATCTCGGATCTTTGTAGGAAGACCCAAGGTAAACTGCTCAATCTGCTCCTTGAACGATATCTTCTTAAATGAAGAAGCGGGTAGAAAAGAGCTCCAGAATCTCTCGCAACAGCGTCCATTGTGTCGTCCTTGGTGATCCGAAGATGGTTCCAAGTAGTTCGTATATCACGTTCATACTCCCGAGTCAACCAAGAAGAAATAAAAAGCCTCTTGAATTTCAGCCATTTAGCTGGCGCAGTCTTGCTTAAAAGAAGCGTGGACCACCAAGTTCGAGCATTGCCATTAAAGTAAGAGGCACCTCTCCGAATCTTAGAGTGCTCTGAGTAACACCCTCCCGCGAAAGCGATGTCAAACTGCTGTACAAAGACAGCCTTCGAAGCATCTCTATATCCCGAAAATGTGTCAAATTTAATTGACTGTCCACCTTCCTTAAACTCTCGGACTTTCTTGCTTTTGTCTTCGAGAAAGTCAACTGGTTGGCTTTGTAAAAATTCTTCTTCTTTGCATAAAAGTTGCTCTCATCAGAGTCTGAATTGTTTGTAGACGAGTCCCCTGTAGAACTATCACTCACGGGGCGAGATTTAGACTTCTTTGTCTTTTTCTTACCCTTTCCGAAGCGATGCTTCTTGCTTCGCTTTTTGCCTTTTCTATCTTCTTCGCTCGAGTCAGATGAGCTAGAAGAACTGTAAGAAGAAGAAGAAGAAGAAGAAGAAGAAGAAGAAGAAGAAGAATTGGGTACTCCTTCAAATCGAACACGCTTCTTCTGTTTCTTGCTTTTTGAAAAGTCGTCTGACGACCCAAAAAGTTCGGGAAGTCAATGTCTTTCTTCTGCTTTTTGTCGTGCTTTTTAGGTTTGTTCTGCGCGTCAAAAAGCTGAGCAAGTCGTGCATCCACCACCTCTTCTAATTCTTTCTTTGTATACTTCTTAGGAACAGGAGGTTACTTGAGAGCGGGTTTTGGGGGTGGTGTTGTGGTTTTCTACCACTGCGCATGCACTTCCTGGAAAGAATCTCGCTCGTATATTTTGCAAACTTTGGGTCCTTCGCAAAATTGAGCATCATCTTTGTTGCATCGCCGATCAATTGACGACGCTCCATCTCTCCACGCCGCGCCCGAGTAGACAGAGGCGGGCCATACTCCTTGCCGGAGTCTTCGTTGTGATCCTTTCCCGCATCTCCGAATGCAGAGGGAGTCGACTGATCTTTGCCTGAAGCCATAGGTGTCGCGGAAAAAAAATTGGGATCGGATTTCCCTAGAAGAGAAATCGGCCGTGCTCTGATACCACTGTAACAGACTTGGACCCTCCAGGTCAAGGATCTACCACGACAACACCAAATAACCACTTCAAAACAGTTTCACAGTTCACAATTTATTCGACATTGGCCCGGCGGAGTTCTGTGCCTAGAGATATTGGCCCCAAAGATTGGCGCCCCTTTCGCTATTTCTTTTTGATCTGAGTTCAAAGTACAAGAGTGCGGGCATGCGCTCACACTCAGACTCTGCGTCCAGATGCTCTCAATTGTGAGTGGTCTACCCACTTATTTAAAGAGTACAAGGGTTGCAAAAGCAGAGCCCCAAAAGCTGAAAATCAAAAGCTTAAGTAAAAGCTTTGAAAAATAAAGCAAAAGTTCTTTCTCTCTCTTTCTTTTAATAAAGCAAAAGAGGCTTTTCTTCTCTCTCTCTCTCTCTCTCTCTTGCTTAAATGAAATAAAGCAAAGAGGCTTTCTCTCTTTTCCCATTGCGTGGAAAAGCAATGCCAAAAGTTGAAATAAAAAACAGCCCACGCAAAAGCAAAAGCAATGCCAAAAATCTCCCCAGCTTTTCGTAAATCGCGCAGGTGTCTGTACAGCTGGCCACGTGTTAGCCCGCCATGTCAGCAAATCAAGGTTAGGGTTAGGGTTAGGACAGAACTAGGGATTTTGATTTTAGGGTTAGGGTTTCAACAAAATTAGGGTTTCTGATTTTAGAGTTAGGGTTTCAGTAGAATAGGGTTTCGGGTAGCCACGTCATCACTCTGTGACAAATCCTTCCAAGGCCGCATATGCTTGGGTCAGTCTAGTCTCTGGTGCTCTCTTCAAAGAAAACCTTGGCCCAGTGAAGACTATCCCAAGATAAACGTATGCATTTGTGTACTCCACATTCTAGGTGCTGATCTCCTGATCCATTGCTGTGTGGTGTTAAACACCATAACCTTGGTTTAACGAAGGTTTAGAAACAATCCACCATCCTTTGCAAAGCTATGTAATGCATCCAAACGTCGTTGCATACCCTCCGGTGTGTCTGATATCAACTCAATATCATCAGCATGTAGCAACAATGGAATCCATGTCCCTGCTAGTTGGGCGCCTGTAACAAACTTGGGACACTCCAAGTCAAGAATCAATCACCACAGCACCAAATAACCACTTCAAAACAATTCACAGATCACAATAGATTTGCACTGGCCCGGCGGAGTTCCGTGCCTAGAGATATTGGCCCCAAAGACTGGCGCCCCTTTCGGTATTTCTTTATGTATTAAATCAATGTCAAAGTACAAAGAGCGGTTAGGGTTTCACTCTCAGACTCTGCGTCCAGATGCTCTGAGAAGTGAGGCCCTCACCGCGTATATAAAGATTACAAGGGATGCCCAAAAGCAGAGCCCCAAAAGCTTCCAGTCCAAAAGCAATTTCTCTCTCTTTCTCAAGAGAGCAAAATAAAGCAAATTCTCTCTCTCTCTCTCTCTCTCTCTCTCTCTCTCTCTCTCTCTCTCTCTCTCTCTCTCTCTCTCTCTCTCTCTCCCCAATTTTCTCTTGCGTAGCCAAAAGCTGCAGTTTTTGCGTCGCTAGGAGGAAAAAAAGCATCTTTCGTGTTTTCCGGAAATCCGTACACTGCTGCCGCGAGGCATTTGGTGCTTGTTTTAGGGTTTTCAGCCACTTTAGGGTTTCAGCCAACAGTTAGGGTTAGGGTTTCCAGAAATTAGGGTTTTTGGAAATCAGGAATTTTGGCAAAAATTAGGGTTTGCAGGAATTTTAGGGTTTTTGGCAGAAATTAGGGTTTCTGATGTCGGTAGCCACGTCATCACTTTGTGACATACCCCCCTCTTGAAAGCATTGTAATCGATCGCGATTACGCCTGCAAAACCGACAAAAGCCATAAACCGTCTTCGCAGACACTGACTTTTAGTACCTACGTACTAGAACACACATCTAGCACATGTACCAAATCGACAGTCACATCACACGACATCACAGGACATCAGTAGACATCATAGGACATCACATGACATTCAACATTCATTCGGATCTTAGACCATGATTCATCGACAATGTAGCTAGCAATCGCATCTAGGTCCAATCGGGACCTCATTGATGTCCGATTGACTAACCCCTATTGCAACCATGTCTATTCGAGATCAATCAGACCAAAATGCTGCAGCCATTTCGTCTATCAGTTCCTGCACTTAAAAGAAGTCAAGAACAAATCAGTATCATAATCAGGAATTCCATTTCATTGAAGTCATACAGTAGAATACTGTTAGCTTTCAGTATCCCTGAAGCTCATAGAGACATCAGGGACTCTAGTATCTAAATCAAGGCATTTGTTGACAAAGAAGCGGAGTGACTCCCCTCTTGTGCATCCAACTGCACTAGATCTCCGGCCAAGCTGAATTCTGGGTTCCGTTTCGAATAGACTATGCTAAACCAAAAGCGTCGAGGTAAAGTTTCACAATCTGAGGAGTATCTGCTAGGTCCTCCTCCTCCATCCACTTCAGTTAGGGGAATTTTCCAGTGCATTTAGCCTATTTTACATATTTTTGACATTTTTCAGTTATTATTTTTAAGTGACTTTTGTTGGAAAGTAGGTAGGGCAAATTGAGTAAGTTTGTATATAAGCAAACCTAGACTAGCACTATTTGGCAGAAGAGGCAGCAGGAGCTCCACCGCTCACCAGGCAACTTCTCAAGCAAGAACCCTTGGTGGCGATTTTCCCTCCAAGCAGAGATCCCCCCATGCTAGCATTTTCTCTTCACATCAGCCTAGCGTTTTCCAACAAGTGTCATCGCCCGCAGAGTTGCAGCCCTAGCGTTTTCAGCATTTGCATCATCGCCAAGCAAGTCCCAGCCCTTGCGTTTTTGCAATAGGTAGTCCCGCAAGCAGATCTTCACCGCAAGAGTCTCATGCATAGCGTTTTCAACAGTAGCTTCATCGCCGGCAAAGCTACAACACATCAGCGTTTTCAGCCCTTGCCATCGCCATCCACAGCCCCATGCCTAGCGTTTTTGATCCCAACAAGATTCAGCCCTAAAGAGTAGCAGATTCAGCCCGGAAAGACCACCAGTTTCAGCCTTTAAGAACCTCAGTTTTCAGCCCTAAAACTTGCAGATTTTCAGCAACAAGATCATCAGAAAACAGCCCCAAAACTAGCGTTTTTGGATTGTAGCAGATTTCAGTCCACAGCGTTTTTGGACAATAGATAAAGGATTGCAGATTTCAGCCCTTAGGTTGGTGTCGTCATCCCCGTCGTCATCGTCGACATAGCCTAGACTTGCATTAGTCACATGCATTCCCATTGTACCAGTTTGTGCAATCATAAGTAGACCACTCTCGCCGACGAGACTGGGGCCTTCGGAGGAGGGGTTTACAATGTCGCTGGTGTCGTATCTCTCTTCTCTCTCTATCTCTGTCTCATACACTTGCACGCACAGTGTCCATTCACTTGTTTTGTGATCATAGCACTCTCTCATTAAGAACGAAAGGCTCTACCTTCCATACGAACAAAAGGAACCTTGAGCACAGTTTGGAGTACTCATCTTGAGCAAAGCGCAGCGTTTTGTTATATTGTTTGACCCAGGTAGTATGCATGATGTGATCAGTCCCTCTCTTGTTGAGAGAGCCCGCCTAGAAGTTAGTCAGAAATCTCCTCTCGAGGTCTCTGGCTTTGTTCCGGTATGGACTCTCTCATCACGAGTGTCTTGGTGTGTTGTTTACAATTCAACAAGCTGCCTTCATTAGAAGATTTTTGTCTCCTCTCTCAGGATGTGATATGATTTTGGGCATTCGATGGTTTCGTAATCTTAACCCTCTCATTGATTGGGAGGCTAACACTTTCACTCTCTATGCCAAAAGTGATTCTCCCATTGTCATTCGTGGAGAGCACATTGTTCATTCTCCCTCTCTCATTGCTAATATGCAGGACAAGATTGAAAGGATTCATGAGAAGGAGACTCTCTCAGTCTCTTCTTCTCCAAAGCATGACACACAGGATTTGCATGATTATGAGAAGCATGATGATGATTTGATTGACAATGATGAGCATGATGATTTGGATGACAATGACCAACATAATTGTTTGCATGATCAATATGTGATATCTCACAAGCATGATGATTTGCATGATCAAGGTGTGATTTCTCACAAGCATGATGAGTTGCATGAAGAAGATGTGATTGTTCACAAGAAGGATGATGTGTTAGTTGATACTTTCTCTAGTGAAACTAACCTCATTACAGATTCGATTAGTGACGAAGAACCGATCTTGGCTCTCGAGCTTAGGTTCAAAGAACCCTCACAGGAAGAACCGATCTTGGCTCTCGAGCTTAGGTCCAAAGAACCCTCACAGGAAGTATTATGTGTTCGCATGATTGATACGCACGCATTGTTCGAGTGTTTCATTCGTGATCGTTTCCTGTATTTTAGTCAGCGTCTTTATGTGATCCCTTTTCCTAGGCATGACATATTGTATGTTGAGCACGTTTCACTCATGAATGAGCATGGATGTATGCGGATTTTTCATGAAAAGCTGAAAAGTATGCATTCAAGGAAGTCACATTCCATGTCTCTTCCTTGGCATGACACATTTGTGGAAAGAGCACATGAAAGTATGATCACCAAGCATGGACATTTCCATTGTGAATTGCCACATTTGATTGCTTTAGATCAGAAGAGAAAGATTCGATCTCATTGTTTGCGTGTGTGTGGTGAATGGTTTGGCACTCCGTCTCTTTGTTCATCTACATTGCATGCATAGTCTTTGAGGAAGACAAGATTTTTTCCACTCACTTTACATGGAATAGGTATGTTCATGGTTTTGTGTTGGAAATGGTTTCAGAAATTTTCAGCCATGGAGATTCTTGAAGACGAAAGAAGCATGACTCTAGACGAAGTTGAAGCATCGAAGGAGCCAGAGAAGACTTTGTGTCGCTTTCGGCGCGGCCCAAAGAAGCAAGCGTTGCAGACCTTTATGAAGTTCAAGTACCGCATGACCCACACATCAGAGTGGGCCGGCGAAGAGTCCCTTCCAGGATTCGGATGCTATTGGCGATCTCCCTCGACGCCATACAGTTCGGTACCAGTATCTCACTTTGAAAAGGAGGGGATGTCACGTGACACATGCAACCCTATGTGTCCCTGGACAAGCTACAGTATGATCAGGGTTCAGTCAGTCCAGTCAGTCTAGATTTAGAAGTGATCTGGCACTTTTGTGAGTTTATTCGTAGACCGTGCATGCCCAGTCACTTAGTGTAGATGCATATCCTCTGGTTGCACACAGCATGATCATAAACATTCCCATAAGAATCCATTAGAATCAGTTAGGGGAATTTTCCAGTGCATTTAGCCTATTTTACCTATTTTTGATATTTTTAACTTATTATTTTTAAGTGACTTTTGTTGGAAAGTAGGTAGGGCAAATTGAGTAAGTTTGTATATAAGCAAACCTAGACTAGCACTATTTGGCAGAAGAGGCAGTAGGAGCTCTACCGCTCAACAGGCAACTTCTCAAGCAAGAACCCTTGGTGGCGATTTTCCCTCCAAGCAGAGATTTTCCCATGCTAGCGTTCTCTTCACATCAGCCTAGCGTTTTCCAACAAGTGTCATCGCCAGCAGAGTTGCATCCCTAGCGTTTTCAGCATTTGCATCATCGCCAAGCAAGTCCCAGCCCTCGCGTTTTTGCAACAAGTAGTCCCGCAAGCAGATCTTCACCGCAAGAGTCTCATGCATAGCGTTTTCAACAGTAGCTTCATTGCCGGCAAAGCTGCAACACATCAGCGTTTTCAGCCCTTGCCATCGCTATCCACAGCCCCATGCCTAGCGTTTTTTATCCCAGCAAGATTCAGTCCTAAAGAGTAGCAGATTCAGCCCGGAAAGACCAGCAGTTTCAGCCTTTAAGAATCTCAGTTTTCAGCCCTAAAACCTGCAGATTTTCAGCGACAAGATCATCAAAAAACAGCCCCAAAACCAACGTTTTTGGATTGTAGCATATTTCAGCCCATAGAGTTTTTGGACAGCAGATAAAGGATTGTAGATTTCAGCCCTTAGGTTGGTGTCGTCATCCCCGTCGTCATCGTCGACATAGCCTAGACTTGCATTAGTCACATGCATTCCCACTGTACCAATTTGTGCAATCATAAGTAGACCACTCTCGCCGACGAGAGTGGGGCCTTCGGAGGAGGGTTTTACAACGTCTCTGGTGTCGTATCTCTCTTCTCTCTCTATCTCTCAGTCTCATACACTTGCATGCATAGTGTCCATTCACTTGGTTTGTGATCATAGCACTCTCTCATTAAGAACGGAAGGCTCTACCTTCCATAAGAACAAAAGGAACCTTGAGCACAGTTCGGAGTACTCATCTTGAGCAAAGCGCAAACATTCATTCCGCTGCACCTAACATGCAAACAATGAGATCGAATCTTTCTCTTATGATCTAAAGCAATCAACTGTGGCAATTCACAACGGAAATGCCCATGCTTAGTGCTCATACTTTCATGTGCTCTTTCTACGAATGTGTCATGCCAAGGAAGAGACATGGAATGTGACTTCCTTGAATGCATACTTTTCAGCTTTTCATGAGAAATCTGTATACATTCGTGCTCATTCATGAGTGAAACGTGCTCAACGTACAATATGTCATGCCTAGGAAAAGGGATCACATACAGACGCTGACTAAAATACAGGAAACGATCACGAATGAAACACTCGAACAATGCGTGCGTATCAATCATGCGAACACATAATACTTCCTGTAAGGGTTCTTTGGACCTATGCTCGAGAGCCAAGATCGGTTCTTCCTGAGGGGGTTCGTTGGACCTAGGCTCGAGAGCCAAGATCGATCCTTCGTGATTGATCGAATCTGCAACGAGGTTAGCTTCACTAGAGAAAGTATCAACTAATACATCATCCTTGTGAACGATCACATCATCTTCATGCAACTCATCATGCTTGTGAGAAATCACATCTTGATCATGCAAATCATCATGCTTGTCAGTGTCATCCAAATCATCATGCTCATCATTAACATTCAAATCATCATGCGTATCATCATGCAAACCATGTGTGTCATGCTTTGGAGAAGAAGAGACCGAGAGAGTCTCCTTCTCCTGAATCCTTTCAATCTTGTCCTGCATATTAGCAATGAGAGAGGGAGAATGAACAATGTTCTCTCCACGAATGACAAAGGGAGAGTCACTTTTCGCATTGAGAGTAAAAGTGTTAGCCTCCCAATCAATGAGAGGGTTAAGATCACGAAACCATCGAATGCCCAAAATCATATTACATCTTGAGAGAGGAGAGACAAAAAACCTTCTACGAAAAGTAGCTTGTTGAATTGAAAACAACACACCAAGACACTCTTGCGTGATGAGAGAGTCCATACCGGGAACAAAGCCAGAGACCTCGAGAGGAGATTTCGGACTAACTTCTAGGCGGACTCTCTCAACAAGAGAGGGACTGATCACATCATGTATACTACTCGGGTCAAACAATATGACAAAACGCTGTCCCGACATATGACCATAACATTTAAATGAGAGAATCATCAATGGGAGGGTCAAGAGAAACTTGGGGCACACTCGTGTTATCAGTAATTGCATTGACAAAGGAAGTGGGTTCTGTGGATTCTTTAGATTCATTCAATTTAACCTTAGGATATGTTCTTTTTATGTGACCCTTAATGTGACAATGAAAACAACGACCTTCCTTAGAATGAGTGCTTTGCTGTTCCGACGTGATGTATCCTCCTAAAATTCCTTGTGCTACCTTTTCATCTGGAGTAAGCTTAGGTTTAGCAATTGTGTTAGCCTTACCCGTAGGTTCATTGGAAGAATTTATTTCTGAGAGACTGTTGGAAGATTGGTTAGAAGAGTTACCGTTCTTACCATTCTTACCGTTCTGAGGGTTCTGAGGAGTCTGCGAGGTACTTGTGGAAGTCTTGTTTTCCTTAGGCTTTCCCTTATTGTGCTTCATCTCGTGTGCGAGAGCAATCGCTACCGCCTTGTTGAGATCGATTGGATCGAGCACCTCGACATCGTACTTGATATACTCATCCAATCCATAAAGGAATGCCTCTTTGTGTTCATCATCCGAGTTGCGTAATTGGGTACCTAGCTACAAAACACGATTAGAAAAAGACATGACTGGCATACCATTTTGCTTGAGAGCGCACCAATCGTCCTTCAATCGTGCGAGGTACTGAGGTGGCATAAACCGCGCCTTGAGCTTGTCTTGAAAATCAGCCCAATTGAAGGAAAGGGGCGTGAGTTCGTCGGCTTCTGTTACTATATACATGTGGTAGTGATGTGTGTGAACACACTAGGACCGCCGGGGCATTTTTTCCCTCTTTAGGAGGTTTTTTCCCCCGTGCATTATATATACGCCCATCACTCTAGGGCTATCTATCTTTCCATTGCACACTAAGTAATACACTCTCTATTGTGTGCCTTGAGCTTCCTTCGTCTTCTCCAAGCTGTGTGTGTTTCTCTGCAACCCTAATTCCAACAATTGGTATCAGAGCAGGTCACGTCCTCCCGGGCTTAGTCGCCAGTTGCTCCAGCACACGCCTGCTCACTTTCTCCGATTTCAGTGAGCTTTGGCGAGCGTTCGCAGGTCGACAAATATTTTGGGTAAGCTCGAAGAGCTTGGTCTGCTCAGAATTTTGATTTGGGCTCATTTCGGCCTCCGTTTCCACTACAGGCAGTACTGCACAGGCTATTTCGTCATTTTGTGCAGAATTTCTGTCAGTGCCGTTTTCTGCATAACAGGTGCCTTATAGTCTTCTACGGTTTGTGCTATATAGCACAGGTTGTTTCTGTTCCATTTCTCCTATTTTCGGGCAGTTTTCACATCAGGTGCAGCATTTACCATGGCTGACAACAACAACACAGATGTGTTCAAGATGTTTGCTGCTGAGGATGGGGACAACTACCCTATGTGGGCTTATATGATGCAACATGTTCTTGTGTCAAAGGGTGTCTGGAACATTGTGCAGGGCATTGATGTACGTCCTGGTTCTGAGGATGTAGGCGATGTTGAGGATGTTGGAGGTCTTGCTGCAAGGATTGCAGCTGTTAGAGTTGTTTTGCCTACGGCAGAACAAGCTCGTTGGGATGTTAAGGATGCGCAGGCTCATGCATTGATTGCGTTGTTTGTGAAGCGCACCATTGTTCCTCACATCCGTTCAGCAAAATCTGCAAAACAAGCTTGGGATATTCTAGCAGGTCTTTATGCAAGCCGTAATGAGGCTAAAATTGCTTTGCTGCGTAAAGAGCTGGAGTCAAAGATTATGCATGAGGAGGATGATATGGACACTTTCCTTGCTAGTGTGGAGGATATCAATGAGCAGCTTATTTCTGCAGGTGAAGTCATTTCAGACAGTTCCCTTGTGCAGACTGTTCTTGATGCCTTACCAGATTCCTACCAGAATTTTGCTAGTACTTGGAGACTGATGACCCAGGGAAATCCAGAAGTTGTCAAGTTTGATGCATTATGCACATTGCTGTTGCAAGAGTTACTGTCCAGAAAAAACAGGACTAGACAGCGTGCAGTTGAACAGGCTTTTATTGCTTCTCAAAGAAAGGGTGGTAACAGCAATGCAGCCACTTCTTATGGTTCTGCTGCGAGTGGCAAAAGTTATGTTCTTAATGCTTCTGCTGGCAGTACTTCGTCTGGTAATTCTGGTGATTAGGGCAAAAAGAAGATGCGTTGCCATTATTGTAAAGCCAATGATTACTTGATCAAGTTGTGTCCTAAGTTGAAGGCCAAAGAGGCTAAGAAGAAAGAGGGTGGTTCCACTGCAAAGGCTGGTTCCACTACAAATGCAGCCATTGTTGAGTCTTCTGTGAAAGGAGACTGTGTTGCTGATGTTGATGCAGAATGGGCTTTTAGCGCAGAGTGCACTTACAATCCTGCTGTCCATGATGCATGCTTGTCAGTTGCTGCAGATTCACATGTGTGGTATTTCGACAGTGGTGCTACAAAGCACATTACCTCACATCGTGAATTGTTTATCTCTCTCGAGTCTGTCCCTCATGGGAATTCAGTCACTTGTGCCAACAACGCCTCTTATCCAGTTCAGGGAGTTGGAAAGATTGTGCTCACTGCTGCTAATGGCAGTTCCTTCACACTTGTTGATGCACTTTATGTACCTGGGATCAAGAAGAATCTCTTGTCTGTATCCGCACTTGCTAGACTTGGACTTGTAGTCAAATTTGTGGATGACAGATGTACAGTTCATGATCTCAGTTTTGGTGATGAAATTGTTGCATCTGGCCTTTTGTGCCGTGGGCTGTATAAGCTCACTTTGTATGACGAGTGTGGACAAAATTTTGCAAATGCTGTTGCAGATTCAAGGGCTATTTCAGATGCAAAACTTTGGCATGCACGTTTTGGTCATCTGAGTTTTGCCAGTTTGCTGCGTTTGCAGAAATCTGATATGGTTGCTTCTTTGCCACCTCTTGAAGCACCTGTCAAACATGTTTGTGAAGGCTGTATTTTGGGTAAGATGCAGCGTTCTAAATTTCCAAAGGATGGTTCAGTTCGGGCCACATGCAGGTTGCAGCTTGTGCATAGTGATGTTTGTGAGCCCATGCAAACTCCGTCCTTGGGCAATTACCTGTACTTCGTGACTTTCATTGATGATTACTCCAGGCATGCATGGGTATTTCCGCTTGAAGCGAAGTCCGAAGTTTTTATGTGCTTCAAACAATTTCTGGCTATGGCTGAAAATGTCTCGAAATATACTATGGGCACCCTCCGTTCCGATCGAGGGGGGGAGTATATGTCTCATGAATTTAATGCATTTCTGGCTAGTCGTGGGATAAAACACCAATGTACATTGCCTTATACACCTCAACAAAATGGTGTTGCTGAGAGGAAAAACAGGTCACTGATGGAAATGGCACGATGTATGGTCAAAAGTCAAGCTTTACCGCATTCTTTTTGGCTTGAGGCCATCATGTGTGCCACTTATGTACTTAACAGGTGTCCTACGAAAGCTTTGCAGTCTATTACTCCATATGAAGCATGGCATGATAGAAAACCTTCTATTGAGCACATGTGTGTTTTTGGCTGTTTGGCATATGCTTTGGTGCCACAAGTGCAGCGCAGAAAATTGGATGATAAGACTGTCAAATGTATTTTTGTTGGTTATAGTGCTGAAAGCAAAGGTTACAGGTTGTATCATCCGCAAACAAAACGTATTCTGGTTTCTCGGGATGTAGTGTTTGTGGAAGATTCTGTTCAGCCCTTGCTGTCATGTACTAGAGACAGTAATGTAAGCTCACAGGACATTTATGACACTTTGTTGCCTCTTTTCAATGGTGGAAATACGAATGTAAGTTCCGATGAGGCAAATGTACAGCCTATGGGGATTTCTGAAAATGTCGTAGATCAGCCTATTACTGATGCAGATGTACATGATGTACTTGATGAGGAAAGGGCTGAAAATGAGCAGGCTAGAGGTATGCCAAAATGGCTGGTGCACACTTTGCGTGACAGTAAATTGGATGCACCTTTGTCTAGTCGTACTCGTTCAGGCTCTCGCCATGCATCTTATGCATCAGATTGTTATGCTTTGGCTGTGTCTAGCTTACATGATGTTGAGGAGCCTCTGTCTTTTGATGAAGCACAGAATTCAGAAAATTGGATGGCTGCCATGCAATCAGAATATGATGCACTTATAGAAAATGACACATGGACTTTATGTGATTTGCCTCCTGGCAAAAAGGCCATTGGTACAAAGTGGGTTTACAAGTTGAAACGCAAGCTGGATGGTGAGATTGATCGCCATAAGGCTCGACTTGTTGCAAAGGATTATGCACAGCAAAAAGGCATAGATTATGAAGAAACTTTTGCTCCCACTTGTCGTATGACTACTGTGCGTTTTCTATGTGCATTGGCAACTCATTTTGGTTGGGATGTACATCAATCAGACATTGTTACTGCTTTCTTGAATGGTGACATATTTGAGGAAGTTTATGTAACGCAGCCTCGCGGTTTTGTCATAAAAGGACAAGAGGGCAAAGTGTGCAAATGTAACAAGGCTTTGTATGGGTTGAAGCAATCTCCTCGTGCTTGGTATGAGAAAGCTGACACTCATTTGGTCAAACAAGGCTTTCGTAACAGTCCAATAGAAAGCACATTGTATGTAAAGTGTGAGGGTGATGTATTTCTCATCGTGGTTCTTTATGTTGATGATTTGCTGATCACTGGACCAAATGAGAGACATATTGCTGAATTTAAGGCTGATTTGAATGCTACTTTCAAGATGAAAGATTTGGGGCTGTTGCATCATTACTTGGGTATACAGTTTAAGCAGTGTGATGGTGGTATTGCCTTGTGTCAGAAAAGTTACATAGAGACATTGCTATGTAAGTTTGGACTTGAGGATTGCAAACCTATTGCCACTCCCATGGAAACAGGTTTGAAGTTGAGTCTACATGATGCTGGTGATCCTGCTGATGTCACTCTTTACCAAACTGCTGTTGGCTGCCTCATTTATGTATGCAACACGAGGCCGGATATTCAGTTTGCAGTCTCATAGGTCAGCAGATTTATGCATAGCCCAGGGTCTAAGCATTGGCAGGCTGTCAAGAGGATTTTCCACTACCTTAGTGGCACTTTACATCTTGGCTTGTTTTATCCCAAGGGGGGATCATTGCCGCTAGACTTACATGCTTTTTCGGACTCAGATTGGGTTGTTTATTTTGACACGAGAGTTTCCACAAGTGGTTTTTGTTTCATGCTTGGCAGTTCATGTATATCATGGTTGAGCAAGAAGCAACCTACTGTGGCCACTTCGAGTTGTGAGGCTGAGTACAGGGCAGTCTTCACAGCTACGGTTGAGTGTGTATGGCTCAGACGCCTTATGGCTGATTTGGGTGTTGGACAGGACACTGCCAACACTATCTACACTGACAGTCTGAGCACATTGGCAGTTGCGAGGAACCCAGTTTTTCATGCTCGCACAAAGCACATTGGGGTGCATTACCACTATGTCAGGGAGAGGCTCTCAGCAGGAGAGATCAGCTTGGCTTATGTGCCAACACAGGACAACCTTGCAGATCTTTTCACAAAGGCATTGTCTCGTGAGAAGCTTGAAGCTTTCCGCAAAGCTTTGGGCTTACTCCCCTTTGTGGACTGATCCTGTCCTCAGGGCATGGCACTTCCCTTTACTCATGTGCCAGCTCTCGTTCACCGCATCACTCCAGGGGGGACTTGTTACTATATACATGTGGTAGTGATGTGTGTGAACACACTAGGACCGCCGGGGCATTTTTTCCCTCTTTAGGAGGTTTTTTCCCCCGTGCATTATATATATACGTCCATCACTCTAGGGCTATCTATCTTTCCATTGCACACTAAGTAATACACTCTCTATTGTGTGACTTTAGCTTCCTTCGTCTTCTCCAAGCTGTGTGTGTTTCTCTGCAACCCTAATTCCAACAGCTTCTTATAGGTGCGCGGCTAACTGTGCCTCTTGCCATGCGTGGTACCAATTGATGGCATCATCGGCAAGGTACATAGCTGCCCCATAGCTGTCGTCAAAACCTTGCTATTCCTTGTCTTCTTAGTTGTCGCAAAATAAGCATTAAATTGATGTAACCAAGAATGAATAACCGTAGCATCCATCTTACCATCATACTTACTGAAAGTCAACTTCTCGGTGATTGGATTGTTGGAATCCGCCTCGTGGCTTGTGCCACTTGAGGAACTCCCACGATCTTTGGTTGGTTCGGACTTCGAGGCAAGTACTTGTCGAACCAATTCTTGCGTGCGGAGGTCTCTTTGAGCCTCCCAATCGGCCTCCAAGGCCGCTCGTCTTGCTTCAGCTTCCTCTTGTTTTTGTGCTTTTCTTTCTTCTCGTTCATCGCGCTCGCGTTCCAAGGCAATGCGATTCGCTTCTTGTTGTATGGCAATTCTTTCGTTTCTTTCTTCGCGCACGCGATTCGCTTCTTGTTGTTGGGCCATTATGTGCAACATCGACTTGACCATCGCCTCCATGGAAGTTGGTACAACTCGTGGCGTAGATGGAGAAGGGGCAGGGTCGGAAAAATCTCTTGGTGGGGAGAACTCTTCGTCTCCTCTCTCATGCTCATCACCTGTATGTGAAGTATCCATTCCGCTTCGGGTGATGACCATGCACTATGATCTTTGGTTCTTAAGTTCACGAGGAACTTGGGTTCTTGAGGTTCTTGAGGTTTTCTTTCGCTTGCAATTTGTGTTTGAGAAGGATCTTCTCTTCACCCGAGTTTTGCTCTTTTCCGCGGGCGCACCCCTTGGCGGCCTTACGCTCACACCAAGGTTGCTTTTTCGCACCTCACGTCGATTGGCCGGCCGCTAAGTGCACGGTCCGCTCTCAATGAGTGAAAATAGATACAAGGGGAGGCTGGACAAGCCCTTCTTTCTTGGGATTCCTTTCACTCTTCAAAAACACGATTAGGAATCGACACGCCCAAGCAAACTTGGGTTCGTGCGACCGCAACAAGCAAAAAAATTCTTGTGATTCTTGTGGTTCTTTCCTTGAGTGATAGAGAACACTGCCAAAGCTCTGATACCAATGTAAGGTGCAGCAGAATGAATGTTTGAACTTTGCTCAAGATGAGTGCTCCGAACTGTGCTCAAGGTTCCTTTTTGTTCTTATGGAAGGGAGAGCCTTCCGTTCTTAATGAGAGAGTGCAATGATCACAACAAAGTGGATGGACATTGTGCGTGCAAGTGTATGAAACTAAGAGATAGAGAGAGAAGAGAGATACGACTCCAGCGACGTTATAAAACCCTCCTCCGAAGGGCCCACTCTCGTCGGCGAGAGTGGTCTACTTATGATTGCACGATCAGGTACAAAGTGAATGCATGTGACTAATGCAAGTCTAGGCTATGTTGACGATGATGACGGGGATGGCGACATCGACCTAAGGCTGAAATCTGCAATCTTTTATTTGCTGTCCAAAAACGCTATGGGCTGAGTTCTGCCCTGCTTGAAAACGCTAGGAAAAACGTTGGTATGTGCTGTCTTTAAGGCTGAAAATCTGCAGCATGTGTCGGGGCTGAAATGGCTATCATAAGGGCTGAAATTCACGTGCTGCTCATGGCACAAAAGCTGAAAACTGAAGCTTCTCTGTCTTGGACCAAAAATGCTAGCATGGAAAATCTGCTGGCGATGGGACTTTGCAAAAACGCTAGGCTTGGACTTGCTTGGCAATGATGTCTTGTTGTAGAAAACGCTATGGACTGGGACTTTTATTGGCGATGGTACTTGGAAACGCCAAGTGCTGTTGTTCTAGGGCGATGGTGCTGAGTCTTTCTTGCTTGGAGGGGAGACCACCAAGTTCTTGCTTGAGAAGTTGCCTGTTGAGCTTGGCTCCTGTTGCCTCTTCTGCCATTTAGTGCTAGTCTAGGTTTGCTTATATACAAACTTACTCAATTTGCCCTACCTACTTTCCAACAAAAGTCACTTAAAAATAATAAGTGAAAAATGTCAAAAATAGGAAAAATAGGCTAAATGCATTGGAAAATTCCCCTGAAGGATTCTGATGGGAATGCTTATGATCATGCTGTGTGCAACCAGAGGATATGCATCTACACTAAGTGTCTGGGCATGTACGGTCTACGAATAGACTCGCAAAAGTGCCAGATCACTTCTAATCTAGACTGACTGGACTGGCTGAACCCTGATCATACTGTGCTTGTCCACGGACACATAGGGTTGGATGTGTCGAGAGAGAGAGAGAGAGAGAGAGAGAGAGAGAGAGAGAGAGAGAGAGAGAGAGAGAGAGAGTTTGCTGAACCAACCAACTTCGCAATGAATTAGATGATTATACAAGGGGGCCAGAGGTGCCTTTTTTAGCAATCTGGGGGTTCTTTAGTACCCCTCCTTAGGAAATGGCCGTACCCAGAATCATGTCAAATAAGTACAATAGATACCTAAATGAAAAAATAAATAATGGGATCTCACTAGTCATTCATTTGAGATGCATAAACTTTAACACCCTCTTTGTAGCTCATAGTGGACATATCTAGGAAGACCAAGTCAAAGTAGCTACCATGGATCACCCCAAAGGCCTCAAATTCGATATACCGTGGACTGTAGCTACGACAAAGGAGTGGAGTGGCTTCCCTCTTGTGCAACACACACCGCTCTAGATTCAATCTGCTGATTTGACGTGCACTTCTGGAATAGGCGGAGCTAAATCACAAGCCTCAACGTACAACTCTAGCAACCGAGTAGTATAGGTCTTCCTCCATCCACTTTGTATCAAGAGCCAAATAGTTCTTGAAATTGACCAAATATCGGCAGACCAGCTTACCTTTCACTTTCCTTTCCTTGTGCGCTAGGGCCTGTTTAGGAACGCGAATCTCTTCCATCTCTTCCGCTTTTGGTTGCTGCTCTGGCTCCTTGTCCTTTGGCACTTAACCCTTGAAAGGCCTCAAAAGACTCGCATGAAAAGCATTGTAAATCCTCCAAGTATTTTGGCAACTTCATTTGGAAGGATACACTGTCTATCTTTCTTGAATCTGGAAGGGCCATAGTATCGCATACTAAAAGCCTCTCCTTACCCTTCCTCTACCATAGGCGTGCTTTCGCAAATTGAAGCGCAGCCAATCATTTCTCCTCCAGCTGCAAGTGTATCGATGTTTGTTTGCTGCCTTCTTATGCCGTGCTTGAGACTTTTCCAAAGCCTTCTTCTTCAGAGCCTCAAACTTTTGTCCTTGGTGCACAAAATAGGTGGAATCTTTTTGACACCCTTGACGATCTCAAATGCAACATTCCTCGTAGATGTGTGAACATTGTTGTTGTAAGCAAACTCCACCAATGGCAAATACTTCTCCCACTGAGTCTTATTGTCAGAAATATAGGACTTTAGCAAATCCAAAACCACTGAGTTGGCTATTTCGGATTGTTCATCTGTTTGTGGATGAAACAACGAAGAGAATTTAAACCGCACGCCTTGAAATTATGCGAGAAGAACAATTCAGCCAAGCGACTGGTCTTCACCATCTTCTTCATTGGTACAAAGTGAGCCTTCTTGCTGGGTCTACCAATTACGATCCAAATACCATCATGCCCTCATGAGTTCTGTGAAGATCAAAGAAAAAATCCATTGCTATAATTTCCCAAGGTCGATCCAGAAATAGGTAAAGACTGTAGGAGTCCGACCACTTTGTGCCTGTCAAATTTGACCTTGTGACAGACGAAGCATTGTGCATAAACTCGTCCACATTTTTGAGCTGAGGCCAATAAAAATACCCTTCAAGGTTGCCTCGATGCCCTTGTGCCCAACGAAAGGAGGATTGTGGCACTTTGTCAACACCTTCTGCCTCAATCCACGTGTCAACACACATGAATTTTTGCATCAGATGACCTTTCTTGAGAGAATATCCTGCAACTGTCACCTTGTTCTATACCCTATCAAAGATGTTTGCAAAATATGTATCTGTAGCTTATTGCTCGAGCATCTTCTCAAAATTTTGATGATGCACTGCCATGATAGCAGATATTCTGTGGCTTGCGTGACAACGCATTGGCCACTAAATTCTTCTTTCTTGTGAGATAAGCAATCTGGAAATGGAACTATGACATTATGTTAGCCCATCTGATTTGCTTTTTTGAAAGGTGTTTCTAGGACAAGAAATGCTTCAAATTGTGATGATCCGTAAGCAACGTAAAATTTGCTTCAAGCAAGTAATGCCTCCATTGGAGGTGAATAACTGCTAACATCTCTTAGGTCTAGAAAATATTTTACTCATAAGCTATAGCATGGCCCTCCTGCATGAAGACCACTCCCAGACTGCTATCACAAGCATCATAACAATCCTCAAAAGGCTTCTGCGAATCCGACAAAATCACAAAAGGACCAATGGTCAGCTTTTGCTTGAGTTTCTCAAACTGTGCAATTTGTGAAGGGCCCGAAGTGAATGGAACACCCTTTTGAGTCAGGGTATGCAAAAGCGAAGCAATCACCGCAAACTGTCGAATGAACTGTTGGTCGTACAAGCACAAACCCAAAAAACTTCAAACATCATTTACATTCTTTAGTTCTGGTCAATCCTGAATAGTAGCAACTGTCGTCGGGTACATCTTTACACCTTTTGTTGAGACGAGGTGCCCCAAAAAGTGTATCTCTAGTAGAAAGAAGTTACTCTTCTTCCCGTCAATGACCAACTTGTGTTTCTGTAGTGCCTCAAAAACCTGTAAGATATGTTTTTTGTGTGCTTCATTCTCGAAGAATACGATGATGCCGTCAAAGAAGGTGCCCACAAACTCCTTATGCTCTCGAAAAAATTTGGTTTATCGTCTTGTTGAATGTTGCAAGAGCATTTGGGAGACCGAATTGTTAGAGTTCAGGCATCTCTTTGGATTCGTCCAGTCGGTCCCAATTTCTCCTAGGGATAGGTGCTAGGGAGTGAAAACTGTGTTGTGGTTGTGCCTGGCCAGTGTGAGATTGTTCTCTCATGTCGGGAGGTGTTTAGCCAGGTTTAGCCTTGGGTTTTGGCTTGGCTCCATGGCCTTGCAAGCTCCTTGCCTTTGGGTATATTCCCCCCGCTTTCCCGAAGACCCTATGGGCGAGTAGACCCCACTTTCCCTATCTCCCCTTGTAATGTGCAATGAAGTGCATGATGGTGTAAGCTCAGGATGAGTGCTCATCAGTGAGTGCTCAAGATTCCTTTTACTCAAGGGAGAGCCTTCCTTGCTTAGAGAGAGAATGTGCAATGACCAAAACAAAGAGTGGGAAATTGAGTGTAAAGTGCATGAAAGTGGTAGAGAGAGAGAGAGAGAGAGAGAGAGAGAGAGAGAGAGAGAGAGAGAGAGAGAGAGAGAAGAGACAACACAAGATGGGGTCCCAAACCCCCCTCCAAGGGCCCCCCTCTCTATTGATAGAGAGGTATTTTCTTTAGATTGCACAATCCGGTACAATGTTTCTATGATGCTGAGATACTTGGGATACTGTGCCAATGACGACGACGACAACGGTTGAGGGCTGAAAATGGATAACGCTAGGTCTGATGTTGGCTGAAAACTGATCACTGGTCTAGGGCTGAATTCTGAGATGCGGCGATGATGACGACGACAGGGACAACGAGGCTATGCAGAAACGTTGGTGGCTGAAATCTGAAAACGCTGGCTGATTTGGCGGCGATAGGCTGATTTCTGGCGAGGATCTGTTGCGGGAAATGGTGGCACACTGCGAGGCTAAGGGCTGGAAGCCGATGCAAAACGCCAAGGCTGATCTCTGATGCAAAAATGCCAAGGCTGATCTCTGATGCAAAAACGCCAAGGGCTGGTCGCTGATGCAAAACGCCAAGGGGTGCTGATCTGCTGAGAGTCTCTTCTGCTCCTCTGCTGGAAATTGAAGGCGCTAGGGTTCCCTTTATACTGCAGAAAGGCTGGGTCGAGCACTGTCTGAAAAACCCCACGATTGGGAAAAAGGCTACTAAATCACTTATTATTAAGTAAGAGGTGGTTCATACGGTCAGCAGGTGGTGCTTCCCATGCGGTGCTATGCTTATGCTGGGTATTGATGCTCATGCTGGGTACTAATGGGTTGCGCAATCAGAGGGTATGCAGCTACTCTTAAGTGCCTGGACATGCACACCTTCATACAGGCTTCATGATCCTTAGATAGACCCAATCAACATCTTGACGATGCTAATTAGCTTGACGTGAATAAGACTCCTGAGCCTTGCTTAGCCGAAGCTTCACACTCTTAGTAATCTCATCCAAAGACTGGCTTTTAGCATTGGCATCAAGCAATTGACTGACAGATCGAGTCAAGAAAGGCTGAAATGGACGGCCAAATGTTGCCTCATACGGAGTTCAATGGCATTGGAATATGAGTCATTCAAAATTTCTTGAACTAAAGGGAGATACTGCTCCCAATGAGACTGTTGAACATGTATATAAGACTTCAAAACATCGAAAGCCAACTCATTGGAATATGAGTCATTCAAAATTGCTTGAACTAAAGGGAGATACTGCTCCCAATGAGACTGTTGATCATGCACATAAGGCTTCGAAACATTGAAAGTCAACTTATTTTGTGCATGACTTTTCTAAAAACATTTTAAAGTTAATAATGTTTTGTTTTATCTAGTTTTGTTTTGTAGCAAATGTAGTGATTTTTTTTTTTCTTTTCTTCTTTTTCTTGTGTCCCTTGCTTTTAAGTTTTATGAGTACTTTATTCCCTCTTATAATTTGTGTGTTTAGGCTATTCTGAACTTAGGAAGGTATATGATTGTAGATCTTAGTTTGACCATCGGATTGTGAATGAAATGCGGACGAAAAATGCAACTTGGTGCCAAAATTTTCAACAAGTGCTTTCTAAAAATGTGACCTGAATTTGACATCCCTATCATATAGTCTGCTCATCGTTTCTTGCCCTTTCTCCTCATCACTTGAGTCAGAAAAGGATGAGCTGTCCGAGCTGTCAGAAGAAGATGAGGACGAACTGGACAATGCTTCAAAGCGTACACACTTCTTTTGTTTTCTTGCTTTCTTAAAAGAGGATTTTCGGCCCAAGTAACCAGGGAAGTCAATTTCCTTGTTACGTTTCTTCAATTTTGACCCAAATAGTTGGTTGACTCGTTTTTCGACAATGTCCTCGAGTTCATCTTCAGTAAACATCCGTGAGACAAGAGGTTTTTTGATTACTGGTTTAATTGGTGACTCAATGGCTTTCTGCCAATGAGTATGCATCGACCGGGTGCCGGGTCAAAAATTTGGCATACTGTGGATCCTTGGCAAATTGAAGCGTCTGTTTTGCGCACTCGTCAACCTGCTGTTGACGTTGCATCTCCATGAGTTGATATTGCGAAGGCCGAGGTGGCCCGTACTCATTCTTTGCTAAGCCGCTTGAATTTTCCGTATTGCCTTCCATTTCCGAGGTGGTAGGAGGAGTCGTTTGATTCTTTCCTAAATCCATGTGTGTCGAGAGAAGAAGGATCCGATTTTCCAATAGAAGAGAAATCGGCCGTGCTCTGATACTATTATAACATACTATTATAACAGACTTGGACACCCCAAGTCTAGAAGCTATCGTGACACGAGAGAAAGATTCACTACAAATACTTCACAACTTTAAATCACAGTTCAATTCGAGACGACACGGCCCGACGTAGTTCCGTGCCCAGAGATATTGGCTCCAAAACCTGGCAATCCTTTCGGTATTTCTTTATTATATTAAATTTTGAGCAAAGTACAACTCCTGTAGGGGTTCTCTGCTCTCAGACTTTGCATCCAGATGCTCTGAAGAGTGAGGCCACTAAGGGTCCTTTTCTTCTTACAAGGGATGCCAAAAGCAGTTAAACTCAAAAGCAAAGTAATCCCAAAAGCATCTTGGTAGCAACTTGGTCAAAAAACTGCAAAAAGCAGTTAGCGCAATTTACCGAAATTCTGTACATTTGTTAAGGCAATTTTCGGGATTGTCCGTACAATCTACCACGTCACCTTATGTGCATGTGGACAAGCTACTTCATGACAAGGGTTCAGTCAACCTAGCTTAGAAAGTGTTCTGGCACCTTTGTGAGTTTGTTCGCAGACCGTGCATGTCCAGACACTTAGAGTAGATGCATATCCTCTGGTTGCACACAGCACGATCATTAGCATTACCATCAGATTCCATCAGGAGCATTTTACAATGCAAAAAACCTATTTTCCCTATTTTAGCCATTTTCACTTATTATTATTAAGTGACTTTTGTTGGGAAAGTGGGTAGGGCAATTTACCCAAGCCAGTATATAAGAAAAGCTAGCGCTAGTGTTTTCTGGCAGAAGAGGCAGGAGACCACAGTCGAAGTGCACCTTCTCAGCAAGACCGGCAAGAAGACTCGGTGTTTTCAGCCATCAAAGGCCAGCCAACATTTTTCATCAGCAACAGAAGGAGCCTAGCATTTTCAGCAGTTACAGACCAACCTGGCGACAACAATTCCATTAGCGTTTTTGCATCAGATACAGATTCAGCCCTAGCGTTTTGGCACCATAATTTCAGCCTAGCATTTTTGCAGATTTCCGGCGTCACAACCTTCTCTGTATCAGCGTTTTCAGTTTTCAGCATCTAGACTCCGTACTGCAAGCTCCGAACCTCGCAGATCTCACCTTCCCGCAGCAGATCCTCGCCGCACAGTCAGATCAGCCAGCGTTTGCAGATTCAGCCGGAAAACGCAGATTTCAGCATCTGCGTTTTCAACACGTCGTCACCGACATAGAGTCAGAATTTAGCAGATAAAAGGTTTGCAGATTTCAGCCATTAGCGTTTTCAAATTTCAGCCCATCTCGTCATCGTTCTCATCGTCATCAACATCGTCGGCAAATCCATTGCATTGTAGAGATTTGTGCAATCAATAGTAGACCGCTCTCGCCATAGAGAGTGGGGCCTTTGTAGGAGGGTTTGATAACATTCTCGTGTCGTATTCTTCATAGTGTTTGCCACTTTGTTTGTGATCACTTGCACTCTCCCACTAAAGGAACGGAAGGCTCTCCCTTCCGTAATTAAAAGGAACCCTTGAGCACAGTTCGGAGCACTCATCTTGAGCAAAGTTCACATCCGCTGCACCTCACATCAGCGCAAAGTACAGGGGTCCCGTACTGCTACCATGTTAGCATCCGTACTGCTAACCACATCATCACTTTGTGACATACTTGTTTTCTTGTTAGTCGCAAAGTAAGCATTAAATTGATGCAACCAAGAGATGCATCCATCTTACCTTCATACTTACTAAACGTCAACTTCTCATTGATTGGATTGTTGGAGTCGTCGCCCCTACTTGTGTTGCGTGATGACTCGCTGGCCTCCTTGAGTGGCTCACCTTTTGTGGAGAGTATCTGTAGGACCAACGCGTGCATGCGTTGGTCCCTCTGTGCCTCTCGCTCTAACTCAATAGCTGCTCGCTTCTCTTCGGTTGCTATGTGTTGATCCTCGTGTGCTTGCTCACGCTCGAGCTCCATAGCTGCCCTTCTTTCTTCAGCCGTTATGCGTTGAGCTTCGCGTGCTTCGTCTCGCTCAAGCTCCATAGCTGCCCTTCTTTCTTCACAGTCTCTATCCATGGTAGCGCGTTGCACCTCTTGTTGTAGCATCATCTCCATCGTTGCGTTGAGCTTCACGTGCTTGCTCTTGCTCAAGCTCCATTGCTGCCCTTCTTTCTTCAGAGTCGCTATCCATGGTGGCGCGTTACGCCTCTTGTTGTAGCATCATCTGCATCATGGACTGGACCAAATTCTCCATAGGGTTTGGTGCTATTCGTGGCGTAGATAGAGATGGGGGAGGATCGGGGAACAATTCTCCTCGTGTAGAGACTTCTGTTTCTCCAACTTCACTCTCATCACCTTCATGCAGAGTATCCATTCCGCTTCGGGTGTGATGATGATGCACTGAGTTCTTGGGTACTTGGGGTTCTTGGGTTCTTGAGGGTCGTGAGGTTCTTGGCTTGCAATCTGCGTTTAAGAAGGCTTTTCTCTTACCCAAGCTCAATTCCTTCTTGTGGGTGCACCCCTTGGCGGCCTTGCGATCACATCATGGTTGTTTTTTCCCACCTCACGTTGATTGGCCTGCTGCTAAGTGCAAGGTCCGCTCTCAATGAGTGGAAAAGAGGAATGAAGGGGAGGTTGGACAAGCCCTTCTTTTCTAGGTTACCTACCAGTCTTCAGAAACACAGATTAGGGATCGACATGCCCAGTGGTCTTGGGTTATGTGCGATCACAACAAGCAAAAAAATTTCTTTTGGTTCTTTGTGATTCTTTCCTTGAGTAATGATACCGAACACTGCCAAACAACTCTGATACCAATGTAATGTGCAGCGGAAGTGAATGATGGTGTAAGCTCAGGATGAGTGCTCAAGGTTCCTTTTACTTAGAGGAAGGGAGAGCCTTCCTTGCTTAGAGAGAGAATGTGCAATGACCAAAACAAAGAGTGGGAAACTGTGAGTGTAAAGAGAGAGAGGAAGAGATGACACTAGATGGTGTCCCAAACCCCCCTCCAAGGGCCCCCCTCTCTATTGCTAGAGAGGTATTTGCTTCATCTTGTACAATGGTTCTATGATGCTGAGATGCTGAGATACTTGGGATATTGTGCTGACGACGACGACGGCTAAGGCTGAAAATGAATAACGCTAGGGCTGATGCTGGCTGAAAAGTGATCGCTGGTCTAGGGCCGAATTCTGAGATGCGGTGACGATGACGACGACGCTATGCAAAAACGCTGGTGGCTGAAATCTGAAAATGCTGGCTGATTTGGCAGCGATAGGCTGATTTTCAGCGAGGATCTTCTGCGGGAAATGGTGGCGCATTGCGAGGCTAAGGGCTGGAAGCCGATGCAAAACGCCAAGGTTGATCGCTGATGTAAAAACGCCAAGGGCTGGTGACTGATGCAAAACGCCAGGGGGTGCTGATCTGCTTAGAGGTTCTGTGCTCTTCTTCTCCTCTGCCAGAAACTGAAGGCCCCTTTATACTCCAGAAAGGCTGGGTCGAGTCGTGTCTGGAAAACCCCATGATTGGAAAAAAGGCTAATAAATCACTTATTATTAAATAAGGGGTGGTTCATACGGTCGGTAGGTGGTGCTTCCCATGCAGTGCTATGCTTATGCTGGGTGCTAATGGGTTGTGCAATCAGAATGTATGCCCGCTACTCTTAAGTGCCTGGACATGCACGGCCTGCGTACAGGCTCACAAGGGTGCCATAACACTTTCTAGGTTGTCCTGAAACCTAAAAATAGAAGTTAGCTTGTCCACATGTACATAAGGTTAGATGTGCACGTGACACCCCTATGTTTGGGGCATTTATATACTGTCGTGGGGGATTGAGGGCTGGGTCGGGTATGTTGAGTTTCGGCCTATATATGTGAGTAGGGTGGGAGCCCTTATGGCATGCAGTACAGCCCCAATCCCTTGGGTGACCCAGAGGGTGAAAGAGGAGGTTTGCGAACCAAGGTTGGGTGAGTTTGGGCGGCTGTGCGTGTGTGCGTAGGCGTTGTGTAGAGAGGTAGAAAGAGGTAGCGCTTACTGTAGGAGAGAGCTACGTAAGTTTAGAAGTCCAAAAACCCAAGTGATGAGGTTGTTGGGACTCTTTTATTAAAATGTGTCATTTGGCCACTTGGACAATGTGAAACCTTTAAAAATAGTCCAAGTGGCCCAAAGGCCAATAAATGAAGTATAATGCCTGTATAGGCCCAAAATGGTGGGCTAAAAATATATAGAAAATATATCTGCGAAGCTCTCAAGCAGAGCTACGCGCTGGAAACGGTCCGAAGGAGATTGGGAATGACCTCTGTGTCAAAGGTGCAGTGGAAAAGGGTGATTCGGGTGATGAACTTGTCTGCAACCGCGAGCAAACCACCTCTCCGTGACGGGCAGCCAATAGAGCTTGGATCTATTGCGATGGATCTCCTTGTCGTCAAGCTCCTAGCACGTACCGCCCATCGAATGGGCATGGGAACTCGCCGCACACGATGCAACACCGAGAGGATTTGTACACCGCAAGAGAGAGAGAGAGAGAGAGAGAGAGAGAGAGAGAGAGAGAGAGAGAGAGAGAGAGAGAGAGAGAGAGAGCAATGGAAAAAATCCATTCGGGTGATGAACTTGTCTGCAACCGCGAGCAAACCACCTCTCCGTGACGGGCAGCCAATAGAGCAGCCAATAGAGCTTGGATCTATTGCGATGGATCTCCTCGTCGTCAAGCTCCTAGCACGTACCGCCCATCGAATGGGCATGTGAACTCGCCGCACACGATGCAACACCGAGAGGATTTGTACACCGCAAGAGAGAGAGAGAGAGAGAGAGAGAGAGAGAGAGAGAGAGAGAGAGAGAGAGAGAGAGAGAGAGAGAGAGAGAGAGAGAGAGAGAGAGAGAGAGAGAGAGAGAGAGAGAGAGAGAGAGAGAGAGAGATGCCTATCTACAGCAGTTTTGGTCAGCCATCTGGGATTTACATGTGGCTCGTCGTATTTCTTTTTTCATGTGGATGATTGCACATGCAGGACTTCCAGTTGGGACTTGGCTCGCTTCTATGGGTCATGATCCGTTATGTACTCGCTGTCCTTTGCGACTTCGTGAGTCACCTGCACACTGTCTTTGGTCATGCTCGTCTTCTCATGTAGTGTGGCTAGTAGTTTTCTCTTTATTTAGCAGAGCTGGTGTTCAGCATGGATTTCTCACTTGGGGATCTGTCTCCTGGTTGATGCCGATGCCCGGACCGCATCTTTTCTACGAGGGCTCAGACACAGATCCAGCTCTTATGCTTACCTTGACTGGTTATCGGCGAGGGACTTTGGCTATGTTACCACAGATTGCTTGGCAGGGGGATCCTCAAACGCGTGATGAAATCTTCTCAGTTATCACTAGCATTGCACTATGGAATGTTTGGAGAGCTCGTTGTCTTCACATTCTCAGTGCGGCTCCACAGCTCCTTCCGGATACCCTCACTGCCATTTGGCTGGACATCATTCACACCCTCCTTTGGCAGTGGGATTCTTCCTCAGGTACATCTAGAGCAGCTGAGACTCGTCGATTTGACTTCCTTCGGCGTTGGGCTCGAACTCCACTCTTCTTCACACTTACAGGTGGACAGATTACATGGCATTATGCACCTCCTCAGTGGTTTCTCCTCCACTCATCATATAGACCACCATGAGATTGTACTAGTAGAGTTGTCACTATAGTGGCTATCACCCTTACATTCAGCTTGTACACCCCACGTGATAGGCTTTTTTGGCATCCGCTGGGGATTATATTGTACTCAGTAATATACAGCCCTGATGTTTCCAAAAAAGAGAGAGAGAGAGAGAGAGAGAGAGAGAGAGAGAGAGAGAGAGAGAGAGAGAGAGAGAGAGAGAGAGAGAGAGAATGAAATGAAATGAAATGTTCTATTAACGTCTTCAAAAGGCCAAAAGGACCTAGGAGACCACTAAGTTACAACCTGATGTATCTGATACAGAGAGAGAGTGGCCCAAACTCTAGATATCCGCATTGAATAACACGCCAAAAGTACAAAGGGCCCCGAGGCTGCCTATATAGGCAAACTCCCAATTTGCCCTACCTTAGCCGAAACCCCATGACCCTAGTAAAATGACCTTAAATGCCAATAAATATGTAAACTCACTGAAAGTGACGTGGGATATATATTTAGTAGCAGAACTGTTGAAGACTTGAGACTGTGACCCTGGGAAATCCTAGGAATGGGGGTTCCGGCTCATGCCAGCCTACCGGGTGAGCAACTCAGTGAAGTGCATTGCCGTGAACAGGTACGTATACCTCAAGTACGGCTGGGCACAGCCACAAAACAGCCCTCACTCCCTAATCTTCTCTTGGAGATACTAAAGCCACCTTCGGACAGGAATCTGAACTCTAACACCCCCTCTCAGCTCGTGGACGGAAAACGAGTTAAAGGGAGCTGGGATGAGAGGATAATGTCGCCTGTGGAAGAGGTTTGGTGAAGATGTCAGCAGGGTTATCTGAAGTGGGGATGTACTCTAGTCGTATAGAGCCATCCTTGGTCTTCTCACGAACAAAATGGTACTGTATCTCTATATGCTTGGTCCGGCATGGAACACCGGGTTCCTCGCAATGGCTATACAACTTTAGTTGTATGAGTACATAACGGTCGTTTGTTGCGGAAAGCCCATCTCCAAAAGTAGCCTCCAAATCCACACTTACTCACATGTAGCACTGCAAACAACACGATACTCTACCTTTGTGGATGACAAGGCAACTGTTGGCTGTTTCTTGCTGCTCCATGAAACTGCTCCTATGCCAAAAGAAAAGGTATAACCTGTAGTCGGCCGTCGTCCATTTGGATCTCCACCCCAATCCGAATCACTTCTTCTTCGTAGAATGATCTGGGAGTTTGTAGCTCTAGTTGCATAGTATATGCCTAATGACTTGGTTGCCTTCAAATACCGTAGGGTCCAAAGAGCTTGCTCCAAATGTAACTTGACGGGTTTTTGAATGAAAGAATTGAGAAGACCCACCAGGAAACTGACATCAAATTGGGTGTTGAGTACCGAAATGAGAGAACCAACCAGTTTCTGATATTGTGTAGCATCCGCTACAATGGGGAGATCAAATTGTGACAACTTCTGATTGGGATCCATGGGAGTTGAGATAGGTTTGCACTCGGTCATACCAAATGCTTTCAAGCATAGCATGAACTTTTCTTGTTTTTTAGAATCGAATGAAAAAGCTTCCATATGCCTCTTGACTTACAAGCACACACTCTTTGCCCATTTTCTTATACCTGTTTTGGCCCTGTATTCAAACTGCTGATGAAGTGTCTGGTGTATGTGCAGGTTTGAAGATGCCTTATCACGTCAACAACAACTTGTTAAGCTATTGAAGAAAACAGGCCCCCAGACTGAAATTGGACTGGAGGATGCTGAGAAAAGGCTGGAAGAATTATTGCAGGAAGTGGATAAAAGCCAACAAAGTCGTGACAAACAAAATTAGGTTGTAGAATAGGATGATCTAAGTAGAGGCTAGAGTGAAATTGTGAGAAGAATTTTTACAATCGGGAACTTTGGAGGTTTGCAAACACCAACATTTTGCAAGGTCGTTTGATATATCGAATCCCAGGCCATGTTGCCTATATTTTCACCTCTTGTAATGGAACATCAGCCCACATCAAGTTTGTAATCTTCCAACAAAATTGCCGTGATGGCAGACGGAACATTTTAAGTTGTTGTATATAAGCACACAAGGCACATAGCCCTGGCACATGGAGGTATTGGTTGTAGGAAATGTCTTGACAACAATGTGTTGTAAAATGGCAGTGTTACCTCATAAAGACGCAGATCTTGTACCTTTTGCATCACTTTAAGTTGCTATTTGTAGTTACTCTTTTCTTTTCTAAAATGTTGACTGACTAGTTGGGACATGCCCTTCATGACAGGTTTTTGAAGTTTGTTTGAAGTTCAGTTCCTTTAGCAAGTCATGGTGGAGAAGTGCTTTTTTTTTTTTTGCTCCAGTGTCTCTCTGCTCTTTGTGGTGTGGATGAAGGATTCAGTTATATGATGTCCTTGTGGTTTTGCCACTCCTTAGTTAGGAAAGTTCAGCAGGTCGTTGTCTTCCTTATAGTACTGCATTGCTTGGTGCTGGAGAGATTTCCAGAAAGATTCTAATGTGGATCTTTGACTCTTGATTTATGCCGGTTTTTCATGTGGATTTTCGACTCTTGGTTTTCCATCTCTAGCCCATTGACATGTGTCTTTCCTCTTGTTTTGATCCTTGGGTTTTCTCCCTCATCTTGGTTTCCCCTGAAGATCTTGAGGGGTTTTTCACCTATGCTTGTATATGTAATTTGGCTTTGGTTGTGTTTTGTTATTCCTTTATGTACAAGCCTAACATTGTGTGTGTGTGTGTGTGTGTGTGTGTGTGTGTGAGAGAGAGAGAGAGAGAGAGAGAGAGAGAGAGAGAGAGAGAGAAGAGAAGAAGAAGAAGAAGAAGATTGTTTCAACGTCGTAGGAAACTATCCCAAGAGACCTTAAAGATCTATCCCTGACGAGGAGAGTTGAACTCAAGACTTGTTATTCAAGAGGGAAATGGCATAACCAATCTACCACACTTGGGGGGGGGGGGGGGGGGGGGGGGGGGGGGGGGGGAGAGAGAGAGAGAGAGAGAGAGAGAGAGAGAGAGTGTTGGAAGAAGGATTGCTTCCAATTGAATATGAATGTTATTGCCTTATCTTTTTTGAGAGTTGTTTGTAGCCTTGACAATTTTTGCATCAAATTAATATCACATGAAAAGTGGACAAGGATGAATTTCTCAGGCAAGTGAATAAGTTTTGAGAGCTTACATATCTAGTAGTATTGATTCGTTAGTCAAGTGACTGCACAAATTGCATGTGAATTATGGTGTACGCCTAAGCTAGTGCAAGTTTTTTTCTCGGCTTGGCTTTCAATTAGATTGATGCCACCCAAAAAGCTTTGTTTAATGTAATATAAATCATCTAGCGCAAGCATTAAAGAGGTTTCATGGTTCACATCTATCCCACAAAAGCCACTCTTCATAGAAATTGCAAGGACACCTTCACAATTTGATCAATTTGCAAGATTATCAATTTAATAAGGAAAATCTTTTATAGCTTTTGTTGTCCTTCCACGTCCATTGGCTCCTCATATCACATGTTATATGTATTTCTTCTCTTGGTGCTCAATCCTTGCAAAACTTATCAATAGATTATCTTAAGCAGTGCAAAACTTCTTTTCCTATTGTCCTCTAGAGTGTCTGCACTGTTTGGATATCCCCCTGATGAGTTTCTCAAGAGAGTAAATGAGGGTTGTCAAGGTTTGGATGATCTTTTCATAGGGAAAACGATTTAGAAAGGGCACAACCTCGAGGGATGAGGTGGCCAAAAATGGGATTTTGATATATTGTGGTGTACACAAGAATGGAACCAAACTAGATTCTCCTTCTTGAGAGAAGGTACCTCTACTTATATTACGAAGTGTTGGGTACAAGGGGCTTGTCCGGCCAAGCACTCTTTACACCTGACATGAGTCTTTCATGAGGAGATCAGTCAACATCTAGAAAGATGGGGATAGATGCTTTTGAATCTCCACAAGTCTTGTACGAGAAGATGGAGTGATCACGCAAAAGTTTCTTTTGTTTCAAACCCTTTTGCAAGAGCAAGTAGGATGCCACCTTTGTGATACACGCGGTAGCAAATGGCGTGGCTATCCCTTGAGTGCATGAAATATTCCAACTCTCTGCTACACATGCTAGCACAAGAAGGGGTCGCTCTCAGAGTGCATGCAAGATGCTCTCTCTCAAGAGAAAAGGTCAAAGGATAATTTTTACTTTTTTGTCTAGGTACGAGGGTGACCCATCTCAAGGCTCACAATGTTGCCAATTTTGCACAGATTTGCTATTCGAAATAGAGTTCCAAGAATGCATGCAAAGTTGGATAAGATGAAGCAGAATCTTAAGGGCACACAATAGAGAAAGCAATGTTTTTGAGTGTGCTAATATAAAGATAATTCTACCCCTAGAATGATGGGCATATGCATGAGTTGAGAGAAAAAACCCTCCTAGCAAGGGCCATAATGATAATGCACTTCAATGTGCTTTATGCGAGCATGGTAACGCTAGGTTCCTTGATACTGGCATACCACAAAAACAAAAATAAAATATTCAGTCTGATTGACAACAAAAATAGTGGTGGCAGACTACTATCCAACACCCAAGCCAGTCATAAGTTGACTGAGCCAAAGGCACTCAATTGTATATATGAAAGATACTCTGTACTTTTTTCACAACTAGAAGTGGCCACTATTCTTGCTCATCCAAGATATATATGAGCTACCAAGCATGAAACAAAAACTAGTAGTGAACACTTGTGTGTCATGGTAATCAACCAAAACTGAGTTTAAAAAAGCATGTAAATCTAGTGGCAACTACCCCCGCCCGCCGCTCGCCTGCCCACCCACCCACCCACTCGAGGAAAAAACCCAAGATGTGTTGGGCAATTCAATCAGGAAAAGGGGAAGATATACTTAACTGCCTTGCAATGCTTGGTACCACAACTATGTACAAATCTACTCAGCTATGAGACTACATACTAAACATTTGGGCCTCGTCATGCATTTAGAAATCAGGCAACCAATAGCATGCTGATAGAGAGTGATGTAAAGTAATAGTACCATGAAAAAATGATTCACACCTATCTCTTAGAAGTAGCAATAGGTTTGCACTCCTCATATCCAAATCCACTCATTAGTGTCTCAATGTATTTTGTATGACACAAAGAAATATCTCCATCACATGGCTTGAATTGTATGTGCACACACTAATGTAAAAGCCCCAACTTTGAGGTTTTAAGAGAGGCATTCAAATCAGTCCTAATATTAGCAAAATATCCCTCATCGTTCAATTTGGTGTCAACCCATGGGAACACTCCCTTTTGGAGCATGCAGATGAACTCCAATCATTTTTAGAAGTTTTGTATGGCTAAAAGATCTTTTATACTATAAAGCTTTTCACAATACACTATAGAGAATATAGTGTGTTTTTTTTGTGAGTCTCTCTCTCTCTCTCTCTGTCTCTCTCTCTCTCTCTCTCTCTCTCTCTCTCGTTCAATCTCTGTTGCACACTTCCTCCCTCGACATGGCTTATGCCGGCCACCATCCACCCTAGCCAACACCAACAACTGGTAATAGAGCTGTAGGGACGTGTTTTGAGAGGCAGCTGCAAGCGCAAACAATGCGTTTCAAAACGTTGTCGCTCACACGCTTGGTGGTTGCAGGTGGGCAGGTGGAGTTGTTGACAACCTAGCCAACACCAACAATTGGTATTAGAGCTGTAGGGACGCGTTTTGAGAGGCAACTGCAGGCGCAAACAATGCATTTCAAAACGTTGTCGCTCACACGCTTGGTGGTTGCAGGTGGGCAAGTGGAGTTGTTGACAACGAACCGTTTTGAAACACTAGCATCACAGGTAGCCATTGGACCCATCAACGAATAGCTTTTCAAAACGTTGCTATGGTGGCCAGTTTTGTAGGGGACCATTTTGTGAGCATTTTGAAATGCTACTGCAGAAAGTAGGAGGTTCTTGCTAGTTGCTAGCATACTGAAATTCCTAGTAGTCGACAACAAAACTTGGAAATTTTTATAGCATCTCAAAAGGCTCTCTTGCAAGAAGGCAAGCACAACAATTTTACGGTAAGGTAGGTGGGGTGCTGGTGTAGGCATTGCTTGGCCATGAAGGGAGGGAAAGGGAACGAGAGAGAGAGAGAGAGAGAGAGAGAGAGAGAGAGAGAGAGAGAGAGAGAGAGAGAGAGAGAGAGAGTAGGTTGATCGACCAAACCAAAAAACCCATGCTATTTTTATTGATGAACCTTCTACAATATATATATGTTAAAAATAACCACTAATTGAGTTCTCTAACTAAAGATGTTTCCATGGGCTAGACCCACTAATTGAGTTCTCTAATTGAAGATGTTTCCACGGGCTAGACCCAACCATAAGGGCTTGAAAACCCAACATTCAAGCTGAATTGTAAGCCTCATGGTAGCGTTGGTCACTATAAGGCTAAACTCATTGCAAAAGGTTCTGTTCAAGAGAAAGGCGTTGACTTTGATGAGACCTTTTGCCTCCCACTTGTTATATACCTACCATTTGCAACATTTGTGCATTGGAGATTAAGGCCACGTTTTGGAGTTAGGTCTTTGAGCGAGCTCAACAGAGCGAGCTTTGGAGCGAGTTTTTTTTTTTTTTTTTGGAGGACCTCCCTCCCTTCGTCCTCTTGCTGCCCATGTGCTTCCTTCTCTTCCCTTGCTCCTTCTCGTCAGCTTCCTCCTCCACCTCCTCTCTCTATCTACTCCTCTAGCCGCCCTCCCTCCTCCAACAATCGCCCTTCTTCCTCAATATTCTCCTCTTCTTTCTCTCTCTCTTTCCCTATCACTATATAACCTCTCTCTCTCTCTCTCTCTCTCTCTCTCTCTCTCTCTCTCTCGCTCCCCCCCCCCACATTTTCCTCTCTCGGTCTCCCTATCTCTCTCTCTCTCTATACTTACGATAACAGGATTTTCTGTACCACATCCTACCTCTGGCTTGGACTAACACTAGCTCAACCCCTGAACTGATTCATTATGTGAGTGGATAGCCGTATCTCATCTTCTCTCTCTGTTTATCTTTCTTTACTTTCCTTTTCTTTGACTGTTATATAACTGTGCTCTTAAAACTATCGGATAATGACCCCATGGCCCGACTGGGCTTCCCTCTCCCTCTTTCAAAGCTTGGGAATAATTACAGTATCCTCATGGTGATTTGGGTCGTATAGGTGATTGTTTATTATCATATGGTAACTTTTTACCGTGGGAACAGGGTTTGGCCACAATGTGGTTGGAAAAATAATGGGATTTTTTTTGGGCACCTGCTTTATCTGGGTCGTGTACTATTTGACGGAAGGGTCATAAAGCTCACTTGATGGCACAGCGCAACGTGACAGGGAATTGTGCCTCTCTGCGGATATTGCGAACTCCGCTTTGCTGATTTTGGGTGCATGCGACTAACATCGCCCTTGCGCGGTGGGTGGGCATTCAAATGCACGGCCAGGCTCCATGTGCTCATAAGGGGGCTCCACGGCCGAGAGGGGGAGTCTGCAAAGCCTGTCAATACCTTATAAAGGTGAGCATAATGCTCACTTAGCTTCCATTAAGCATATGGTATTCTATCCTTTCATGTTTTTGCATACACTGAGTGGGTAAGGGTGTGAGAAATTTCACCTTGTCTTTTGCAATCCTGTTGCACACACTATACTATGGGTGAGAAGATTCATCCCTGCAAGTCTTTTGGTGATGGCTCCCAACAAAAAATCATTGGCCGAATCGACAGAGGTACCTGTGGGTTTTTTTAATACTAAAAGGCATTTTTGGGTATGGTTTGCTTTGACATTATGGAATAGAATAAAAGTTGGTTTTGGTTTTTCACTCCTGTTGGTTACACCTGATTTAGTTTTGAACTATGCGAATTAATCTATATGCACTTGCTATTTCTAAATGGGGAACTTAGAAACTTTTGGCAGTATCAGGTAAGGACTAGTCTAATCAGTAGTTTCGGACTAATACACTGATCATTATATCCAATGTGTAGTATTATATGAGGCAAAGAGTGGTCGTCACGGGTTGTTGGACTGCTCTTATATCTGAGAAAAGGGACTTGAGCTTGACTTACCTTGACTCTAGTTGATAGTGAGATGTCAAATCAATGGTTGGGCTAAGGTGGATTGTTCGACTATATGATAATCCTTGCCGATGGGTTGATGTATGAGAGGAAGGGATATCCTATGCTGGAATAAACTGGGTACTTTTTGACTGACTGATTTGCTGTACTTTCACTGCTGACAGACTTTTTAGGAATGATATACCTTGACTCTTGGCACTATATGGTAATCTCGGGCTGCTAGACTGCTCTTCTCCCTCAATTTGAGGGGTTGGGCTTGATATACCTAAATTCTTAGCAGTATATGGTAAAGGTGTGTGTAATCAGGGGTTGGACTGAGATTATATGTTTGACTGGGTGAGGATCCTTGCCGATGAGTAAGCTATCGGATGTTAGGCTTGACTGGTTTTTTACTGCCGATGGGTTCTTTTTGCCGACTGGTTTTACCCGACTTTTTGGATTTGATATACATTGACTCTTGGCACTATATGGAAGTGTCGGGCTGTTAGACTGCTCTTCTCTCTCGGTTCGAGGGGTTGGGCTTGATATACCTTAACACATAGCAGCATCTGGTAATATTGTGTGCAATTAGGGTTTGAACTAAGATTAACTGATGGAATTGGTAAAGATCCTTACAGATGAGTGGTACATATAAAGGTATGCTATCGGATGTTGGGCTTGACTGGTTTTTTGCTGACTGATCTTTTCGCCGACGGAATTTTTCCAACTCTTTGGGATTGATATACCTTGACTCTTGGCACTATATGGAAGTCTCGGGCTATGAGGCTTCTCTCTTCTCTCTCGATTTGAGGGTTTGGGCTTGATATACCTTAACTCATAGCAATATTTGGTAATGCTGTATGTAATTAGGGGTTGAAATGAAAGTAACTGTTTGACTTGGTAAAGATCCTTGCAAATAAATGATACATATAAAGGTATGCTATCGGATGTTGGGCTTGACTGTTTTTTTACCAACTGGTTTTTTTCGCCGACTATTTTTTCCAATTTTTTTGGGATACCTTGACTCTTGGCACTAGATGGTAGTCTCGGGCTGTTAGACTGCTCTCTTCTCTCTCGGTTTGAGGAGATGGGCTTGATTGTACCTTAACTCTTAGCATTATCTGGTTATGTTGTGTATAATCAGGGGTTGAACTAAGATAAACTGTTTGATTTTGTAAGGATCCTTGCAGTTGAGTGATACATGTATGGGTAAGTTATCTTCTGATGGGCCTAACAATTTTTTTGCCAACTGGTTTTTTTTCCGAATCTTGTCAATATCTCGTAGTGGTATAGTGATAGGATGACCGCCTTTTTCCGACTGGATCTTGTTCGATTATGGTCTCGGATTATGTTCTTCTCTCTGCTGATCATGATCTCGGATTATGGTCTCAGATAATTTTCTTCTTTCTGCTGATTATGGTCTCGGATCATGTTAGATTTTGTGAGGACCCTTGCCGATGACTGATATATGCAAGGTTAGCTAGCCTTGCTGATCTAGGTTATCATATTATGTTCGACTTTGTGAAGATCCATGCCAATGATGGATACATGTAAAGGTAAGTTATCCCTTCTTGGTCTTGACTTGTTTTTGTGCAGACGGGTTTTTTTCCCGACTCTTATCACTATCTAGTAGTGGTATATTGGATGAAGTTGACTGGCTTTTTCGACTGGAAATGCTGGCAGATTAAAACTACTGCCTAGACTGAATGGCTGATGGTAAAAGATGCTTCTTTCTGTTGATTATGGTCTCGAATCATTACTGTGGGTGCTTTTGAAGAGAAGATGTGACTGAAAGATTGCTATAACTCACTAAACTAGGTTTTTTGGAACTTTTTTGATGATGGAAATACTGGTAGAAGAGGACAGCCATGCCAATGATTGTTGAATCTGATTAAAAAATACTAAAACCCGACTTCACAGTAACATAAGAAACAATTGGTATAGCGTGAACAATATTCTGGGCTATGAAAAGTTCATTTAAAACTTCGGAAGAAAAGAAATGAACTTGAATTAAAACTGGAAAGTTTTTCTGGAAATAAATATTACTAATCACTTTGAACCCTAGCAGCATGATTTTTCTTTTTCTGATACCTTGGTGACATGGATGACAACTAGGTCACCCCAGTTACCTGCAATGCTGTTTGGAAGCTAACGAATGGTTTGTTTTCGTACTGTGGATGCAGGTAAGGATGTCCTTTCCTTGGCTATTGATTTAGAAGAAGAAGTGCTGTACCTGTAACTATTGGACTATAATAGGACCTTCCTACCCTTTAAATGGCCTGTTACTATGATGTATTTGCTTTGGATAAACTGTCGAAAGTAATACATGACTTTGTACTGTATCTATAGGCCATGGTCTTTGTAGAATATCTCATGTGTTATGTATATTGTTAATAGTTAAAACTCTCTCTCTCTCTCTCTCTCTCTCTCTCTTTCCTATCTCTCCTACTGTAGGACAAAAGGGAAGAAAATGGTGGATGAGATCTCCTATTGTAGGACAAAAGGGAAGAAAATGGTGGATGAGATAGGAAAGAGAGAGAGAGAGAGAGAGAGAGAGGGAGAGAGAGGGAGGGGTGGGTAGAGAGAGATAGGGAGCTTAGAGAGAGGAGTAAGAGAGGTAGGGGGTGGGTAGAGAGAGATAGGGAGCTTAGAGAGAGGAGTAATGGAAAGAGAGAGAGAGAGAGAGAGAGAGAGAGAGAGAGAGAGAACAGTAGAGAAATACATTTTTCCTAACTGAAGAAAATAAGGGCAAACTTGAAATATTCTCGATTTTTAGGTCAAAAATTAAAGGTTTTGCCGGTATTTACACCTAAACTTGTGAATTTCTTAGTTTTCTTCAAGGACCTCTTAACATATAATCAAGATTTTACAATTTAGCTGGTTGAAAACACTTTACCTCGTTTTTTTAAAACTCTGATAGGGGGGTTGGAGAGGGCGAGCGGGGAGAGAAGGGGGGAGGGATTCTGAGAGGGAAAGAGGGGGGGAGAGCATTACCCTTTTTTTTTTTTTAATACAAAGAGGAAAAAAAAGGAATGAAAGTAGTTTTTTGACTTAAACTACTTTCATTCCTTTTTTTCTCTTTGTATTTTAAAAAAAAAAGGTATCGCCATTGCTTTGCTTGGGAGAGCTTTTTTTTTTTTTTTTGACTTAAACTCCTTTCATTCCTTTTTTCCTCTTTGTATTTTTTAAAAAAAAAAGGCAATGCTCTCCCCCTCTCTCTCTCTCTCTCACACACACACACACACACACACACACACACAATCCCTCCCCCTCTCTCCCTCTCACAATCCTCTCCCTCTTTTCTTTCCACCGGCCCTTGCCTTTCCTCTCTCTCTCTCTCTCCCCCTCTCTCTCTCTCTCTCTCTCTCTCTCTCTCTCTCTGCCCTAGCAAGCACCCTCCTCTCCATCGTGGCTCATGAGTGATACTCGATGCTCCAAAATTGTGGTCATGAGAGTCACAATGGAGAGCCCATATTGTGGATAGGAGAGGAAAGTGTATAGGTCTACGTCATGGCTAAAAATGTGAGGGAAGCGAGTTTGGATGTGACCAAAAGCTAAGCATTCTAGTAGTGTGTGGTACTCAGACTCTCAAACTTGCAATGAGCATAAAAAGTGCACAATCAAATTGATTCTTCTTCATTGTCCGAATGTCCTGTTTCACATCGAAGGGAGTAGGAGCTGAGCCGAATGGCTATGATAGTGTGTATCACTGACATGGGGATAGGCTCAAGCATGTGTGTGTGTGTGTGTGTGTGTGTGTGTGTGTGTGTGAGAGAGAGAGAGAGAGAGAGAGAGAGAGGGGGGGGGGGGAGGAAGGGAAGGGAAAGGGCCGGAGAGAGGTGTGAGCATGGAGAGAGAGGTGGGGGATGTGTGTGTGTGTGTGTGTGTGTGTGTGTGTGAGAGAGAGAGAGAGAGAGAGAGAGAGAGAGAGAGGTGGGGGATGTGTGTGTGTGTGTGTGAGAGAGAGAGAGAGAGGGGGGGGGGGGGGGGGGGCAACCAAAGGGGAGGCACACAGAGAGAGAGAGAGAGAGAGAGAGAGAGAGAGAGAGAGAGAGAGAGGAGGGGACATGAGAGGGGATGGGTTGGAGGGATCATGAGAGGGAGAGTTGGTTTGATACAAAGAGACCCAAGGCACTAGCAAAATTGCTAGTGCCTTGGCATTTGAGAGAGAGAGAGAGAGAGAGAGAGAGAGAGAGAGAGAGAGAGGAGGAGGAGGTCCTTGGCTACTCCAATGGTGGGGAGGGGTAGCAATGGGTGGTGGTGGTAGGATTAGAGGCGGCTCATGGTGGTAGTAAGCTAGCACCACTAACCACCAGTGGTGGACTTAGGTGGTGGTGGCGATGGGTGCTAAGGGGCGGCAATGGGAGGTAGTAGTGGTGGCCCTCAAAAAAAAAAAAAAAGCTCACTCCAAAGCTTGCTCCATAACCGTCCTCCACGTTTTGAATGGTGATTTGTGTGAGGAAATGTATGTATTACACACTCATGGTTTTGTTCAAAAAGAGCAAGAAAACAAGGCATTAAGGTTGTGAAAAATATTTGTATACGTTAAAGAAAGCATCACGTGAGTGGTATGAGACAATACATGCTTATTTGGTTGCACAATATTTCAGAATAGTCCAACTGAGAGCGTTTTGTATGTGAAGTGTGCAAATGGTGTACTTCTTATCATTGTTCTCTATGTGATGACATGAAGCTAACGAGGGCTTGGAAACCCAACAACCTGCTTAGTTCATAGACAACATACATGATAGCCTTAAAACAAAAAGTATATGAAAAAGCTTGGATTTGGAATATAGATTGTGCCATTTCCATGAGTGACATGTTTTTCTCTCAATGGTGCCAATTTTAAGACATTATACATCGATGTTTTATGCCAAAACTCGCTAGCATAGTGGACAACATCAAACTTTGAGTGGGCTACTTGTCGCAAATTACAATGTATACGTAGTGCTGCATCAAACTTTGAGCGGGCTACTCGTCGCAAATTACAGTGTATACATAGTGATGTCTGTGGTCCAATGCACTCCTTCTTTTGGGAACCATTTGTACTTTGTGACTTTCATTGTTGATTATTTCATGTAAAAATGGGTGTATGCACTTAAAGCAAAGCCATAGGTATTTATGTGTTTTAACTATTTTTGCTTTTGGCTGAAAATGTATCTGATTTTAGTGTGGGTTCCAATCAAGAGGGGAGCATATGTCTAAAGAGTTTGATGAAAATTCACAATTTTGGGACAATTTTAGAGTCTTGTCAAGACACTTAGAAATCTTAGCATCCTCAAGACAATACATCCATGTAAACTCGAGGGAATCTTGAGATGGGTTTTGGACTTCTACATGCACATCTTACATCTTAGATGTTTAGGTAGCTCAATCCTAAAGCTACACATTCCAATCAGCAATTTCCATGGCACAAAAAGATGTTCTAGTAGCAAGTGATGTTGAGATGGCTACAAATGCACGTTGCATCTTACAAACTCTTTACTTCTAAGCAAGATAGTGAAATCCTAAGGCTACATCATTCCAATTTTAATTGTTATGGCACAAGAAGATGCTCAAGCAACAAGGACGTGAGAAAACAAATCTTAAGGCTCAAATTTGAACCTAAGTTTCTTAGACCACTTCATGGAAAAGGTTCAACATATGAAATAGATACCATGCTAGAGCAGAGAAAATGATTTTTTTGGAAACTCTTATATCCCAACTCTTACACTTGAAAGTCAACAAACAAGATGATGGAGATCAACTTACAATACATTGGAGTGGGAACTAGTCCAAAAAATCCATATACCTAAGATGTAAGGCACACAATTATCACATTTGAAACGGAGCCATATAATTTTTTTGGGTGAAAACCTAGGAACTTGTAGCCGTGCTTGAACTAGGCAAGAGAGAACTAGACAACTTGAACTTGAAGTTGTGCTCTAAAGCCAAGACGTTGCACTAAAATAATTCGAACTTGATGTTGAGCTCTAAAGCCAAGAAAGTGCATTCAAAACAACTTGAACATGAGTTTAGCTCCAAAGCCAAGAAATAGTGTTGAGAGCAACTCAAACTTGAGGTTGAGCTTGAAAGCCAAGAAGTCGCGTGTGCTAAAACAGATTCGAACTTGAGGTTGAGCTCTAAATCCAAGCACATTGAAAAGAAATTGCAAGACCACATGAAGAAAACAAAGCCTAAGACCGCATTTAAAACATTCATCCAAAACCATGAGTGAGACAAAACCATGCTACTCATATTGACGGTTCGTCAAGTGTGCGGTCTCTGCATGGAAGAAGAAGGAGAATTGCAAGACGGCTCTAAGGCGGTTCTAGCATGGATAGGTTTTGTAGACAATGGACATAGCACAATAGCAATCGGAGGTGATAGAGATATGGCCATGAGTTCAGAAGCGTAGCCAAGGGTGGTATGGGATGTGGTGGCAACCGGTTGGCCAACAATACAACAAATACTCTAACATTAGGCTTGAGTTTGATCTTACTTCCAATAGAAAATCCAACTCGAACTTGAGTTGGAGGCTATATTGTACAAACCAAAAAACTTGAGTTCCAAGCTAGATAGTTTTCACCAAAAGAATCAATGGTGCCTTTAGGCTCCACCCCTAGAAGAAAGGATCCAAATTTTACGTTGTATGCTGCAAGAAACGAGCCCATACACTTTTTGTGAAGCTGTCACATTTAATGCATACAGTTGTCAACCTACTAATTTGAAATTCAAAATAAGTGTTTGCATTTGACGATCCATCAAGTTCACCGTCAATGTTGTCACCATCACGTCTCCTGCTTCATTTTTGAGTAGCCTCCCTCTTTGTCTCTGAGGAGCCTCCTTCTGCTTGCTCACGAGGTAGCATGAAGTGAAGAGGGCGGTGATGAGCAAGAGAAAGAGCAGCGCAAAGACACCATTGCCACAAGAGGAATCGATCACCTGGGAGCCTGTACCGAGGGCATTCTACCTACGGGTAAATTTCTCAAACCCCTCTTGAGGTAGTCAACCTTGAACTCAAAACCCTGCTCGTCAACCTTGTCGAGGCAGTCAAAGAGGGCAGAGATGTTGAGAGCTTGCGTTGGGGGAATTCTACCTACGGGTAAACTGTCTCAAGGTCGAGCTCAGAACCCTGCTTGTTGACCTTGTTGAGGCATCCTTGTAAAATGCTTGCAGGCCTTCCCTCATGACGTGATCACCCCTCAGCAGTCATGGCGTGCAATCGACTTGGGTACTAGGATGCGTCTAGCAGTGACAAGAGCGTGTGTGTGCTTTGACGGTCAAGGCATAGTAGAAATTGCAAAGGCAGTCAAAGAGGGCGGAGATGTTGAGGCTATCTTCCGTTGTACCTCGCCCATGCTTTTGAGCTTATCAGCGATGGCGAAGAAGGCAGCAGCATAGGCGAGTATGGAGAGGGAGGCCGGGCACCAGGCAAGGGAGCATGTGAGGAAGTTGCTTTGTGAGATGGCAATGAAGATGACCCCTTGGAAGATGGCGTACATTGACAACCGTCCTTGCTGATTTCTCATTTATTGCGGCTGCATTATATTAGCATAACATAACATTTATAAAATAATATACATAGCAGCTACTAACCTTGGACATATCAGAGAGCTGTTGGCTGCCAGTACAGCTGGTATCCCACCATTGCCAGCTGCTAATTCAACTTGGAGGAAGGGAAGATGACACAACTCCAAAACCTTTCCTAGACTCACTGATGCAGGCATAGAGGCGTCTGTGCAGAATGCACTCATGCCTACTCTGATGGCCTTTCGGATTGACATGACGAGGCTAGAAAAACGAGGGCATCTTGATCCTATCATCAGTCAAGAAGCTCAGATTGAGAGTGCAGTCCAGATTCTGAGCCGTCGAAGCAAGAACAATCCATGCCTATTGGGAGAGCTAGGCTAGGGTGGGCAAGACTGCCATTGCGGAGGGAATGCGCAGAGGATCATAAGGGTCTCCACTCTATTTTTTGTTCATGGTGTTTTGCACTAAGATAGGGTGTAGGCTTGAACTCAAGTTCGAGCCTCCACCTCATCTTGGTGCATAACACCATCTTAGGGTAGGCTCAAAATCCTCCACCCCATCTTGGTGCATAACACCATGAGTAGGTAGCCTAGTGGAGGCTTGCAGGCTCAAACTTAAGTTCGAGCCTCCACCCCATCTTGGTGCATAACACCATGAGTAGGTAGTCTAGTGGAGGCTTGAAAAAGTTCTAGCCTACCTCCAACATTGGCACAATAAGCTCGACCTTCACCTAGGTGGGCTTAAGTTTGAGCCTCCACCCCACCTAGGTGAAGGATGAGCCCACTTATTTCTTGTGTCATTCTCCACTAGGGTGGGGTACAATCTTGATTGAGCATCCACCCTACCCAGATGGAAGTCCACGCATTGCTTGTTCCACGCATTTTGTACCACTTTTGTATTAAGATGGGGTTTAGGCTCAAGCTTAAGCTAGAGCTTCCAACCAGCATGGTGTCGAGAACCAATATGCTACAACTTAAGTGATCCTTCAAGGTTTAGCTTTCTGTCAGTCTTTTTTCGGCACACATAGAGAGAAGGGTTTCATTACTTTCAACTCACAATTCAAGGTGCTTCCCATAATTACCTCATATCTTGACTTTGATGAAGACTCCAATCTCTTCGGGAATGAGACTAAAATACACCCTATGATACGTCATGAAAGTCTTATAGTCTTCTATCTAAAGAAAATACACCATATTACATACAATCAATACCACCATAGTCTCAAAAAAAAAAATCAAAAGATTGATGCAGATTGTGTTTTATTCTCTTGAAGTCTCTCATTTTTTTCCAAATTCCCTTCATCTTTTAGGACTGATTTTATTTTATTCTCTTGGAGTTCTTCAACTTCTTGAAATTCTTTGTATCTAAGTTAAAAGTCATGAGACTCAGATATACTCTATGATATGCCATCAAAGACTCATAGTCTTTTATCTAAACAGGATACACCATATTATATACAATAAATACCATCATAATCTCATATTTTTGTCAAAAGCTAGGTGCATTGTGTTTCATTCTCTTGAAATTTCTCATTTTTGTCTCATTCTTGAACTTCTTGTAGGACCGATTTTGTTTTATTCTCTTGAGACTCTTCAAATTTTTGAGATTCTCCTTATCTTGTAGTACCTATTTTACAACTTTTCTGTTAAAGCATGCTGCTTATTGATAACAAAAAGATAAGTAGGCTATTACTAGTCAAATGCTTCTTATTAGAGTAGATCAAATTTAACTAAGATTGCAAGCCCCAATCTAAAAATGGGACTTGAATAAATTCCAAAATTCGTAAATTGGACCTATAATGCCATATATCCCTCAATAAACGGCATTGCAAAGAGGAAAAATGAGTTACTTCTCGAGCTGGCATGATGTATGGTCAAAAGCCAAACTTTTTCGGATGCATTTTTGCTTGACAATGTCATGCAGGCTGCGTATGTACTAAGCAAGTGTCCCACTAAAGTGTTTCAATCTATCACTCCTTATGAGGCTTGGAATGGCAGGAAGCCATCCATTGGTCATCTGTGCATATTTGTTTCCTTGGCTTATGCTTTAGTCCTTGAGAAACAACACAAAAAATTGGATGATAAAGCTGTGAAATATATTTTTGGTGGTTATAGTTTAGACAGCAAAGGTTATAGGCTGTATCATCCACAAACGAGGTGTGTCTTGATTAGTTAGGATGGCGCTTTGTGAAAGATGTTGTTCTTGGCCGATTCTAGTGCATACCAAGGAGACAATTACTAGCTCACAAAATGGTGGTTTTGAGGCGTATCTTGATTAGTTGACATGGTTCTTTGTGAAAGATGCTGTTCTTGGCCAATTCTAGCACGTACCAAGGAGACATATACTAGCTCACAAAATGCATATGATACATTGTTGCCTCTATTCAGTGGTAGGAGTACAAATGTAAGTCCTCATGAAGCATGTGTGCAACATATGCAGGTTTCAAATAAGGCTATTAATCAATAATGTTTTATGTAGATTTACAAGATGTAATTGATGAGGATAGGGATGAAAATAAACAGGCTAGAGGTATGCCAAGATGGATGGTGCAAAACTTGCATGACTGTAAATTGGGTGCATCTTTGTCTAGTCATACTTGTTCAAGTTTTCAACATGCCTCTTATGCATCAGATTGTTATGTTTTGGTTGTCTCCAGTATGTATGATGAGGTAGAGACTCTAGTATTTGATGAAGCACAAAATTTAGAATTTTGGTTTGCTACAATGCAATATGAGTATGATTCGATTGTGAAGAATGGCACATGGTCTTTGTGTAGCTTGCCTTCTAACAAAAAGGCCATTGGTACAAAGTGTGTTTTCAAGTTGAAAAGTAATCATGATGGGAGTGTTGATTGGTATAAGACTGGACTTGTGACAAAAGGATATGTTAAGGGGATTGATTTTGATTCAAATTTTACTCCCACTTGTCATATGACTACCATAGCATTTGTGCATTGGTAGCTCATAATGGTTGGATTGTACATCAAGTGGACATAGAGACTACGTTTTTGAATGACGATTTTCATGAGGAAGTTAACGTATTGCACCCTCGTGGTTTTGTTCAAACAGGGCAAGAAAACAAGATGTGCATGTTAAAGAAGGCATTGTATGCTTGAGGGCTCCACATGCTTGGTATGAGAAAATTCAAGTTTATTTGGTTGCACATGCTTTTTAGAATAGTTCAACTAAGAGCACTTTGTATGTCAAGCATGTAGATAATATATTTTTGATCAGTGTGCTCTAGGTTGATGACATGTCACTCACTGGACCAAATGAGGGACATATTGTTAATTTTAAGACTGTTTTGAATGCCTCTTTTGAGATGTCAGATTTGGGCCTTTTTCATCATTCATGATGTTGGAGATTACTTCAATGTTACACTGTATGATCACGTTGTTGGTTGTGTCATTTATGTATACATTACGAGGCCAAATGTTTAGTATGTAGTCTCAAAGGTGAGCATATTTATGTACAGCCTAGAGTATATGCATCAAAAGGCAGTTAAGCGGATCTCTTGCTATTGAGTGGCACTTTCCACCTTGGGTTGTTTTATCTCAAGGGGGGATCATTGCTATCATATTTACATGCTTTTTCAGATGGATTGGGTTGGTTGCTATGAAGGTCCACTAATGGTTTTTGTTTCATGCTCAATAGCTCATGCGTATCTTGGTTGAGCAAGAACCATTTACCTTGTAGGATGGTTATCTTCTCCATGGCAATAGGCTATGTGTTACCCACTCCCTTAAAGTCATGTATGAATCCCATGCTCCTCCCTATGTGGGGCATAGAGGCATTCAACCTACTCTTCAAGGAGTAGAGGCTATGTATTACCCACTCCCTTAAAGTCATGTATGAATCACATGCTCCTCCCTATGCGGGGCATAGAGGCATTCAACCTACTCTTCAAGGAGTAGATACATACTTCTATTGGGCCTACCATGAAAGTAGACATACAAGAGGATGTTTCAAAATGTGTGGTATGCCAAAAGACCAAGTGTGATAGAGGGAAGCAACCTAAGTTACTCTAGCCATTGCCAATCCCTAATTCACCATGAGAGAGTATATCCATGGATTTTATCTTTGGATTACCCAAGTCTATCCATAGGAATATGGGAATATGGATGACAGGTTTAGCAAGCAAGCACACTTTATTCCTGTCAAAAAGACTATCAAGGCACACCAAATGGCAACCCTCTTCATATCTCATATTTTTAAACACCATTGATTGCCAGCATCCATCGTGTCAAATAGGGATCCTAGAATGACTACTAATTTTTGAAAAGGTCTCATAGAAAATCTAGGTACACGATTGAATTTCTCTTCGGCCTATCACCCACAAACGGATGGCCAAAGTGAGATGGCCAATCTTACGATTCTCGATATACTAAGGATTTATGTTACAAAAGTAGATCAATGCTCACGGTGGGAGAAGTACCTACCCCTTGTAGAGTATGCGCACAATAACACCTTTTGAGATCATAGAAGGAAGATCTAAAAGTCCCTTGCTACTTAAAGTACATGGGAAGCTCTTCGCTGCTGATGAGTATAACCGTGACCTACAAGAATATTTCCAAAAGATTAAGGAGGCTATATCCATCTCTCAACAATGGCAAAAAGCTACTGCTGATAAGCACAAAAGGGCCTTAACGGTCAAAGAAAATGATTGGGTCTTACTCAAGTTTCCCAAGGCTCGATTGAGGCAAACAACGTGCAAAAATCCTACGGACCACCAAAAGTATTATGCTAAATTAGCAAAAAGACACTATGGTCCTTTTCAAATCTTGAAGCCAATTGATGACATGGCTTACCAACTCAAGTTTCCCAACCATTGGCTCATACACAATTCTTTTCATGTGAGCCTACTCAAGCCTTACAAAGAAGAGCCACCCACAACCCCAATTATTGAAGACCCCCCAAAAATCAAAGACCAAGAAGAGGTGCTTCAACCCGAAGCTATCCTTTGGCATGAGGACAAAGTACTACGACACTTTACCCATACTTTCCTTTCAAAGAGCATCTACCACTCCTCCATAAGAGGTGTGTGTACATGGATAATAAGGGGTGGTCCTCAAGCTTTGTTCAAGCTAGCACACATCTCTCTTCTTGTTGACATTCCTACACACTTTTGGAGGTATTCAAGATTCATTTTTAATTCATGTTGGTCTTGTAAAAGCACATTTGATCCAAAAGAAAATTGGAACTTCTAAAGATTGCATTTGCATCATCCTTTTGGGACCTAAGGTCCTAAGATGCACCTTATAGTAATTGAATTGGCACTTTTGAAGGTTGCTTTATCCTTTTGGCACCCTAAATCCCGAAACACGCCTTTGTAATCTTGCTCCTTCCACGTCTTTTATTTTCTCTCTTTGAAATGGCTAATTATAGAGAGAGAATTAGTTAAGTTTGGTGATAGCTCATGTACTTCTTGTTGTATCTATCATGTACACGGTTATTGACTATGTTATCCTCATGAATCCTATTTTGTGTGTCAGTTTGGCATAGTTGATATAGAACAATTTGATTTTATGGTCATGATAAAAAATTTTCTTGTGGTTTGATCATCTTGAGATTCTTGTATCATTGGGCTAAATTATGCAGTTTGCTTCCTACTTTCTCATAAAATCTAATATCTACCTATTCCAAATATTTTTCTCATATATGAACTGAAGTTTAATGTGGGAAAATGAAAGGGAACAAGAGTTAGAATATAGATATGTGGTTTTAGACCTATCTCAGCACGGGACCAAAGGGAGAGAAGACTACGTCTCATTGAGGCTCCAAAAAGGAGATGGTCTATCAAAGAGCAATGAGTAGATAATGGAGCTTAAAAGACCTTAGGGTTAGTTAATGTAGGAAAATGAATGGGAACAAGAGTTAGAATATAGATATGTGCTTTTAGACCTATCTCGGCACGGGACCCAAGGGAGAGAAGACTACATCTCATTGAGGGTCCAAAAAGGAGACGGTCTATCAAAGAGCAATGAGCAGATAATGAAGCTTAAAAGACCTTAGGGTTAGCTTCATTAAAGACCTCCAAAGGTTAGTGCTAAAAGTCTTTAGAACTAGGACCTTTAGGTACTTTAGACTTTAGGCAAGCTAAGCTTGTTGAGGTGCTTGAGCTGACTAATGTGCTTGAGGTGCTTAGTGACTAAGGTGCTTGATCTGCTTGAGGTGCTTGATGACCAAGGTTATTGAGGCGTTCAAGTCAAATATGAGCCCTACATAAGAGGGGACGAGCCCTAAAGGTAGGGGATGAGAGAGAACTTACTCACACACACTCAAGGCATGCCCAAGACACAAGAGGCATAAAGGACACATGTCAAGCCCCTAGCCATGTTGCCCTGATAGTGTGCCTGAATACTATTGAATGGCCTATAGGGAGGTCCAATGAGAATTTAGATCCAATTAAATAATTAATTAAGCTCTCTCTCTCTCTCTCTCACACACACACACACACACACACACACACACACACACAAAGGGGAAAGAGGGACACTTGTCCAAATGCTACCTCTATTGCTAGTTATGACCAAAGCTTGTGATTGGCTAGGCCTTGGCATGGGCCAATGGGTGCAAGCTAGTGCTAGGAGAGAGGGGGTTGACCAAGGCAAGGGAAAGCTCTCACTTTTGGGCATACTTTCCCACACAGTCACACATTCTCTCATGTGTTGATCAAGAACTCCATCTCCTTCTCCAAGCTTGAGAAGTAGAGAGCCTACACCAACACCTCTTGGCTATGGAACACAAATCCAACCAAGAGTCAAGCTTCAAAGCAATGCTTATCATCTTCTTCATCTCCATTACTATTCTATGCTATGATCTAAAAGTAATGATATGTGAGGAGACTACTTCTTTCTTGTAAGAATACATCTTCTTCTCTTCCCTTCCCTCACTCCCTGCTAGGTCTCTCCACCTTTGAAGGTGTTTGAGGTCTTGGGATTGAGGCAGGGGACAAGTTCATGTTATTGCAAGTTAATTACGTGCATAATATTGGTGCATGAAGCTTACCATCTTCATAACATCAACAAGGTCTCAAGGAACACAAAGAATGTATTGTACCAAGTCTCTCTTGATGGGAGAATCTATAATACGAAAGCCTTTTGGAGGGGGGACCGGCTCCAAGTAAATGTGGTTCTCAACTGTTGTCAATTTCTCTAATTCTCTCTCTCTCTCTCTTTTGCAAGTATTGTTCATACCAAGCTAACTAAGTATAATGTTCATTTTGCTACCTTCAATCCCGTAATCTCCCTATGTTCATTAAGAATTCTCTTAAGGAA